>NC_073227.2:100627500-101297500 GCF_029281585.2 Gorilla gorilla gorilla
ACTCTACATCATTATTCTCAAATTAAAAGTTCCACAGATCCCTAGAGCCAGGGCACAATGCAGCCAAGCTTTGCTAGGACATAACAAAGTGATCTTTGCTCTGACATAACAAAGTGATCTTTGCTCCAGTTTCTAATAAGTTGCCTCTTTCAATCTGAGACCACTTCAGCCTACCTTCACTATTCATATCACTATCAGCATTTTGGTTACAATCATTCAACAAGTATCTGGGAAACTTTAAGATTCCCCTCATTTTCCTGTCTTCATCTGGGTCTTCCACATTTTTCCCATTATCCAGTTTCAAACCTCTGCCCATTACCCAGTTCCAAAGCTGCTTCCACATTTTCTATTATCTTTATAGCAATACCCAACACCTAGTACCCATTTTCTGTATCAGTCCATTCTTGCATTGCTATAAAGAAATAACTAAGACTGGGTAATTTATAAAGAAAAGAGGTTTAATTGGCTCATGATTCTTCAGACTGTATAGGAAACAGGGCAACATTTGCTCAGTTTCTAGAGAGACCTCAGGAAACTTAACAATCATGCTGAAAGGTGAAGGGGAAGCCAGCATTTCACACAGACTTAGCAGGAGGAAGAGAGAGATGGAGGAGGTGCCACACATTTTTAAGCAACCAGATCTCACAAGAACTCTGTCACAAGGACAGTACTATGGGGAAATCTGCCCCCATGATCCAATCACCTCCCAACAGGCCTCACCTCTAACACTGGGGTTTACCGTTTGGCATGAGACTTGGTGGGAATGCAGATTCAAACCATATGAATGGGTTCCCTGGTTGGGATGCAACTTTGTATTGGATTTGATGCTTGTGTAGCAGGCGTTCAATGAGTCCCCAGATAGCAGTGCTGGCTAAGGCCAAAGAGCAGAAAAGCCAAACTCTGGAGTTGTGAGAAAATATATTTCTGTTTTAAGCCATCCTCTCTGTGATACTTTACTATAGCAGTCCTAGAGAACTAACACATTGAGTAAGGCTGTAGTATATCAGGGAAAATGTATGAAGTGGCAAGCCCCCAGAGCTTTGTAGGGTTTATCTGCCCTCCTCTGGAGTGACCATGCCTTTTGAAAGCCAGGTACTACTCATTTCTTGTTCATCCTTTCCAACCAGCGTGATGTCACTGATGGAACCAATCAATGTGAAGTTCTGTGGGTTGCCCAACCAGCCCAGATTCCATTATGACAGAGGACAGGAGAATAAACATAACCCTGAGACAAAATTGTAAATACATGTTATTGTCTGTTTAATGAGAATTCAAACTGATTTTGACTTTATTTCCTAATTGAGGCAGAAAAGAACTTATTCACGAAATCAATAGCTACATAGTATCTATCTGAAGACACATTAGTCTGTTCCAGCAAGTAGCACTGCAACTGCAATTAGGGCTACTACTTGGAGGAGCTTGTGGTAGTCTACACTTATTCTCCAGGATTCAACATGGGGGTTGTGCCAGCTGCCATGTATGACAATCTGAATTAGACATTTCAGTCAATGATCCCTGAGTGGCTGCATAGACACAGTGGACCTAACCCTTGCATAGACACAGTGGACCTAACCCCAAGGGTTAGGATAAACTAACCCTTGGCCAGGACTCCATTTCTCATCTGACCCCCATAAGCTTCCACTCTAAGAGTGGGGCCACAGTGATTCTTTGGATCTCTAGATACCAGTCTCAGCTTGAATGCAGATTGAATGCAGATTCAGTAGTCCATTAACTGTGTGGGTATTACATTTTCCTTTGTGTGTACTCATTTGAGTAAATGCCCATAGGTCTCTTTGGGGGAGAAGAGAATCACTGCAATGAATACTTGCTATGGTGAATACTGCATGTGGTCACATATTTAGTCAACAAGTTCTTGGTCTAAAAACTGAATGATGTATGGCAATGCATCGTGTTTTTTTACTGGAATGGCTGCCTTCAACCTCAAGTAACCATCTTTAATTTCTAACTATGATACAAATTGAGTTATTCCTTTATTGATTGCCCATCTGTTTTGTTCAAGGATTACCATGTTCTATAAACCATCTTCATAACTTTCTGCAGTGCACTTGGTGGTCATTGGGCACATTACATCATTGGTCCTTACGATAATTACAAGTCCCTGGTGTCTTATGGTTAAGTTCCATCACTTAGCTTCTGTTGCATCAAGGTACTATTATGCCCATTGTGCTTAGGGTAGCCTAGGTATGCAACAGGGCTTTTCTGCATTCAGCCCTGGAATGCATTAGAGAGCCATCACTGAACTTCTTAATGATTCTGATGCTTCAGTAACTAGCACATTTTTTATGCTATTAACGACCGGCTATCTTCTGGGTTCTTCTATAGACCGTGATCTTCTGGTGAGTTTTCTGGTCTCACACAATATGTTTCTTCTAGGATTGCCATTTTCCTGAGCATTTTCCTCTCTTCCTCAAAAGTCTCTCTCTGAAATTTAGGCCTTTGAACTGCACTCAGTGTAGGCCATTGCTTGTTCCAGGTTTCTTGGAGTCACGCTAGCAGAGTTTGCCTCATCTTCTGGGGTCCGTACCAGAATGCAATGCCCTGTGTTCTGAGAAAGTGTCATGTCAATAAACTCTGACTTATTTAGTCTTATTTCTGCTTTCTCTGACCTAGAATCCCCAGAATCTAGTCCAATGAGTCCCTCTGGTCTTGTTGGTACAAGTCCTAGGTCTTGTAGTATATGTGGGATAATATTCCTTTTTTTCTTATCAGACCTACCATGTCCCTATCTGTGACTTGACCATATTACCAGCCTGGTGGCCAGAAGTGTAACTCTGATAAGGGAACTGGGGATATCTCCTGAGGCACACACCTGCTTTTATGTGGGAGAAAGGCCTCTATTTTCTTCTTACATTGCTGCTGCTAGTTGTGGGGGTTTTCCAGCTCTTACTGAAGAGCAGTGGGCTACTTCTTCAGGCTCAGAAGATTTAGAGATCTGGAAAGGTCAAAATTTTCAAAAACATCTACTCATTTGTCCCAATCCCGTGTGTCAGGAGCTGCGATTTTCCTAATCAGAGTTCTGATTTTGGTGTAACATACTTGCCCCTGCTGAACATTTGACTGCCTTTGGAACTCATTCACTGTGACTGTCAAATCCTGGCTTGATCTTCATCTTATTCTGCTTGTCCACTGCATGAAATGAGGGCTTCTTTATAAGCTAGCCAATAGACTGTGTGCCTCTTGAGACTTTGAATGCCTGAAATATCCTATTGGCTAGGGAATTCCCCTTCAGTGGCATGGCATCCCAGCTTAAAACATATGAATCTTTTATATGTTTGCGTATGACTTTGTCCTTGGCCTGTTTGCATATGACTTAACTGCGGGGATGTGGCCAGGGATGTGGACCTCATTACATCTTATTCGACTTGCCCACTTCATGAAATGAGGGCTTCCTTGTAAGCTAGAAAAGAGACTCTGGCAAATTCAGTGCTAGAGTGGCTCCAAGAAACCTGGAACAAGCAATGGCCCGCACCAAGTGCAGTTCAAAGGCCTAAATTGCAGAGAGAGACTTTTGAGGAAGAGATTAAAAGGCTCAGGAAAATGGCAATGCTGGAAGGGACATATTGTGTGAAACCAGAAGACTCACCAGAAGATCATGGTCCATAGAAGAGCACAAAGGATACCCGGTAATTAAGGCCATTAACTTTTGCATTATTAACCTATAGGGCATCAATGCAATTTAACAACTAATTCCATTGTTCTTGTATTCATTATTCTCACATACATTTTGAATGCCTGAAACATCCTATTGGCTAGGGCATTCCCCTTGAATGGCATGGCATCCCAGCTTACCACATGTGAATCTTTTAACAACTGGACCGTACCTTGTGTTGGGCCTGTCTGCACATGACTTCATTCCAGGGATGTGGCTGGGGATGTGGACCTCATTACCAGAGAACTCATGGTGAGTGATCCAGTCCTCAAACCTCATCTTGCTGTTTCAGGCTGATCCACATGCAATCTGTCACAGACTAGCCTCTCTGAAATAGAGTGAAGAATTCAAAACGTTAATTGAGAAGTATTAAACATAAAAGGAAAAGTGTGGAGGCAAGGTTGAACAAGGGCAGCTTTCAGACCTTAATGCCCATGGGCAAAGTCTCTTCCAAACTAGTGAAGGGAATGCAAAGCAAAGATTGCCTGCTAGAGGGGCTCCACATTTGGTGGAAATGGTTAGGTTCTTGAACCACCAGTTTACTCAGTGCTTTGTGTGGGCCACCCAGAAAACAATATGTCATGAGCTCAATTGCTGAGGCTGACAAAGAAAGATTTAAGAACCAGAAGGTGTCAGCTGACTCTACTACTCCTAGCTAGGTAGCACATCCGTTATTTTTTATAATTCATTTTTGAAAGTTAGATGTATTGATGTTTTTAAAGTGTGTAATTCAATGAGTTCTGACAAATGTATACAGTAGTGTCAGTCTCACCACAATCAGGGTAACATTTTCATTACTGCAAAAAGTTTCCTCATGCCTCACTGTATTCTTTGTAGCCCCTGACAAACCAGCCATATGATTTCTGTCCCTATAGTTTTGCCTTTTTTTTTAGAATGTCATATGAATGGAATCATAAATTATGTTGTCTTTTTTCACTAATCATAAAGCTTTTGAGGCTTTTCTATATGGTTGCATGAATGAGAGTTTGCTTTTTTATTGTTGAGTAATATGGCATTTTCTAGGTGGATAATAGTTTGTGTACATATCTGTTTTCCAGTCGATGGATAATTGGGCTGTTTCTAGTTTTTGGCTTTTCCAAATAAACTTCCTGTAAATATTTTAAAAAGATCTTTTTAAGGAAATATGTTTTCATATATCTTAAGTATATATCCAGGAATGTGATTACTGATTCGTGTGGCAGCTGTATATTTAATTTTATAAGATACTGTTAAATTGTTTGCAAAGTGTCTGTATCATTTTACTCTCTCCTTAGCAAGGTATTAGAGTCCCAGTGGTCTATTTCTTTAAGAACACATGGTATTGACAGTTAAAAAAATTTAGCCAGTAAGGCAGGTGTATTTCCCTAACGACTAATGATGCTGAACATCTTTCTTCTTCTTCTTCTTTTTTACTGAGATGGAGTTTCACTATTGTCACTCAGGTGACAATGCAATGGCATGATTTTGGCTCACTGCAACCTCTGCTTCCCAGGTTGAAACGATCCTCCTGCCTCAGCCTCCTGAGTAGCTGGAATTACAGCTGCCCGCCACCACGCCTGGCTAATTTTTGTATTTTTAGTAGAGACAGCGTTTAACCACATTGGCCAGCTGGTCTTGAACTCCTGACCTCAGGTGATCCACCCACCTCGGCCTCCCAAAGTGAGCATCTTTTTATGTGCTTATTTTCCATCCATATCTCTTCTTTGGTGAAATGTTTTATTGATTTTAAGTGTTCTTTATATATTCCAGTTACAACTTTTTCATCAGATACGAGTCTTGCAAATATTTTTTCAATATCTGTACCTTGTCTTTTTATTTCCTTAATAGTGTCTTTTGAAGAGTAGATTTAAATTTTGATAAACGCCAGTTTATCGGTTTTTCTTTATGGTTCATGTATGTGTGTATTTCTGTGTGTCCTATGTAAGAATTATTTGAATTCCTAGTTACAAGTATCTTTTCTATATTTTCTTTTAAAACTTTAGAGTTCTAGGTTTCACATTTAAGTTTGTATTAATAATTTATTTTAAACTAATTTTGTAAATTTTGTTAGGTAAGAGGCTTTTTATTTTCTAATTTAAATATCCAACTGTTTCAGCACTATTTATTGAAAAGACTATTCTTTTTCTATTGAATTTTGTAGGTACTTTTGTTGAAAATTCTTTGACTGTATATGTACCTGTCTATTTTTTTGTGGATTTCTATTCTATTCCACGGATTTATATGTCTATCTTTATGCCAACATCACATTGCCTTTAAATTTTAAAATCAGGTAATATGAGTCCTCAAACTTTTTTTTTTAATTGCTTAAAATTCTGGTTCCCTTGCTTTTCCATATAAAGTTTAGAATCACCTAAATTTGTAGAAATCATCTTGTTGATTCCTACAAATAAGCCTGCTGGGATTTTGCTAAAATAGTTATCAATTTGGAGAGAATTACATCTTAACATATTGAGTCTTTTGATCTATGAATGCTGTAAATCTCTTCATTTATTTGGGTTTTATTTATTTCTCTCACGAATGTTTTATAGCTGTATTGATCCTAATAAAGACATACTTGAGACTGGGAAGAAAAAGAGGTTTAATTGGACTTACAGTTTCACATGGCTGGGGAGGCCTCTGAATTATGGTGGGAGGTGAAAGGCACTTCTCACATGGCAATGGCAAGACAATAATGAGGAAGAAGCAAAGGTGGAAACCTCTGATAAACCCAACAGATCTGATGAGACTTATTCACTATCACAAGAATAGCATGGGGAAGACTGGCCCCCGTGATTCAATTACGTCCCCTGGGGTCCCTCCCACAACACCTGGGAATTCTGGGAGATACAATTAAAGTTGAGATTTGGGTGGGGGCACAGCCAAACCATATCAATAGCCTTCAGAATCTTGTAAATATTTTGTTAGATCTGTCCCTAGAAATTACATTTTTTAATGCTCTTGTAAATAGAATTTTTAAAAGTCACTTTCTAATTGATTATTGATAGTATATAGAAATAAAATTGATTTCTCTCTGTTAACCTTTCATCATGCAACTTTCTTAAACTTATCAGTTCTACTGGCTATTTTTTGTGTGGTTTTGTATGCAGAAGATCATAAATTAAACCTTTTATTTCTCTATATTTAATTTGTGTGCTTTTATTATTATTATTTATTTTTCATTCTTTAATGCACTGCATGAAACCTCCAAGATAATGTGTAATAGAAGTAGAGAAGGGGATATTGGTTTTTTTTTTTTCAGTTTTAAGAAGAAAGCATTCTCTCATTATTAAATATGTTAGCTCTAGTGGGTTTTTTTGTAGATACTGTTTATCAGTTTGAGGAAGTCTCCTACTAATCCTAGTTTACCAAGAGTATTTGACATGAATGGATATTAAATTTTGTCAGATGATATTTTTCTGTTTATTGAAATAATCTTATAGTTTTTCAGATTCTTTACTTTTAGTTTGTTGATAAAGTGATTTACATTGATTGATTTTTCACAGGTTTAACCAACTTGCATTCGTGGGAGAAACCCAGTTTGCTCATGTTGTGTATATAATATTGGATCAAGTATGCTAATATTTTGTTGAGAATTTTTACATCCACTTAATTAAGTAATTAATTAATTTGGATGTTGTGTTTATTTTTTCGTTCATTTTATGTATTTGTCTTTAGTCTTTTTGTAAGGCCTTTTCTGATTTTCTATCAGTGTAATTCTGGCTTCAGAAATAATTTAGGATGTTTTACTTGCTCTTCTACTTTTTGGTAATTTGTAGAGTTGATGTTATTTCTTCCTTAATTGATTGGTAGAGGTCACCAGTGAAGCCTTCTACCACTGGCGTTTTCTTTGAGAGAAGGCTTATAACTACAAACTCTATTTTTAAAATAGATAATAGGGAAAATCAGGTTCTTTATTTCTAAATATGTTTGTAGTTTGTATCATTCAAGGTATTTGTTCATTTCACCTAACCAATCTATAGGCATAAAGTCATTCTTAATATCATGTTATCATTTTAATATATGTAGTAGAAAGTGTAGGGATATTCATTTTTTATCTCTGATATTAGTAGGTCATTTTTAATCTATCAGTTTTAATGATCTTTTTGAAGAACCAGCTTTTTAACATGAATTGTTTTCTCTACTATTTTGTTGTTTTCTGTTTTATTGATTTCTGCTCTTATTTTTATTATTTCTTCCTAGTTGCATTGTAATTAATTTGTCTTAGTTTTCTAGTGCTTTAATGTAGAATATTAGTTTATTGATTTTAAACTATTCTTCTGCTATATAAACTTGAAATTCCATATGTTTTCCTCTATGCACTGATTTAGTTGGATTTCACAAATTTTGATGTTTGATGTTTGTTTTTATTTTCATTTCTATGTTTATTTTAATTTTCACTCAATTCAAAGGCTTTATAATTTCCTTTATAACTCTTGAAGTATGTTGTTTAACCTCTAAATGTTAGAAAATTTTTCAAAATGTCATTTTGATATTAATTTCTAGTTAAATTCTATTATGGAAGGAGAGTATTTTATATTCTTTATGATTTAATTTTTTTTACATTTATTGACATTTACTTTATCTCCCAGTATATGGTCTATCTTAGTTGATGTTACAGGTTCACTTGCATGTGTATTCCCTCTTGTAGGTGTATTTTTAGAATTACTATTCTAAAAATAGCAATTAAGCCAAGTTGCTTGATTGTGTTGTGCAGGCCTACTGTATCCTTACTGATTTCCTGTCTACTTATTCTAGCTATTACTTAGAGATGAATGTCATTATGTCCAACTATAATTATAGGTTTATCTGTATCTTTTAAAATACTATCTTTTTGATTTATGTGTTTTGATATTGTGATGCTAGATACATATGCTTCATGATTTTTTATTTCTTCTTGAAATAAAATTGAGCTATATCATTGTTCAATATCATCTTCACTCTTGGCAAGATTTTTCTGATATTTATATAGACACTCAAGCTTTCTTTTAAACAGTATTTGCATAATATTTTTTCCATCCTAGCCTCTTTGAGCCTAAAATACATTTACAAAGCTTAAAATAAATTTACAGAGAAAACTATATAGACAAAATCCAATATTGGTGACAGCTCGCTAGTGATTAATTAAAGAGCAAATAAAATTACATTTAAAAAATTATGACAATTTTCTTCAGAATATTATTTAGATTGTGTCTCACTTTTTTTTTATTTTTTATTTTTATTTTTAGATAGAATCTCGCTCTGTTGCACAGGCTGGAGTGCAGTGGCACAATCTTGGCTCACTGCAACTTCCACCTCCTGGGTTCAAATGATTCTCCTGCCTCAGCCTCCCTAATAGCTGGGGTTACAGGTGCATGCCACCACACCTGGCTAATTTTTTGTATTTTTAATAGAGACAAGGTTTTGCCATGTTGGCCAGGCTGGTCTCAAACTCCTGACCTCAGGTGATCCACCCACCTTGGCCTCCCAAAGTACTGGGATTACAGTTGTGAGCCACCATGCCTGGCCTCATTTTCATTCTTACTTTAGCTGTCTGCCTAAATTTTATTTATTCATTCAGTAATCGTCTACAATCTGTTTGTAAGCAAAAAGATCTCTTCTAAGATTTCGTTCCACTTTACTTGACCTCTGCTACTGCTTTTAATGAGAGTTTATGCATTTCTTAAAATGTTCCCTTTCTTTGGCCTTTATTACTTTGTAGCCTCTTATTTGTCTTCTAGATATTCTAATATCTAGTATAATTGTTTTACCATTTCCTTTTCTCTCACTAATTTGGATCTCTCCCAAATGACATTTCTCTCATTTACACCTCTTTTATATTCCACTACTTCAATATGTCACACACTTTTATGTCTTCTATTAACTTTGGTCAGATGTTCAAGCATGTCTGTTCTTCTGGGCTTTTAGCTCCATATCTACTTCTTATTGTTACTTTTTGTCAAACCAATAACAAAATGCCTTTAAAAATAGCTCATTATTTTTCTTTCACTGAATTCTATTTCCCATGCCAAAATGCCATTTTTATTATGATAATACCACCTTTTTGGCCCTATAGATTTTATATTTTAGAGTGTCTTCAAAATCTCCTTGATGAAAAATTCTAATTGGTAATGAAAAATGGACTCTTGCTGATTCTTTTATTTATAATTACTCTTAACATATACATTTTTAAAATTCTTGTAAATTGCTAATCCAGTCAAACCAATTGACTCGGTTTGTTGCAATGCCTTACCTGGTTGTTCAGTCTCAACATCCTTCATAGTTCTTTATGATCTGCTGCCCGATTATGCTTCTGGGAAATAGTTTCAAAACATTTCCTTCCTCCTGTTCCTTTTTCCTTCTACTATCTTCCTTCTATCTATCAGCTATCTATAGTCTGCATTCCTACAAAATAATTTGAGGCAATTAACAAGGGAAATGTGTATATCTTATGACAAAAAGATTTTAAAAGATGGAGAGAAAGAAAAGGTTGAAGAAATGAAGTGAAGCTGAGGTTGAGGTTAGTGTTCAAAATGTATGCCAGATTTAAAAGAGAAAAATAAGCTAGCCATAGGCAAAAGATTGAAACTGGACCCCTTCCTCACACCATATTCAAAAATCACCTCAAGATGGATTAAAGGCTTAAATGTAAAGCCAAAAACTATAAAAGCTCTGGAAGACAACCTAGGCAATACCATTCTGGACATAAAATGGGCAAATATTTCATGATGAAGAAAGCAATTGCAATGTAAGCAAAACTGCTTGTCAGTCAACAGCAATTGCAATGAAAGCAAAAACTGACAAATGAGACCTAATTAACTACAGTGTTTCTGCATAACAAAAGAAACTCTCAACAGAGTAAGCAGACAACCTACAGAATTGGAGAAAATTTTTGAAAACTATGCATCTGACAAAGGTCTACTACCCAGTATCTATAAGGAACTTAAACAAATTTACAAGAACAAAACAAGCCCATTAAAAAGTAGGCAAAGGACATGAACAGACACTTTTCAAAAGAAGACATACATGCGGCCAACAAGGATATGAAAAAAGGCTCGTATCACTAATCCTTAGAGAAATGCAAATCAAAACCACAAATGAGAATATCTCACACAAGTCAGAATGGCTATTACTAAAAAGTCAAAAAATAACAGGGTGTGGAGAAAAGGGAACACTTATACACCGTTGGGGGGACTGCAAATTAGTTCAACCATTGTGGGAAGCCTCGTGGCAATTCCTCAACAAGCTAAAAACAAAACTACCATCTGACCCAGCAATCCCATTACGGGTTTATATTTATATTCCCAAAGGAATATAAATCATTTTATCATAAAAACACTTGCACATGTATGTTCACTGCAGCACTATTCACAATTGCAGAAATGTAGAATCAACTTAAATGCCCATCAATGACAGACTGGATAAAGAAAATGTGGTACATATACACCACAGAATACTATGCAGCCATAAAAAATAATTGCATTATGTCCTTTGCAGGGACATAAATGGATATGGAGGGCATTATCCCTAGCAAACTAATGCAGCAATAGAAAACCAAATATTGTATGTTCTCACTTATAAGTGGGGGCTAAATGATCAGAGCACACTGACACAAAGAGGGGAATGACAGACACTAGGGCCTACTTGAGGGTGGAGGGTGGGAGGAGGAAGAGGAACAACAACAACAAAATAACTATTGGGTACTAGGCTTAGTACCTGGGTGACAGAATAATCTGTATATCAAACCCCTGTGACATAAGTTTACTTATGGAACAAACCTGCACATGTACCCCAGAATATAAAATAAAAGTTTAAAAATAAAAAAAGAAAGAAAAATATTGACATCACATAATTCAGTGTCCACCCAGAACAACAAAACCATTGAGCAGGTGAAGCATAGATATTTCTGATTGTAACATGTAAGATTAATTTTTCTTTCAAGGAATCATATCGTGAGAACCTAGCATGACAGAGTGAACCATAATTTCCATCAGCATTTTAATAGATAATAAGAGATCAAGTTTTACAGAAAAAGAGCAACTCTGTTTTGTCCTGTAGGATCAATAATAAATTTTGTAATGTTTTATTGTGATAGTCTTGACATTATCACAATAGTCTTGGATTGCCTTCCTTGCTGTTTAAGAAAAAGCAACTTTCCACTTAAAGACCCTATCAAATTTTCTAATTTACCAAAGTTTATCTTTCATTATTATTTGTTAAGCAACTATATTGAGCAATTGTCTTAAATTGACGTTAGCCATCAGAGACACTGCTGTTTGTGCTTTTGTTCATTCAGATGGTTTTATCTATCTGTTTTTTTTGTTGTTATCTTTCCCTCATTAGAATTTAAGAAGACCTGATTTTCAGAATTAATATTGTTCTTGTGCTGTTTTCAATGTCCACTTGCTTGGGCTCTGATGAGACATTCAATATAACATGGTAGAAGATCTTAGCAAGGTTTCTATAATATAGTTAGTTACAAGGCTCAAGACACCAATGAATCTGCTTGGCTTTTACTTTCATTCAAAATGTGTTACTTAGATAAGACTCATTCTTCCTCCCAGCATTGTTTTCATTTTTTACATCTTCCTTTATCCATTCCTTACAATCTTCTCCTGCCCCTACAAACGCACACAAATACATCAAAGATGTGAATCTGTTCTACTACCTGATTACTCATATTTTCTTTTTTTTTTTCATTTTTTGACTTTTTAATAAAATCAAAAAACAACATGCTGGCAATGTTGCAGAGAAAAGGGAACACTTATACACTGTTGGTGGAAGTGTAAATTAGTTCAACCATTGTGGAAAGCAGTGTGGCGATTCCTCAGTGAGCTAAAAATGAACTATCATTTGACCAAGCAGTCCTATTACTGGGTATATACCCAGAGAAATATAAATCATTCTACCATAAAGACACATGAACATGTATTCACAGCATGTGAATTATTCACACAGCAGCATTATTCACAATAGCAAAGACATGGAACCAACCTACATGCCCATCAATGACAGAATGGATAAAGAAAATGTGGTATACATATGCCATGGAATATCATGCAGTCATAAAAAAGAATGAGATTGTGTCTTTTGTGGGAACATGAATGGAGGAAAAGGCCATTATTCTTAGCAAACTAATGCAGGAACAGAAAACCAAATACTGCATGCTGTCACCTATCAGTGGGAGCTAAATGATGAGAACACGTGGACACGAACGAGGGGAACAACAGACACTGGGGCCTATTTGAGGGTGGAGGGTGGAAAAAAGGAGAGGAGCAGAAAAAATAACTATTGTACCTGAGTGATGAAATAATCTGTACAACAAACTCCTGTGACACAAGTCTGCCTATATAACAAACCTGAACCTAAAATGAAAGTTAAAAAGGAAATGTTAAAACCAAAAAAAAAAAAGAGTTCCTTTTTTTTTTTTTTTTGAGATGGAGCCTCGTTCTGTCACCCAGGCTGGAGTACAGTGGCACGATCTTGGCTCACTGCAACCTCTGCCTCCTGTCTTCAAGCGATTCTTCTGCCTCAGCATCCCGAGTAGCGGGGACTACAGGCATGCGTCACCACGCCCGGCTAATTCTTGTATTTTTAGTATAGACGGGATTTCACCATATTGGCCACACTGGTCTCGAACTCCTGACCTCCTGATTTGCCTGCCTCAGCCTCCCAAAGTGCTAGGATTACAGGCGTAAGCCACCGTGCCTGGCCAAGAGTTCCTTTTTTTAAGGAGTCCAATTTTTTTAAAAAAGAAAATTAAAAAAGGAATTTCTTCAGGCTAAAGGCTAAAAGGAATACCTGATGGAAACTTGGATCTACATTAAAAATTAAGAGTCCCAAATATACTGAATAAGTGAGCATATATATATATTTTTTTCCTTCTTTTTTTTAAATTTTTTTTATTTTTATTTTTTATTTTTTATTGATCATTCTTGGGTGTTTCTCACAGAGGGGGATTTGGCAGGGTCACAGGACAATAGTGGAGGGAAGGTCAGCAGATAAACAAGTGAACAAAGTTCTCTGGTTTTCCTAGGCAGAGGACCCTGCAGCCTTCCGCAGTGTTTGTGTCCCTGGGTACTTGAGATTAGGGAGTGGTGATGACTCTTAATGAGCATGCTGCCTTCAAGCATCTGTTTAACAAAGCACATCTTGCACCGCCCTTAATCCATTCAACCCTGAGTGGATACAGCACATGTTTCAGAGAGCACAGGGTTGGGGGTAAGGTCACAGATCAACAGGATCCCAAGGCAGAAGAATTTTTCTTAGTACAGAACAAAATGAAAAGTCTCCCGTGTCTACCTCTTTCTACACAGACACGGCAACCATCCGATTTCTCAATCTTTTCCCCACCTTTCCCCCCTTTCTATTCCACAAAACCGCCATTGTCATCATGGCCCGTTCTCAATGAGCTGTTGGGTACACCTCCCAGACGGGGTGGTGGCCGGGCAGAGGGGCTCCTCACTTCCCAGTAGGGGCGGCCGGGCAGAGGCGCCCCTCACCTCCCGGACGGGGCGGCTGGCCGGGCGGGGGGCTGACCCCCCCCCACCTCCCTCCTGGACGGGGCGGCTGGCCGGGCAGAGGGGCTCCTCACTTCCCAGTAGGGGTGGCCGGGCAGAGGCGCCCCTCACCTCCTGGACGGGGCGGCTGGCCAGGCGGGGGGCTGACTGCCCCACCTCCCTCCCGGACGGGGCGGCTGGCCGGGCGGGGGGCTGACCCCCCCACCTCCCTCCCGGACGGGGCGGCTGTACTCATATTTTCTACTAACCAGAGGATCAGAACTTTTAATTCATATAACGTAAAGGATGATTGGTAGGCATAGGGACATATATTTTTATTTTTTCTGGTGAGGACTATGCTGAGAATTAAAAACAAAATTATTTAGTAGTTTCTATATTATTCATAAATATTTTGAATAATGTTGCTATTAGGAAGCCAATCTTTAGTTTATGAAGAGTCTGGCATTCAGTTAGTAATGTTTCACTTGTAATTTTTAAATGAAACTGTCAAGTTATACCATTGACACAAAGAACTTATTTTGTCTACATTGTTAACTACTTGTGATCTCCTGGGAGCTGGGGTAAGCTAGAAAGAAATAGGCTTGCTGTAGTATCTATTTCAGGAGATGAGAGGAAAAACACCTATTTTAATGATCGAGTAGGACAAAGAGTTTCATGCATGACTTAGGAGAGGTAAATTGAAGGAAGGAAGGAAATTGTTCCGAAAAATTGGTACATGAACCAAGAATTTTGAAGGATTCGTTGTGTTTGTTTCAGGAAGCAAAGTTGATATCAGCTCCCCATTCCCACCACCTTTCTCATTTAAGCACCTCAGGGACATAGAGTTAAGTCAATGTGCTCCTCTTTCTATAGCATTATTACCATGAGTCCCTGCTAGGTTCTTTTTTAATTAAATTTTATTTTAAAATGTTTTCCCTCTTTATACCCCATTTATTTATTTAAATCAACACATTAAAAATTATATATATTTGTATGTATTTAATTTGCTTCATTTAATTGAAAAAATATATATATTTAGGGTATAAAAAGTGATGTTTTGATATATGTATACATTGTGGAATGATTAAATGAAGCTATTACATATCCATCATCTCACATCCCTATTACTGTTTATGATGAGAACAATTAATATCCACTCTTTCAGCAATTTTTGAGTATACTACACTTTATTATTAATGAAGCCACCATGCTGTGCCATACATCTTGAGAACTTATTCCTTCTGTGTGACTGAAACTTTACACCTTCACCAATATCTCATTTCCCATCCCTCTCCAGTCTCTGGCAACTATTTTCATCTCCATTTCTAATTACATTTCTCTTCGTCCACATACAACTACTCCAGAATATTTATTTTCTTTTGTTTTATTGTTTTCATACATTTAAACATATGGTTTTCTAGAAAAAAATCGTGATTACATTTATACAGAAATATGAATTACACTACATATACTATATTTCTTTTTTTTTTTTTTAATGACAACAACATTTATTGAGCAAGCCCCTGGCACATTTCATCATACTGGATCCCCAGGACAACCCTATGAGGTAGTTGTATTGTAAGCCCCATTGTACAGATGAGGAACACGGGGCTCAGAGAGGTGAAGTGACTTGCCCGAGGTCACAAGGCAAGTGCATGTCAACTCTTGGAATTGAAGCCAGATCTGTCTCACAGCTGCAGTCCAGCCGTGACACTTGAGTGCCTCCTAAAAGCCAAGATCACAGAGCTGTCTGAGGACGCTGTGGGGAACCGTCTGTGAAAAGGTCCAACAGATAAACTCCAAAGAGTTTATTGCAGGCTTCCTGAAGAGCAGCGGACTAGAGCCCACCCGGAGGCAGCCTGGAGGCAGAGTGGGCGGAACTGCCCTGTCTTCTCTCCCAGGAGACGCAACTACCAGCCTAGACCAGCGGGACGCTGGGCTGCTCAGGCTCCAGCCATCTCTCTCTCTTGCCGTGGCTCTGCCCGGAAACCGTGGGCGGCGCTGCCCCTGACCCCAGAATGTTGCAGGGCTTTCCAGCAGGAGAGGGGACACCGGAAGGCGGCCATGGGCCAAGGTTTATGAATGACATTCAGAAGGATTTCTGCCAATGGCTCGATGGTTCGCTTCCACTGGGAAGGATCTCCAGTCTACCCCCAGGGAGCCTGGACCCAAACATGAGCATCAGGCCTTCCCAGGAAACGGACACCCCGGGTCCGTCACTCTGAGGCCTCGATGTAGATGAGCACAGCGAGCATGACACATGGGCCCTCGGCCCCGGCCTGCAACCCCGCCAGAGCCAGGTTGGAGCCCAGCCCCTCAGCTGTCCAGGTACCACCAGCTCAGATTCCGTGCCCAGCGCACCACCCACGACGATGGAAAGCTCCGCGTTCAGCTCTACGAAGGGCAGCTTGCCCGGGACGGCCTTGGGCACCAGACCAGCCCCTGTGTCCTTCATCTCCTCCAGCCCCAGCGGGTCAGGCAAGGGGGTCACCACCTTGCGCCCACCACTGCTGCCACGGCGCGGGGCTGCCCTCTTCTCGCGGGCGGTGGTGGGGGGGTGCCACCGGGTTTGCAGGTCCTTGTCCTTCTGGGGGCCGAGACGACAGTGGTGATCTTTGAGGTATTTGTGGTGGAAAAAGCCCTTGGCACAGCCAGCACAGCGGAACTTGTAGTAGCCCGTGTGGGCGCGCAGGTGCTCGGCGAGGTGGGCATGGCGGCTGAAGGACCTGCTGCACAGGGCACATTGTGGAGCTTCATGCCGGAGTGGGAGAGGACATGGGCCTTCAGCTTGTCCGGCCGGTTGAACAACTTACCGCAGCCTGTGTGCGTCGATAAAGGGCATTTGTATTTCTTGAAGGGCTGGTGGATCAACATGTGTCTCTTCATTTTGTTCTTGCGGTTGAATGCGAACTAGCACACTGAGCATTTGTAGGGCTTCTCGCCTGAGTGGTTGTGAGCGCGCAGTTTGAGGTAATGCACCCGCCGAGAGGACTTCTTGCACACCTGGCCCTTGAACCTGCCCCCGCTGCGGTGGGTTGGCAGATGACGCTGCAGGTAGCGTTCACAAGGAAACACCTTCTAGCAGTGGGCAGGGGAAGTTGTGAGTGGCGGTCTGCAGGTGATGCTCCAGGGCCTCCGGGGTGGATATTTGTTGACACGTTTGACACACTTGTAGACGGCACTGCCCTTCTTGGGGCTGTGCTGTGGAAGGAGGCTGTGGGAGTACTGGTGCACGCCCAGGTCGTACAGCGGGGGTAAGTCCTTGTTGCAGAAGTGGCCGGGGTAGCTCAGCTCCTCCTGGTGGCTCTTGATGTGCTCCAGAAATGTGTCGAGCTTTGGGAACGTCTGGGCACAGCTTTTGACCACACACTTGTACACCTGCTCGTTCTTATGCTGGGTCATGTGAGACTTGAGCTGGAAATAGGTGCTGAACTTGCTGGGGCAGAACTGGAACAAGTAGGAGCTGTAGATGAGGACTACCTGCTTGGGTTTCCGGCTTGCCCCTTGCCCTCGCCGGCTGTGGGCAAGGCCTGGAGCTGTGGCGAGCTTGGTAGGGGCTGGCCCAACCCTGTGTTTTCCTCATCCTGCCTGCTGGGGTTCAGGGCCAAGACCTGTACAGTCACAGAGTTTCGAGACACAGTGCCACCACCGTGTCCTGAAGGCCATACCTTGTGGGTCTGCATGTGTTTCTTAACATTAGACTTCTGGGCAAAGGCACGGCCACACGCAATGCATTGGAAGGGCTTCTCACCTGTGTGGCTTCAGATGTGCTGCTGCAGGTCGAAGTTTTTGGTGAATGACTTGTCACAGTATGGGCACGTGAGTTTCTGAGACTTTGGCTTCCTTGTAGCTTCCAGGAGTCCCCTGGTACCTTTAGCCCATGGGGTCTTCAGCATTGGTGGAGAGTCAAAGGTGGCCATGGTGCCCCCGGTGGCACTGGTCATGGGGCAGCAGGGTTTGGTCCTTTGGGTGTGAATCCCAGTTTGCCAGGGCTGTACACTGTGGGGGGGGGGGGTATACTGGACCCTCCACACACTGGTTTGGCACCTCCAGGGGTGGGTAGGGCTGCATCCCCAGTGCCTGGATCTCCACCATTCCACTCCCAGCCAGGAGTGCAGCAGCACTGTACACCTTCACCACAGCATTCCCACCAGGATTGGGATGCCCAGGGGGGCCCAGGCTGTGGGGTGGAGGTGGTGAGGGCAGTGGTGGAGGAGGGGGTGAAGGCTGGGTGAGGTGGCTGGGCACAGAATGCATGTTCAGGCTGCTCTGCACAGGTCGCGGGCCCTAGGGCATGGGCTGGTCCAGGGATGTGAAGCCTGAAATGGCAGACATGAGCACGTCATTGCTTACCAAGATGTTCCCCTGGATCAGTGGGGACGGGGGCACTGTGATGTATGTAGAGATCTGGCAATCGGCAGGAGGCGAGGCCTGCTGGACCGCTGTGGGTGCTGCCGAAGGTGTGTAGACTGTGTAGATGCTGTTGGTGACCAGCGAGACTGTGGCCAGGTCGGGGGCATTTCTTTGGCACTGTTCCCACTTGTGGGTCATAAACACTGGCAGCGAGTTGAACTGCTTCTTACACTTCCCACAGAGAAAGACATCCTCATCATCCAATGGCTGGATAGCAGGGGGCGCATTGACACTCTGGCCTCTGGGATCAGGGACTGCTCCTTGGCCATCCAGTAATGATGGGACAGCTAGAATGGTCTGGTTGTCCATTCCCTCCAGGGCCTTAAAGATCACCTGCACCATCTTGGAGCCCCTATATTTCTTATAATTAATCAATAGATTTTTTGGGGAGGTAGGGTTTCTATGCTGTTAGTCATACCTGCAAACAATGATGTTTCTATTTCTTCTCTTCCCATCGTATTTCCTTAATTTATTTTTCTTTCTTTTTAAATTATTCTTGTAAGGCATTGTAGTACATGAATAAATGTAAGTATTAATAGTGTACCTTCCTTGTGTCGTTTTTTATTTTAAAGGGATAATGTCTACTATTTCCCTGTTTACAGTAATATGTGGGTGTGTACATGTGTTTTTGTGTGTTTAACATGGAAAGTTCTCTTTTATATGCTCTTTAATAAGTCAGATGATCATACCATTTTTTCTTCTTTATTAAGTGTTGAAAGACATTTAAGGAATTTCTAACACGAAATCCTCCTTTTATGCCTGGGATAACCTCAACTGGGTCATTTATTATCTCTATTATTCACTGCTGGATTGGGTTAGATAATAATTTATCTGGATTGTCTTTTGGATTTTCTACCCAGTATTATCTGCTAATCATTCCTACCTAGTATTACAATAATGAACAATTCTTCTCTTTAGAGCTTCACTTTCTAATCACCCTACACTCCAACTTACTCCATCTCTGGGTTTGAGTTAGTCTTTCCGAAGTCCCATTTTAAGAGTCTAAGGATTTATTAAAACACACTCCATTATCATAGTTCTGATCCCACACCTGGGAAATTAAAAATTAAGGCAATTTGCAGCTGTGGAAGATTGTAGTCCAAGCAAGAGACTTGTGCTTAGAGTGGCCAAAGACCAGATCAGAAATTGAATGGTATTTGAGGAGTAAATTAAAAAATTGAATATATTTTGTTTTAGTTGCATCAGGTCAAGATACTTTAGCCAAAATGTTTATTTGAGGAGAAAGGCTTGATTCTGTCATTGAGAAAACAAAATAGACTGAATGACTCGTATTCTGATACCACATTGGCTAACTGAGTTCATTACTTTGTGCCTTTATTGCTTAACTGATAATAAAAATAGCTAACCTTATTGAACACATTCAAATATTCAGACAGTACTAAAATCCTTGTATAAGCATTTACTATTTAATTCTTTAAACACATTTTATGGATGTTGAAATTGAGGCACAGAATTTTAAGAAAGTGCCTAAAGTCTTTCAATTAGCACATAGTAGAGCTGGAATTGAAATTGAAGCATAGTGTCTCCAGAGTCCCTGGTGGTTTCCAGTTTAATAATTGACAACCAGAGTGATTTTTCCAGAATTATTAACATAGATTTATTGAGGTAAAACTGACAAAAATTATACATATTTATAGTATGCAATGTGATGTTTTGAAATACATATACATTATGAAATGATTATTATAATCAAGCTTATTAACATTTCCATCACAATACCTTTATTTTATGGTGAGAATATTTAAGGTCTACTTTCTTAGCAAATTTCAAGTATACAATATGGTGTTATTAACTATAGTTGCTATTCCGTACACTGTATCTCCAGAACTTACTCGTTCTAGATTACTGAAACTGTATACCCTTTGACTGACATCTCCTGATTTACCCTACCCCCCAACCCCCTGGCAACCATCTGTTCTCTGCTTTTGAGTTTTACTTTTTATATTCCACATATAAGTGAGATCAAACAGTATTTGTCTTTCTGTGCCTGGCTTATTTCACTTGACATAATGTCCTCCAGGTTCATAGTGATGTTGCAGATGACAGGATTTTCTTCATTTTAAAGGCTGAGCAATTCCCTCCTCTCTCTCTCTCTCTCTCTGTATATATACACGTATATACGTATATGTGTGTGTATATATACATATATACACATACACGTATATACACACGTATACACACGTATATACACACGTATATACACACGTATATACACACGTACACACACGTATATACACGCGTGTACACACACGCGTGTGCACACGTATATACACGTATATACACGTATATACGTATACACGTATATACGTATATATACACATACACGTATGTATACGTATATACGTGTATATACACACATATATATACATATACACATATATACACACACACATATATTCTGCATTTTCTTTATGCATTCATCTATTGATGGACACTTAGGTTGATTCTGTATCTTGGTTCTTGTGAATAATGCTGCAGTGAATATGGGAGTGCAGATATCTTTTTAACATGATAATTTCATTTCCTTGTATACTCAGAACTTGGATTGCTGGATTATGTGGTAGTTCTATTTTTAATTTTTTGAGAATCTTCATAGTATTTTGCATAATGGGTATATCAAATTGTATTCCTACCAATAGTATGCAAGGATTTCCTTTTCTCCACATACTTGCCAAAGCTTGTTATCTTTTGTCTTTTTGATAATAGCCATTCTAACAGGTGTGAAGTGTTATCTCATTGTGGTTCTGATTTGCTTTCCCTGATGACTAGTGAAGTTGAGCACTTTTTCATAACAGTCACACACTGTATAACAACATTTTGGTCAATGACAGACTGCATATGCAAGGTGGTCCCATATGATTATAATGAACCTGAAAAATTCTTATTTCTTGGTGATGTCATAGTGCAATGCATTATTCATATGTTTGTGGTGATGCTGGTGTAAAGAAACTGCTGTGCTGCCAGTCATATAAAATTATGGCACAGATTCTGGGTGTGGTGGCTCATGCCTTTAATCCTAGCACTTTGGTAGGCTGAGATGGGAGTATTGCTTGATCCCAGGAGTTTGAGACCAGCCTGGGCAATATAGTGAGTCCCCCATCTCTACAAAAATTACAAAATTAGCCAGGCATGGTGGGACATGCCACAGACACTCAATGTCAGCAAGTGAAGAAAGCTAGGAAGCGGTGTGTACCCCACAAAGCCACAGGGGTGGAGCTGCCCAAGTCCATGGGAGCCCATCTCTTGCATCAGTGTGACGTGGAGTCAAAGGAGATCATTTTGGACCTCGTGACCTGCATTTGATACATGGAGTCAAAGGAGGTCATTTTGGAAATTTAAGATATGACTTCCCTATTGGATTTCTGACTTAGCCCTTTTCGGCCTTACAGGCCTTTCTTTGGCCTGTAGCCCTTTCATTTTGGCCGACTTCTTCCATTTGGAATGGGTGTATTTACCAGATGCCTTTACCTCCATTGTATCTAAGAAGTAACTAACTTGCTATTGATTTTACAGGCTCATAGGTGGAAGAGACTTGCCTTGTCTCAGATAAGACTTTGGGCTTGGACTTTTGGGTTAATACTAGAATGAGTTAAGACTTTGGGGGACTGTTGGAAGGACATGATTGTGTTTTGAAATGTGAGGACATGAGATTTGCGAGGTGCCAGGGACAGAATAGTATAGTTCGGCTGTGTCCCCACCCAAACCTCATCTTGAATTGTAATTCGAATTGTAATCCCCATGTGTTGGAGGTGGGATCTTGTGCAAGGCGATTACATCAAGGGAGTGGTTCCTCCATGCTGTTCTCATGATAGTGAGTGAGGTCTCACAAGATTTGATGGCTTTATTAATGGGTTTTTCCCTGCCTTCACTTGACACTTCTCCTTGCTGCCGTCATGTGAAGATGGATGTGTTTGCTTCCCCTTCTGCCATGATTGTAAGATTCCTAAGGCCTTCCCAGCCACGCTGAACTGTGAGTCAATTAAACTTCTTCCTTTTATAAATTACCCAGTCTTGGGTATGTCTTTATTAGCAGCATGAGAATGGACTAATACAGACCCTATCTCAAAAATGAAAAAAAAAGTGTAGCATATATAATTGTGTATAGTACATACTACTTGATAATATTAACAAATGATTATTTTACTGGTTTATGTATTTAATATACTATTTATCATTATTTTAGAGTGCACTCCTTCTACTTATTAAAAAAAAATTAACTGTAAAACAGCCTCAGGCAGGTCCTTCAGGAAATATTCAGAAGAAGATATTGTTATCATAGGAGATGACAGCTCTATGGCTGTTATTACCCCTGAAGACTTTCCAGTGGGATGAGACTTGGAGAGGGAAGACAGTGATATTGATGATCCTGACCCTGTGTAGGCTTAGGCTAATGTGTGAGCATAATGTTTATGTCTTAGTTTTTTAACAAAAAAGTTTTAAAAGCAAAAAATAAAATACAAATTTTAAAAATAGAAAAATGCCTGTAGAATCAGGATATTAAAAAAAGAAAATATTTTATGCAATTGTACAGTGATTCTCTGTTTTAAGCTAAATGTATTACAAAAGAGACAGAAAAGTAAAAAATTGTAAAAGTTTATAAAATAAAAAGTTACAGTAAGCTAAGATTAATTTATTAAGAAAGAATAACAACTTTGTGTAAATTTAGTGTAGCCTAGTGCAGTGTTTATAAAGCCTACAGTACAGTAATGCATTAGGCTTTCACATTCACTCACCACTGACTCACTGACTCACTGACTCACTGAAAGCAACTTCCAGTCCTGCAAGCCCCATTCATAAGTGCCCTATACATGTATATAATTTTTCATTTTTTTATGCTATATTTTTACAGTACCTTTTCTATGTTTAGATACACAAATACTTATTATTGTGTTCCAATTGCCTGCAGTATTCAGTACAGTAACATGCTGTACATGTTTTTAGCCTGGGGTAATAGGCTATACCATATAGTTTAGGTGTGTGGTAGGCTATACCATCTAGGTTTGTGTCAGTACACTCTATGATGTTCAAACAGCTACAAAATCATCTAATGACACATTTCTCAGAATGTATTCCTGTTATTAAGTAATGCATGACTGTACCTGTTGACCATTTGTATGTTGATATGGTTTGGCTCTGTGTCCCCACTCAAATCTCATCTAAATTTTAATCCCCATAATCCCCACGTGTCAAGAGAGAGACTTGGTGGGAGGTGATTGGATCATGGGGGCAGCTTCCCCCATTCTGTTCTCAAGATAGTGACTGAGTTCTCATGAGATCTGATGGTTTCATAAGTGTTTGACAGTTCCTCCTTCACACGCTCTCTTTCCTGTTGCCTTGTGAAGAAGGTACTTGCTTCTTATTCACCTTCCACCATGATTGTAAGTTTCCTGAGGCATCTCCAGGCAAGTGGAACTGTGAGTCAATAAAACCTCTGCCCTTTATATATTACCCAGTCTCTGGTACTTCTTTATAGCAGTGTGAGAAGGGACTAATACATATGTCTTCTTTTGAAAAATATCCGTTCAGATCCTTTGACTATTTTCTAATGGGGTTGTTTGTTCTCTTGTGATTGAGTGAATTCCTTATACATTTTGAATATTAACTCTTTTTCAGATGTATGGTTTGTATAATTTTTCTCTCATTCTGTAGGTTGTTCCTTGGCTGTACAGAGTTTTTTTTTTTTTTAATTAGATGCAGTCCCATTTGTCTATTTTTGTTTTCTGTGCTTTTGGGGACTTATCTAAGAATTTATTTCTTCCTCCAATATCAAGAAGCTTTTTACCTATGTTTTTCTCTAGTATTTTTGCAGTTTCAGTTTCTTACGTATAAGTCATTAATCCATTTTGAGTTGGTTTTTATACATAGGGTGATATAAAGGTCTAATTTCATTCTTCCACATGCAGAGAATCAGTTTTCCAAACAAAATTTTTTGAAGAGAATGTCCTTTCCCCAATGTGTGTTCTTGGCACTTTCTGCAAGGATCAATTGACCATAAATATGTGCATTTTTTTTTCTGTTCTGGTTCGTCGGCTTGTATGTCTGTTTTTATGCTGGTACCATGCTGTTTTGATAGCCATTGTTTTGTAGCATATTTTGAAATCAGGTGATGTGATACCTCCAGCTTTGCTCTTTTTGCTCAAGATTTCTTTGGCTATTTGGGGTCTTTCGTGATACCATAAAACTTTACAACATTTTTTTTCTATTTCTGTGAAAATTCCATTGGAACTTTGAGAAAGTCAGTATAGAATTGGTGGATTAAGTTGGAAAATATGCACATTTTTGACAATATTAATTATTCTAATTCATGAACATGTGATATCTTTTTATTTGTGTCCTCAAATGTTTTCATCAGTTTTATAGTTTTTAATATATAGATACTAATGTTTTATCTCATTGGTTATTTCTATGTATTTTATTTTCATGCTATTGTAAATGGGATCTTTCCTTAATTTCATTTTTTGGATAGTTTGTTGTTAGTGTATACAAACATAATTGATTTTTCTATGTTGATTTTGTATACGGAAAATGTACTAAATTTATTAGTTCTAGTAATTTTTGGTGGAGTTTTTAAGCAAATGTCACCTGCAAGGAGAGACAGCTTTACTTTTTATTTTCTGATTGAATGTCTTTTAAAATTTTTGTTATTATTTGTTCTTGCCTAATTGCTGTGGCTAAAGCTTCCAGAAGTATACTGAATAGAAGTGGCAAGAGTGGTCATCCTTTTCTTATTCCTGATATTAGAGGAAAGCTTTTCACCAATGGATGTGATGTAGCTGTATTTGAGGTACATTTCTTCTATACCAAACTTGTTGAGAGTTTTTATCATAAAAGTATTTTAAAACATTGTTTAAAGATCAAAGTTTAAGGAAGAAGCATAAAGATTATGTTTAATGAGTCCTAACCTGATTATTACAAGTTATTAGATAAAAGATCTGATTTAAAAATGGGATGATGTAAGTAAACTTATGGCAGTTAGCTTCTTGCTATTTTTAACAATTTGGACTGAAGTATTAAAACTAAATTCAAGCCCATGAAACTGCTCATTTTTAATAAATTCATTGAATCAATCATTTACAACTATAGTAGTAAACATTCTTCAAAATGTAATTTTTCCTTCAGTTACTGGTGACTGCATTAATTATAGTTTAACAGAAAATAATTGACTAAGCTTAGAAAACCTAAAAAAAGGTTTATTTTCTGCACATACACACAAATACACACACAATGTCTTTCTCTCCTTTCTTTTACTCTTCTCTGCCTTTTATAGGCTTAGAGCCACTACTGACAGAAAATAAGTAAATAGAGCAATAGATGTCTTCCATTGCACTATGTGTCACTGCCAAGTTTGTCAGCATTCTCAATTTGCTTAGTTGATAAATTATTTTTCGTGTTTGTTTTTATTTCTATTTAATGGGAAAATTCTTTAAAATATAACCGTGTATTTGGTCTAAGGGAATGGTGATAAAAACCCACTACAATGGTCCTTTGCCTCTTTTAGAGTTAGAGATGTTCATTTCCAGCACTCAATAAATACTAGGGAGAGGTGTCAGGAGATGCATAAACAGAATTTCTTCCAGTTTTTTTATGAGCCGGCTCAGTATACCATAACAGCAAACACCCATGTTTGCCTCAATCACATTTTTGTAAACAATCACTGAGATAATATGTGTAATGAGATAATACATTTTATATTTACAATATTCAGTTACTGAGTTCTAAACATTTGTACAGTGTATTTTATTAGCATTGGTATTACTATGAAGGATGGGGAATATACAATGAATTCTTTTTAGTGTACATTAACCTGCTAGTAGATTTATTCTAATCAAGGTGATTATAAGTGAGCTGCCTAGTTTGATTTCTTTTTAAAATTTAAATTTTGAGATAATCATGTGGTTTTTGTCTTTGGTTCTGTTTATATGCTGGATTACGCTTATTGATTTGCATATGTTGAACCAGCCTTGCATCCCAGGGATGAAGCCCACTTGATCATGGTGGATAAGCTTTTTGATGTGCTGCTGGATTTGGGTTGCCAGTATTTTATTGAGGATTTTAGCATCGATGTTCATCAGAGATATTTGTCTAAAATTCTCTTTTTTTGTTGTGTCTCTGCCAGGCTTTGGTATCAGGATGATGCTGACCTCATAAAATGAGTTAGGGAGGTTTCCTTCTTTTTCTATTGATTGGAATAGTTTCAGAAGGAATGGTACCAGCTCCTCCTTGTACCTCTGGTAGAATTTGGCTGTGAATCCATCTGGTCCTGGACTTTTTTTGGTTGGTAGGCTATTAATTATTGCCTCAATTTCAGAGCCTGTTATTGGTCTATTCGGGGATTCAACTTCTTCCTGGTTTAGTCTTGGGAGGGTGTATGTGTCCAGGAATTTATCCATTTCTTCTAGATTTTCTAGTTTATTTGCGTAGAGGTTATAGTATTATTGATGGTAGTTTGTATTTCTGTGGGATCGTGGTGATATCCCCTTTATCATTTTTTATTGCATCTTTTTGATTCTTCTTTCTTTTCTTCTTTATTAGTCTTGCTAGCGGTCTATCACTTTTGTTGATCTTTTCAGAAAACCAGCTCCTGGATTCATTGATTTTTTGAAGGGTTTTTTTGCGTCTCTATCTCCTTCAGTTCTGCTCTGATCTTAGTTATTTCTTGCCTTGTGCTAGCTTTTGAATGTGTTTGCTCTTGCTTCTCTAGTTCTTTTAATAGTGATGTTAGGATGTCAAATTTAGATCTTTCCTGCTTTCTCTTGTGGGTATTTAGTGCTATAAATTTCCCTCTACACACTGCTTTAAATGTGTCCCAGAGATTCTGGTATGTTGTGTCTTTGTTCTCATTATCTCAATAGATGCAGAAAAGGCCTTTGACAAAATTCAACAACCCTTCATGCTAGAAACTCTCAATAAATTAGGTATTGATGGGACATATCTCAAAATAATAAGAGCTATTTATGACAAACCCACAGCCAATATCATACTGAGTGGGCACAAACTGGAAGCATTCCTTTGAAAACTGGCACAAGACAGGGATGCCCTTTCTCACCACTCGTATTCAACATAGTGTTGGAAGTTCTGGCCAGGGCAATCAGGCAGGAGAAAGAAATAAAGGGTATTCAGTTAGGAAAAGGGAAAGTCAAATTGTCCCTGTTTGCAGATGACATGATTGTATATTTAGAAAACCCCATCATCTCAGCCCAAAATCTCCTGAAGCTGATAAGCAACTTCAGCAAAGTCTCAGGATACAAAATCAATGTGCAAAAATCACAAGCATTCTTATACACCAATAACAGACAAACAGGGAGCCAAATCATGAGTGAACTCCCATTCACAATTGCTTCAAAGAGAATAAAATACCTAGGAATCCAACTTACAAGGCATGTGAAGGACCTCTTCAAGGAGAACTAAAACCACTGCTCAATGAAATAAAAGAGGATACAAACAAATGGAAGATCATTCCATGCTCATGGATAGGAAGAATCAATATTGTGAAAGTGGCCATACTGCCCAAGGTAATTTATAGATTCAATGCCGTCCCCATCAAGCTACCAATGACTTTCTTCACAGAATTGGGAAAAACTACTTTAAAGTTCATATGGAACCAAAAAAGAGCCTGCATTGCCAAGTCAATCCTAAGCCAAAAGAACAAAGATGGAGGCATTACGCTACCTGACTTCAAACTATACTACAAGGCTACAGTAACCAAAACAGCATGGTACTGGTACAAAAACAGAGATATAGACCAATGGAACAGAACAGAGCCCTCAGAAATAATACCACACATCTACAACCATCTGATCTTTGACAAACTTGACAAAAACAAGAAATGGGGAAAGGATTCCCTATTTAATAAATGGTTCTGGGAAAACTGGCTAGCCACATGTAGAAAGCTGAAACTGGATCCCTTCCTTACATCTTATACTAAAATTAATTCAAGATGGATTGAAGACTTAAATGTTAGACATAAAACCATAAAAACCCTAGAATAAAACCTAGGCAATACCATTCAGAACATAGGCATGGGCAAGGACTTCATGTCTAAAACACCGAAAGCAATGACAACAAAAGCCAAAATTGACAAATGGGATCTAATGAAACGAAAGAGCTTCTGCACAGCAAAAGAAACTACCATCAGAGTGAACAGGCAACCTACCGAATGGGAGAAAAGTTTTGCAATCTACTCATCTGACAAAGGGCTCATATCCAGAATCTACAAAGAACTCAAACAAATTTACAAGAAAAAAACAAACAACTCCATCAAAAAGTGGGTGAAAGATATGAACAGACACTTCTCAAAAGAAGACATTTATGTAGCCAGCAGACACAGGAAAAAATGCTCATCATCACTGGCCATCAGAGAAATTCAAATCAAAACCACAATGAGATACCATCTGACACCAGTTAGAATGGCTATCATTACAAATTCAGGAAACAACATGTGCTGGAGAGGGTGCAGAGAAATAGGAACACTTTTGCACTGTTGGTGGGACTGTAAACTAGTTCAACCATTGTGGAAGACACTGTTGCGATTCCTCAAGGATCTAGAACTAGAAATACCATTTGACCCAGCCATCCCATTACTGGGTATATACCCAAAGGATTATAAATCAGGCTGCTATACAGACACATGCACACGTATGTTTATTGCAGCACTATTCACAATAGCAAAGACTTGGAACCAACCCAAATGTCCATCAATGATAGACTGGATTAAGAAAATGTGGCACATATATACCATGGAATACTATACGGCCATAAAAAAGGATGAGTTCATGTCCTTTGTAGGGACATGGATGAAGCTGGAAACCATCATTCTCAGCAAACTATTGCAAGGGCAAAAATCCAAACACCGCATGTTCTCACTCATAGGTGGGAATTGAACAACGAGAACACTTGGACACAGTAAGGGGAACATCACACACCAGGGCCTGTTTTGAGGTGGGGGAGTGGGGAGGGATAGCATTAGGAGGTACACCTAGTGTAAATGACGAGTTAATAGGTGCAGCACACCAACATGACATATGTATACCTATGTAACAAACCTGCATGTTGTGCACGTGTACCCTAGAACTTAAAGTATAATAAAAAAACATTTAAATGTTGTGACCGTTTTCAAATGTAGACTTATTTCTTGATTTGGCATGACTTATACATTCTAAACCAGAGGCGTTTTTTGGTTTAAGAGGTTAAAAGAATATATATTACATCCTTGAAAGTAATTAACATTATAGTAATACTAGACTTTTAAAATTAAAATTTAATTCCTCTATTTGTTGGATTTTTGCCAACTTGTAATGTTATAAGTTTTGAAATGTGTGCTTTACTTACTTTATATATTGTCTGTCTCTTTATGTCTATATGTTGATATAGATGCAATTAGATATATAAAGTTTCACTGAAGTGAATAATTTGACAGTCGACTGATCCGAGTGTATTTTGTATATGATATAATAGTAGTAGTATTTTAACTATCCTTTGCTGATGTGTGTCAGGCACTGGGGAGGAGTTTACATGTTTTAACTTGTTTAACGCTCACAACTATCTTGATAGACATGAAATTTTCTCCATTTCACAAATGGGGAAACTGAGTTGATATGGCTTGGTTGTGCCCCCACCCAAATCTCAGCTTGAATTGTATCTTCCAGAATTCCCACGTGTTGTGGGAGGGACCCAAGGGGAGTTAATTGAATCATGAGGGTTTGTGTTTCCTTGTTATTCTTGTGATAGTGAATAAGTCTCACGAGATCTGATGGGTTTATCAGGGGTTTCTGTTTTTGCTTCTTCCTCATTTTCTCTTGCTACCGCCATGTAAGAAGTGCCTTTCACCTCCCATCATGATTCTGAGGCCTCCCCAGTGGAATTGTCCATCCAATTAAACCTCTTTTTTCTTCCCAGTCTCAGGTATGTCTCTATTAACAGCATGAAAATAAAGTAATACAGTAAATTGGTACCAGTAAAGTTGGGCGTTGCTGAATAGATACCTGAAAATATATAAGTGACTTTTGAACTGGGTAACAGGCAGAGGTTGGAACAGTTTGGAGGGCTCAGAAAAAGTCAGGAAAATGTGAGAAAGTTTGGAACTTCCTGGACACTTGTTGAATGGCTTTGCCCAAAATGCTGACAGTGGTATAGACAATAAGGTCCAGGCTGAGATGGTCTTAGATGGAGATGAGCAACTTGTTGGGATCTGGAGTAAAGTGACTGTTGCTATGTTTCATCAAAGAGACTGGTGGCATTTTGCCCCTGCCCTAGACATTTGTGGAACATTGAACTTGAGAGAGATGATTTAGGGTATCTGGTGGAAGAAATTTCTAAACATCAAAGCATTCAAGAGGTTATTTGGGTACTATTAAAGGCATTCAGTTTTATAAAGGAAGCAGAGTGTAAAAGTTTGGAACATTTGCAGCCTGACTATGCAATAGAAAAGAAAAGCCCATTTTCTGGGGAGAAATTCAAGCTGGCTGCAGAAATTTGCATAAGTAGCAAGAAGCCTAATGTTAATCCCCAACACCGTGGGGAAAACGTCTCCAGGCCATGCCAGAGACCCTCACAGCAGCCCCTCCCATCACAGGCCCAGAGGTTCAGGAGGTAAAAATGGTTTAGTGGACTGGGCCCAGGGTTCTCGTGCTGTGTGCAGACTAGGGACTTGGTGTCCTATGTCTCAGCTGCTCCAGCCATGGCTGAAAGGGGCCAATGTACAGCTTGGGCTGTGGCTTCAGAGGGGGGGAAGCCCCAAGTCTTCGCAGCTTCCACATGGTGTCGAGCCTGTGGGTATACAGAAGTCAAGAATTGAGGTTTGGGAACCTCCACCTGGATTTCAGAAGATGTATGAAAACGCCTGAATGCCCAGGCAAAAGTTTGCTGCAGGGGCAGGGCCTTCATGGAGAACCTCTGCTAGGGCAATGTGGAAGGGAAATGTGGGGTCAGAGCCCTCCCCAAGCAGAGTCCCTACTGGGTCACTGCCTAGTGGAGCTGTGAAAAGAGGGCAACCATCCTCCAGATCCCAGAATCGTACATCCACAGGCAGCTTGCACTGTGCACTTGAAAAAGCCATAGACACTCAATGCCAGCCCATGAAAGCAGTCGGGAAGGAGGTTGTACCCTGCAAAGCCACAGGGATGGAGCTGCCAAGACCATGGGAACCCACGTCTTGAATCATTGTGACCTGGATGTGAGAGCTGGAGTCAAAGGAGATCATTTTGGACCTTTAAAATTTGACTGCCCCACTGGATTTTGGATTTGCACAGGCCCTGTAACCCCTTTGTTTTGGCCAATTTCTCCCTTTTGGAATGGCAATATTTACCCAATACCTGTACCCCCATTGCATCCAGGAAGTAACTAGCTTGCTTTTGATTTTATAGGCTCATAGGCAGAAGGGACTTGCCTTATCTCAGATGAGACTTTAGGCTGTGGACTTTTGGATTAATGCTGAACTGAGTTAAGACTTTGCGGGACTGTTAGGAAGGCATGATTTGTTTTGAAATGTGAGGAAATGAGATTTGGATGGGCCAGGGGTGGAATGATATGATTTGGCTGTGTCCCCACCCAAATCTCAACTTGAATTGCATTTCCCAGAATTCCCACGTGTTGTGGGAAGAACCCAGAGGGGAGGTAATTCAATCATGGGGGCTGGTCTTTCCCATGCTATTCTCATGATAGCGAATAAGTATCATGAGATCTGATGGGTTTATCAGGGATTTCCACTTTTGCCTCTCTCATTTTCTGTTGCCACCACCATGTAAGCATGCCTTTTGTCTCCCACCATGATTCTGAGGCCTTCCTAGCCATGTGGAACTGTAAGTCCAATTAAAACTCCTTTTCTTCCCAGTCTTGGGTATGTCTTTATCAGCAGCATGAAAACAAACTAATACATGAGTACACAGAGTTTATATCCAAGTTTATACAACCAATAAAAGGCAGAAGTAGGATGAAGACTCTAGCTTTCTGGTATCAGAGCAAACTGCTCTGGATTTCTAACAATATTCTCCTGCCTCATATAACAAAATTAGACAATATATAATCTATCTTCAGATTGTAGCCTCTTGCTTAGTCATTATTCCATGTATTCTCAATCATAGAAATCATATGACTGAACAATATTAAGGTAAAATTATAAGCACTGAGTACCACCTGACAATATTGGGTTTGAAAAGGATGTCATGAAATGCAGGTTTGTCTTTATCAGAGTCTAAGTAGCCTGTTTAATTCACTCTAAATAGGAGATTAGGCAATGGAGCTTTTGGTGACTAAACATTCATGTCCTTAATATGTTTATTTAACACAATATTAAATCAGTTTTGAAAAGGTGCAGGTGTATTTGGGTAGCTTTTCTCTCTAAGTAGTGAATTTGCAAAATTAGCAAAAATGTTTTTGCACTTGGATTTGGATAGCGATAACAAATTTTCTCAGCCTAAGAAAAAACCGGAACTCTGACTTAAAATTTTTCTCTGTGATTTCAAAATGTTTTAACTCTAAGTAGCCTTGGAGAAGCTCACAACAATAAATACATTTGTTTACATAAGTGCTGAAAAAATTTCCTTTTAATAGAAATAGTTGCTCTTTGCAATAAGCAAATAATCTTCAAGCAAAGAAGATACAGTATAGGAAATAACTTATTTGTGGATTCTAAGGCTGTTATCCCTAAGTTTAAAATGATTCTGCTGTTTTGAATCTTGTTCATCCTTTTTTTCCCAATACAAACTGTTAGCTCTGATTTTAATTCATTTGTGAACATGAAGACTACTCCTAACACAGGCCCTTTGCATTTGCTATTCTTTCTGCTTGAAAAGCTCTTCTGTCTGATCCATCAGTATATGACTGGCTCCTTCTTGTTGTTCTGATTTTAGTTCATATGTCATCTTTCAATTAGTTCCCCAACTGTTCATCTAAACCAGCCACCCAGTCACATACTACAACATTGCTCTATTTTATTTTTCTCTGAGGTCTCATTACTTTATATATTTTTGTTTGCATTGATTGATTAATATATGCAATGTTTTTCTCCTTAACTGCATTTAAGCTCCATACGAGCAAATATCTTTTCTCTTTGCTCACCTCTGTCTTATCAGAATCAGTCATAGCACCTGTTAAATATTAGGTTGTCAACTACTAGTAGATAAATCACTTTTTGATTTAAGACTTGAGAGTGCCAGTTTTTATATGTATTATGAACAAGGTAGCAGTAAGATTATTTGTCATTCATTTTGCTACACTAATGTTTAGTCAGAATTGACAATGGGGTCCTACGTATGATACCCGTGGCCTAGCCTAAGAAGTAAATGATTTAAATTATGCAGTTTGAACATACATGATTTAAAAAATCACATTACAAAAACCTACACCTACATATATCTTTTAAAAACTTATTTCAGTGTACAATTATGTGCTTAGGAAAATTGCTCCCAAGTGAAATTGCTGGGTCAATGGTGATATAGCAATTGTAGCCATCTAAGTATGTAATATTATCATATACATATATATATATACACACACAATATAATTCCTATTTTTTATTTGTGATAAAGTACACATGTAACATTAAATTTACCATCTTAACCATTTTTAGTGCAGAGTTCAGTGGTATTAATTATACTCACCTTGTTGTGCACCCTATCTCTGGAGCTTTTCACTTTGTAAAGCTAAAACTTCTTACCTTCATAGGAGTTGTTGTTCATACAACTCTTCATTTGCTTATTCTCCAGCTCCTAGCAACTTTATTCTACTTTCTGTTTCTATGAATCTGACTACTCGAGGTACCTCATCTAAGTGGAATCACACAGTATTGCCTTGTTTTGTGACTGGCTTATTTGACTTAATGTCCTCAAGGATTGTCCATGTTGTAGCATCTACCAAAATTTCCTTCATTTTTGAGGCTGAATAATATTCCGTTCTTTGTATATACTACATTTTGTTTATCCATTCATTTATTAATAGACACTTGGGTTGCTTCTATCTTTTGGCCTTTGTGAATGGTGCTACTATGGACATAGATGTACAAATATTTCTTTGAGAGCATGCTTTCAGTCTTTTGGATATATGCCTGTTAGTGGGATTGCTGTATCATAGTATTTTTAGTTTTAGTTTTTTTAGGAACCATCATACTTTTTTCATAGTAGCTGCAGCATTTGACATTTCCACCAACAGTGCACAAGTGTTCCAATTTCTCTGCATCCAAGTCAACGCTTCTTATTTTCTGATATTTTAATAGTAACCATTCTGATGGGTGTGAGGAGTAGCAGTTACATACTGACATATATCGTCAAACAAATGTCTCTTAGTAGAACCTGGAAATTATACTAGGGTTGTTATAGGAGGTATGGACAATTGTGGGATGTGAAGCTTTGAACATGGCCAGTTTCCATACCTGCCCAATATGAATGTCATTTCTTTGCCCCTGAGCTGCAAGAACTTCTGCAGGAAAAACATACCAGACGCTGGCCTGTTAGCAGTGTGGCTTCTGTTCTTCTAAGCAGACTGATGCCGTGTCTTGCCTGTGGTAGTCTCAAGAATCAGTGTTTAGATGAGCCTAAGAAGATTCCTGATGGGGATTACAAAACTCTAATACTGTATGGCGTTAGATCAAGACTAAATGCTTTGTTTTCTCTTGACATTTTACATATAATTTGCAGGAATGTTGTATGCTTTTGATTTTCTCTTTATGAAATGGTAATAATAATACATTTCCCATTAAATCTTTAAATATTCATTAATAACTTTTGAGGTCACTCAAATATATAATTGACTTTATCTCAGAATGTATTTTGTGTGTATAATGCTTATGTTCTCTCAATTTGCAATTTCAAAAAATAAGGAAAAGAGTAAAAACACATTAAGTACATATTTGCACATTTAGAATGGGGTACTTCTTATGGTTTTTATATTAGTATATATACTAATATATTGTATGTTATTATTAGTATATTAGTATTTAAGCACATCCTTCTGCAAATATCTAAATTAGTAGCAGTGCTTCAAATATGCCAACCGGCATACAATTTATACAAGGAATATGAATATAAAACTGGAACTGATTCTAAAATTCACTAGATGAAATAGATTGTATAATTTTCTGAAGAGTACATTATTTTTGTCCATTTCAGAGTCCCTTTTCAGCTCCTGAAAAATTATTAGCTGTTTCTGATATAGTTATTAGATACAGCCATGACAGTAGTTATTAATGATATAAACTCACATGTTCTTATTATTAGCTCATAGAAAATGATAGCATTATGGGTTATGTTTTTACTGTATCTACTCCTCACGATAGATCATGTCATGACTGAATAAAACTCCAAAACAAAACAACAACAAAAAACCTAATGTCCCACACAAGACCAAAGAGGAATGATTTTTGATAGAAATAAAAATGTTAGTATATTGATTTAGGGTATGGTCAGTAGGAAGATTATTTAATAAACCTTGTACATTTGTTTCCAAAGTGTCAAACTAGTATGTGATGGACTTTATACATTTGCTTCAAAATGTCAAAGGCCTAGTTCAACAGAGCCTTAAATCTCAGGAAGAGATATGTGGTGTTGGCTGAAGTTCTGCATTTCTTTGTGGGTGTCAGATTCATACTCTATCCATTCCTAATACAAACCTTTTTTAAGTGTAATTTTTATTTTTTGAGACAAGGCTCACTCTGTCACCCAGGCTAGAGCACAGTGATATAACCATGGTTCACTGCAGCCTCAATCTTCAGCTGTAAGGAATCCTCCCACCTCAGCCACCAAAGTAGCTGGGACCATAGGCTCATGCCACCACACCCAGCTCATTTTGTTTACTTTTTTTAGAGATGAGGTCTCACCGTATTTCCCAGGCTGGTCTCAAATGTCTGGACTCAAGAGATTCTCCCATCTTAGTTAGTCTCCCAAAGCGCTGGGATTACAGGTATGAACCACTGTGCCCAGCCCCTAGTACAAACTTAATGTTATATATCATTTACGTCTATCAGGTCAAAAAAAATTTCAAAGTCCAATACTAGTGAAACCCTTCACAATATTAATATGCAACTTGTTGATTATCTATTGTGTTAAAGCTATTGATAGGCATCTCATTTGGCTCCCACAACAACCTTGAAAGGTAAGTGTGCTCATCTCCATTACATAGGTGATAGTAATGAGGCACAGACAAGGTAAGCAACAACTTACCTAAAATCAGTCAGTTAGTGGTAGGGCTCTGTATGTTTCCAAAATCTGGGCAATACCATTTCTACATGGTTTTTTTTAAACCAAAATAGCAAAATTTTATATTACTCTAGGTTAATATTCTCAAGATATGAGCAACTTAGCTATGCTGCCTAATAGTAGTCAATGAGGTTAAATTAACTGGTGTTATCACTGAGATGGAATAAAACAAAATAAATAAACATTGTCAAGCAATGTCAATGAATGAAAGTATAGGTTTAAAAAAAAAAACAGTAGAATACACAATAATAAAAGCCAACAGAGTATAGCCCTGACTACTTCAACTCAAGGTGTATCAGTTTTCTACGGTCATGAAAATGCTGCATTAAAACCTACCCCAAAACTCTGTGGCTTAAAACAACCACCATTTATTCAGCTCACAAGTGTATGGTTGGCTGGGCTCAGTCCTGCTGCTGTAGAACTGGCTCAGATGATCTTGGCTGGACTTATTCCTCAGTCTGTGGTCAATTTGTGAGTTGGCTGGGGCTGCCTGGTCTCGAATAGCTTTGGCTGGGATGACTCAAATCTGCTCCATATGACCTCCTAACTTCTTGCCGGCTAGCCTGACATGTTCTGCTGGCAGAGGCAGGGATCTATCTAATGGAGAAAGGCCTGGGCTTAGAACTGGAACCCCGTTCTTTCTGTACGAGTCTGTTCACCAAAGCAAGTCACAAGGCTAGCCCTGATGCAAAGGGTGAAGAAATAGATTCCACTTCTTTATAAGAGAACTTGAAAATTTGTATTGCAAAAGGTGTAGATACAGGGAAAGATGTATGAAAAATTGAGCACATTTTAAAAATAATTGGGGCCATTTTTACCTCCACAAATTAACCAACATTGTGAATTCTGTGTTCATTATCCTCTTACTTTCCTTTTTATATAATTTATTGTATTTATAAGTGTTCCTAAAAAGTATATTTTAAATTTTAGTTGTTTTGACTTTACGAAGAAATGATAGTACTAGACATAATCTTTTGGGACTTACTTTTTCATCTAACATTTAATTACTAAGAATCATTCATATTATTGTGTGCTGCTATTGTTTATTTGTTTGGCTATCTGTGTAACATTCTATTGAATATACTACCATAGAGTCTCACATTTTCTTGTTGATGGATATTTGGATTTCTTATAGGTTTTTCCATGGTGAAGAGTACTGCCATGTACATGTCCCCTAATGCACATAGGCAATAATTTCTACTGGGCGCATGCTGTACACTGGAATACATCAGCTGTAGAGTGTAATGTGAATATTTAACCTTACTTCCAAAGTAGCTAAACCAATTTCCCCACCTAACATCAATTAATAAAATATCTTTTGACTCTACATCCTAGTACTTGTCCTAATTTGGTTTATTTTTGCCATTCAACTATTTTAAAAGTACTTTCTCATTGTGCTCTTGATTTATGTTCCGAATCACTAAATATGTTGAATTGAAGATTTCTCAGTCATTTGGTCATTTCTTGGATTATTGGTCATTTGTATTTTTCTTTTGTGAAAAGCCTGTTTTCATGTCTTTTGCCCTTTTAAAAAATCTATTATTTGTGCTTTTCCTTTTTATTTGGAGGAACATTTTATTTATACTTTTTATTACCTATATTTCAAGTAGTTTCTCCCAGTTGGTAATTTGTCTTTTTGTTTTATTTAAGGTGCCTTTGACAGTCAGAATGTGAAATTAACTTGGGCATGAGATTATTGGGAGTCACAGAGTAAGTTAGACATGTGCATACTGGCCTCTTCTCCACACATGCCCTAAGTTATGTACTGCCATTTGAGGAAATAGATAAGAATGGTGGACACCGAGAAGGGCTCTGGTGTAAATGGGAGAAATGGGCAAGAAAATTACTTACTTTTTTAAAAATTGAATTTTTAGAACAAAAACATAACTTTTGCTGTTTTTTCCCCAAATCATTGTAACGTTTTTATTTTTATATCTTTGAGTTTCTGCATTCCTAAGGAATAAAATGGTTAAGTGCTATCTTGAAAAATTAGCCAGGCATTGGTGGTGTGTGCTTGTAGTCCTAGCTACTTGGGAGGCTGGGGTGGGAGAATCACTTAAGCCCAGGAGGCAGTAAGGTTGTAATGAGACTCTTTAAAAAAAAAAAAAAAAAAAAAGAGAAAAATATAAACAACTGATAAATATATTTGTTAGGAAACTATATAATTCTGACTTAACCTGTTTGTGAACTGAGAATTTGTACATTGTTAGGTATTTTCATGAAGGTAAACAGAAAAAGAAAAAAATGAGAAAATTTTTGCTGGTTCCAAATATTATTATTTATAATAGGTCAAATTAAAATATTTGAGTTATTGGCAGCCCTAAAACCCTCAGAAATGTATCGCTAGATAAAAACAAGTATTAAAACTAATGCAGGTGTCAGAAAATGTGTTTGTAATATGTAGTATTATAAAGTACAAATTAAAATTATAGAATTCAAATTAGATTTAAAATGTACTGGGACTCACCATTTTTACAAACGTATTGATAAAATTTCCCATACATTATTTAGCCTTTTGTTTTGTTGTTGCTATTGTTTGCTCATAAAACACTCCTACAAAGTTTGTTAGATTATATCATTCTCAAATTAGAAAAAAATGAATTTCTACATAGGTATCATGAAGAAAACATGTTTTTAAAATGTCATCAAGATGTATTGATGGTTATTTCATGGATTTCATGGATTTTTATTTTGTTTTCACAGCTTTACTATTTTAACTTTTACAGAAGGTAGAAAAATGCTCTGAAGCAGTGCACTTCCAAATTTGATCCTTATTGACAGGAATTATTTGAAGCACCTGAAATCTGATATGAGCCTTGGACAAAAGTATCACAGATGATAGCATGCATGAGTACAAAGCAAGACGTAGAAAGAGCACTATATTTTTGGAAAAAAAGGGCAAGCACACCACTTCACTTGGAATGTTTTATCAAGAGAGGGATACAGAAGTGAAAAGTAATCTCTGTGCTTTATTTGGCATTGTTTCTGTGTTCGATTTTGGTCTTTGAGTTTGGCAAGGGTATGGAGACTCTGGAGAAGGTCCAGCGAAGATCAGCAGAAGTGATGTAAGGAATGGGGACTAGCTCCTAAGACAGGGCTCAGTGGGATCAGAAGTGTTTAACTTGGAGAAGGGAAGACGAAGGGATGATTTAACTGTCTTCAAGTATTTGAAAGGTTATTATAGGGAAGATGCAGAACAGATGTTCTTTACTTCCACAGGAGACCAAATAAAAGGAAATACTTTTAAATTGTAGCAAGAGAAAAAGTTCAGTTGGTCATAAAGATGGACATAAGTATAAGGAAGGGTAACCAAGGAATATGGGGAAGTTTAATCCTTAGAGATTTTCAAAGGTAGGAATAGATAGCCATTGCCTTGGATGATTTACGTGTCCTCCCACCTCAGTGCAGGGAAATACCCTATATCTCCTTCTGAAACTCTTCCAACTCTGAGATTCTATGCATGTGTTTTTCACCTTGGTGGGAGTTACCTAGAAGATAGTCAATTGGGACCATGTATCCAAGGATAGAAGCTAGAATTCAGCAGAAGCAGAGATCAAAGGGTATTTCCATGGGTATCTCTGATCTCCTCCTAACTAAACAGGTATTGGTGACTAGATCCGGGAAGAGAAAATGTTTGTTACCCGTCCATGTATAGAACTGTATTGCATGTGGCCTTTTTCTCTAAACTTTCTGAATCAGCAATGATCATTCAAGAAATTATAACAGCTAATGTTTATTGAAGATGAAGCATTGCATTAATTATCTCACTTATCACTGGGTGGTGGTATGTTTCTCCTTTCACAGATAACGAAATAGACTAAGAGAAATTTAATAATTAGCTTAAGGTCCTTCAACAGGTGAGTGCAGAATTCAAACCTTGGCCTGCTTGTCTGTTTTTTTTCTATTCTAGGAAGAAGTTGTACATATTTAGAAACATCCTTCCTTAATACTGGCAGCTTTTGTTAATTAGAATTAGGTTGGCTCCAAAAAGTAGTCATCTGCATTAGGAGAACATAAAGAAATGTGTGTTAAATGAATGAGGACCAAGACTTAGGTTTTGGGTAAAATTCGGTAATGTATTATACGTGTTATAATTAAGTTGCTCTTCTCCACTAAAGCAGCATTGTATGTAACCAGAGATATTTACTTCCTTTGGCTATTTGACCCATTATTGGGATAATTGAATGCTGGCCTCTTGAATCATAAAAGGTTTACATTTCAAATAAGCCATGGAGTTTGAGCATCCAGATTTTCAAAAGCCATGAGTGACATAGGATATTGAAAACTTCCACAGTGAACTTAAATTTTAGAGGAAATTTGAAGAAACAGCAATCCATATGTATAAATTGGCACTTAATTCATTAATTCTTAGTTGTCCTCAATCATCCTCAATCATTACTTCATTTAGTTTTATCACTGCCTAAGGTTTGCTTAGAGTTAACTTATTCTGAGTCTTTGTATTTCAAGTAAAATATATAGTACTTCTGGGAAAAATCTAGAAGGATGAAAGGAATGTAAACAATCTAATTTTTTTATCAAAAGATTAGACATTTACATGCTATAGTATTTATTGTCTTTAGAAAAATTGTACCTTATTTATTTAATAAACAACCTTTGCTATATATTACAATATAATATATAGCAACCCGAAGCTATATATTATGCACTATTGATTTATTAGTAAACATGTGAATTCTTTCACCTTTTTTTTGTTATTGTTTTGTTGTTATGATATTTTCTGATCCTTGGAAGCTTATGAGACAAATAGGTGTCAAGAGCCCTTGAATGTTATTTTCTAGGATAAGATTTCTCTTTGCCATATTCTCTTTTGCATTCAATAATTTAGACTTATTTTACTTCATAATAAAGAGGATGAGAGAACAGATATGTATTAATATAACAGTAATAATAAATAACATTTATTGAACATTCACTCTCAGTGCCCACAGAGAGCATCATCTACGGTGTATTCTGTGCAGTGGCTTGCCTTCTCTAAGTACTACTCTGAAAGCTTTGCATGTGTTGTTTCTTCAAATCCTCAAGTCATCCAATGAACTAGGGGCTTGTATTAGGTCCCTTTTATGGAATAAGAAAGTGACTCACAGAGAGGTTAAGTACCTTACATAGGTCCCTCAGCTAGTAAATAGAGGAGTTAGGATTCATAACCAAGCAATCTAGTAACCATGATTTTAGTCCTGTACTGTGCTTCCCTTCTGTTGGAGACCACTTGCCTATGCAAACTTTCACGGTCATCATTTTAACTATCCCAAGCTTCTGCACTTCATTTCTGATCAATAGTCTGAATCCACATATAGTCCTTTTTTTTCTTTTTTGCTTATTGAACACTAAACATAAAAGCATTATAATTCAAATATACATGTGCGTATTATAAGCTACTCCTAAATGAATGTGTTTTCATGACACGCTCTGGGATAAAAAGATAAGCAAGAAAAAGCCCCTTTAATTAAGAAGCTTATAGTTCAGAGAGGAATAATGCATAAACTCAACTAAATATATTGCTCAAAGTGGAATGTGCTGACATAACATATTCCAGTAGCACAGAGGAGCCAGTGATTCATTCTTATTTGGTGAGTATGGTGCTGTGGACCTTGCCTCAGAGAGAGAAAGCTGAAGGATTTGTATTAAGTAAGATAACTGGGAGACATGGGCATAGACAATGTGTAGTATAGAAAATGAGGACATTTTTCCAGCATCTTTGCTCACTGAGGATGCTGAAGAAATGCAGCAACATGTAGATATGTGTCTCAATTATTGTTGGATTGTTAATATCAAGAAATGATGCCTTGACACACACACACATACCTATTCATTCATCTGTCTATTCATTTTTTCACCAAATCCCTGGTTAAAGTAATCTCAGTTCATAGGGATGGCAATTATCTTCCTTAATGGGTATGCATCCTTCAGCCTCAAGAAGATTTAGAATGTAGTATAAAAGTGTTTAAGACTCAGAATTTTAGCATTGATATTTGTGTGTTATAGAAGGCTCCGCTCAGGTTTAGAATTTATTATATATGCATAAAATAAATAACAGATTTCAGTCTTTTTGAATGTTAAGTTAAAATGTGCAATTGAGAAATTGTTCTCAACTTGTGTGAGAAGAGAGTGGACCTTGTTTGTATCCCAAAGCCACCTGTGCAATAACATCAAAAGTATGGGTGAAAGCTTAACTGGAGTGGGTTTAACAGAGAATGGAAAGAGTGAAATTGCACAGCAAGTACAGATCCAAGTATAGAGCTAGACGTTGCTGTCATTCCTTGAGCATTGACTATGGTGCTGGCTGTGGCTTTGAAGCCTTACCCTTAGGTGATTGTGAAAGCAGCGGGCATCCTAGAGAGGGATCAGAGTGAGAGAAGATAACAAGACTGTATGTGAGCTCACCTGTGACACCTTTCAGGGTGGGACCCAGGAGCTGGAGATGTTTATAGCTAGGTAGACAGAAATTACACCTGCAAATTTAGCTTATTACCTTTAATGAAGCCCTATTGGTACCTACAGACTTTCGAGCTTAGACTTACTCTACTTGAGTAAAAACAAAAAGAAAAGAAAATCTGGGACAGTGAAGGGAACAGGAAACTGGAGGAACTATAGAGAGTGGATGTGTTAGCAATTCCAGATGGAATAAACAGAAATTCACTTTTCGTCTGTGTCTCACGAGGCACAAGAGTCCGAGACCTCAAAGTCGGGAAATAAAGTTGAATCTTCTTCTCCAGAGCCTCATGGCCACTCATTTCTTCATTTGTCTGTATGTTTGTGTCATTCTTTTTTTTTTTTTTTTTTGCTTTTAACTGCAAATCTGCTTCTCTATTTCTCTCTGTTTATGCCATAAAATGACTGTTGCAGTGTTTTGTCTTTCTGTCCAAGCAGTTAGAAATTGATAAAAGTTGTGAGTCATAATTGCAAATTTCCAGGAGAAAAAAATGTGATTGATCCAGTTTCAGTCACTTCTGGTTAAGAGGGCAGAATCATCTGGCCCATGTTCATCTTTATAAGAATGAATATCATCTCTGAAAAGAAGACTCAGTTGTCTTCTTGGAGCCAGGTCTGAAAGGCATGCAAGAAACAAATGGGTATTTCTAGTGTAGTGAGACGTGTCTGGAAAACGCAGCTAGAGAAGAGTATCATTCCCAATCCAATTTTTAAATAGAAGGCAGTTTAAAACTTTTGTTCACTTAGAACATCAAAGGATTTGTACTAGTTTTAAAGTAGTTTTTCATCAAGTTTAAGGAATAAAATGAAGCACAACAATTAGGTCAATGATTTTCAAAGCGTTTTGTTGTTGTTGCTTCAGCAGAATATTTTTGCAAATGAAATCTCATGTGCACCTCCTCAAGATAAAAGAGATTCAAGGGGGATGCTACGGCTGAAGTATTGTCAAGGGTCATGGAATCCTCCCTGCCCATCCCCTGAAGGACATATATTATATTCTAACAGACTCCATTTTATACTTGTATTACTAACCCCCTCTGTACCCACAACATCCACATGGAAGTACTCTTGAGTTACCTTAGGGAAATTTCATCTTTCTTGGCATATTTATTTACATACATGTACTCTTCATATTGACAAATGTATTTTATGTGAAAAGATTCATACACGTTTGTGTTAAATACCACTAAGGGTGGGACTATTCCCTTTTGGTTCACCATTGTGACCCTACCTATCCAAACCACTGCTTGAAACATAGAGGTGCTGAAGCAATAGTTGTACTGAGTGAATATATATAAATTAACAAAATTACATAGATGGGGACAACCTCATCCTTTTAAAAAGAGTCTCCTAACAGAAGTCTAGTGGTTTTGCAATAAATATTTGCTAAATTAAGTCAACTTAAAAAATGAAAATATAACCTCTATCATTTATATTAACTTGGTAATGTTACAACTGTGGCAGTGACAACATAGCTAACAAAATTTTGGCCGGCTTTCTGGGTGAGCTAATGTGTGGTCAGGCCTAAGAAATGACTTACAAAGTTAGAAGTTGCTACTAATTTTCTGTTTTTGAGTATTCCCCCAAATAAGTCTATATTGCAAAGGAGGTCTAATAAAAAATACTCTTGTAAACATTTACTATTTACATAAAATTCATTGCCTCTTGTACAGTGTAGTCAAGTACTAATTTGTGTATCAATCTATGGCAACATATTGAATCTGAATGAAATAAATTTTTGATTTTGTTTTTCATCTACATTTTTAATCTGGTTGCTAAAATAGTAGTTTAACTGGTAGTTTATATAATTTTCATATAAAAATAGTTAATATATACATGGGAAATACTGGTTTACTTTGAAATATATACATTGTAAAAAAAGTTAATGTATGTATTTATGCTGTAGACATTTGTTCCAGTTATTATAATTTCATCAATAGATGTAAATTCAAACCTCAGAAATAGATATTTATGAATTAATTTTTAGTAAAAACAAACTAAAATACCACTGTCCAATTTTAGACATTTCTGAGGATGTGTTATATTATAGGGAATATCTCTCTGCTGAAAGGATTTGTAGCAGTTGAAGTTGCTCCTTAAATCTTAGAAAAATATTGAAAAGCTATGTTTAAAAGTCTGACATACATACATACATGCGGTGATTACTATAGGCTGAAATTGATTTGTTTTGTTTGATTTTCACAAAGCTACAGAGCTATACAGAGCTATACAGAACTGAGCATTAGAGCAGGTTGAGTATTCTATGGACACGATTAAAGCGGGCATAATTTCTGCTGAAATAAACAGTAAGAAAGCAAAGAGGAGAAATTACTCTAAAGGCTTTTTGAAGAGCATCCTTTCCTGAAAAGCTGTTGAAAGCACAAATTGTTATTAGTATACATGCTAGAAGACCAGGTGACACCCATCCTGTTGGAAATCTGGCACTGGGGTTGTTAAAATGTAGGCTTATATGAAAAATATCTTGACTGTAGGGTGTGTTTGTGATGGCCAACTTGACATTGAAATTTAAAATTGTGCTTTTGTTATGTAACAAACATGTTACGAATTCATGTCCTGATCATAATTTACCTTAAACATATTTTATATTATTTTTATTTTTACATTATTTAATTTTGTTAGGTTTTCACAAAAGACCTACTGTCCTCTCCTCAAAGGTTTATAATTTAGAACATGTAGCTGAAAATGCATTTAAAGCAGATATAGCTAATACACAATTTTACCATAAATGTAAATAGTAGGGCTACTTGTCTGATATTGTAAATCTATATATTTCTGCCCATCAGAAATAAAAGAAATACAGCAAGTTTCTCTATGACATTTCAAGATATTTTCATGTATTTATCTTATCAATTATTGATTTGAGTAAAATGAGAGTAACTCTCAAAAAGATGTCATTATAATAAGCTAATTAGATAAAAGATAATTTGTACATTGCATCATTGTATTACAACTATTTACTTAAAGACTCATTTATAATAATCTCCCTGCATATAAATGTAGCAGCTTGGGGATTTGGTAAGGTTCGTAACACTGACATTCTGAAAAAGGAGGTATGGGGCAGGAGTCTACCACAGCAGCTCACCAACAGTAAAGTGGTCTTATTGTTACTGGAAAAGAGTTCCTATCCAGACTCCAAGAGGGGGTTCTTGGATCTCATGCAAGAAATAATTCAGGGTGAGTCCATAGAGTAAAGTGAAAGCAAGTTTATTAAGAAAGTAAAGGAACAAGGAATGGCTACTCCATAGGCAGAGCAGCAGCCTGAGCTGCTGGTTTGCCATGTTAATGGTTGTTTCTTGATTATATGCTAAACAAGGGGTGGATTATTCATGAAGTTTCTGGAAAAGGGGTGGGCAATTCCCAGAACTGAGAGTTTCTCCCCTTTTTAGACTGTAAGGTAACTTCCTGATGTTGCCATGGCATTTGTAAACTGCCATGGCGCTGGTGGGGGTGATTTCTAGCATGCTAATACATTGTAATGAGCAGTGAGGACAACCAGAGGTTACTCTTATCACCATCTTGGTTTTGGTGGGTTTTAGCGGACTTCTTTACCACAACCTGTTTTATCAGAAGGCCTTTATGACCTGTATCTTTTGCTAACCTCCTACCTCATTGTGTGGCTTAGAATGCCTAAGCTCCTGGGAATGCAGCCCAGGAGGTCTCAGCCTTATTTTACCCAGCCCCTATTCAAGATGGAGTTGCCCTGATTCAAACACCTCTTACAATATCCCTGGATGTGAGGTTAAATAGGAGTCCTCAGCGTGGTATTGGTAGCTCTTTCCTTGAAATGGTTACTCTTCGGTTTCCATTTTGATGATAATAAGCCACTTTTCCTATAACAAATGGATTAACCCTTTGTTTCACAATTGGGTGTCAATTTGAAATACAATCATATTTCCTGTTCTATTACACTTTACGCTGCATCTCACTTCAGATGAAGGATGATGCATTGTGATTTGGGTAGGTTTTGACAAGGAGCGATTGTAATGCCCCACTATTCTATGGCTTCCACAGCTGTCTCTGCTCTTCTGTATATATATACATGTATACGTATATGTACATGTGTATATATATGTTTGCTATTTCACCATCCAGGCCCTTTTTGCCCTTCTGTCTCTTCCACCATGTGAAGACACAGCATTTCTCCCTTCCAGAGGAAAAAGCGACAAGGTACCATCCTAGAAGCAGACACAGCCTTCAGCAGACACTAGATCTGCTGGCACCTTGATCTTGAACATCCCAGCCTCTAGAACTGAGCAAATAAATTTATATTATTTGTAAATCACACAGTCTTTGGTATTTTGTTATAGCAGCATAAGTGGACAAAGCCAGATATGTACGTACACATTTGCCAGGACTAATTTAGAAAGCCAATTAGAAAGAGATTCTGGGCCACCGGACAGTCTGGGACAATATACGTGGAAATAACTAACTCTTGAATCACTGTAAATTTTGTGATTCTGGAAGATGTACAACAAGCCCCACTATTCTATGGCTTCCACACCTGTCTCTGCTCTTCTCTGTATATATACATGTATATGCATATGTATGTGTATATATATATATGTTTGCTATTTCACCTAAAGAATTTCTTTTTTTAAAAAAAGTGTTATACATTGACAAATGACAGTTGTATATATTTATAGGATACAAAATAGTGTTATGAATTTTGAGTACAATGTGAAAAGATTAAATTAAGCTGATTAACATATCACCTCAAACATTTAACATTTGTGTGATGAGAACGTTAGAAATGTACTTTTAGTGTTATTGAAATGTACAGAACTCGATTATTAGTTCTATTCATCACACTGTGCAATTGATCTAAAAACAATCAAACTTATTCCTCCTATCTGAGGCTTCGTATCCTTTGACTATCATTTTTCCATTCCCCCCATTCCATGGTGGAAGAGCGTCTTGTAAGCACCATTCTACTCTCTGCTACTTAGAGTTCAATTGTTTTACATATCCCACAGAAGAGAAAGCATGCAGTATTTGTCCGTATGTATTTGGCTTATTTTATTTAACATAATGCTCTCCGTTTACATCAGTGTTGTCAGAAATGACAGAGTTCCTTCTCTTTTTAAGGCTGAATAGTATTCCCTTGTGCATATATACCACATTTTCTTCATTCATTCATCCCTTCATGGACACCTAGGTTGATTCTATAACTTGGCCATTGTTAATGGCACTGTGATAAGCATGGGAGTGCAGATATCTCTTTGATATACTGATTTCCCTTCTTTTGGGTGTATACCTGTTACCAGCAGCAAATCTATATCCATATAGGTCTGCAGCAACCTCAGTTCTTGCCTCCTCAGAAGAAAGAATTTGACTGAGGACCATAAGGCAGAAGGAGAGACCTAGGCATATTTTAGAGCAAGAGTAAAAGTTTGCTAAAAAGCTTTAGAGCAGAAATGAAAAGATATAAAGTACACTTGGAAGAGGGCCAAGGGGGCAACTTAAGAGTTTAAATGTGCTGTTTGAACTTTGACTTGGGATTTTATATGTTGGCATACTTCTGGGGTCTTGCGTTCCTTCTCCCCTAATTCTTCCCTTGGGGTGGGCTGTTCACATGCGCCAGTGGCCTGCTCGTGCTTGGGAAGGGAGGAATGCATGAGCATTGTGTTTACTGGAATCGTCCACATGCTCATTTGAGGTGTTCTTTCCTTACCAGTTTAGCATTCCTAGAAGAAGTTCATTTAGCAGTGAAACTCTGCCATTTTGCCTCTTAATGCACATGCTTGAGTCCACTTGCCTAACTCCTGAGATCTTATCAGGAAGCTTATGATCAGGTTTTTTCTACCTATTGGAAGCCTACCTTTCCCTAGTGCCGGCTGTGACCAATTATTATTTTACAGAGACCGTTAACAATCACCTGATCATCACCTGATGGTCTTCTGAGATTCCTGGTGCGGGGTGCCTCTCCTGCCCTGTTCATGCCTGACTACCTACGTACTGTAACATACCTAGTAGTGGGATTGTTGGATCATATGTTAGTACTATTTTAGCTTTTTGAGTAACCTCTATACTGTTTTCTATATGATGTACTAACTTACACTCCTAGCAACACTGTATAAGGGTTTCGTTTTTTCCACAACCTTTTCTTAGGAGGCAAGAGAAAACTTTACCTTTGCCCTCTGAAAGTTTGCTGGGAAGTTAACTGACAACAGGCAGATTAGTTGGATAAACGGCATACAAATTTATTGACATGCTCATAGGGGAGAAGCACAAAGTGATTATCACCTCCCCATGGGGTTCAGAAGCTTATATACCATTTTGAGGTTGCAGAAAGAGTAGGGGCCTGATCATAGCCAAGCAGGTTATGGTGGCAGAATAGATCATGGGAGGGGGAGAAGAGCAGGCCTGTGTAGCAAATGTGGTCTTGTGATGTAAATGAAACCTCACAGGTAGCAGCTGTCAGAGGGAATAGATGGTAAATGTTTCTTTCAGACTTTTACAGGTGTCAGACTCTCAGTTAATCTTTCCTAGATCTGGACAAAGAAAAGCCTCAAAGAAAACCTGTTTCCATCAATGCTGATTCTCTACAGATGCAAATCTCTCCCACAAAAGGCAAGTTTGCGGGGATGCTTCTGTTTGCAGGCCCTCTGAACAGTCATCTCAAAATATGTCAAGGAAGTATATTTTGGGTGAGATATTTTTATTTTTTTCATCACCAACACTTTTGTCTTTTGTGTTTTTGATAACAGCCATTCTAACAAATGTGAAGTGATATTTCTTTGTGGTTTTAATTTGCATCTTCCTACATACTGATTAGTGATGTTGAGTTTATTTTCAAGTATCTGTTACCCATTTGTATATCTTCTTTTAAGAAATGTCTATTCAGGTCCTTTGCTCATTTCTTAATCAGATTATTTGTTTTCTTTTTATGGAGCTGAGTTCCTTACATGTTTTGAATATTTATCCCTTGTCAGATGTATGGCTTGTCAATATTTTCTCCCAGTCTGGAGTTTGTCAGTTCACTTTATTAATTGTTTCCTTTGATGTGTGTCCTTTGATTCTTATATCTTGTTCTGTTCTCAGTAACAGAGCTCTGGTTTCGCTACTCTCTAGCTCCAACCCCTTTAATGGGTTTCCCTCACCTGTTGCTTCAGCCCACTTCACACATCAATTTTGCTGCAGCTCCTTTCATATTTACTTTCACCAAAATTGCTCACTGTGCTGCACAAAAGGCCTTGGACTGCCCCCTTCTTGGCCTTTCCATGCTCCTTTGCTTGTTCATTTGTGGCATAACTATATATTGGGGCCTGTTTGGTGCCAGGGTCTGGTTTGTTCTTTCCACCAAGAAGGAAATGACCTCTTTCCTTATCTCCTCATATATAATCCTATCCATTATTCATAGCCCAGCTGAAACACTTCACGCGGCCTTCCTTGATATATACCAACAGTCCTACTCTCCAATTCTGGGATCTCATGACCTTTTATTTTATGATCTATATTTTTCTAATATGTCACATTCTGTTTTGCATTCTCATTACTTTATGTAAGTGCCTCTATTAGATTACAGTCTCCTTGAAGACACGGACTTTGTTTTAGTTAGTCCTTCTTCTTCCCCTGTCATCTCTAGCATGGGATTTTGCAACTTCTCTTAAGCATTTGTGGAACAAAGAACTAAGACTAGATTTTAAACCAGTTAAATACACACTGATTTCTACATGGAAAATTTAGAAAGCCAATAGATTTACTTTACAATGTTATCTGGTCTTGGTACAAAATTATTATTTAGAATTATTTAGAATAATTAGCACTTACTTATTACTTACAGTCAAATGAATTTTTATTTCCCTCTGGCTCTTATTTAGTTAAAATGTTTACATAAGAAGAAGAAGGAGGAGGAGCAAAAACAACAAGGTGAAATAACTTAACGTACACTAAGTTAGTTTTTGAAGCTGGGTTTCTCAAACTCCTTAGAAGCAGGACTTCATGAATGAACTTAAGGAGGTCTTGGAACTCCATGAAGTTAGATGCAAATCTTCAGGGTGAGTCAGTAGTTGTCATCTAATTCTCAAAGAGATCTTTTACACAAAACCAAAACTAAATAAAACTCCAGTGTTATAATTCATTTTCTTTTTCCATTTACTTTCTTCTGGCATTTCAAAGAATGCCACTATATATGAAAGGCTTTTTAAAAACTAAGTTCTATATGTAAATTAATTTTAGAGATTAATATGGTTGTCAGCAAAACTCCATGACATAGAAACTACTAGTTAGTAAGACAAGTGAATGTCAAGGGTAGTTTTGTTTTTTATTTTCCCACCATCTTCATGGGATAAAGTACGTGAATATGAAGTCAGCAGACCTAAGGGCTGATGGATAATTATGAAAGACAGTGTGATTTGTTCCTTAAGTACTAAAAGAGAGTTAAAAAAATACTATCTTTTTTAATGTCTGCAAACATGATGCTCTCATTCCACTAAGTCTCTACTTACAACTATACACCATAGTCCAACTATTCACCATAGTGTGAATACTTACAACTATTCACCGTAGTGTGAATACTTACAACTATTCACCGTAGTGTGAATACTTAACAAACTATTCACCATAGTGTCCTATAAAGTTGTTGGTATAAAAAACCAGATGGGAAGCAGACCTCTGTAGTTTATAAAATAAGTAGCTTTTCCCCTCACTAATCTCACAGCATTGGTTTTTCAGTGCTGCTAAAACAAAAAAAAATTCTTTAGTTTAGCCCTCCACAGGTGAGTTACTTTTCTAACTGCATCTGCTACTACGCCCATAGGCTGACCCTAAGTTCCTGACAGATGAGATTACTTGCAAGGTCTTGTACTTTTTCAAGTTTCTGCTTTTTCTCATCCTGTTCTTTCTTTTTTACATGGAATTACTGAATTTTATTATTCATTCTATCAGTTGTTATTAAGTATCTTGGGCCAGGACCAAGCACTGTGAGTGAGTATATACTCATAGTGAGTATACTTAAATGCTTAAATTGAGTATACTTAAATAAACTATTAGTAGATGATCAATATGTTTGGCATGAATGTACAATACAAGAATTTATGGGTGGCACTGGGGATGAGGCAGCTTCTCAAGGATTATGTAGGCAGAAAAAGTTTCTTTACATTAAAACCTATAGTCATGTCTTGCTTAATGATAGGGATACATTCTGAGAAAATTGTGGGTAATTTTTGTCCTTGTGCAAACATCACAGAGTATACTTACGTAAACCTAGATGGCATGGAGTACTAGGCACACCTAGGCTATATGGTACAGCCTATTGCCCCTACAAACCTACACAGCATGTTACTGTACTGAATACTGTAGGCAATTATGTAACACAATGATATTTGTGTATCTAAACATATCTAAACTTATAAAAGTCACAGTAAACATAGGTATAAATGATTAAATAGGTACATTTGCATAAGGCAGCTCCATTATAATCTTATGGGACTACCCTTGTATATGTGGTCTGTGGTTGACAAGAACCTTGTTATGTGGTCTGTATGACTGCATAAGTTAGGCCTCATAGTCATTTCTACAAATCCAAACTGCCGTCTATATGTAAATAACAATGGAAGTATGCACATATGCCAAAGTTTAGAAAGTATTATTTTAAGTTGTATTTTAGACAACAAAAATTAAACAATTAATAATAGTCCATTTGGACTATTGGGGATCCCCAAAATAAGTAAAGTATAATATATCTAGGGTTGCCAGATTTAGCAAGCAAAAATATAAGATGTCCAGCTAAATTTGTTGCCAAAAGACCTTTTCTCCAAATTTTCTAAGTCCTCATTTTGTTCCTGAGGCTGGTATTGTTTTCTGGGGCAGCACTGGGCCAAGGTCTCAACTGTGTGGGCTCCAGACCCAGTGACTCCTGCTCTCTGGGAGCTCTCTGACCCCCTATTCCATGCATGGAACTAAACAGATGTCCTCAGAGATATTTGCTTAGTTACTGGAGGGATTGCCTCAGCCGGTGGCTGGGCCGGAGTTCCAGGAGGCAGTCTGGCAAGCAGATCTCTCCTCTGACTTGGTCAGTGTTTCTTTCTCTCACTGTGTACAAGATTGGGCTGCCAGAATGGTGCTGAAATATTCATTATGGGTGACTCACCCACTGTATAAAAATGGACAAATGCAAGGCTCTGGGAGACTGGCTGAGCTTTGAGCTGGAACTGCATGTGGGGGCCTATGAGCTGTCTGTGTTCCAAGGGAGAAGGCCACCTTCAGTCTACTGCACCTGAGGGACAGAGGATCTTTCACTGCTGGCTCCCAAGGCAGTCACTCACCTTTCTGCAGGTGGTCCTTCAGGGTGGCCATGCCCCAGACTCTGCAAGAACTTTAGAGACCATTGCTCTGTAACTCTCAATGGGCCCTCCTGATGGATATCCTCTCTTGTTTCTTTTCTGTGTGGATGTGTGTTCTCCTGATCAGTCTTAAGCCATTTTGGAAGAGGAAGGGAAATTCTTTGCTTCAGTGGCACTCTTCCTTCTCTGACTATGGCTCTTCCCTTAACCTTCCCATGTGGTGATATGTGGAAGGCAAGATTGCAGTTTCAGCGTTAAAAGGCATCACATTCTAGGAATGCAGTCATTGTGACATAAAGAGTTCAAGAAGAGGCAGGATAAGTATAATATGACCAGAAAAGGAATTATTGTTTACATTTTTCTGCACTATCTGGGTAAAACTTGCTTTTGTGGTCATCATCAATAAAACACAGTGTCATCTTTTGAGGGTCACTGGCGATCAGCATTTATGGGAGGCACTGAGGATGAGGCAGCTTCTCAAAGATGATGTAATCAATATGAAAGAACTGAAATTAGGAAACCGTGGAGACAAGAAGATCTATATTGTTTCAATACACACAAGTTCCAAAGAAGCATGGCATTATGAGTGATAATTGTGTTGCTACCTTTTTCTTGCTGAGAGTGATAGGAAATTAACCAAGAACAGCATATGACAATAAAGAACATGAAGACACAGTTTCTGGACCTACTGAGGAAGAGATGATCATTACCTAGACATTAGGAGGAATCTTCACATTCACTGACTGGACGATACAAAAAAATATATTTAAGAACCTCTTCTCTACCCATTATATTAAACTGTCATCAATCACTAAACATTGCATACGTTTGTGATTTCTTAATGGATTTAATCAAATTGTTTATATGGAAGGGGCCCTGTATACTCTTGGGGAGCCCAGCCAGAACCAGCACATAGTCCACGGATAGTGTACAAGGAACGGTGTCCATTACTTCCAGGAGACTCTTCGGTGCCCATCTACTTGTGGGAGGACATTATCCCTTTTAATGGTCCAAGAATTTACAAGCCCTCTAAGACATACGGTATGTCTGTTGCTGTGGTTTGAAGGTGTCCCCCAAAAAGCGTGTGTTATAAATTTAATCCCCAATGCAACAGTGTTGGAAGGTGGGACCTAATGAGAAGTGATTAGGCCATGAAGGCAGAGGAAATAGATTAACTTAGTATTTCTATTTGTTAATAATTTTTTAACCTCTTGCAAGGCCTACCTCATACTCTTTCACATGGTATTTTTTTCTGCACTGTATATCCAGTCTGATGCCTTACATATGAGTAGCTGCCTAACAAGCCACATGGAACAAATTCTTAGCTCTTGCTCCTGGTAATGATTTCTCCATTGGGGAAGGATACAAATTATTTTCCCCTTATCTAAGACATTTATTACTACTCATAAATTTCTGAGAATGCAAGTAGCTTTGGGGATACCTTTGTTAGATCAAGGATCCTCCTCACCCCTTCCTTTTCCTTGGGGAAGGACTAATTCAGGCTTCTGTGAGGATAATGTTCAGTGTTATTTTCTCATTCCATTATCCATCCCTAGGTCTTTTCACTTAGAATCTTTTGCAGATGTATAAATAGCATTGTTTCCCATGAAAGGGAAACTTGCCTTTAGCAAGCCTCCGAACAGTTGTGCTCTGCACCTGCAGTAATAAAATTTGAGAGAGATAATGTACTGAATTTTAATCACATGTTGCCTTGTTACATATTCACTGTTTAAAAACATTTCCTTTTTGTGGAGTTGTTAGTAAAAGGGTGGTGTTGCCAATTAAGCCACCGAACAGCTTAGGGAGTGATTTTACACTGGGGAATGATTATAGTCTTGTGTAAAAATAGCAGACTCTTTGGTTAAAGTGAAAATGTCTAGTAAACAAGCTTGATGAAAGCCCATCTCACCAGAAATGCTTCAAATATGCATATGTATGTGTTTAAATTTGTGGATGAAGTTGGGTTTTTGTGCAAGTACACAAAAGAAAGGGATCATTTAGTCAACAGCAATGTATATAGAAATTTTGAGCACATCAGTATGTTTAATAAAATTGACCACCAAAGACAGCCTAATAGAGTTCCCAGAGCTTTTAGTTTTCTTGTTTTTTTTTTTTAGTTTGACTTTAAAAGACAGTTTGACATTTAACATGTTAACTATTTCTATATTTATCTGAACATATTCATGCTTATTTAATAGACATATTCTCAGTTGTTTTTTGAAGGGAACTATGAAAGGAAAAAGATGTTATATTTAATAGCCATTTATATTTACTATATATGCTAATATGATCATTACATTATGTTTTGCTATGTTTTCTGGATGGTTTTTGATAGTTTTTATATTGAAATATGGAGTTTTCTAAGAATTTCTAAAAGGAATGGAAATGAAACTATCTATTGTTCTTCATCCTCAAGAAAAAAGTAAATCTACAAGCTAGAATACAGTGAATTTAGGTTATACATACATTAGAATTTCAGAGATTCAGCATTGCGTGGTTTGAGGTTTTCCAAACTTGCCGGTTCATAAGAATCTTCTGCACACGTTTCTTACTAAAATTGATTCTTGGGTCATCCAGCCCTACCAAACCAGAATCTCCAGGGAGAGGGGCCTAGGACTCTATATGTTTAGCAAGCACTTCAGGTGATTCTTATGCTCAAACAAATTTAACAAACATTGGATAGTGGTTAAGAGCAAGTGTTTTGGATTAGAATGCCTGAGATAGATTCTTGGTTTCACCACTTCTTAACAGGGTACTGTGGGGAAAGTATCAACAGCTTTAAGCCTCGGTTTTCTTCCTGTTACCTATGACTCTGTCCTGACACTCTTAATCCTTGTAGTTAATTCAAAGAAAAAACTTTGTGTGTGTGAGTATAAAACGATTTTTTTCTAAATAGTTTTTGAGTATTATTTGTCTTTTATGTTGATATCTAGGTTTCTTTCAAGAGTAATAAAATGTAGATCTATAGGCTTATGTCCATTCAAAATGAGTATTAATTAAAGCAGTCATTCTTATCAAACTTGTCATCAGTAAAATAATTTCCAACAACAGATGCTTTGAGGAAAACGGGATATCACAAGCAAAAGAATTTGAGGAAATGCTATAGTAATCTCTCATTTTTCTGTATTCATATAACAACAACTCTGAAAAGTTGTATAGTAAGGAAACACCTGCTTAATTTTGTTTAATCCAGCATTTCTCCAGCTTATTTAACCATATAATTCCTTTCCACCAACATATTTTATTTTATTTTATTTTATTTTATTTTATTTTACTCTGTATATCACTGATTAAGTCTTTTAGCCTACTGTTATCTTTTAAGATCAATTTTAGGTTTGGAAATATAAATTTAATTTATTTAGTGCCTATATGTGTGAAATATTATTATTGCTATGCAATTATATAACTAATCTTTTCTTACCTTTTAAAAGTAGTAACAAATCTTTAACTTTGCTGTTCTTTCCTATGTGAAGTCTTCTTAACCTGAATCTCACGGACCTTTTCAGGTTTCAATAAATGACATGAATAGTCCCAAAATTGTGTGTGGCATTTTGTGTGTGATATGCACATTTCTGTAGAAAGGGATCATTGTTTTAAAATTAGATCCTCAAAGAGTTATGTGGCCCGTGAAAGATTAATACTCACTCCTACATAGGAGGTAATTGCCACTGTTAGGTTGTTTTTCCCTTCCTAAATCAAGGAGCTGCATTAAACAGCAATTTAAGTGTTGAAACAAGATAGAAAAATACATTAGAATACATTGGTGAAGGCATTCAGGACATTTTATTTTTATTTCAACTGCCTATAATGTTTAGAATTTCTTTATTTTTAGATATTAATAGTGATTTAAACTTTATTTTTCTTTATTGCTTCAGATTTTTGATGTTTATTAATTTTTATCTATTAATTCACAAATGGTCATGAAATAACTACCATTTGCCACATATTAGATAGAGTGAAAAACAAAGAACCATTGGGCGATTGTAAGGAACAGCTCTCAATTTCAACCTTTTTATTTCTCAGGAGACAATAAAGTTAATATGCTAGACAGCAAGCCACTGCAGAAACTAGTGGCTCAATAAAAACAGAACTCAAAGAAGTGAGTTTTTGGCAGAGTTTGTAGAGTGGTTCTACACCTTACCCCCATTTTTGTTACCTCTTTTGGTATCTATTCTGATGCTATTATTCCTTGGCTACATACTATATCTCCTCTAATAAATGACTGTCCTTTTGTTTATAGTTTAATTCTTAATTTGAGCCAAGTTCCTACATTCATTCTTCTACTATCCCTATTCACTCAATGTCTTTTTAGAAAAAGCCTATTCTAAATTGGAAACAGGCAGGGAGTATTCTTTATCTGTAGTAATCTGCACCTCCACCTTAGTAGCAACATGTTTTAACCAGCTGAATTACTCTGGGAAAATAATGCATAAACATAGTAACATATGAAGAAAATGTTTCCTCGTGAGAAAAATGAACTAACTATGTTAAAAGTATTTCAGCAGGAATAATATTGCTTTTTTTTTTTTTTTTTTTTTTTTTTTTTGAGACAGTCTCACTCTGTCACCTGGGCTGGAGTGCAGTGGTGCTATCTTGGCTCACTGCAACCTCTGCCTCCTGGGTTCAAGTGATTCTCCTGCCCCAGCCTCACGAGTAGCTGGGATTACAGGTGCCTGCCACCATGCCTCGCTAATTTTTTTTTTTTTTGTATTTTTAGTAGAGATGGGGGTTTTACCATGTTGGTCAGGCTGATCTCAAACTCCTGACCTCATGATTTGGCTGCCTTGGCCTCCCAAAGTGCTGGGATTACAGGCGTGAGCCACCACACCAGGCCAACATTGCATTCTTTTAAAATGAAATCATGAATAGAGGTAAACTAATATTTCCAGAATTATTGACACTCTGTACACAATGTGTGTGTTTTTCTTGGCCTTAAACATTTTTTTCCAGTAAATCAGATTCATTCTATTTGGCAAGATTTTTAGAAAGAGCATGAGGTTATTTATGGGATGAGCATTTGACAAGTTCACACAATGTACAGTTCAGAGTTCAAAGTTGAAATTACAGTACTGTTTTCTTGATGAGCTTGCTCTGGCAAATTGCCTATGAAAATTCTGGTAGGTTTCCATACATCCCACCCAGTATTCAACGAATATTATAAAATCACTCATCAGCTGGGACTAATTGCTCTGGAGTTATTTATCTGAATAATATTAACTCTTTATTAGCCTTGTTGAAACAATAATGAAACAATAAGGGCACATTTAATTGAAAAAATCATGTAGTCTTTTGCCTATAAATTGGAGAGAAAATACATATTTTACTTGTATCATTGAGAACAGAAATATTTTAAACAATTATAAAATTGGTAAGATATATCTTATGTATCTTAGTATAAAATCTAATTAGGAACTTTCCAGAAATGTTTCTCCTTTAACTTCATTTAATGACACATTTCTGTTGCATTTCTACTGTGCCATCAACATTCCACACTTGTTAATTTATTTTGGTGGCTGTGGTGCTGAAATTTTATGTCATTTTTAACTATGAGCTCAATTTTATGGGAATTTTATACATCTTTGGGTAATGTGGACTGAGCTTGGTTATTATAGCATTACTCTGAAATTTGATATTAAGAACATGAGCATGCTATGAAATGTTGAATAACTATATCATAGTCAATTGTAACAACTATGTAATAGTTATTCAGCAGATTTGTAATCATAACTATGATTCTGTATGATTCTAGTGGAGTTCTTTAATGTCTTTTAATAGAGTGAAATGTTGCTTTTTGAAAGAAGTTGATTTGGGGTTAAGTATTGTAATTTGTAATATGTCATTGTTAAAAAAAAATGGCCATATTTGTAAAGGCACAAGGCTTAGGTAAAATAAATAATCTGGATGCTAAAGAGGGCATTAGGAGTAAACAATTTTGTGTTTATTTCCAAGTTTTTTTAATATATACCATCACTCACTCTGAATTTTGAATTTCCAATTGGTGCTATCTAGAATATGAAGCTTTATAGCAATCTTCTACATTTTTAAATCTAATAAGCATTTTATGACTATACAGTATTTTCCATTATATTTTATTTTGGGTTTTCATATTTTTATTCATAAATGAGATTCATTTATTTAATATATTTTTTACTAAACATGAATTATGTACCAGGTACTGTTCTAGTCCCTGAGAATTTATTAATGACAAACACAGAAAAAATTCTTGGCATAATGAAGTTTTCATCACAGTGAGATTGAGGACAATAAACAAAACAAACAAATCCATTGGCCAGTTCTCAGTCCTCATCTTATTTGACTTGTCAGCAGCATTTGACACTGCTGATCTATTTCTCTGCCTTGCAATACTTTCTTCACTTAGCTTTGGGATTTTCCCAAGTTTTCATCTTTGACTGTTCATTCTCAATTTCCTTTGCTGGTTCCTCTTTATCCTCTGAATTTCTTAATGTTGAGGTGCTCTGGGGATCAGTCCTTGAACTTCTCTGGCTTGCCTTCATTGCATATTTGACTTAGGTCACAAGGATGTTTGATTATGTGTTCATTAGCAGGGCTTCAAATACACTCTCTAACAACTTCCTACTTCTTAGTCTTCAATCAGATCTCTCCCCTGAACGCCATTCTCATTATCAGTTTACTCCACTCCTCCTTTTGACTATCTAGTGCATAGAGACTCCTGAGCATCCCTTCTAAACCTGCTCATCCTGCAGGTTTCCATTCAGTACATGGCATCTGCAGCCAAACATCTAGGAATTATCATTTGCTTCTCTCTTTCTCTCTCAGCACATCTCTATCTAATCTATCATCTTTTTACTTCATTAGCTCTAGCTTTCTCCGCTTCAGCCATTCTAGCCTCTTTGCTGTTCCTTTGGTCCTCCAGATGTTGTCCAACACCAGGGCCTTTTTTTGTGGGAACCTTTTCTTCCAGATACCCTAATGGTTTGGTCCCTCACATCCTTCAGGTTTGTTTCCCACATTCACCTTCGTGATACCTCCTCTGACCAATCCATTTAAAAATTACTCCCCTCTTCCTTCACAGCAGCTGTCTCTTCCTTATCTATATTCCCTGTTAAGGTTTTCTTGGTTGCATTTACCCTGTCTAACATAGTACATATTGTACTTACTTTGTGGTTATTGCTAGCTCCTTCCCCTACTAGAATGTGAGCTCCTTGGGCAGGATGTTTTATCTGTTTTGTTCAGTAACTGGAATGGTATCTGGCCTTCCGGACTCAATGCAATGTGGGCCTCTAGTAGCAGAGGAACCAAATATTTGCAAGGCTTTTCTTCCTCATTCCCTCTCTCTGTTCTTTTCCTTCCTTCTTTCCTTCCTTTTTTCCCTCCATCTCTCCCCCCTTCCTTCCCTTCTTCCTCCCTCTCTTCCTTTCTTCCTTCCTCCCTCCTTTTTTCCCTTCCTCCCTTCCTTTCTTTGCCTCCCTCACTCCTTCCCTTCTTCCCGTTTCCTCCTCCTCCTCCTGTTTCTTCTCTTCTCCCTCGTCCTTCTCTTCTTTCCCTTCCCCTTCTCCTTCTTCTCCTTTTATTTTTCTTAAGAGACTTGGAGAAGCCACTGAGTTAAGGCCAATTTTCTATATCTAGCCCTCTGTTGGGATTGGCAGCCACTTGGTTATAGGGAAAATCTGTGTCTAGTCTTCCTGAGGCATTGTCAAACTAGGACATCACAGAGAAGCCCTTCACCTTTGGGGTCACTGCTCATTAACCCTATTGTTCAAACTCTGCAGCTGGCAGCTCAGTAGCCATTGAATGCCATTGATATGTGGCTATAAAAATTATTCTGTTTTGGGAGTGGCTTGTTCTAATAGTGAGTGTTGGGGCTGCAGCATGCCAACATGGTCCTGGATGGCTTTCTTCTACTTCCTGTGATACTGTGCTACTTTCACAGAAGAGTTTGTTGTTCTCTATGCCAATTCATTGTCAGCTCTATAAGGATAGGGACATTTTCTGAATAACAAGGCCCACTTGGTTCACAAAAATAACACAGTAAGTATTTTTTGAATAAGTTAATGTAATAATCTCACTTATAGATAGGAAAATCTGAAAGAAAATAAAAATGGAAACTATTTTATGATTGCAAAATATTAGGAGTCAACACTTAGTTATTTCATTTTTTGTTTTCTTTGAAATGGAGTCTTGCTGTGTCGCCCAGGCTGGAGTGCAATGGTGCCATCTCAGCTCACTGCAACCTCCCCCTCCAGGGTTCAAGTGATTCTCCTGCCTCAGCCTCCTGAGTAGCTGGGATTACAGGCACGCGCCACCATGGCTGGCTAATTTTTGTATTTTTTAGTAGAGACGGGGTTTCACCATGTTGATCAGGCTGGTCTCGAACTCCTGATCTTGTGATCCACCTGTCTTGGCCTCCCAAAGTGCTAGGATTACAGGCGTGAGCAACCATGCCTGGCCCTTACATTTGTTTTATTTATGCTATTTTTAAAAGACAGTCTTTTTAGCACAGTTTTTCAGTTCACATGCAATTTACACTCTATTTTTTTTTTTTTTTTTTTTTTTTGAGACGGAGTCTCACTCTGTCGCCCAGGCTGGAGTGCAGTGGCTCAACCTCGGCTCACTGCAAGCTCCGCCTCCCAGGTTAACACCATTCTCCTGCCTCAGCCTCCAGAGTAGCTGGGACTACAGGCGCCCACCACCACGCCTGACTAATTTTTTGTATTTTTAGTAGAGATGGGGTTTCTGTGTTAGCCAGGATGGTCTCGATCTCCTAATCCACCCGCCTTGAACTCCCAAAGTGCTGGGATTATAGGCGTGAGCCACCGCGCCCGGCCTACACTCTATTTTTTATATACTTTCTGTGCATGGTAATAGGAATCTAGAGTTGGAGGGAGGGGAATAAGTATTCTTACCTTCCCATCTTTCCCAGAATATTTTCATCAATGTTTATTTTTAATTAAAAATACCTCTCACCTTCTTTACTCATCTTATATTCCTGACAGAGCACTGATTGACATTGTTCACTCTCAGAGAACAAAGATTTACTCTCATCAAGAAGACTTTAAAAGATACCTGTTCTTGATGTGGCATGGCAGATATTGAAAAGTTATTTTTCTAAACTCATTGTCCTTAATTTATCCTGTTCATCTGTTAGTTCCTACCTATGAAAAACCACAGAGGAAAAAAAAAGATTCATGAAAGGCTGAAGTTACATTATTTATCCCAAGGTGTTATATTCTGGAAACCATAGAGGTACCCTGTACTTGAGTAATTAAAACAAGCATTTTATGTGTATAGATGATACATTTCTCTTAATTCATAAACCACCTTCTAAATATCTCAATATGTACAGCTGTGTATTCCTGAACATGATCTGTGGTGATAGCTAAATTCTGCTCCTAAGAATGAAAAAATAAGAAAGAGAAACATTTGTGGGAAAATAGAAAGAATACTTTACCTTAAAAAAACGAACACTTCGAGTTCTGCTTTTCTCAGTTTCTCAAAACTATAATTCAATATTTTATTCTTCAAATAAAAGCACAGATGGCTTTAGTGATTGTAAATAAATAGTTCACTTGGTTGTCACTGATTTAAATTACTTAAAAAATCAAATTTTAAGCAAATAATTATAGGTCACGTGTAATTTTTTTTGCTACAATCTTAAGTATGGAGTATTTAGCTACCAACTTTGTACAATATAACATTTTATAAATAAGTAGTAATTAATTTATTTGCTTTCAGAGTAACTTTTTCTTTCAAGCACGTTAAAAAGAGGATACCCAATTAAAAATTATTTGAAGTTATAATATTACATTAAGACAACAATTTAATTTGGAAAAGCTTATTTTCTCTACACTCACTGGGAATTTTGTAACCAGTATCATCAGGTAAAAATGCTGTCAACCTCTTCTGTTTGAGATCATGTGTCATACTTAAAAAGTCTCTTCAATGTGTAACACATTTATAGTGTCATAGCAAGTGCTCAATACAACTTTTTAATTGGTCAGTTCATTCTTTATTTCATTCAACAACTATTTACCAAATGCCTGTTATGTATCAGGCATTAATACAAAAGATAAGCCGTAAATTTACATTTATTTATATTAAAATTTGTATTTTAGATGTTAAAAATATTCTATAAACATCATTAGAGCAGCAGGTGTTGTTAAAATAATGCTCTAGTCAACTTAATTCTTATTGTTGTTACAAATATTGGTTCACAATACCCCAACATATTAGATTAAAATAAGCAAGTCTCTTTCTTTTTTTTTTTTTTTTTTTTGAGACGGAGTCTTGCTTTGTCGCCCAGGCTGGAGTGCAGTGGCGCGATCTCGGCTCACTGCAATTCCACCTCCCGGGTTCACGCCATTCTCCTGCCTCAGCCTCCCGAGTAGCTGGGACTACAGGCGCCCACTACCACGCCCGGCTAATTTTTTTTTTGTATTTTTAGTAGAGACGGGGTTTCACCGTGTTAGCCAGGATGGTCTCGATCTCCTGACCTCGTGATCCGCCCGCCTCGGCCTCCCAAAGTGCTGGGATTACAGGCGTGAGCCACCGCGCCCGGCCATCTCTTTCTTAAAATTGTAGAAAAAATACTTTTTGCTGTCTGATATCCATTCTTCCCTTCTCCGTTAATGAAAGGACTCTTGTTTTGTAGCAGGACCTGTGGCTATGGAGTAAGGACTACATTTCCCAAGCTCCTTTGGAGGTGATTTGTGCAGCTTCCAAACATATCTTCAAAAAGAGGAAATGTTACATCTTTGCTGCTCTTTCCTCATCCTGCTGCTTTAAAAAGTGTATTTTAAATACTTTTAACAGTGGTGTTTAAAAGTGCTGATGAGTCATATTCCACCATGTAGATAAGAGCAATACCTTAGAGATGACAAAGTTATGTGATATATAAAAAGCCTGCATCCCCTGTAAGAGCCCTGGACTACCATTTTCAGAATATAATGAACAAGCACTAAACCTCTGTTTTCTTTATGAACTGTAATTGAGTCTCTGCCAAACCTACATCTTAAGACAGAATTTGGTGCCACAATTTGGGTGCATAAAGAGGTATAACCTAGATATGTGATGTATTATATTTAGCATTTGGTAGGCGGGAGGAGGAGACACAGATAATGGAGTCAGAAAATCTGATTGATCCTTAAGGATGCTGAGGCAAAGCACTGGTATAATTGTCGGTTGTAATATCTTAGAAGGCACTCCCCAAGCTGAGACCAAACATTAGGGAAAATCACAGGAAAGCAGCAGAATCTCAAAGTGTTGACTGCTTCTTGCTCTTTTAGTGAAACCTTTTTAAAGAGATGAAGGTAGTCTAGAGTTAGCTAGTATGCAAGTGGAGGTGGAAAGGAATATAGTTCTGTTAAGAAAGGTTTTTTGCTGGGTTAGCAACATAATTTCACAGAGAGTACTATAATTTGAGGACTTTAAGGGTTGAAAAAGGCAACTTTTCCTGTACTTCAAACCAAAGGAATTATAATTGGTGGCTTCAAAGCCACTGCCTTAGTAGGAGATAAGCTCAATGCCCTGCCAGAGTTGGGAGCCAGACCAGAGGCAAAATAAAATTAAGGGTATTGCTTTCCCACCCAAACAAAATGGCTCAGATAGCCTGAATGTATCTTCCATCCAGAGAGGGGGTGAGCAAGCATACAGGGTTATAAGGAAAGGCAAACATCTTTAGGTTTGAACACTATGTTCAAATTAGATCTTTGGCTATAGTTACTTAATATATGGAACTAATCCAAAACAAATTGCCTACAAGCTTACTAAGTTTTTGAGGGAATTGTATGGATAAAGAACAACAACATGGCCTGAAAAAGCCTGTAATTGTTCAACCCCTAAGGAAATCTCTGGGCTGCCAAACTTGGACCAGCAAGAAGCAGGCTACAAAAACATTGCAATCTCCCAAGAAGAATGATTTCAGTAATGTCTACTTGATTCATGGCAAGGGAGGACACAAGATAGAAAAGCACCTTGCAGAGGGTTGAGCAAAGGGCTTTGAATCAGAGACTTCCAGATGGGCCTAACCAAGGGACTTACTCCATGGTTGATCAGGGAATATTTGTAATTCCTACCTAGTGGGATGTGATTAATGCCACAGTCCAGGGACTACCATGTGTCTATCAATTCCCCTTTTGCTCATGAGGGGCAGTTTAGATGGCCATATCCAATTTCTTTACAAGCCTTGAGTATTGTGTGTGCTGGGGAAATATACACTTTTATTTTAGTTTATAGGTTGTCAAACCATGAGGCCCCATATCTATCTTTAATGTAAAGAGCTACACATCACCAGATGAGAGGGACTTTCAGCTGGGTGCAGTAATTGATGGGATTTGGAAGTTTCCTCTCTGTGGAGGTGACAAATATGTTCCATGTAAGTAAGAGAGACTGCATAGATATTTGGGTTGCAACGTGGACAGACTGTGGCAAAGAATGTTAACTGCATGCAAATTTCCATTCTCTCCTGCTTTCACAGTGATGTAGCTCCTGATTTTTAGTTAGGATTTCCAAAAATATGGTAACTTGTCTTACTTTCCTTAAAGCAAGGTGTGGCCATGTGACTTATATCTGATAAATGGGCTGTGAGGAAACTTGATGGGTACAAAATGTGGGATATCTTTTTTTTTTTTTTTTTTTGAGATGGAGTCTTACTCTGTTGCCCAGGCTGGAGTGCAGTGGCGCAATCTCAGCTCACTGCAAGCTCCGCCTCACAGGTTCACGCCATTCTCCTGCCTCAGCATCCTGAGTAGCTGGGACTACCGGCACCCATCACCATGCCCGGCTAATTTTGTTTTGTATTTTTTAGTAGAGACAGGATTTCACCGTGTTAGCCAGGATGGTCTCAATCTCCTGACCTCATGATCCACCCGCCTTGGCCTCCCAAGGTGCTGGGATTACAGGCGTGAGCCACCGTGCCTGGCCAAAATGTGGGATTTAAAAGTAAAGTGTATTGCCTTTCTGCCTCCCTTTCTCCATACTAAATTTTTTGAAACATAGGTAAGGTATTAAGCTATCTTGGAACAAGAGATAAAGATGATTTTGGGGGGAAAATAGAGAAAAATATAATATGACCTTTTGTCCTTGGGTAATTTTGTGCAGCAGAGCTGTCTTTTGTCCCCTGCATTGCCTCCCTCTAGCATGTGACATAAGGGAGAAATGAACTTTGATCACATTGAAGGTGTTGATATTTTGGGTCTCGTAACAGTCAGCTATTGCTTCTGTTTAATAACAATAATATTAAAATCAAAGTGGCATAAAAAATAAGTATTTATTTTTTGCTCAGGATTTGAAGGAATTGCTTTAACAGCTGTTTTGTATTCATGTAGTCTGGTAAGTTCTGCTGCATGTATCCCTCATTTTTCTGCTGGGACATAGGGCTAGCCAGAGTATCGATATTGCTTGTGGCTAAGAGTTAGATAATAACCAGATAAATGACTATGGTGAATTATCCTACATAAATATTATACAACTAAATATCATCTAGGTGAAAGGGAATTTGAGGCAATGTTTCTAAGGTGTTATTTGATGTCGTATTGAGTGGAATTGAATTACTATATCATTGCTAGTGCTGATGTATACATACAAAGTCCTACTTTTTTGCCATTTATCTCTCTAGAACTGGAAAAAGCCTGAGATTTTACCTACTTGCCCACTACTAATAAGCTAGCCTGCCATAGTGTAATGAATGCTGGCAGGAGACCAAGACTCCTGAGTTAGAGATGAAGGTCAATTTATTATTCACAGAAATAGCAGCAGCCAGAGTCTCAACAGCTTTTGTGCCTATTCTCTGAGCCCCAATTTCCATAAGGGAACACGATGGGGGCGAGCTGATACCCTGTACACTTACTGAGTCACGTTGCAGGAGAGGGATGCTGAGAGATGGAAAGCCCAAAATTTTAATAAAGGGCAGTAAACATGCCTGTCATTTGCTCCAGAGGGGAGACACTATCTCCATCTACCAGAGTTATAAGATACATCTTCCAAGGCTGGTCACAATACAGACATCCTTGAAAAGATAATCTGGAACAAAAGACAGTATCTCTGCTACTATCCTGTGTAGAAATGCAAGAGACCCATGGAGAATTGCTTCCCAAACTGGTCCTGCCAAAGCGATTAGTAATATTGTAATTTTTATTTTAATGGGCACTTTTGTCTACTTGTCTAACTAGGCTTCTCTACAGCTTATAGCACTATTGTTGTTGTCCTTTTTTTGGCTTCATTTACAACATTTTCTTTAGGTTTCTTTCTTATTTCTTTGACCTTTTATTCTTTTCTTACTCATAAAATATGTTTTGAGCATTTAGTATGTCTTAGGCAGTCTTGTAAGCATTGAGAAGTGAACAAAACAGAAAAAGCGTCTTTGCTTTTATGAAGCTTGCTGTCTCATTGGAGAAGTTAGATGATAAACAAGATAAGTACAATAATATGGAATGTGTTAGATGGTGGCAAGTGCTAAAGTAGAAAAATTAATGCAAGGAAACAGAATAGAGGGGTGAGATTAGTGTGCGTTGCAATTTGAGACCACAGACCTCACTAAGATAACATTTGAATAAAAACATGAAGGAAGTGAGCAAGTCATGAGGCTGTTTGGTGCAGGTTTGATGAAAGAAGTCTAGGAAAAGCCTTCAGTAAATGCAAAGGCCTTGAGTTTCCAGGGGGCCTAATGTGTCTGAGGAATGACAGGGAGGCTACTCTTGCTTATCTGTTTCATGTCCAGCTTCCAAATGTCATCCCAACTCTTACAATATAAATTTATTTTTCTTCTACCAACATGTATGTGCTTACATATTTCATCTATTTGTGAGGATTAAGGTTGTCTGATTTTTCTAAGACAATTTGAGTAACTTTTTCTTTCTCCACTAATTTGAATGTTACCTTTGCCATAAAATAAATTCTCATCTGAACTTGGTTTCATTTTGATTCTCTCCTGTTCTATTCATCTGTCTGTTTTTAAAATCCATTTAACAAGCTGATTTAATTATTACAACCTTTATTCTTAGAAATGTCCAGGCTTTTCTCCTTTTTTCTCAATTGTAATTTACAATCCTTATGTACAATTTGAAGCTCTTCTAGGTATTTTAACTTATATTGTACTAGTAAGAGAGAGAAATAGAATTGGTAAATGTATTAAGTCATTCCATACGAGAAAGTGATTTGTCTACTCATTTCCTTAAATATTTTATGCTCCTCAGTCGATATTTACAGCACAATAGTATGTCTTTTTGATTATTGGATTTATATGTAGGTCTTTTTTGCAATGGTTATTTCAAATAGAATCATTTTTTAAAAATAATTCAACAGTGTTCTAAAAAGCTATCTATTTTTGTATATAAATTTTGTAATTTACTAGTATATAGGGTAGTTTTCCAGTCCAATTTTTCATGTTGTCTAGCGAAGACACTATACTGTTTGCAATTATTTTAAATTTGTCTTCTCCCTTCCTATATTTATCACTTATTTCTATTATCTAATTTTGTTTTGATTAGTAAATTGAGAACAATATTAAGTTATAGTCATGATTGAGGGAATCTTTAGTTTGTTGCTTACTCTAAAAAAGCAATTAGGGTTTCAGGGCAAGATGGCCAAATAGGAACAGCTCCAGTCTGCAGCTCCCAGGGAGACCAACGCAGAAGGCAGGTGATTTCTGCATTTCCAACTGAGGTACCAAGCTCATCTCATTGGGACTGGTTAGACAGTGGGTGCAGCCCACAGAGGGCTTGCAGAAGCAGGGTAGGGCGTCACCTCACCTGGGAAGCTCAAGGGCTCGGGGAACTCCCTCCCCTTGTCAAGGGAAGCTGAGGGACTATGACATGAGGGATGGTGCTATACGGCCCAGATACTATGCTTTTCCCCGGTTTTCCCAGCCTGCAGAGCAGGAGATTCCCTCGGGTGCCTACAATACCAGGGCCCTGGGTTTCAAGCACAAAACTGGGTGGCTGTTTGGGCAGACACCAAGCTAGCTGCAGGAGTGTTTTCGTACCCCAGTGGTGCCTGGAATGCCAGTGAGACAGAACCATTCATTCCCCTGGAAAGGGGGCTGAAGCCAGGGAGCCAAGTGGTCTTGTTCAGCAGGTCCCACTTCCACAGAACCCAGCTGCCCAGCAAGCTAAGATTCACTGGCAGGAAATTCTTGCTGCCATCGCAGCAGTCTGAAGTTGACCTGCGACACTCGAGCTTGGTGGGGGGAAGGGCATCCACCATTACTGAGACTTGAGTAAGTGGTTTTCTTCTCACAGTGTAAACAAAGCTGCCAGGAAGTTCGAACTGGGCGGAACCCCCAACAGCTCTGCAAAGCCGCTGTAGTTAAGCTGTCTCTGTAGATTCCTCCTCTCTGGGCAGGGCATCTCTGAAAGAAAGGCAGCAGCCCCCATCAGGGGCTTATAGATAAAACTCCCATCTCCCTGGGACAGAGCACCTGGGAGAAGGGGAGGCTGTGGGCACAGCTTCAGCAGACTTAAACATTCCTGCCTTCCAGCTCTGAAAAGAGCAGCGGATCTCTCAGCACAGTGCTCGAGCTCTGCTAAGGGACAGACTGCCTCCTCAGGTGGGTCCCTGACCCCCGTGCCTCCTGACAGGGAGACACCTCCCAGCAGGGGTCGACAGACACCTCATACAGGAGAGCTCCGGCTGGCATCTGGCGGGTGCCCCTCTGGGACGATGCTTTCAGAGGAAGGAGCAAGCAGCAATCTTTGCTGCTCTGTAGCCTCCTCTGGTGATACTCAGGCAAACAGGGTCTGGGGTGGACCTTCAGCAAACTCCAGTACACCTGCAGCAGAGGGGCCTGACTGATAGAAGGAAAGCTAACAAACAGAAATCAATAACATCAACATCAACAAAAAGGACGCCCACGCAAAAACCCCATCTGAAGGTCATCAGCATCAAAGATCAACAGAAGATTTAAAAAAAACAAAGATGAGGAAAAAACAGTGCAAAAATGCTGAAAATTCCAAAAACCAGAATGCCTCTTCTCCTGTAAAGAATCACAACTCCTTGCCAGCAAGGGAACAAAACTGGACAAAGAATGAATTTGATGAATAGACAGAAGTAGTCTTCAGAAGGTGGGTAATAACAAACTCCTCCAAGCTAAAGGAGCATATTCTAACCCAGTGCAAGGAAGCTAAGAACCTTGATAAAGGGTTACAGGAATGGCTAACTAGAATAACCAATTTAGAGAAGAACATAAATAACCTGATGGAGCTGAAAAACACAGCACGAGAACTTCATGAAGCATCCTCAAGTATCAATAGCCGAATCAATCAGGTGGAAGAAAGGATATCAGAGATGGAAGATCAACTTAATGAAAATAAAGTGTGAAGACAAGATGAGAGAAAAAAGAATGAAAAGGGATGAACAAAGCCTCCACGAAATATGGGACTTTGTGAAAAGACCAAACCAATGTTTGATTGATGTACCTGAAAGTGACGGGGAGAATGGAACCCAGTTGGAAAACACTTCAGGATATTATCCAGGATAGCTTCCCCAACCTAGCAAGACAGGGCAACATTCAAATTTAGGAAATACAGAGAACACCACTAAGATACTCCTTGAGAAGACCAACCCCAAGACACACAATTGTTAGATTCTCCGAGGTTGAAATGAAGGAAAAAATGTTAAGGGCAGCCGGAGAGAAAGGTCAGGTTACCCACAACAAGAAGTCCATTGGAGTAACAGCGGATCTCTCTGCAGAAACCCTGCAAGCCAGAAGAGAGTGGGGGCCAACATTCAACATTTTTAAAGAAAAGAGTTTTCAACCCAGAATTGCATATCCAGCCAAACTAAGCTTCATAATTGAAGGGGAAATAAAATCCTTTACAGACAAACAAATGCTGAGAGATTTTGTCACCACCAGGCCTGCCTTACAAGAGCTCCTGAAGGCTGCACTAAACATGGAAAGGAAAAACCATTACCAGCCACTGCAACAACATACCAAAATGTAAAGACCATCAACGCTATGAAGAAACTGCATCAACTAATGTGCAAAATCACCAGTTAGCATCATAATGACAGGGTTGAATTCACACATAATAATATTAACCTTAAATGTAAATGGGCTAAATGCCCCAATTAAAAGACACAGACTGGCAAGTTGGATAAAGAGTCAAGACCCATCAGTGTGCTGTATTCAGGAGAACCTACTCATGTGCAAAAACACACATAGGCTTAAAATAAAGGGATGGAGGAATATTTACCAAGTAAATGGAAAACAAAAAAATGCAGGAGTTGCAATCCTACTGTCTGATAAAACAGCCTTTAGACCAACAAAGATCATCAGAGACAAAGAAGGGCATTACATAATGGTAAAGGGATCAATGCAACAAGAATAGCTAACTATCCTAAATATATATGCACCCAATATAGGAGCATACAGATTCATAAAGTGAGTTCTTAGAGACCAACAAAGAGTCTTAGACTCCCACACAATAATAGTGGGAGACTTTACCACCCCACTGTCAATATTAGACAGATATTTACAAGATAGAAAATTAACAAGGATATTCAGGACTTGAACTCAGCTCTGGGCCAAGCAGACCTAATAGATGTCTACAAAATTATCCACCCCAAATCAACAGAGTATATATTCTTCTTAGCACCACATAGCACTTATTCTAAAATTGACCACATAATTGGAAGTAAAACACTCCTCAGCAAATGCAAAAGAATGGAAATCATGACAAACAGTCTCTCAGACCACAGTGCAATTAAATTAGAACTCAGGATTAAGACACTCACTCAAAACTGCAGAACTACATGGAAACTGAGCAACCTACTCCTGAAGGACTACTGGGTAAATAACGAAATTAAGGCAGAAATAAATAAGTTCTTTGAAACAAATGAGAAAAAAGACACAACATACCAGAATCTCTGGGACACAGCTAAAGCAGTGTTTAGAGGGAAATTTATAGTACTAAATGCCCACATGAGAAAATCGAAACCCTAACATCACAATTAAAAGTCAACTAGAGAAACAAGAGCAAATTCAAAGACTAGCAGAAGACAAGAAATAACTAAGATCAGACAGAACTGAAAGAGATAGAGACTCGAAAAACCCTTCAAAAAATCAATGAATCCAGGAGCTGGTTTTTTGAAAAGATTAACAAAATAGATAGACTAGTAGCCGGACAAAGAAAGAAAGAGAGAAGAATCAAATAGACACAATAAAAAAGATAAAGGGGAGATCACCACTGATCCACAGAAACACAAACTACCATTGGAGAATACTATAAACACCTCTAAGCAAATAAACTAGAAAATCTAGAAGAAATGGATAAATTCCTGAACACATACACACTCCCAAGACTAAACCAGGAGAAGTCGAATCCCTGAATAGACTAATAACAAGTTCTGAAATTGAGACAGTAGTTAATAGCCTACCAAACAAAAAGAGCCCAGGATCAGACAGATTCACAGCCGAATTCTCCCAGGGGTACAAAGAGGAGCTGGTACCATTCCTTCTGAAACTATTCCAAACAATAGAAAGAGAGGGACTCCTACCTAACTCATTTTATGAGGCCAGCATCATCCTGATACTAAAACCTGGCAGAGACAACAACAACAAAAATTTCAGGCCAGTGTCCCTTGAGCATCAATGCGAAAATCTTCAACAAAATACTGGGAAACCGAATCCAGCAGCACATCAAAAAGCTTATCCACCATGATTAAGTCACCTTCATCCCTGGGATGCAAGGCTGGTTCAACATGCACAAGTCAATAAACGTAATCCATCACATAAACAGAACCAATGACAAAAACCACATTATTATCTCAATAGTTGCAGAAAAGGCCTTCGATAAAATTCAAAACCCCTTCATGCTAAAAGCACTCAATAAGCTAGGTATTGATGGAACATATCTCAAAATAATAAGAGCTATTTATGACAAACCCACAGCCAATATCATACTGAATGGGCAAAAGCTGGAAACATTTCCTTTGAAAACCGGCACAAGACAAGGATGCCCTCTCTCACCACTCCTATTCAACACAGTGTTGGAAGTCCTGGCCAGGGTAGTCAGGCAAGAGAAAGAAATAAAGGGTATTCAAATAGGAAGAGAGGAAGTCAAATTGTCTCTGTTTGCAGATGACATGATTGTATATTTAGACAGCCCCATCATCTCAGCCCAAAATTTCTTTAAGCTGATAAACAACAGCAGCAAAGTCTCAGGATAGAAAGTCAATGTGCAAAAATCACAAGCATTACTACACCCCAGTAATAGACAAACAGAGAGCCAAATCATGAGTGAACTGCCATTCACAATTGCTACAAAGAGAATAAAACACCTAGGAATCCAACTTACAAGAGAAGTGAAGGACCTCTTCAAGGAGAATGACAAACCACTGCTCAAGGAAACAAGAGAGGACACAAAGAAATGGGAAAACATTCCATGCTCATGGATAGGAAGAATCAATATTGTGAAAATGGCCACACTGCCTGCAGTAGTTTATAGATTCAATGCTATTTCCGTCAAACTACCATTGAGTTTCTTCAGAGAATTAGAAAAAACTACTTTAAATTTTATATGAAACCAAAAAAGAGCCTGTATAGCCAAGACAATGCTAAGCAAAAAGAACAAAGCTGGAGGCATCATGCTACCTGACTTCAAACTATACTACAAGGCTACAGTAACTAAGACAGCATGGTACTGGTACCAAAACAGGTATATAGGCCAATGGAACAGAACAGAAGCCTCAGAAATAACACCACACATCTACAACCATCTGATCTTTGACAAACCTGACAAAAACAAGCAATGGGGAAAGGATTTCCTATTTAATAAATCATGTTGGAAAAACAGGCTAGCCATATGCAGAAAACTGAAACCGAACCCCTATCTTACACATTATACAAAAATTAATATAAGATGGATTAAAGACTTAAACATAACACCTAAAACCATAAAAACCCTAGAAGAAAACCTAGGCAATACCATTCAGGACATATGCATGGGCAAAGACTTCATGACTAAAACACCAAAAGTAATTGCAGCAAAAGCCAAAATTGACAAATGGGATCTAATTAAACTAAAGAGCTTCTGCACAGCAAAAGAAACTATCATCAGAGTGAATAGGCAACCTACAGATGGGAGAAAACTTTTGCAATCTACTCATCTGACAAAGGGTTAATATCCAGAATCTACAAGGAACTTAAACAAATTTACAAGAAAAAAACAACCCCATCAACAAGTGGGTGAAGGATATAAACAGACGCTTCTCAAAAGAAGACATTTATGCTGCCAACAAACATGAAAAAAAGCTCATCATCATTGGTCATTAGAGACATGCAAATCGAAACCACAATGAGATACCATCTCATGCCAGTTAGAATGGCGATCCATTAAAAAGTGAGGAAACAATAGATGTTGGAGAGGATGTGGAGAAATAGGAACACTTTTATATTGTTGGTGGGAGTGTAAATTAGTTCAACCATTGTTGAAGACAGTGTGGCGATTCCTCAAGGGTCTAGAACCAGAAATACCATTTGACCCAGCAATCCCATTACTGGGTGTATACCCAAAGGATTATAAATCATTCTACTATAAAGACACATGCACACATATGTTTATTGCAGCACTGTTTACAATAGCATAGACTTGGAACCAACCCAGATGCCCAACAGTGATAGAGTGGATAAAGAAAATGTGGCACATACACACCATGGAATACTATGCAGCCATAAAAAAGAATGAGTTCATGTCCTTTGCAGGGACATGGATGAAGCTGGAAACTATCATCCTCAGCAAACTAACACAGTAACAGAAAACTGAACACCACATATTCTCACTCATAAGTGGGAGTTGAACAGTGAGAACACATGGACACAGGGAGGGGAATGTCATACACAGAGGCCTGTCAGGGGTTGGGGGAAAGGGGTGGGATAGTGTTAGGAAAAATACCTAATGTAGATGACGGGTTGATGCGTGGAGCAAACCACCATGGCACATGTATACCTAGGTAAGAAACTTGCACATTCTGCACATGTATCCCAGAACTTAAAGTATATTTAAAAAAAACATTTAAAGTATCATCATTAAGCATAGTATGCTTATTCATTTTGAGTCATATATTTTTATCAGATTAAGGAAGTATGTACTTCTGTGCTACTAAAAGTTTAAAAATTCAAGAATAGAAGATGAATTTTGTTATACATAATTTGTTGGCATCTATTGAGATCATATGATTTTCTTTGACATAGTTAATATGGTTTATTACAGTAACAAATAACTGAGTTGGCATTGTGTGCTAAAGATGTGTGTATGTGGTGTTGAATTGGCCTCTTTAAAAACTTTCAGATCTTTTATTCTTTCACTCCGCCTGAAAGTTTGAAATGGTGTCTCTCCCTTTGATATTTATGTTGCATGCTGGAGTGGCCAGGAGGAAGATTTTGAGATGGAGATTACCATGCTTGACATGTATTAGGGAGTGCTTCATTTGAGAGCAATGAGGAAGAAGAGAGAGGAAGGATTCAGGACTGGGAAGAGGAAAAGGCATAGGTGTTGCGTCAATCAGTGAAGGCCTCAGCCAACCACCTGTGGAACTCTGCAGTTGTCCCATATTTGTGTGTGTAGAGGATGTATAGGGGAGGGTCAGGGGAAAGTGGCAGCACTTTTTATTCCTGCATCAAGCAATCATTGGATATAGCCATTCAATGCAGGAAGGGGGCAAGGACTTGTACGAGACAATGCTCTTCAACCAGAGGAAATTCCCAAGAGGCTGACAGTTGAGGACTATCTGCCAACAGCAATCTCAGAAATGTTGAAATAAGTCTTCCATTTCTGTAAGCAAGATCTGGTTGGCACATGACAGCATCTACCACATCTAATTGACGGCTTCCATAAGTCTATCCTCTACTTAAGTAATCTTATCCTTTTCACTGTCATTTATTATACTATTTGGGCCTTTGAGCCATTTTTTTTCCAGCTTAGACCCTTCTTTTGAGTTCTAGATCCAGAAATACAGCTGTCTTCTATCCATTACTTTCTGCATTAGGGACCTCAAACATCACATTGTAAGACTGAACTGATTTTCTCCTTCCCAAATTTCTGCCACCAACTCTATTACATTTCTCACCTGGTAGCATTACAGTCTATTTAGTCACTCAAGATAGAAATTTGAAAGAAAACTTCTATCAATGACTCTTAACCCAGAAATTTAATAATAGTTTCTCAGGAGATCAGTCAACTCATCAAAATGTGGATTTTATGTGTGCATTTTTATGGATCGTGGCTTTTCAGATTTGCAAAGGGTTTTGCAATTCAGTAAAAGATTAAGTAAGCATCATGGTTCCGGAATTTTTTTTTACATAATCTCAATCAACAAAACTATTCACCAAGGTCTGTTGATTCTACTTGTAATATTTTTTACCTACTGCTTTTTTAAGTAGGCACTTACCCTCTCTTATGTGATTAACAATTGTAGTGTTTCTTTGTTTTTGTTTTTGCTTTTTGTTTGTTTGTTTTTTAAGACAGAGTCTTGCTCTGTCACCCAGGGTGGAGTGCAGTGGCATGATCTCATCTCACTGCAACCTCCGCCTCCTGGATTCAAGCAGTTCTTCTGCCTCAGCTTGTAGCGGTTCTCCTGCCTCAGTCCCATGTAGCTGGGACTACAGGTATGCGCCACCATGCCCCGCTAATTTTTGTATGTTTAGTGGAGATGGGGTTTCACCATTTTGGCCAGGCTGGTCTGAAACTCCTGACCTCAGGTGATCTGCTGCCTCGGCCTCCCAAAGTGCTAAGATTACGGGTGTGAGCCACCATGCCCGGCCAACAATTGCAGTTTTACTAACAGTCTTCTTGCTTTAAATTTTGACATAATCCTCCCACCCATCCCCATCCCTGCTTTTCTAGTCAGTTTTCTATACTCTGGCCAGTTTAATCTTTTAATAGTGCAAATTGTACCAAGACCTTTCCCTAATGCAATTATACCACTGGCTTTTAGAGATAAATTCAAGCTCCTTAGCATGGCACACAAGGCTTTATATGATCTAGCATTTGTGGATCTGTGCAGCCTCACTCATTGGCACTCCCACCACCATGTTTTAGGCACCAGCAGTCAGCAGTCTGTAGAACAGATCTGTATGTTGTACACTGTCAATGCATTCTCTCTGCTCAGATTACCCCACTTTGTGGCAATATTGCAGACTTTATTTCTCCCCAGTCAAATACAGTGAGTTTTCTTCTGGGCAACCTCTTTATTCACCTTTAGTGCACTCCATGGTACATGTCAGCAGCTGGGTTGTGTCTGGTGGTGAAAATGTCAGAAAATCTTAGGAGCTATATGGCTGACTGCTGATTCAGTATTACTTAGCATTTAAGAATGCCTAGTTCCTGCTAGTATTCATCTGATCACAAACTATAATCATCATCCTATTTATACAATAGTAAGTTTGAGAAGTTTTCTGAAGGTGTTAAAATTAATTATATGGTTATTTGAGTCTGTCTTTGGGATGCTATTTAATATAATACTATTTAGTGGTAAATATCCATTTGTATTTTCTTATTATATAAATATGACATTGAAAATGCCACCAACTCTATTATGCCACTAACTCTATTAAACCTTAAATTTTCTTTTAACATAAATGCTTAGAAAAGTTCTTTTTTCTTCTCTTACTAAGAGATCTAGATCCTCTCTGAAAATTGGTACAATCACCAGTACTTAAGGCTGAGAGCACAGAGTTTTCTGCTGTGTTTAGGTGTTAGTGACATCGAACATAATAAAAAAAAAAACACATCTCTGAACTCAATTTCAACACGTATAATACTTTATTTTCAGCTTCAAGTAATTCTTAGGATTCAAATTGCAGGGTTTTAGAAGAAGAATATCCTAATGAAATTATGACATATGCAATATAGAAACTTACCAAACATTTTTCTAAATGAAAGTGCTTGGTGCTGCAGATGATGAGGTAGTTATAGATCTTGGGACAGAAACATATCCCAAGTGGCCATCTAATCTCCTACCTCCTCATGGGCAGAACCTAATTAAAAGCATCAGGCAAAGTAGTTAATGTACTTCTTGGAGATTAAGGTCAAGACAGGAGTTCTACATCTTCTTCTGCCACACTTTACAGATTATACCAAATCCTTTTGCGGATGGTCTTGTATCCCAACAAGCCAAATGCATGTACTACATGCATTTCTGTATTTCGTTTTGATTTTTAGGCAAAGTTTCAATAATGGCATGGAGAGTTTTCGCTCACTTTTCTGCTTCAGTGTGACTATTATTTGAATCACCAAAGAAGTTCTTTGTTTTGTGGATAGAGATGAAATATTATATATGTAAGTACAACTAAAAATCTTAAGTTTTTCTTAGAAATTATTTTGCTCTGAATTTTCACATTGTTATTTCATTTTAAATTTTATTATTAATCACTTATTAGTTATTTATAAATAACAGAACTATTTTCTTTATTATCTCAACCTTCATTCTATCTTTTCTTATTTCTTTATTAACTATTGTTATTAACAATTAGTCAAGTCTGATTCTTGATGGAATTTCATTTTTTTTGACTTCAAGGTTTAGAGGGTTTATTTCTAAAACACATAATAGCCGGACAACACTTAACCATTTTGTCAAAGGGAATTATATGCTTAATACATTCAAGAATTTCATTCTTAAAAACATTTTAAATTATGATTGTTATATTTATATTTTCTCAGTTTTCTAGAATTATAATGAATAATTTATTAATATTTTCCATTTTACTATCCATATAATTAATTTCTGAATTTTTTATGACTGTTTTGTATCATTTCTAAGAATGCCAAAAACCTAAAAATAACACTTTAAAAAATTAATTTTCTGAAGCCAGAAAGGTCCATAATCTCCTTAAGTACTTTATGTTTAATTTTATTTAATATTTATAAATATTATTTTCTCACCAAAATGTACAACTTCTTTCTCAAAGCTAGAAAGTTATCTAATTCACAAGATGAAATTCATTGTCACTAATAGAACTACCTAATGGGAAATAGCTCAAATTACTTATTTTGTACTCCAGTAATTTCCCTCTTCCTCTGCCTAAGTGTCCTATCTTCTTGGAAAAGCTATGCAGTAAGGCAGTGGAGCAAAGTAATCTATATTGGCACAATGTTTTTCCAAGCATTAGTTTGAGATTGCTTATAACAGTGTTAAATTGACTGAAAAAACTCAGTGGAGGATTAATGACTAAAGCCAGGGTTAAACAAAACAAAATAAGATACCTCATATAACTGCGAACTGTTAATTTTACCAGCCTATATATGTCTTTGATACCAAAGAAGGAAAGAGAATTGAAAAGTTCTCCCTTTCAAAAAGTACTATTAATAAATGCATTGATATATGTGCCAAATATAATCGAGGCACCTTCAGAAGATTAATACATCAAAAAGTTTTCATTGCAGATGGATGACTCCACAGAAGTAATAACTATGCTCACTTAATATCACATTGCTTAGAATCCCTGAAGAGAAATGCTTGGAAGAATATTATTTGTTCCAAAGAGGCTCTAAATCAAAGTACGAGGAATAAAATATTTAAAGTGGTAAAGGAATACCTGAAACAAATGAAATACTAAGGAAATATTAAAAATACTAAATATCTTTGTGCTCTGATGGTTAGGTTAGGTTAGGTTGCAGGAAAGCATACAAGATTTACATGAAGAATTCTTTTTAAACTCTGGAATTCAGAAATACAGTATTTCTGAATATTTGAGATGTTGATATATGTCAAAGTTTGTCCATAGATCTATATTTCACATTAAAAGAGATTTTAAAAACTGATGAGTATAATAAAATCCTAGTTGTTAAAATATTATTTTCAACTTAATGAAATAAATATAATCAGAACACTTCTTTATACTGAAGTACATTCATTGCTCAAGCAGAGTTAGGCAAGAATTTAAAAAACAATGGATTAATACCGTGTGTGTGTGTGTGTGTGTGTGTGAGAGAGAGAGAGAGAGAGAGATAGAGAGAGAGAGCATTTGAGTGTGTGAGAGGAGGGGCCTCTCAACAATTTTGTACCCAGCCCAGCAGGTAGCAGCCATCCAGCCTATGATCACATTCAGGTAATATCTGTTGAGTGAATAAGGGTGGTATTAGCTTGCTAGGACTGCCAACAGAATCTCACAGATTGGGTGGCTTAAGCAACAGAAATGTTTTTTCTTACTGTTTTGGAGGCTGGAAGTCCAAGATCAAGGTATGAGCAGGGTTGGTCCTTTCGAGGCCTCTCTCACTGGCTCGCAGATGGATGGCTGCCTCCTTGCTGTGTCCTCAGGTGGTGTTTCCTCTGTGCAAGCACATACCTGATATCTCTTTGTGTGTCCAAATTTTCTCTTGTTATGAGAATACCAGTGAGAGTGGATTAGGGCCCACCCTTACAACTTTATTTAATCTTAATTACTTCTTTGAATGTCCTATCTCCAAGTACAGTCACATTTTGGGGTTAGGACATCAACAAACACATGAATTTTGAGAGGACAGAATTCAGCTCAAAATATAGGGGTCTATCAGTGCAACTGAGTACACTATAAGAGCTTATTGAAAATTAATTGAGCTTATTTTCTCAATGTAGTAAAGATTTTTATATTATTCAGTACCGATAAGTGAAACAGTTTTGTCTAGTACACAGTATGGTATTATCTACTGAAAATAACTAAATTCACTTAAGTTTCTTAATGCTTGATTTAAAGTTTCTTTTGAATCTTTTGACAACATAATAGATTCATTTCCTTTCCTCTTTTGGCTGTTTTACACAATTAAATGGAAGTTACAATGATAGATGGGTTAGATTAATTCAGTCTTCTCCTTACCTTCACACATTACTCTAAACAAACTATGCTATTGGCAAGCTGCAGCTCAATTTAAGATTGAACACTGAGCCGATAATTATTCAGTGAAAGATTAGATTCCATTAAATCTAAAGCCTGAGTCTGGTTTATAGAAAATTGTTCCTGGGAAGCTGACTTTCACTAGGTTCTATAGTAAACACTAGGGTATGTGTTAAGACTGTTACCTTGTAACTTGTAGCTACTGGCAGGTAGGCACATTACTTGAGTTTGGAACAGTTGATGGGAATGAAAGTATAAATCCACCAGTAGAAATATAAAGGTAATTTCCTGAAGGCTACAGTAGATCTTCACCCCAAAGAGACATTATCCTGGTAGTGAATGTTTTATGGGGCCTGGAGGCAGGGAAGCCTGACCTCTGCCTCAGAGTGCTGCCAGGTCATATTTGGTGTATGTAGTAAAATGTTGCAACCTGAATCCTTTACTTACATTAAAGGAACATGTAGCCTTTGCCTGGCTCTCTCGGTATCTTTCAATCAATTACATCATTCTGTTCGGACCAACAGGCCTTCAGGTATTCATTTCATTCCCTATTTGTTCATCTTGATATCCACGCAACCCATAAATTATAGGACATGTGAATCCAAATTAGTTTTTTCTGGCTACTGCCATTTCTGAGCAAGAGAAGAGTATTACTTTTAGAATTTCTTCAGAGAATTTATTGCTCTCTTAGGTTTGCAAAGGCCATGGGTATCCTGTATAGAACTAGCTAAGTTAGGTTAACATACTGCTATTTGGGTGAAGACTTACAAAATAGTCTGATGGTTGGTTTATTTTAGATGATAGAAATTCAATGCCTTTTGGAGCTAAAGCCACTATTGTTAATAGAGTTAACATTAAAAGGGATGTCAAACCAAGTTGAATGAGAACAATGTGGCACAGTAAGTTGAAAAAATAATACAATTAAATTATTATATTTTACTTGATTACTTTGTTAAGCAGTAGAAATTGTGGGGGTAGATTATGGGATTTGTTTGAAGGGATATGATACATTTCCCCAAATGAAAACATCCATCTGCATTGATGTTTTCCATTAGTCATCTTCAGAGATGTGAATTTAACTTAAAACAATTCACACTACTCTGATGATGATTACTTTTAAAATGATGTTTGCGTTAGTTAAATCAGAGACTTCCTGAGAAATGGGAGTAAAAACAGATGGCCATGATGATGCATTTGTACTTTGAATGTTTGAAGCAGCCCCTGGTGTTTGCATAGGGATTGAGAGCAGAGTAGAAACTAAAATTGTCACAGGTTATTAACATGCCTGACTTGGAGAGTCAACCAAAACCTTGAATAAGTCTCATAGAAACTGCAACATTATCACGTTTCATATAATTGACATAATGTGCACTCTCCTATTATTCTGCAGGGCTGTCAAGTAAGCAGTGGGAACTCAATCCCTTTTTTTATATTTAAGGAAAGTTTTTAGAATCATAAAACATATAGGAAAAGATCATGCTTTTGTTTACTGAGACTTGCGTATCACAAACATTTTGGTTTTTAATAAGCAACAGAGTTTTCTCTGAGTATTCAGGTAGAGATATTTAAAATCCCTTTACGAATATTCAAACTAAGACATAAGTTCTCATTTATCATTCTTTTATTTCTTCTTAAATTTTAGTGTGTATGTATCCTGTCTTATAACCCCTAATTTAATTAGTAGTGTGGCATGGTAATGTAAATTTTAACAAGTTTCTCAAATGCTTTAAATAATTTATTTTTTTTTTCATATACCCATTCTTCAAATTATCCCTTAAAAATAATCTTGTGGCCTGGCATGGTGGCTCACGCCTGTAATCCCAGCACTTTGGGAGGCTGAGGTGGGTGGATCATTTGAGGTCAGGAGTTCGAGACCAGCCTGGCCAACATGGTGAAACCCCGTCTCTACTAAAAATACAAAAATTAGCCAGGCTTCTTGGTGCATGCCTGTAATCTCAGCTACTTGGAAGGCCGAGGCAGGAGAATCGCTTGAGCCTGGGAGGTGGAGGTAGTGGTGAGCCAAGATCTCACCACTACACTCCAGCCTGGGTGACAGAATGAGACCCTGTCTCAATAATAATAATAATCATCATCATCATCATCATCACCATCATCTTGCAAGCGTGATTTTCACATTTCCATTTAGTAATTTATTAGCATTTTAGCTTTATAGTTGCTGTAAAGGCCTGAGAAAATTATTGGTTCAAGATAGCATACTGATCACGTGTTGTTATGTCCTTTACCATCTCAGACCTCTGAGTTTCAAGGTTTAAGAAATATATAAACACTCCATAATGAAGATAATGTGAGGTGACCGTTAGTGGTTGACAATTTTTGCAATTTTCTGGCAGGCAGAAAGCAGTTTTGAGGGAGGTATTGGAAGGTGCAGGATAGAGTGGCCAGAGTCTGGGAGGAGGTGATCTTCTTTGCTGCCTGGAGAGACTCAAGACTCAGGAATGCCAGGTATGATGAAAAGCATAAGTGAATCATGAGTTGAAAAACAAGGACATTAGAAATCTATAGACAGAGGTCGCAACAATCCTATGATTCACATGGTGAACAAGATATCTACCAGCGAACATTATTTAGGCAAAATATTGGAAGGTTCATGTCTTCGGATAAAGTGACTGCCTGGATTGAACATGGACAGCTGGTATTGAAGTTGGTGCCCAGAGCAAAGACCTCACATTCTGGAATATAGGAGTCCTTGGGCATGAGAACCAGCTCACCCCCAAAAAATCCCACCAGCACTCGGGCACACATGCCCATATAATTAGGTTCTCATTGCCTTGTTCCTAAATATGTAAAGATAACTAAGGTTTGGCAGACATTTGAGGAAATTGAAACATAAGAAAACCTAATATAGACATTAAAAATGCCCATAAATGTACACACAGGTGTAACCACTCAACAGGTTTTTCTTGTCTGCTGCCCAGACAGAGCCAGTTTATCAAGAGAGGGGAATTGAAAGAGAGAAAGAGTTTAAGTCACACAGAGCCAGTTGTATAGGAGACCAGAGTTTTATTGTTACTCAAATTAGTCTTTCTGAAAACTGAGAGACTGGGGTTTTTAAGGATAACATGGTGGGTAGGGGGTTGGGAAGTGGGGAGTGTTGACTGGTCTGGTTGGAGATGAAATCACAGGGAGTTGAAGCGTATTGCACTAAGTCAGTTCCTGTGTGGGGGCCACAAGACCAGATGAGCCAGTTTATTGATCTGGGTGACACTAGCTGATCTGAGTGCGGGGTCTGAAAAATATCTTAAGCATCAATTTTAGGTTTTACAATATGATATTACCCCTAGGAGCAGATAGCAAGGTTTCAAATCTTGAGGCCTCTAGCTGTGCAACTCCTAAGCCATAATTTCTAATCTTCTGGCCAATTTCTTAGGCTTTCAAAGGCAGTCTGGTCCCCAGGCAAGAAGGGGGTTTGTTTCAGGGGAGGGCTGTTATCATTTTTTGTTTCAAAGTTAAACTATAAACTAAGTTCCTCCCAAAATTAGTTTCGCCTACACCCAGGAATGAACAAGGTTAAAACCAAGATGGATTCAGTTAGGTCAGGTCTCTTTCACTGTCATAATTTTCTCACTGTTAGAATTTTAGTCAAGGCAGTTTCACAGGCACAAATGAAACAGATACTTATTCAAATTATATGGGAATTTTTGAATACATATTAATAAACTCCCTCCACTCCACTCCTTACTTTTACATTTTATTTGATATTCTTAAAAACTAGGATAGAATACTATGCCAAAGCAATACTTTGAGAGCAAGAATGAGCACACAAGGATTTATAAAAAGATAGATGGAATGAACAGATTCAAAAGTAAGAACAGTGAAGTTGAAGATAATTTGTAGAGAGTGAAAAAAAAAGATATTGAGTGACCTATTTCATTTTGTAGCATGTAGCTCAAGAGACCATGTATCTTCTTAAAATACCTTTAAGGTTTTCAAGTTAATATTTTAAGATAAGAATTTTGGCAGTCACCAGTTTATAATATTCAATGGCTCACATGTTAAAAAATTATGCTCTTCCCATTCATTATCTAGTGTTGATTGAGCACCTACTGTATATCTGTCATTAAGCACCAAGGAATACAGTAGTAATCAAAACATACAAAAAATCCATGTATCCACAGAGCTTATGTTTTAGTTGGGGAAGGTAGACAATAAAGAAATAACAAAAAGATATGCTATGATAGATGGTCATAAATTCTTTGAAGAAAAATAAAGCAAGAAAAGGAGATAAGGTGATGCTAGGGTGGGGTTGTAGTTTTAAAGAGGATGATCAAGAAAGGCCTTATTTAGAAGATGACATTTGAGCAAAAAGCTTAATGTACTGAGGTAGCAAGCCATGAGATAGTTAGGAAAAGCCAAACCCCATGCTTGGACACAGCAAGGAGGTGAGTGTGGCTGGAGTGGGATGATTTAAAGAAAATGAGGCCAGAGAAATAAAGGGAGTGGAGCAGCTTCATGGCAAGACATAATGTACCTTTCACTTTTGAGATATGAAGACATTAGAGGGCTTTGCTCAGAGGAGTGGCCAGATATCTGATATAAAGGGATCTCCCTCTGGCTATAATAAGAATAGTTTGTAGTGAGAACAAGAAGGCAAGCAGGGAGAGCAGCGAGAGGCTTTGTAATAAGCCAAGCAAGGGGAAGTTCTGCTTGGACTAGGATGATAACAGTGGTGGAAGTGCTGAGGGATGTCTGGGTTCTGGGTATATTTTGAAGATAGAACAGGAAGAATTTTCTGATGGTTTGAATATGAGATATGAGGGAGATAATGACTCAAGGATGACTTTGGTTTTACCTGAGTACATAGAGAATGAAATAGACCATAAGAGAAGGATACATGGAGGATTGGAATCTGGAATTTGTATTTTAGATGTAGCAAGTTTGAGATACCATGAAGAAATCCAAGTAAAGATGTAGAGGGCAGTTGGATAACCATGTTGGAGTTCAGTGGAGAGGTCTGGGTTGGAGACATTAATCTGTGACTCATGCATGTAATCATGTAAATGAATAAAATAGAAAAGAGTTCCAAGGAATGAGTCCTGCAACACTCCAATGCATAGAAGTTTGACTGATGAGGAAGAGCTAACTGGCAGAGCTAGAGATGGTTTAGCCAGGAAGACCAAAGGCTACGGTGTTGTGGATACCAACAAAGGAAAGTATTTTGAGGAAGAGGAGATCAGTCATTCCAAATGCTTTTTTTTTTAATGCAGATGTTTTTGTCTGCAAATAGGTAGTGGTAATATTTATATTATTAAAGAGACCATGAGAACATGTCAAAATGGAAGACTTTTACAGCACAAGTAGTTTGCATTATGCCAAAATGTAGCCACTTCAAATACAACTTTGAAGTAGGGTATAAATAAACTATTCCATTAACCACTAAATTGAAGGACAAGAATTACAACAATTGATGATCCACAGGCAGCGTTTTCCACAACAGAAAAATCATATGGGAAGTTGAATAAGTAGCTTTGTTATTAGCCTATGTCCTAATAACATCAACTTGAAATTATTATTGAGCCATGTTGGAAAGTTATTTTTGGTAATTTCCTTAAGTGGGGAAGAGAGTCAAATAGGTTATCATATTATGATAGTAAAAAACATATACTTTTGAGTTTTCACACTTACGTAAAATTAAATGGGGTGACAAATGTTTTACCCACTAAATCCTTTTGCTTGAATGGATTGGTGAAGTATCACAAATGTTCTTTTTTTAATATAGTTTTTGTGTAACTAGAGTGCTATTAATACTTCATTTACTATAAATATATTAATATGTGGTAAGTTAATTTGTTGAGATAGTATCTGTTGGTGTTTCCTCTATATTCCTCTGTACCTCAATGTCTCAAGCAGGTATTTAGGTCCTTTGCCTTTCCTCCCCTCATTTATTTTTCCAGAAATTCTGCTTGGAGTCCTGTAGGGGACAGTTCAACCTTTGAAAGTAAAGAGAGATATTCTAAGGATACCAATTAAACTGAATCTCCAGAAAGTATTTTCAAAGTGGGAGGAAGAGAATGAATAAAATGAATGCATAATCTCTGGCATGACGGGCATTTGTTATCTAAACTAATCCTTTCAAAATGCTGCCAAGTATTCATTATTAACCTCATCTTTTAGAGAAAATAAGGAGAAATCTAGAACAGATTTTCCTCCTGAATCGGAATGAAAGTTGTCAGATCATCTGACTAGCAAGGGATCCATCTCTACCCCAGAGCAATATTCTGTGGAGTGGGCCTAGGGAGCCTGTACCTAAGAATGGAGGGTGAGGCCATGTGCCACAGATTCTGTGCTTTGGATGTGTCACAGGAGCAGCCCTCAGCTTCCAAGGCCCATGTGAATGGAGGCAAGAAATGCCATTCATCTGTGACTTTTAGAAGACACCGGAACAAATTTATGTGTAAAAGATCTATTTGATACTTTCATCTCTCTCATTCTTCCCATTGATTCCTAATCTATTGCTATAAAATCCAAGGTTGGTAGTCAGAGTTTCTCTCCTGAGCCAACACTATTTTGCCTGTTTTTTCTTGACCTTGGATCATTTTAAGATGTTTTTCGGGACTTCTATAACCACATGCTACTGTAGCACTCATTTTTCATGGGATGCTCCATGCAGTTCCTTTGCTGTAACTGAAAATAGCTGTGCCCCAACCCCCTCTGCCAAGGATATAATTTTTCTAGGAACCATCTACAATAGAGACTACTTATTTATCCATGTTTTGCCGGGCTTGTAGCTCACTGTTGATTTTCTGAAACGTTACTTCTGCATTTTCCAGTAAAAACCTGCCTTCTACTTTGAGACTTAACTCCCGACGTCCATTTCTATCCTGTGGCATATTAATCCATCTCTTGTTTTTGTCAAGAACTTTGGCACCTGGATCTCAGTTTTACTTGTCACTCTCAGTGCTGTGATCCTTCACCATTTTTTTGATTCTCACAGCTCTGAATGTTCAGTTTTTAGCCTGTTTATACTCCAGAAAAAAAAGAAAGAGAGACTCAGAGAAAAATGGAAAAACAATAGCTCTTCATGGAAAGAAAAAGGATCAATAACAAATGGGTGCCCCCAAAATTCAAGAGTCACATGAATATACATTTAAAACAAATAATTCAAACTAATTTTTACAAACGTTTCTTTTTCTTCCTGAGTTAAAGGATTTATATCTCGAAGAATCTGGTTCCATGTCTGGGAATGGAACCCAGGCTGCGGCGCATGCCAAATGCCAGCTACTGGACTACAGGCTGGAGCGCCTTTTTGCAAATCCCACAGGGGATCCAAGGCAGGCAATGTGAGTGTACAAAGGTTTTTAACTTTTAAAAAAATGTTATTTCTGAAAAAATCTTTTTTCTGCCTTTTTAAAAAAATCTCACCAAGGGAGCTTCTAAGGCTGTATTCTTTGTGTATTTTTTATAGGTATAAGATGGTTGTTTAAGACAAGAGCTCTCTAAAACATTTTCTTTTAAATATAGCCAATTTATTTATTTTATTAGTGATTCAAGCCAAATAAGACTTCTGCATGGAAAGTCCTAAAAGTAACTTTCCAGGTTTAGAATACTATGGATGTGACATTTTAAAAATGGGCACAGAAAATGCAGCCTTCCCCTCACTATCTCCCCAAAAATTCAATCCCAGAAATAGGCTAAAATAGCAAGGTTTCGAATGCCTCAGACCATTAAGGATGCAGTTTGTTTGTTCAGGGTCTTCAGTATCCCAATAACAGATCTGTTCATCCATGGCACTGAGTAGGCCCTCCTGGGATTGAACTTTCCCAGGACTAAAACCAGGCAGCAAGCCTGGTTGAGACAATTAAAGCTCCTTGTGGATGGGACTTCTTTTTTTTAATTTTTAATTTTTTAATAAATATCTTTTAGAGACAGGGTCTTGCTCTATCATTCCGGCTGGAGTGCAGTGGTGCACTCACAGCTCACTGCAACCTCAAACTCTTGGGCTTAATAGATCCTCCCAACTCAGTCTCCCTAATAGTTAGGACTACAGGTGCATTATCACCGTGCCCTGGCTAATTAAAACAATTTTAGTTTTTTGTAGAGATAGGGTCGCCCTATGTTGCCCAGGCTGATCTTGAACTCCTGGCCTCAAGCAATCCTCCCACTTAGGCCTCCCAAAGTGCTAGAATTACAGGCATGAGTCACTGCATCCAGCCAGGCTTCTTATGAAGACAAACTCTCCCAAGTGCTAGCAGGCCTCTGCACATGCAGACAGCCCACCCCAAGGGAAGAATCAGGGGAGAAGGGATGCAAGACGCCGGAAGTATGCCAACATGTAAAACCTCACATCAAAGGTCAAACAGTGCACTTGATGTCTCAAGTCACCCACTTGGTCTCTTCCAAGTGTACTTTACTTCCTTTCATTCCTGCTCTAAAGCTTTTTAATAAACTTTCACTCCTGCTCTAAAATTTGCCTTGGTCTCTCCTTCTGCCTTATGCCCCTCAGTCAAATTCTTTCTTCTGACGAGGCAAGAATTCAGGTTGCTGTAGACCTGTACAAATTCACTGCCACTAACGATATTAAACTTAACAAAGAAAAAAAACAGACAAACTGATTTTTACCATCAGCTCAAACAGATTCCACAACCAGACATCTGGAAATCTAACTGGTATGAAATTCTTACCCTTCTGCCAGCTTGTCAGGTCCAGAGTTCCCTTGACTGTGGCTTCCAGAAGAGCAGGGTGGTTGTGATTGTGTTGCTCACAGCGCCAAAACTGTAGAGGCCAAGGAAAAACTTCCCTTTTGCCCTCTGAAGGTTCACTGAAAATCAGCTGACAAAATGCAGGTTAATAGAAAAAGCCATAAAAAATTATTAATATGCACGGATGGGTGTGTATGGAAGTTATACAAAATATGAAAATTTAAAGAACCAGATGGTTGAAGTTTTTATACCATCTTGAGGTTACAGAAAGAATAGGGGCTCGAAGCATGGCAAGACAAGTGATGTGAGAGAGAGAAGAAGAGAGGCCTTAGCTGGCAAAGGCAGTTTTGTTATGCAGATGGAACCTCACAGGTAGCAGTGCTCAGAAAGTAAGTTTCTGTCAGACTCCTGAAAGTATCAGACTCTCATTCTCTCTCTTCCACAAGCCAATCTTTCCTATATCTGGACACTGGAGTTTGCGGTAGGAGGGGTAGGGGGAGCCGGTGTGCCAGGGAAAGCTTGTCTGTTTATTTCACCAATGCAGATTTTTCTCTACAGATGCAAATCTTCACAAAAGGCAACCGTTTAGCTATTCTTGTGTTTTTAGACTCTAAATAGCTGTCTCGAAATATGTCAAACAAATATTATATATTTTGGGGTGAAATTTTTTTAAAGTGATATGTGCTATCAACCTCTGGCCAGACCCTGCACCTTCTCCCCTCATCTGCTGAATGACAGCACCCAAAATGTTCATGAAAGTTGCATGCTGAAGATGGCCAAAACTTCACTAATGGCTTCCTAACTGCCTTCATGGAATCAATCTGATTCCTAGTTGATGATTTTTTTATGAGTAAGAAATAATATTCTGCTGTGTTTAACCGCTGATATTTCTAAGTTTGTTAATGTAGCTAGTGTTATTGTAACCAAAGATAAATCCAATTCTTTGCCTTTTCTCTTTCATACTTGGTTTGACATTGAATATAAGGAGAAATTCACACGATTATGTGGATTTGTCCCAAAATCTACCACCTTCAACTTGCCAAAGAAAAAAGTCAAACTTTGTAAACTATTTGAAGAGACTTATTCTGAGCCAAATATGAATGACCAATGGCTGATAACACAGCCCCAGGAAATCCTGACAATATGTGCCCAAGGTGGTCAGGCTACAGCTTGATTTTATACATTTTAGGGAGACATATGGTGTCGATTAATGCATGTAAGATGTACATTGGTTTGGTCCAGAAAGGTGGGAAGGGCTACCAGGTCATAGGTAGATTCAAAGATTTTCTGATTGGCAATTGGTTGAAAGAGTTATTATCTAAAGACCCGGAATCAATAGAAAGGAATGTCTAGGTTAATATAAGGGGCTGTGGAGACTGAGATTTTGGTCTTTTCATGCAGATGAAGCCTCCAGGTAGCAGGCTTTAGAGCTCTTAGCAGAACTAAAAAGATACCAGACTCTTGGTTAATTCTGTCTTGGATCAAAGAAGAGACCTGGAAAAAGAAAGGAGGTTCTCTACAGAATGTAGATTTTCCCCACAAGAGACAGCTTTACAGGGCCATTTCAAAATATGTCAAAGAAATATATTTTGGGATAAAATACTTAGATTTCTTTCAGGGTCTGCTGTCTGGATATGTCAAAGAAATATATTTTGGGCAAAATATATTGGGGTAAAATACTTAGATTTCTTTCAGGGCCTGCTGTCTGTCATGTTGGTATCTTACTGCTAAGGAGTGTTTGGTCAGCCTTAAGGTCTCTGTTTTAGTGTTAATTGCTGGTCATCTGCGCCTGAATTCCCTAGGGAGCAATGTATAATGAGGCATGTCTGAGCACCCATTCCCATTATGGCCTGAACTAGTTTTTCAGGTTTACTTTAGAATGCCCTTGGCTAAGGGAGTGGTCCATTCAGTTGGTTGAGGTGCTTAGAATGTTATTTTTGGTTTACAGACTTTAGGTGGTTTACCAGTTATATTCAGGGATCATCCTGTATTTCATAATGCTTCCTTTTCTCATTTTCTTCAGTTATTATTTTGCACTTCACTATGAACTTCCTCACTTGGACATATGGATTTGCATCCTATATCACAGAATTAGAAAAGACCTTGAAGTATGAACTTCCTCAAACTCCTGCCCACTTCCCTCCATCTATAAACATGTCTGTGTTCATCATGACCACTTTACCCCAGTTCCATGGAGGAACTGATTCTCCTTCTTGTTGAGGCTTATGACTCCCCTTGGATTCTAATCTCATTTACCAATCTAAATCCTTTGGCTATCCTGGGATTCCCAAAGGGCAGTAACCATGCTAATTTAATCCAACCTTGGATCCCCAACACGTAGTGCAGTACAAGACAAATGGGCATTCAAAACTATTGTCTCAAATGAGAAGATAAATGCATTTTCTCTCTTGTATTTTCAACATCTTCCTTTTCACTGATACTTTCCCCTTAGTATATAGTCAGTCAATTCTCTTCTTATTAAAAAATAAATGAAGTAAATAAACCTCCCTCTACCTTTATACTCCTCTAGCTCCTGCTGTATTTATCTTCCTTTCATGAGCAACCATTCTGGTGGAGCAGACTATAGTAATCTACTCCTCTACCCACCACAGCTAGACCTATGTCCCCATTGCCCCACTAAGCTGTTCTTGCTAACGTCAACAAAGACTTTGTAGTTAATAAAAAGCTAAACCAGCACTCCTCAGGTCTTTCTCTGACAAATACAATTTTGTTGTCACTCCCCACCTCCACCCCAATATGTTTCTCTGACACATAGTTTGGGTTTTATCTCCCTATCCCTTCCCCACCCTCATCTATTTACCTATTAATTGCTAGTGATACTCATTTGCTTTCTTCTGTCTTCGTAGATTCTAAGTGATCTCATCCCACCCTTGCTTTTCCAATTTACAACAGCTCAAACCTCTGCCCAGCTTCAGATCTGTTTACCAAACCACATGATCCAGAGATGGGTGATCTGGAGATGCTTCAAATTCAACATGTCCCAAAGGGCCCTCATTAGTCTATTACTCAGCAAAACTTCCTCTTTCTAGTTTTTTTTCTCAATGAATGACAAAGTCCTAATAACAGCACGTAGAGGAAATTTTAGGGGATTTTTAAAAAAAAATCATATTACTTCAGTCTAGAATATTGGAGAATGAGATAGTAAGGGCAGGACAGGAGAAGTTGACCCCTCAAGACAACAGAATTAGGACTAGATGAATACCCAAATGAAACTGAAAGTAGAATGAGAACTATGAACATCATCTTGTTTTGTAGTTGCAAATATTTGAAAAGAAATTGCCTGCTTCCCCAAAACAGTGATTGGGGCAGAAGAAAACTCTAAAACCTGTTTCTGGGCAACATTCAATCAAATAAAATGATTTTTTTTAATTTTAATGTCTTTTTAACACAAGACTTATTACAACTTTTATAAAACAAAGGAAACATCAGCTTAAACACTCAAGAAGAGAAATACTTTAAAAATCACCTATAGCAAATGGCTATTTTAAAAAACACTACATGAGAATGAGTCAATTAAGAATGAATGCTGCAAAATTACACAAAGAAAGAACATATCATCAAAGGATCCTCTGTGAAGAATTTTATGAAGAAAAAATGATATTAATGTGATTACATATAAATATTTAGTTGAAATGATCCTAGGTCCTTCTAGTTCTTCATATATTATGTGTATTAGTCTGTTTGGGCTGCCATAACAAAATACTACACAGTCTGGGTAACTTAAGTAACAGACTTATTTTTATACAGTTCTGGTGCATAGACGTCCAAGTTCATGGTGCAGTTAGGGTTCGTTTTTGGTGACACCTTCTTCCTGACTTGTAGATGGCTGCCTTCTTGCTGTGACCTCACATGGTCTCTTCTAAAATTGGTACCAGTCCTATCAGATTCGGGTCCCAACCTTATGACCTTATTTAACCATAATTTCCTCCCTAAAGGCCCTATCTCTAAATAAAGTCACATTGGTGGTTAGAGCTTCAACCTATGAATTTTGGGGCCCACAATTCAGTCCATACCATTATACTAGACAGAGGGGAAGTTCACTGAAGTCATGTTTTCCTATAAGTAAGAAATATTATTACTCCATGTATAACTTCACATGCACAAACGTTCAAGCTCTGCCAACTGGACCCGCTCTTCATTATCCACAAAAGTCTGCAACATTTCATTTCTAAAGTTAAAACTGATTTTAAATAGAAATGCATAAAAGTATCCATATTCAGCCAAAATCATGTTATTTTTGGCTTTGACTAAATAACAAGAAAACTCATTTTGACTTTATTTTGTAAATTTTTTTTTTTAAATGTACTCTCCAATCAAGAACTTCTATGCCAAGTTTAAGCCTGAAACAAATGTTAAGACCAAATTATAACTCCCCAAAAATGTGGAAGTTTGCTAGATCCTTAACATCACTGTACCGCCAATTGCTTGCTGCAATATTTACTTACATTACTAGGACTGAAGCTAAAGGAAATGGAACTCAGTTGCATAATTCAAGGCACATTAAACTAGATGCTATATTTTCTATGGATTTTACTCTTTTGTGCTTCTACTAAGAAAATGGATGTTTTTACCTGGAAGTAAGAAAAGATGACATTCACTGGCCATTCAAAACATTGAAATGCTAACTGGTATAGCCATGAGTGTCTTTTAATTTTCCAGTTTTTAAAACTTTGCTTCTAACATTTCAGAGCTTTACAGATGGAGTATCTCATCCAGGATTCCAAACTTCAAAGGCTTAAAAAATAAACTGCAAACTAGCAAACTTCTCATTTTTGTTTTACTTCTGTTATTTTTCTAACCTTTCCTTTTAAACACACTCTTTCTTGCTCTTGCCATTTGTAGATAAAGTTAGTAGTATTAAAATAATTCATTTTAGTAAATTCTAAATGTGTTCAGCTTTCTGTGAGTTGGACCAAATGACATACAACCTATAAACTCCAGAAATTTTATAGCTTCTTGTACCTTGTCATAATATTTTGACATCGAGTGAGCTTCCTATTAAAAAAGTATCTGGAATATTATTAATTAATAGAAAAACAAGGATCCTGTGAATTTCAGTGAATATTTTTATGTCTTTTATTTTTAAGTTATTTAATATTCTACTCTGACAGGATTTTTCTCCTCTTCTATAAGAATAATGCTTTACAAATGGTATTAAAGTTATAAATTATTTTATAATTCCAGTTAAAATTAACTTTCCATGGCTTACTTGTTTTAAGGAATTAATCAAATTTTAGTTATAATTTATATAAGGATAAATGTTATAATTCTTGGGCATGTGTAGAATATAATTCTTCTATGTGGAACGTATTAAATAATCCCAGTTGTTTTTTTTTAATTACTACCCTTTTCATTGTATGTATTCAACCTGCTTCCCAGCAGATGCAAGTCAAGAAAACAGAAAAATAGAATTTGACATTTCTACTTTATATGGTACTGTAATTTGGATAACTCAATTAAAAATGCTAGAAAACTCATAAGTAAACAAATCAAATAAAAACTTCTAAACAGAACTACAGACTAAGCTGGCAGGAGAGGAGGGTGATGTAAGTGAGGTTCCTTTTATTCAGGAGTCTCAGTGCCCTGGGATGCCAGAGAAAAGAAGGGCAAGGTTTGTCACCTCAGACAAGAGGGAGAAGGTTGCAGAGGGTTATAGAGGCAGATTCCACAATGCCCCACAGATCCCAGGAGCAACCTGCAGTTATGTACTGTGGGGAGCAGTGAGGGACCCATGCATGTGCTACAACTTCCTATATTCTTCGCTAGCCCTCCATCTTGTGCACATTCTAAAAACTCTTGCTATATTATGAGAAATTAAAATAGGTCCTTGGCCTCCCAAACCCCTATGTACCCCATGCCCTGGAAGAGTGAAAGAGAAAAAAACCAAAAGAGAAATAGAATGACATATAATAAAAAACGAAACCAAACAGACCAAACACACAAACATAATGAATCACAAACTTCCCACACATTTTGGAGCTTGTCCTCAACATTTTAACACTCTTTAAGCTGTTCTTTCATTGAACCTACATGAGCTGGGTTTCTAAAGCAGACGGTCCCAAAGAAAACAACAAGAAAAGGAATGCTGAAGGAATAAACACTACATGTGATTAACATTCACAACCCCGAGGATTGCAGCTGGACAACCCCAAGCTGTATTTCACACTCAGAGAAATGTAAACTCTTCTTTCATTCGGTAGCCATAACTTCTGGGAAGAAAGAGATCTTCACAGAGGTCCAGAGAAGTGCAGCAATTTCTAGGTTTTCAGGCTCCTGGTTGAAATTTTTAAATTTAAATCTGAGAATAATTCAGGTAACCTTAGAAAACAAAATTATTTTCTGATTTTGCATATAAGTTAATAATCAAGGACAAAATAGCTTTGATGTAATGTCACCTTCGACCTGAATGGCATCTACTTAAATGTAAAAAATGGCATAAAGTACAAGTTAAATGCCCTTTTTGAGTCCAGATCTTTCTAGAACCTTTTTATAAAAAGGAACTATAAGTCATGGAAATAACACTATAAGTATTCATTGTTACTTTATTTTAACCCAAAGAACTGATTATTTTAAGGTTCTAAAAATTCTGTTGGAATTGCTTATAAATGTTTGAAGAAAGGAAGAGTTATGAAGGTTTCCCTCAAAACTTTTTTTAAAACAAATATCCATGGCTATCTAAAATAAGTGCAAAGTATCTTGAGCTATATTTCAAAACATTTAACCTGAGGGCTTAGTTTTGAGGTACAGTCCTTTTCTGGACTGTTTACTAGCACTAAAACGATGGTAAAAATGGCCATGGAAGCCTTCCACACTTGGACGAATTGTTTTGCTTCTAGTCTCATCGAAGCCAACTTTAGCCTACTCCAAACCACAGAGTCAGCAAAAGCAGTATTCTTCATCCCTCAGTCCCTGAATCCTGTTTTCCTTAATCTGCCCAGGGCATAGGCACTGCCCCTGACTTCAAGTAGTCTTTTCCACCATATCAATGCCCTCTCACCCCATGCTTTTGCAATCTTGCATCATGTCAGGCCCTTGCACTGCCATAGATAGTGTCAGAGCAAGCAGAGATGTATGCCAGTACCAAAAGGTAGAAAACTGTGTGCCAAAGTTTTGTTGAGAAACTTGATGAAAGGTAATCTCATGCCTCTCTGTCAGTTACGGGGGAGAGATGGCTCTCAATTTTACATAGTAGAATTTAAAATTCAATAGTTTAGCTGAAGGCTATGGAGCTATGGTCTTGAACCTGTGTTTAAATAGAAAGCCTATTGTTTTTTGTCTTAGGTTGTGTTTTCATTTAAGGTGGGTTTGGAGCAGTAGTATGTCGGAGCCAGCATTCACAAGCCTGCAAGTCAATTGAGCACGACACTTCTCATATTTGTTGTCTGCTAGCAGCTTGAAATTGGTCAAGGTGAAAGTATTTACACCACTGATACTGGCAAATGCTATCAATCGTGACTTTCCCATTCCCGCCCTCTCTAGGTTTGGGCCTATTGATGGTGATTGAAGCAGAGCAGCCAAAGCTGTTCTAAGTCTATACCTTGATGTACCATTCTTACAACTTCCTAAAATGCAAAGCTTGTCAATCATTATTTCCCTTTTCACTCATCTTCATTTTGCTCTAGATTTCCTCTACAGATGAATACTCCCTTCCTCTTTCCAACATTCCCCACTCTACCTTTATTGTAAACTCACCCGCCTCCTCAATCTTTTCAAAGAAAGAGTTCCCTAATTCCTTGCCTTGCCCCAACCTGGCAGGCTTCTAAGGTCACAGCTTCACCTGGGTCCCTCTTGTTCAATATGAAGAAGAATATTTTCGTGTGCTCTTCAAGTATGGAATATGTAATATAAATTAAATAATGTAGATATTCATGCTAAGTGCTATGATACAGGTGTGGATGTGTTAGTCCATTTTCACACTGCTATAAAGAAATACCTAAGGCTGGGTAATTTATAAAGGAAAGAGGTTTAATTGACTCAGTTCCACATGGCTGAGGAGACCTCAGGAAACTTACAATTACGGTGGAAGGCAAAGGGGAAACAAGGATATTCTTGGTGACAGGAGAAAGAAGAGAGAGCAAAGAGGGAAGAGACCCTTATAAAACTGTCAGATCTCATGAGAACTCACTCATCACGAGAACATCATGGGGAAAACTATCCCCATAATCTAATCGCCTCTCATCAAGTCCTTCTCTTGACCTGTGGGGATTATGGGGATTACAACTGAAGATGAGATTTGGGTGGGAACACAGAGCCAAACCATCCATATCAGTGGATGAAAGTAAATTTATAGAAAGTAAGTGTTGATACCTACATAGGTATAATCTTGCTTGTTTTGTTTTAGCCCTTAAATATAATCTGGATTTTTTACTTATAAAGTAAGATTGAGCAAAGAAAATATTAAAATATCTCAAAGTTATAATTTCTTTTTCTTTTTTTCTTTTTTTTTTTTTTTGAGACAGAGTCTTGCACTGTCGTCCAGGCTGGAGTGCACTGGCTGGCCTGACCTCGGCTCACTGCAACCTCTGCCTCCTGGGTTCAAGTGATTCTCCAGCCTCAGCCTCCCGAGTAGCTGGAATTACAGGTGCCCGCCACCACACATGGCTAATTTTTGTATTTTTAGTAGAGATGGGGTTTTCCCATGTTGCCCAGGCTGGTCTCAACTCCTGAGCTCAAAGTGTTCCACCCGCCTTGTTCTCCCGAAGTGCTGGGATTATAGGCGTGGACCACCGCATCCGGCCTATAATGTTGTTTTAATAAAAGGCAGTGAGGCTGGGCATGGTGACTCATGCCTGTAATCCCAGCATTTTAGGAGGCTGAGGTGGGTGGATCACTTGAAGTCAGGAGTTCAAGACCAGCCTGGCCAATATGGTGAAACCCCATCTCTACTAAAAATACAAAAATTAGCCAGGCATGCTGGCGCCTGCCTGTAATCCCAGCTACTAGAGAGGCTGAGGCAGAAGAATCGCTTGAACCCAGGAGGCAGAGGTTGCAGTGAGCCAAGATCACACATTGCACTCCAGCCTGGGTGACAGAGCGAGACTCTGTCTCAGAAAAAAAAAAAAAAAAAGGCAGTAAGAACCAAAGTGAGAATTAGTTATTAGTTTTAGAAAACTCATTGGCAAATGTGATTTTAGAAGAGATAATATTTCTAGGGGTCTCCTGGCTCTTCCTCTTTCATTATTCTTTTTGTTAGTAACTGGACCTACAGAGACCTACATTGCCAAATAAATCTGAGAAAAAAAAGCAATCAGCAAAAATACTCTACTAAATGTGCTATATATTTAGAAGCTTTACAGTTCCAGGCCAGTGGTTCTTAATATGTGGTCCTTAATCAGCAGCATCAGCATCACCTGGGAATTTGTTAAAAATTTAAATTCTTGGGCTACACCTTAGATTTACTGAAACAGAAACTCTGATGGAGGATCCCTGTGATATGTTTTCAGAGGTCCTCCAGGTGACTCTGATGTCTGCTTACATTCAACAACCATTGTTCTGGGCTTTGGCCATGGAGTCGACTGCCAGTGTGCTGCAATGTATTTATCTGAAAGTGAAAGTGGGTTTAGGAGTAACAAAGGATGCATAGTTATTTAGTATTTACTATTTATGTGACCCTGGGCAAGCTACTAAATTTTCATATTTGTCTTAAGTTTTCTCATCTGTTAAGTGGGGATATTAACAGTATGTAATTCAAATGATATTTTGTATGAAAACATAAAATTATGCATTAGTATGAATATAATATTAATTATTATAGTATTGACAAAAACTAACAATATATAGAAGGATGCCAGGTTGGGATACTAGCAAAGGTCATCATTTAATATTATCTGTGGGTCTCCAGTTGAAAAGACCAGGTGAGAAATTTCTTTAAGAGTGTAATGCCAGAATAAATGTCTTATAGCTCAAGAAAAAGGTATCCTTGTTCATTTTTATTAATGAGAATTATAATTTATCATGCTGTTATTTTTGCTTTGGCTGCTAAGATTCTCGGGGCCGAATTTGACACTCAGTCCTATTAATATTGTAAGTCTTCTTGTATATTTACCTGCTCCTTTCCCTGGTTCTTTTCATCCTTTTTCTTTAAAAAAAATTACCTTATGAGTCCTTAAAAACAAGCTCCTCATACTTTTTTTGTCTTAGTAAAAACATAAAATTGAGCAAGAAAAAATCTAGGTGTTTCATTTGACTGAGTAAAAGAACTCTGCTTAAGAATACTAGAAAAGTCTCCATTTGCACTGAAGGAATGTCTTTGTGTCCTCTCTGTGGTCATCAGCTATCTAATTCTCTACCTCTCTTTTGCCTAATGAAAAATGCTTCTGTAGTACCACAGAGTAGTGAAGAAAAGCACTAGACAGTATTCAGGAAAACCAAGAATCAGCCTCTGCCACCTTGGACATGTTACTAAATGTCTTATGTTCAGATCCCTCACAATGAATTGTGAAAATGTATGTAAAAATGCTTGGTAAACACAAAGCACTAGGCAAGTTTAAGATGATGTATACAAAATTTTGGTTGCCTAGATATTATTTGTTGAAAAAAATGTATGAATGAATTCTCAGTCTACCTTCTCGTTTTCTTTCTTATGTTGTATATGACTCTACTGGGTTTCAAAATACAGTCTAGGGCAATATTTTAAAAAATCAAATTCATGTTGTCATTACAAACATGGTATCATTTTATGTAAGTATTACCTTACCTGGAAATGTGTTACTTTTAAACACCTTATGCAAATGTGACTGTTTTATGTATCCATTACTGAGTCACTAGATGTGACTTAATGGTCCACACTTGTTTTTATTTTCTTCGCCTTCAATTGGGGATGTGACAATTTTGTCAATTTTATGAGACTGTGTTGACTTAAAATTTGTCACTTAGTTTTTGAATCAGGATTAATAGCATGACATACTATTCATGAAATTTGAGGGCGCATTTCAGAAGGGTTTTGTTTTGTTTTGTTTTACCCAAATGCCATCTTTCATCCGGCAGAACATTGTCTCAAGAGAGATCTTCAAAACTGAGAAAATAGGATAGGGTAGGGGTGAGATATGTATCAGCAGAAAAATTAATTACAAATATGTTTATTTTTGCATTTTATTGTCAATTACACAATCAAGCAGTTTGGAAACCATATCAAATAAAGTTTAAATGAAATAAGCTGAACCTAATTATAAAGAGATAAGGACAGTAATACTTATTTTGCACTATTACCAGGAACTGTACTAAATGCTTTTGTGTATTGAGTCATGTAATTATCCACAGAATAACCTCGTACAGGGAGTTATTACTGTTATCCCTATTTTACAAAGGAAGATCTGAGACTTGAGGAGTTACATAAATTGCTCAAGCCTCATAGTAGTAGATTGTCAGCTAAATTATGAACCCAGACTCTCTGCCTTCAGTACCTGTGTTCATAACCATTGACTACCCTCAAGGTTATTACATACTATTTTAACTAGTTTGATAACAACAGATGTATCAGAAAATGAAATTAACTCCCCTCAAACAAATAACAACTACCAAAAAAGCAACATCCTAAAAATGAAAAATGTTTTCCAAACCCAACCAATTAACAAACATTATTGTGATTGGTATATTTATTGGTAATGTTTGTCATATTCATTATATATTATGCCTTAAAATAGTACTGCTACACCATTTAAAAGTCTTTGGCAGGAAAAATCTGGTGGCATTAATTTCGTGCAACCATAAAAAGAATCTTTGCTAAATGCCAGCAAATGAGGTGGTAATAACTTCAGACTACTTTGCTCAGCAGGGAGAGACTCAGCGGGGCGGGGGCGGGGGTGGGGGGGAGCAGGGGGGTGGGGGGGAGCAGGGTGGCGGGGGGTGGGTGAAGATCTGCTTTCAAATCTGTTAATTTTGCAATTGAAAACAATGATATAAGGTTCAGGTGTGCCTTGTGAACCATTTAAATTGAGGATGTATTAACATGTGAAATAAGGTGTATCAATTTTACAAAAATGATATATTTTTGAAATTTAGAATTCAGACTCCACAGCGTGACTGCCAGTGTTTCTGTAACTGCGAGATGGGAGAGCACTTGCACTCCTTCCCACACACCTGTGTTTACATTGAGGCCTTGGCAGCACTGACCCGCGGCCATCCTTCACTCGCAGCTTTCGGTTTGCTTTCAGCCATGGCAAGCCACACTGCCCCTGCACTTTCACTAGCTAGCACTGTTAGAATGTTGACTTAGGAGTCCTAAGCTTGGAATTTAATAGAAATCGGTTTGTTGAATCTCACTCATTTTAGAAAGTTACACAGATATTTCCTTCAATCCTAAACTAGAATTGATTATGTCTTGTAAATACTGTTGAACTTCTAGAAAGGGGGCAGGAGAGGGAGTTGTTTTCATGTAACTTTTGCTTTTATACAGACTGAAGATATTTCCCCCCATTTGTGTCTCTTGGAAAGTAGGGATTACAGACTTAAAATGAGTAAGTTATTTAGTAAAGTAGATAGTAAGCGGGGAAGAGAGTAATGGTATTTTGAGGCTTCTTAGGTTTCAGGTACATATATTAGAGTGAAAGAACTCTATAACACAATTGCAATGGCAGTTAATGTTTTGGGATACTACCTTTTTAATAAAAACTTTGACGCATAATTAATCATTTTTCCCCAAAAAACTATGCTATTGCCGTCAGAACCCAATGGATGAAAGAGGGGAATGCATTGGCCTTTTGATTTCTATATTCTGGTATAGTGAGTGTGAACGAGGTGATGCCATGCTGGGTCCCTATTGACTTCAACAGGGATAACACCATGTTTGTGCGGACCAAGAAGAGACCCAGAGCCAGTGAATGAGACATAGGATTTATTGAGGGAACTTACACGTAGGACAGTCGAGCGGCAGCAGGCTGGACAGGAGAACATAATCACTTATTAAAAGCATGCAGTTTATGTAGCATTTTCACTTATCACCCTCCCCCTAGCAACCTCCACCTGGCAACCTGCATTTAACGCAAAACAAAGGAAAGCCTCAATTGCCTGTATGGCCCATGTTCCACGGGATGGGGGTAATTCAGATGTTCCTCATAGGTAATAATGAATCTCCAGGTTGGCTACTCCTGGATTCCTTAGCGCAGAACTCTGAACACACATTCTTCTTCTTAAGTTATAGCCTACAGGTGGATCTGCCATACAGGTGATTAATTGATACTCAATTCATTGAATCATGACAAAAATGATTACAGGCTAGTTAGTAGGGGCTTTGTGGCAGAACCATTGGTGAAGAAGATAATCAGCTCCTTCCCTCAAGGGGCTTAAGATTTCTCAGGGGTCATAGGCAAGCAAGTAGATCATTACAATACAATATTACGTAAACACAAGAAGGGAAATTCAGAGTGCCCTGGGAACTCAGAGGAGGCACCCCTAACTCAGGTGTTGTGGGGCCAGGAAAGCCTGCATAGAGGGGGGATACAGCCAAGCTGAGACCTTACAGATGAGTAGGGATCAGCCAGGCGAGGATCAGGGAAACGAAGATCCTAGGCACAAGAGTATGTGTGAATTCCCAAAGCCAATAACTTATTTCTTCAAGACAAACTAAGTAAAATAAGTTCAAGGGCCAGTATCATTATTCCTTCCCAAGTGGTCCTGAAGTTTAATTTTAACTTTTATAGCTTTTTATCTGTTTAAATGGTCTCCTGCTTAAAAAAAAAAAATCTAATGTGTAAATTTTTTAGGGAGACGAGCTCTCCCTCATGAAGTATGTCTTTTATTTATAGATTTTGTGCCCTTTCTGTGTAAAATAGGAAGAGCCCAGCCTTATTAAAAAAAATAGATTTTTTTTTGAGACAGGATCTCACCTTGTTGCCCAAGCTGGAGTACAGTGGTGCGATCACAGCTCACTGCAGCCTCAACCTCCCAAGCTCAAGCCTTCCTCCCGCCTCAGCTTCCTGATTAGCTGCAACTGCAGGCATGCACCACCACACCTGGCTAATTGCTTTGTTTGTTTGTTTGTTTGTTTTTAAAATTTTTTGTAGAGACAGGATCTCACTGTGTTTTCTAGGCTGGTTTCAAACTCCTGGGCTGAAGCAATCCTCCCACCTTGGCCTCCCAAAGTGTTGGGATTACAGGCATGAGCCACCATTGATTGTAACTACATTAAAACAAATATCTTTGGCTACCTAAAAAATTGTACTATTAAAAACTTTTACTGTCACATAATTCTTTTGGGTATTTAAAATATATTTTGACTACTTAAAAATTATGATTTTAAAATTGAAGTTTAAATCAATTTAATTATTTCATGTTAGGTTTATGTCTCAAGGTCCTCCAATATTAAATTAGCATCTTCATTATGCAGAGGAATATGTTGAGTAATGAGAATAAGAAAAATTTTTATTTGGACACTAATATTTGAACAAAATTTTATCTAATAAATGTGATTTTATATATACTTTTAACCTATTTAATTATGAATCTTTTTAAAGGACTAAGAAGTTGGATTACTAACATGACAAATAATATTTCTTTTTTAAAAATGGAAATAAAGTAATTTATAATTGGAATCTGGCTTTTCTGCCTGAAATTTTTCTGGGTGGGACAATATATTTAAAGACAGTTTCCTGAACATTTAAAGGTAAATAATGTGTTAAATGACTGCCATGTTCATCTATCAAAATCAAACCATCTGAGATAAATCCATTTTTTATTTGAAATTTTTAAAATGTCCAAAAATTCATTTGAACATGAATTCCCCATCCCACCCCAGCTGGGACTTTAAGATGATTTTCCACATCTCCCCATTCAGATACTTTGATAAACAATTCAACTATGGTTTTATATCATATGATAGAATGTGGAAGATGGGTAAGGTTAGAAATATTTTGCACTCTGCAAAGAAGAATAAAATGGAGTTGTATAAATCCGAAGTTGAAATTCAGTATTTTACAGTAATGCAAATAATGAAAATGTAAAGAATATGTTTATAAATTGACTATCAATTTATTCAACAATATTATTTGTTGATGGAAGTATTCTAGGTTCTAGGAATACGGTGGTGAGAAAGACGTGGTACCTGTGTTCATGGGGCTTATATTCTAGTGAGGAAGAGAGATCATAACAAATAATGAGATCAATTCAAAATGTAATCTCAAGTAATAATTGATACTATGAAGAAAATAATGCCGAAAAAGGTGACTGGGTGACTTGAGGTGAAGGACATTATTTTATACAGTGTATTTAGGGAAAGCCCCAGCAGAGCTTTGCCAGCTGAGAGAGTGAGCCCTGCAAAGATTCAGGAGTAGCCAGACAGAGGAAATAATGACTTTGAAGGGGAGTAAGTGTGGCCTGTTGGGGGGTAGTGAGAAGGCCATGTGGCTGGGGCAGAGGGAGAGAGGAGTGGAGGCCAGAACAGTAGGCAGGTGCCAGTGTGGTATAGAAGTTGAAGGCCATGTAAAGATTTAGCTTAGAATGTTTAAAACAGGGCAGTAGATATGAACACATTTGCGTTTGAAAAGATCCCTCTGGCTGTAGTGCAATGTGCAGATTATGGGGAGAAATACAAGCAGGCAGACCAGTTACCGGATACTGTAGTACCCAGGCAAGAAATGGTAGTGGCTTGGTCCAGGGAGGTGGTAGAGGAAGTGGTTTGTGACAGGATGAGGAATGATTTCTTTGGAAATAGAGTGGCAGGACATACTGATGGATTAGTTATGCAGAGTGAAAGAAAGAGAAGGATTAACTGAGACATCCAAGTTATTTTTGGCCTGAGCAACTGGGTAAATTGTAGTGTCATTAACTGACACTGGAAGATGAGGGCAACTGAGAGAGGAATGGGCTCTTCTGGGGGCTTGGAAAGAGGGGAATAAGAATATCTTTTCGATATGTTAAAACCGAGATAGCTTATGTCATCTAAGTGAAGATGGTAGTCCACTGTTGATATCTGAGTTTGAAACTCAATATAAAGTCAGGGTTAGAGTTGTACGTTCAGAAATAGATAAGTATCACAAACAAATGTTTGGTGTTTAAAACTATGGGCCGGGCGCGGTGGCTCACGCCTGTAATCCCAGCACTTTGGGAGGCCGAGGCGGGCGGATCAGGAGGACAGGAGATCGAGACCATCCTGGCTAACACAGTGAAACCCCGTCTCTACTAAAAAATACAAAAAATTAGCCGGGCGTGGTGGCGGGCGCCTGTAGTCCCAGCTACGCGGGAGGCTGAGGCAGGAGAATGGCGTGAACCCGGGAGGCGGAGCTTGCAGTGAGCCGAGATCGCGCCACTGCACTCCAGCCTGGGCGACAGAGCGAGACTCCGTCTCAAAAAAAAAAAAAAAAAAAAAAAAAAACTATGAAACTAATTAAGAACCCCTAAGGAGAGAGGCTGAATTAGAGAGTGAAGAACAGAGTCCTAGAATATTCCTAAATTTAGAGATCAGTTGAAGAGGATGATCTAGGAAAGGGACTGAGAAAAAGATTCAATGAGGCTGAGTGAAAGCCAGGAGAATGTGACGACCCAGATGCCAGTAAACAACGATGTTGCTCAACTCTTAGTAGTTTCCAGTGAGGCCAAGTAGTCTATCCTTTTAATAAGTTGTGTAAAACACGATTCACATGGTGCTGTAATAATGCTGTCTCTCCTGCAACTCTACAGCATCATTGGTAAGAGTAAAAAAGGAGTTCTTGAATTCTCCAAACTCAAGGAAAGATCTCCCTCACCCCTTACTCTATTCTCTTTACCCTCCTTAGCACTCACAGCTTCACCATCACTCCCTGCCTTGACAGTGTTGGGAGGGAAACTTGTTCTCTTCCAACTTGGGTGCAGCATTTGGGGCCTACAAATTAACTGACCCTAGACAGATTAATAGGAGAAAAGACAAGGTTAATTTGTGTGTGCACAGGGTACACATGGGAATACTTAGTGATGAGTAACTCACTGGATGGCCAGAGATTATATGCCAAATTCAGTAGTGGCTGCAGTGGGGAGAGGCTTCAGTGGGAAGGTATGGAAGGTTCATTTGGACTTTTTGATACTAATAGAAATAGGCAGTCCATCGCCATGGCAGCAGAATTCCCAGGAAGCTTCCTGGGAGGAGTTAATGGCACTGCATTTTCTGGAGGGCTATTTTGGGAAGGTTCAGGTAAGATTTCTTTCTGCATCTTCTTTGGCTCAGATGTTTACACTTTATAATAATTTTTATACCAACTCTGGGGGTCTAAATGGGTCCCCATGATTAATCTCATTGTGTTCTTCATCATTATTTGTGTCAGTTTTACAGAAACTCAGCATTTCCAGCGTTTTTTATCTCCTGGAATTTCATTCCATTTGTACATCTCCTTTTCTGACTGGATCTCCAATCCAATTTCTGGATCCCCTCCACTGTGCTCTCTGGAGCTCTTTTCTGGTCACCCCTTCACTGTCAGATGGCTCTTCCTTAAGGATACTGTCTCCCCAGTATGATGGTGGATTTTACACTTTGATATCCCTAGAGCCTGCTTTTCTCAGGCATTTTGTGTGTGTGTGCGTGTGTGTGTGTGTGTGTGTGCGTGCGTGTGTGTGTTTGTGTGTGTGTGTGTCTTCCCCAACTTTCCTCCCAGCTTTGAAAATCATGTATTTAGACTATATCTTCTATGTCTTCTACCATCTCTGCTTCTTTTTTTTGAGACAGGGTCTCATTCTGTTGCCTAGCAAGTTAGAGTGTGGAGGTGCAATCATAGCTCACTGCAGCCTTGCAGCCTCAACCTCCCAAGCTCAAGCGATTCTCCCACCTCAGTCCCCAAGTCGTTGGGACTACAGGCACATGCCACTGTGCCCAGCTAATTTTTGTATTTTTTGTAGAGACAGGGTTTCTGTATGTTGCCTACACTGGTCTTGAACTCCTGAGCTCAAGCAATTTGCCTACCTCAGCCTCCCTAGTGTTGGGATTACAGGCATGAGCCACCACATCCAACCCCACCTCTGCTTCTTGATGTTATCTGTAGGCTCCTTTGCTTTCTGCCACTCTCTTTATCCCTATGCCTGTCGCAACTCTTGATGATTCAGTATTCATGGAGATAAGCTTTCCATTTTGGCCACTCAGGCTTTGGCCCTCCTTTCCTTCATTGAGCTTGTTCACCGCCATGCACATCCATCTTATCCCATGATCACACCTTAGATCTTGATTTACTAATATCTGTAATCCTTCCAAAATCTCAACTTCAAGCATTCTACTTTGTCACCACTAATAGTAAACTTTCCATAATTCTCCCCTTAGTTCTCTAGATTTATTTGTTGACTCCACGACACCTAGCACCTACTGTTCCTACCACCTTTTAAAACTCTCTCATAGTCTCCATTCTCCCATTTGTCTCCCCTACTTAGTTTAGATTCTATGGTCCATCATTGTAATTGTTCCCTGGCAGACATTATCAACTTACTTGCTCCTACATTTTGCATTATTATTGTTGCCTGGAAAACCCCAGCTCTTTTCTCCCTCCACACCTGTGCTTACAGAGCTGCAAATGGCTAGAGAAAAACCTGCAAATGGAACTGGTCTCACTTTGACTTCATGATCCCTAACCAGTATGGACCTTAGTGATCCTGCAATCCTATTTCATTTCCCTGGAGCAGTTATTTACTCTCCCGCTGTCCTAAACTCAAACATTATTGCTCATTTACTCCCCCAGAAAATTTTCAAAAACTATCTCCTTCCTCATATATTATTTAAGTTTACATATAATATTTTTGCCATAATTTAAATTGTGATAAAGGATGTCGTACCTGGTGTATTGTATGCCAACTTTTAAAATGTATCCAGTGGAGGCTAAAATACCACAGATGATGTCCACTATTTTCCATTTAGAAACACAGAAAAGCTCCTCTGTAATTGCTGAAGCTGTTCATCATGCATGTTTCTTCTTGACTCTATTTCCATTCTACTTACCCCACAGACTTTTATTTTATAATTTTTTTGTTTGATAGCCTTTTATCATACTTATATATAACAAAAGGCATATAAATTGAAATTTAAAAATTCTTTTTTGTTTTGTGAGCACAGGCCTCTAGCAGTTAAAGCAGTTAATGAATTATCAGTATAATTATTTTTAATTAGCAATTTGTCAAATAAATGATGCACATTTTGAAAAACAATATTAAGCCTAAATTAAAGAAAAAATTACAGAAAATTCAAAATCAAAAAGGGCCTGATGTAATTTTTCAGTTCTAATAAATATGTATACCCAGTGAAACCATTTTGTTTCTGCACATAAATGGTAGTTGGGTATGAGTTGATTCTATTTCCTTACATGTTTCTAACAGGGAAGTTTGACTCTTTGTCTTAATAAAAAATAAGATTTAAAATACTTTGCTTTGAAAGACATTGTTTTAGTGGAGTGCTCTTTTTTTTTTTTTTAAAAAAAGTCATATTTGGTGTGGGGAGGGAGGTGGTGTTCATATGATGGGTTCGCATACATTTTAAATAATTTTATCTTAACAAAGTAATGTGAAGCAATCTCAGACAAGTCTAAATGTTTAAAGGAACTCCTGACACATGGGGTATGCTACATTGATTAGACTGATAGGGCTAGTGTTGAGTATCACAATTCAAGACGATTATAGTTATTTTTTAAAAGATTAATTCCATAAGAATTATCAAATAGGTATAAATTGTAATTTATATAAAAATTATAGTAGGGCTTTGGTCTATTTATTCTAGCAAAGTGAAACCTAAGAAATGATACAACAATTTTACACTGCCAAGCACAGTATCTTAGTGAATATTTACTGCATTGCAGTTGGATTATATAAAAGTTGAAGTTAAGGTTGCTAGTTTACCATATCTTCTGTTAAAAAAGAAAACAATAATAATGAGACATAAGGACTTAAAATGCGAAAACATGAAGATTTTGAAAATAATTAAGAATTAGAAATTAAGTTTACAAAGAAAATTTGGAGGTATCTCTTTCATCCCAAGGCTTTTAAAGTATTTTCTCCTTGAGGTTTATAGCTTTTATGGCATATAAGGATTCCAATAGTCAAATAGCTTTGGGAAATGATGGTTAAAGACAATCAAACTGAAATATGCCAACATGCATACAAAAAGCAGGTAAAATACTTTTTATATTATGTGAATACACTGGGGAAAAACATCAAATGTTTCTATCATTAATTTCAATTGTTAGGTAAAATGAGGACATATTTCTGGTCAAAAGTGCAAACATTTGCAACAGACTGATAATGAATTATTTGTAATGAAAACTGATCTATTCAAATAATAGAGAACATTGTGAAAAATCCATTAATTGGATTCACACTAGATAGTTAAATTTTAAGTAATTATGTAGAATGCTTATTGTAACATTATGCAGAGCTACATTACTTTTGTCCAAGAAACTTGTTTCGTTCAATAAAGTTAGCCTAAATCTTGGAATTTTAGATAGAAAAAAATCTTTATATTGGTCCTGAATTAAGTGGACACCTGGAACATTAACACATTTTGGGAAGTCTTAAGAGACCAAGTGACAAAAAGCTCACAGCCTATTACCATAAAGCTAAAACATATGTTCTGATTTACACAAGCCAAGTATCTGCTAATGGTTGTATTCAGGTTTTTTTTTTTTTTAAATAGTTATATGCAGCTGTAGCAATTTAATGTGGGCCTGGGCAATACCTATTTAATATATTCTTTTCCTTATGTACCAGTGCATTTTTTTTTTTTAAAAAGTTGATTTAAAACCTTTTATTGTGTCCTTTCTTCAAAAATGCTCCTTATGGATACTTTCTCATGGGTTACATAGTACTCCAAAGATTTTTACATAAAAATGTTAGGTGGAAAATGTGAAGATACTGTTCGTTATTGTTTATGGTGTTAAAAGGTAAACTGAGGCATAATAAAATTTTTAAAGAGTTTATTTGAGCAAATAGTGATTCATGAATCAGGTAGCTCCAAACCAGAAGTGGTTTAGGAGCTCTGCGGAGGGTACACAAAGAGGGGGCTTTTATAGGATGAACAAGGAAGCAAAGCAAATAAAATATCTGTTTGATTACAGTTATACAATTGTCTTATTTGGTCTATCCTGTTGGAAAGTCCCTAGTTATATAACTATGTTAGTTGACTACTTCTGATTGGTTGAGTTTAAATTCTGTTTTTCTCTAATTCAATCACTTACAAGAAATGGTCCAAGTTAAGTTCCACTTAGGTTTGCAATTTAAGCAGGGTTAAGCTTATTTTCAAGGCCTAATTAGTTTTGTCTGCTCAGAGATTTTTTATTCCTAGTCTCCATTTTAATTTACTCATAACAACTGGATAAACTGTTTCAAAAGATTATATACCCAGGATACTACATTTCTATCAGAATAGATTTTCAATGTTAGTATGTGTTGAAAAATTCCAGAAGTTCTGGTACTTGATTTTTTCTGATCATTTGCAATTCAACCCAGTCTACAAACAGTTTGCAATGTAAAAACCTATTTGCCCATAAAATATTTTTAAAATTATTCTGTATTAATTTAGCTCATATATTAGCTAAATAATTAAGTGCTACCCTTAAAGTGTAACTAATATCCAAAAAGGTGTTCATTATTCCTGAAAAACTATCAAAGCTATATATTATTTTATATTCATATAATGTTTTATACCATTTATCGCTGTAAGCCATTTAAGCAGAAATCACATCACATGTGGCAACTGGGCAAGCATAGTCGTAGACACTTCTAAGAAGAGACAATACTGTGTTGAAAAAAACTTAGTAGAGGCAGCCAACAGACTTTCTATGGATTTTAGGTCTGAGCAGTAAAGGCCAATAGTTCAGACAAGGGTACCAGTACTCTATTGACAATGAGAATGCTATTGTGAAGTGAAGTTCATAGTTGGTTGTTTCTGGAAATTTTTCATATGCCACAAAAACAAAATAATGTGCTAAAATTATCAACCATTACCAATAAAATCTCCCTAAATGCATAGCAAATAATACAATATTTTAAAATCTATTTATATTAGTGAGCTATTGATTTTTAAAATGAACAGAATTGAAACTCATTGCCAGATGTTGTACTCAGCTTAGCCAAAGGCATATTTTGAAACTCTGTTGAAAGAGTAAATTCATCTGTTTTACTGGCTTTTTAAAGCACATATGAAGTAATTTTGATAATGTGAAATTTTTTTCTTGTGAGAATTTGGATTACTCACTGTAGCCACCAAATGCTGATAAAATTTTAAAACTGGAAGGGAGCTTACAGACCTAGTCTTTATTTCCTTATTTTACAGATTGAGGAAACCCCGCATGACCCTGAGGGCTAAAATTGACTAGTTTAAAAATTACATACTAATTAGAGGCAGAGCTGGGGCTAAAAGTCAGCTATCCCTACTTCTAATCCTGAAAACAGAACATATATTGGAGCTATTATATGTATTAATTATTACCAGTTAATATATGATGATAGTAGTGCTACCATATATTTTTTCCCATTTATTCTATCTATCTAAGAATTTTCCATTGTGAGCCTGGTTTAAATGTAGGACCTGGTACATGGCTAATATTCAATATCAAATATTTAATTAAGAGCTTTTATCAAGTGAAGAGAGAATATTTTTGTATTTTTGTATATATAGAAAATATGGAAATGCACAGGATTTGAGTGATTATATGAGAAAGGATTACTATCTAAAACTGGATAGTAATAAAAAAAGTGGAAGAGTCAGAAAATCTTGTGAAGTGGCTCTATAACTGCACAGGTGGCAATTCTATCTGGGAATATAGAATATAAGGAAAGATTTTATTATGCTTGAAATTCTTTTACCAGAAATGTATACTAGATCAATAAGAAAGTGCACATTAAACTCTTTGCATTAAAATCAGTGCTGGCTATAACTGCCTTTTGTCTTTTCTCTGACTATGAACAGGTATTAGAGGATGTGAAAAATTCTGAGTGAAATATTGTCACTTTTGTCTATCATTTATTTAATAACATCACCCATAAAGTATTCTTTTTGGAAATATTAAAATACCATTCAACATTATAATTCTCCTAAGAAAGCTCTTAAGTTATCCAAGAAATGAGAATATTTTAGCACATAAACTTGATAAAATATCTTGGCATGCAGGCTATAATAACTTATGCATTTTAGAAATTGTTCAAGTTACAGCAATAAAAAAACAAAGCAGTAGAGAATAGATGAAGGAAAACAGTCTTCTCTGGGTGGAAATTAGAAGAGGTAGCATTACTATATTGTTTTCAGTGATGGAAGAATATTAGCTGGTATTGGAGGACTTACTATACTAAGTTAGGCACTATGCTCATGCTCTTACCTAATTTACCTTTATACTAACAATATATGCAGTATTGTATACTATATGTATACTAACAATATATGCAGCAATGCAAAGCATTACTGTCCCCATTTCTTAGATAATTTCAAAAATATGCTCCATCCAGTAGACATTAAATACCGAAGCTAAAATTTGAATCAGGTCTCTTGCTGAACGCTAGGTCTCAGTGAATTATAATGTTACCTCAATGTTTGTCTTTTCAATATATTTAGTAGTGTATATGTAAATTCCAAAGCAGGTGCTTTAAACAGAACTGAGATGTGGTAGACAGAACAATACCTTCCCTTCCCCAAGATGTTCATATCCTAATCCCTGGAACCTGTGATTATGTTACCTTACACAGCAAAGCGGAACTAAGGTTGTAGATGGAAATAACGTTACTAGGCAGCTGGTCTTAAAGTAGGGATAGTATTTTGGATTATACAGGTGCATTCAATGTAATCACAAAGGTTCTTAAAGGTGGAGGAGGGGGGCAGAAGAAGAGGCCAGGGTTGTTTGATGTAAGAAGGATTTGACCTGCCATTGCTGGCTTTGAGGGCTGAAGGGAGCCACATGCCACGGAATGCTGGTGACCTCTAGAAGGTAGGAAAGGCAATTGATTTTCTCACAGAATCTTAACCTGTAGAACTATAAGATAAGAAATTTATGTTGCCTTACACCACTAAGTTTGTGGTAATTTATTATAATAGCAGGAGAAAACTAATAACACCAGATGTAATTTTATCATTCTCTTTCTTTCTAATTAAATTTTACATGAATTGTATTGATGATTTCTTATTTTTCATTCTTATCATTGGATTATGATTAAAATATAAATCATCTTGATATCATTCTCAATTTTGTTTTCATTATAACCATTATATCCATAATCTTGTATAATGTGGGTTTAAAGCAAGACTAAAATATAGGTTATAGCAGGAGGAAGTATGAGGTCTATTTTTTTTAATCTGAATGAAAATACTTAAGAAAATTTTAGGACTTGATTGTAACAGCCAGTTCTAAAGGGTATACATCAAATGTTGAAAATATTTTAAAAGTAATGTTCTTACAACTTTTTCCATACCTTCTCCTTTTTGTTCCAAATGCATACCCTTGAAAATCAGAGACTCAGACCTTTCAATTTTTGTTGTTGTTAATTATTTAAGGAAACTTTGAATCTCTTGTGAAAACATTTTCTTTTACACTTAAATACTTAGAACACTTAAACTTTCGAATTGCTATTTTGTTCAGTGCCAATTGTAACATTTGACTTTTTAGCAGTAGTGTTGAAAGCATTAACTTTTTTAACTGTCTCAGAAGTTTATAGGTACAAAGCATACTTGAATGAATTCTTAATGCAAAAAAGATAGTTTCATTTAAATACCGAAGAAGTATTAATATAGCATAGTGATTTTAAAAATAATAGGTGATTTGCTTTTAGCTTGTGTTTATTTACCTTGTTATTTTCGTTTTTTCCCCTAAAGAGCTGGTGAAATAACGAGTGAGGCAATTATACCTATTGGAAATATTTATAGGAAGTTAGTATGGAATGATACTTGATTAACCAATAGTATATTGTGAGTACTTTTAATATTATTTTTCCGGCCTCTGAATTAGCATATAACTTTTCAAAATTATTTTATTTCATGAATAAAGAACTTCTGGAAGTTGTTCAGAACATTTTCTTGATGACATAAAAAAATAAAATATTTTCCCCATATACCCGTATAACCTGGCGGTTAGCAATTTAGAAGTGCCGACTTTACATTCCCTAATTAACTTCTATCAAAGAAAATGAAATGTTTAATGACCTATTGCTATATCTTATCCATCCTTTGCTGAGATTATTCCTTACTTCTTAACAAACTTTGTCTACTGAATATTGTTAACTTCAGTTTCTCTGTGACTGTAATGCCATAATACAATGAATAATTGAATAGATCATATATAAGCATTGATTTCTTTGTACTAAAAACATCTAAATCATATTCAGTAAAGTTAACTGTTCAGATGTATTGTTGTATTGAAAATATATTTTATAAATGTAAGCTAAGACTAGTACATTTATTAGGCATAAATGAATATTGATGGCAGAAATTGTTTCATTATGGAAAATTTTAAATAATAAGAACTTAGTACAGATTTCGGCATCTACTAACACAGCCACTTTTTAATTTTTATATAGTTGTGATAGAGGAAAATAAATATTTTTCTTGTGTGTCGTATGTGAACTATGTGTTTCAGGGTAGAAATGCCCCAGATGATGAGAGAACATTCCTTATAGAAAAACCTCAGCTATAAAGTATGGAAGGAATGACAGCATTAGCAAATTGCACTTTGAAATTCTGTTGAACAATTGAATAAATCATTAGCATCAATGAATGTTAAGGCCATTAAGAGAAAGAAACTTTATAATGGAAGGACCAGACTTTCCTCAGCTAGGCTTCGCATCAGTACGTGGAGACAGCTAGGCATTATGTTTCTCCTGATATGATGCTTTATGTATTTCACAGCACCACCAATGACGTATTTTTACTAAGAAGTTGAATCTGATCCTAACAGAGCCCTTAGCTGTAACTACAATTTTCATTCTATACATGTATATATACATATATGTATAAATATAATAAAATATATATGAAATTTTATATATATATATAAAACAAATTGAACTATAAAAGAAGAAGCAATCAGAAAAATTCAGAATGTGAGGTATTCTCAGGACAACCAATCCAATTTCTCTAAGTCAATGGTTTGCGTCAGTGATTGGGTGGTTGGGAAGGGGGTTGTTCTTGACTAAAAGAGAATTCCAGAAACCAAAATACATGTGTGGACTTTGTTATGATCACAACTTTAATACATCAACCATAAAAAGCCATTTCTGAAGATAATTGGGAGAAATTTGAATAACATTTGATATTAAATAATACTAGTAGAATCTTACTAATTTTGGTAGGTGTGTTAATTGTAATTATGTAACAAAATGTATTTTTGTCATACTATATAAATGTTTAAAGGAAAAATGGCATTATTTGAAGGATTTGCTTTAAGATAATAGAGAGCTAAAGAGAAAAAGGAAAGAAAAAAGGATAGATGAAGCAAATATGTCAATGTTAACTAAAAACATTAAGTCTTTATCCGAATATATTTTAATGCATCAAAATTATGCATTTTCACATATGTAGTAAAGGCCCTTTTAATTTCATTCTTCATAATGCATTTTTTGCTCTCTGCTACAATGCCTTAGCCACTAATAATCTAGATTTAATTTTCATTATGAAGCATTATAGTCCATGTAATTTAAACCTAGTCGCTAAATTCTGTTTTACTTTTTATTATATATTTATTTTTTTAGAGATGTGGTTTGGCTGTGTCGCTCAGGCTGGACCCAAACTCCTGGCCTCAAGTGATTCTCCCACCTCAGCCTCCCAAGTAGCTGGGTGTACAGGAACATGCCACCACACCCAGCTGAAATTCTAACCTAGCCACATGAATGACTATTAAGTTCTGCTTGCTTGGTCTTAAATAATATTTGGTTACTTGGTGTCCACAAGTTATTAGTGGAAATGGAGACAATGTGTGAAGCTGCATTTCTGGAAGGGCACTAAGTGCCTCTCACTACCTTTGTTTTCTAGAGGAAGCCTTCAAATTCCAGTAATTTCTACACCCAGGGCTGCCTGCCTAGGGGTCAAATTGTAGCTGTGTTTTCTGAAACATGCTTCTGAGATGCAGATTCCAAAATGTGGGGGTTCTACTTAGCCCTTGCTCACCAAACCCAGGATACAGAGAAGTTCTTGTTCAGGTTTGGCTGCTAAAGGAAAAAGTTCTAGCCCTAATATTGAGTTTTAGGACTTTTAGATTCTCTAGGTGACTTGTCTTTGGTTGCCGGAAAAATAGCCCAAACATTCTTCTCTTGGGGAAAAAGACATTAATTTGATTGATCTGTGAGGATGCAATGCAATAAGAAAACAAAATGTGCCTTCTCTCACCCCATTAGGGTTCTTGTGCTTTCTAAAGACAAATATCCCAGGCCTCAGCACTGTGTATCTCTGTCAGTACACCCTGCCTGAAGGTTGACTACATCTTGGCTGCCCCGAGGCATACATATGACCAATGAGTCTGCCTGGGTAGCTCTAAAAGTTTTTCGAGTCTCAGTTTCTATAGCCTCTGTAGGGGGCAGCTTTGATTCACAGATCTGTTAAAAAGCCCACCTGCATTTAGTCTAGTGGCCAGCATTGGCTGGGGCCCTCATTAGTTGTGTTTGGGTTTCTACACAATGTCCCAGGGTAGCCAAGAGATTAAATGTCAGTAATGCACAGTAGTGTGGCTCAAAGTGGGAGAAGACTTTTTGTGCTAGGAGCCAGCCAGCTTCTCTGAGAGTAGTGCTTGAGTTCACAGTATCTGGGTTCACAACCTCTTCAACTCCTGGAGACCACTGTGAATTTAGTTAGAATCAAGGCCTATATATTATATTTAAAATACCTTAACAATGAAGTAAATTTGATTCAACTTCTTTAACCTTTCCGGAAACTAGCATAAAATAACTCAACTCCCTTTAACAAGAATTTCTGTGGGAGAATTTTATATACACCGTTTCTAATGAGAACTCCCCTTAAGTCTTTGAAATTGCTTTTCTTAATTTACTGGTGAATGTAACATTCAAAATGGTCTTACTCTCCAAGTATGTAGCACTGTATTACTTCTCAGCAGGTATTTTAATTCTTAAAAATAATGTTATCTGTGGGATTTTAATTTACAGAGGCTACCAGTTTTGACTATTAGACAAGACTGAGGAGCAGATCATCGATCTGTTTCTAGTATCTTGTGCCATAGTTTTTGTTAGACTCTCCAAAAGGCAACTTGGGGAGAAAGAGGAAAGGGATGGCTGCCCATTCACCATATTCTCCTTAAGTTACTTCCTTGGAGTCTAGAAGGCAGAGAGGGGTCTGATTTAGCCCTTTTTAGCTAAGCATTTTGGTTATTAACATCAGCAAGGATTATTCAAGAGGTTTAGGGAGATCAAGCTGTGTGTGCACCACAGGGATGAAAAAAGAGGAATAAGTATGGAAGCTGAGTGCATCGAATCTGAATTTCTCTGTTTTGTTCATAATCAATACTCATATGTTTTTCCTGCATTGCAACTATCAAGACTCTAAGTTATTACATACTTAGGCCTAAAATAACTTACATTAACAGAAGGGAGATGGCCAGCAAAGAGCCATAGGTTCATGATTCAATACTTCTCTCACATTGTTCTGCTAATTAGTCATCGATAGGAATATGTGATAGATGGAAAAGTAATGATGGTTCAGTACCCTGTCTGTTTTCTGTATTTCTAATAGAAACTGGTATAGCATATAGCACCTCCAAATTCTTATGCATGCTAGTTTTTAAAACATCATGACCACAAATAGGCTTGATACCAAAAGTTAATAATAATCTTGGACAAAATACTAATATAGATAAAATGTAAAATAATGATTTGGACAAAGTACTGTTGCCTATTGGTATACAAATTAATCTGTGATGAGATCTCTAGGAATGTTAAAAGACATTAAGCTTTCATATGTTTTAAGTAGTAAAATGGACACAAACACTACAGCCCCCCCACCGCCGCAGAAGTAATGCAAGAGAATGGGGTGTGGAGGAATCCCCAGAGGTTTTGGAAATACACAAAGATTCCAATTAAGAGTACTGGAATATTGTCTCAGAAATATGAGACTGAACCGTGATTGCAACTGAGAAATTTTAGGCATCATTGACTTAATTTATTCATTAGTGATTATTCAATATTTCATACTTTGTGCCAGCCTCTGTGATAGGTAAAGAAGAAAACAACAAACAAAATAGCATGGTAACCACCTTTTTTTTTTTTTTTTTGAGATGGAGTCTCACTCTGTTGCCCAGGCTGGAGTGCAGTGGCATGATCTTGGCTCGCTGCAAGTTTCTCCTCCCAGGTTCATGCCATTCTGCTGCCCCAGCCTCCCTAGTAGCTGGCACTAAAGGCACCAGCCACCACACCTGGCTAATTTGTTTTTGTATTCTTAATAGAGACGGGGTTTCACCATTTTAGCCAGGATGGTCTCGATCTGCTGACCTTGTGATCCGCCCACCTTGGCCTCCCAAAGTGCTGGGATTAGAGGCGTGAGCCACCGCACCCGGCCGGTAACCACTCCTAACTGAGTATGTTATATTTTATCCAAAGGAAGAACTCTGTTGAAAGAATGATGGTTCAGCATGGAATCTGGAGTTGGATGGCAAAAAAAGTTTGTGTCTCCCAGCAGTATGCAGAGTGGGTACTATAACACATGCTCTTTCTGGTGGCCTTCCTAGATGCTTCTGTACACAAGATCTTCTGCCTGGATCCTTTGTACTGATTCACCTTTAGGGTTGTCTGAAACAAAAGAAATTACCCCATATTCCTTGTCCTTAAGAGAAATGAGCTTTATTTAGACTTAATAGAACCTTAAAGGAACCAAGGTTGTTGTGTCCTCTCTGAATTTTTTTTCTACTTTTTGTATGTTCTTCCTGGAGATGGGTCTAGCAATGACTAGGTCTTTGCTAGTTGGACAATGTGGACCTTAATTTTCCAACAAGATGTCTCTGAAGGTATTTTTACTATTTTTAAAACAATTTCATCCTGTGGTTTTGAATTGGGAGCTGCCATTGAAATGGCTGCAGCTTCTCACTCATTACCCGATCTTGGTAAGCCCTAAAGTTGGCAATTTTCTTTCATTGCCAACCAGGGAAGGAGGTGGTGGTCAATGTATCAGAAGTTCCACTTACGGCAGCATGGAAATTCAGAGAGTCTATTACTGAATGAAGTTTCAACTTTGGTTAGGATCGCAGAAGACAAGAGATAATATGGAAAACAACAAATGCAAATTTAGAAAACAAAAATAGCCCTTCCTCTATCTGGGCTACATCAAAGAGTGCGTAGGGAAAGACGTATGATGAGCCAAGTTTACGTATAATGAAGCCCTTTAATTCAGACAGCTGACCTCCTCATCTCTCCCGCAAAAATCAGAGTTCATTTCTCTGCGTCTGATACCTACCTAACAGTGATAGGTTAGTGCTTTTGTGTAATAAATTTTGAAATTCAGTTTCTCTGACTGTTGTACCGTAGCACTTAAACTTACCAGTCTACTTGACACATGCATATCGTTATGATCTATTAGACTACTAATGATAATTTTGTTTTTATTGACCATTAAGATTGTTCATCTACTTCTGTTAGAACCATGGCCATTGAAGTAACTTTCTGATTTTAAATTTGCTTCCTTCATAGAATTTCCTGTTTTGAAGAAACAAGGTGATTATTAGCTGATGCAAATTTACTAGTTTACTTGACAGTTATAACTCCCGTGTCAAATTAGGTATCTGGCTTAAATTAGTCTCTTGGGGGTTGGTTAGCAGAAATTAGTATCTCCTGAGCCTGATTACCTGTGACAACCCGCCTAAGTGACCAGCCAGCTGCTTCAGACATTAATTGTCCTCCTAATTGTAACTTGACTTTATTTATCACGATCCATGTTACCTCTTATATGCTGTAAAACTCTAGTAAGCAAAACTTTCTTTTTAGATACCAATTCTCAAGTGGTTTTTAGACACTTCACATAGCTTGGCCTCTCTTCTCCATTTCTAGGTGCTGTTTTAGTGCAGTGATTTTTTCAATTATGTGGAATACTTTGAAAAAAATGTATGTCACCAAAAAATGCAAAATAATCAATTTAGTAATTTCGAGCTATTCTTTAAATAATACCTGCCTATACTTGTCTCTCTTATTGATCCTCTTGACTTCCACAAATTACCACACATTTTTGACTTGATGTTTTCAACATCCATCCCATAGAATATGAGATCTGTGAGTACAGAAAGCTCCTCTGTCTTGTTCACTGTGAATCTCTCATACCAGAAGAGGTCCCACATTATAATCTGTCAGTGAATAAATGCTAAACCAATAGGGTTTACATCCTATTATTATTCTTGTAGAAATAGTATAACTTACATATTCTTATAGAAATAGTATAACTTACATTCTTAACATTTAACAAGCATTTAAGGATATAATTTTTTTCACTTAAATTTTAAATGACTTTACAAAGCACATGTATTTGGCTTTTTAAAAATCCCACAGTTTGAAATTCAATGCATTAAGTAGTGAATAAGTATGAGACTTAAGCTATTATAACAATTCAATAACTCAGTAAAATTTTTCTGCAGAAGGGATTACTGTCTTTTCAAAGACATAATTCACCTATTACTTTTTATTGTATAAATTTTGATTATAGTATTTCTTAGAACAGGATTGTTTGTGTGTGTGATTAATCCGTCTTATTTACCTCTCCATTTAAGGAAAGACAAAAAATTAGTTTCAACAGTGCTCAAGTAGTTTGTCATTCTCCTTGAAAAAAAATGAACATTTTACATTTGCCAAAAGTAAAAATATTCTAACACAAAATGCTTTAATATGTTTAAAATATAGATATCATTCAGCTTGAATCAAAATTATTAAACTGTAATAAAAATAACTGTAATATGCTTTTCAGAAAAGACCCACATTTTATGTAATGATTATTTTACTAAGCAAGACTTTTAAAACATAAGGATAGTTTTATGGTTTAAAAATAGAATTAATATAAACACCAGGTTTTCTATAAGTTTTGAATGTTCATAAAATAAAGGTAGTAAATTAAACTTTGCATTCTGAATGCCAGTTGATGAAAACATTTCAGCAATAGTGTTTTTTTCAGGATTTTAAAAAAATTATTTTCTGGAAAATATGTAAGAGCAACGTATATACATATATATCCAAATACAATTGTCCACATTCATAAATAGGACTTAAGGATAATATAGCCATTTTCTTTCTCTATTTAAAGGAATTTTTTGTTGTATTCAGACAAACACAATATTACCCAGCTCTAGTAACTTTGGGAAACTTTCACTTTCTGTTCTCACCAAATGGTATAGGTTAATGTTGAGGACTAAACTCTGATTTTTTTTTTTTCTTGCCCAAATTCCTATCTAAGGGGTCTGGGGAGTCATGCCCTATAAATCAGAAATTCTCATCAGATGGGTTTTATTTAACCATATATATCATGATTTACTTTCCAACCTGACTCTGGCCATAACATTATGAGACAAAAAGGAAAATCAAAATATTTTACCCCAAAACATGTTTCTTTGCCATATTTTGAAATGGCCCTGCAAAGCTGTTCTTTCTGAGAGAAAATCTGCTTCTGTAAAGAATCTCTATTAACATAGCTAAATCTTCTTCTTCCAGACCCTTCCAATCCTAAAGAGATTAAGTAAGATCTGAATAGGAAACTTTGTCACCTATTGTCTCTAAGGGCAGCCACTATAAGACTTCAAAAGAACTTTGGTCTCCACAATCTTTATCTTATTTTACCTTAATCTTTATCTTAACCCTTTTTGTCCATCCAGATCTTTAGACAAACTCAACCAATTGTCAACCAGAAAATATTTAAATTCACCTATAGCCTGGAAGCCTCCCGACTTTGAGTTGTTCCACCTTTCTGGGCCAAACCAATGCATTTCTTAAATGTATTTGAGTGATGTTTCATGCCTCTCTAACGTCTATAAAACCAAGCTGTACCCCGACCACCTTGGGCACGTGTTCTGAGGACGGACTTCCTGAGGGCTATGTCATGGGCCATGGTCACTTATATTTGGCTCAGAATAAATCTCTTCAGATATTTTACAGATTTCGACTCTTTTCATCAACAATGTCTTTGTCAATGCACTGTCAGAATTAATGATAGGAATGTTTGTGAGAGTAAATAAACATATGATGGCTCATCATGATAAGCTAGCAGTTTCGAGGATCCAGGTAAAATAGATGGGACTAATAGGAGTTTAAAAGCAGAGTTTTTATGTAAGAGAAAATATAGGGACTTGGGAAGTGTATGGAGTCAGAGAAATGCAACTTGGTATAGTATGATACCTAATTATTTAATAACACTAGAATTTTCAAGACACATTTTCATGCATCTAAAATGTCTGTTTAAAATACAGGTTTTATTATTATTAAGGTATGGTGAGGCCAACAGATCATGAGACAATCACCATTGAAAAGATGACTTGTTGCTTACAGTTCCTAGGAGGAAGGGTTTTCTCCTGGGCAAAGGCCTTTATCATGGTTTCTACAGGAAAGGCAAAGCAAGGCTGAGTAAGCAGGCTTAGGATTGGCTAGTTTGAATAATTTTAGCAGGCCCTGGGGTGATGGAGACTGTGGGATGGTGGCCTGGAGTGTGAGAGCTCAGTGAGAGCCCGATAAAGGAGGCTGTTAGGAGGGTTGTGGCCTTTTAGTGGCTTGGTTTGCATATACAAAGTACACAGTCAGGTGAGTTATCTCCTATCTCCAGGAAGTGGTTAGCCCTAGGAGGGGCAGCCTCTGTAGAGTCAACAAGACTCCAGACACTGAAGCATCAGAACAAAAAGACATGCTTGACACAGTCTTTTGCCAATCATTAAGGTGTATATAATAGTTATAGTTATCCTCTTTAACTGCACATATTATGCATTCCCATTGTTATAAAGTTTCAGTGCCACAAAAGAAATAGCACTCGAATATAAAACTTTCTTTAAATTATCAGCAAGGCAAGGTACTTCTGTAGAAGGGTGCACACTCACCGATGGTGGGTGCACATTTGGACAAGGGAGAGGAAGGGGTTCTTATCCCTGATGCACGTGGCCCCTGCTGCTGTGTCATTCCCCTATTGGCTAGGGTTAGACCTCACAGGCTAAACAAATTCCAATTGGCTAATTTAAAGATGATGGGATGAGTGCTTTGGCAGGAGTCAGGGCAGAGCAGATAGCAGGTAATCAGAATGAGTTAGGGTGGAGCAGGTGATCAGAATGAGTTAGGGTAGAGCAGGTGATAGGAAAGAGTCAGGGTGGAGTAGGTAATCGAAAAAGGTTGCTTTATGAGGAAGTTAAGTTTAAAAGTAGAAGGCAAAGAATTGATCATACTGACATATTAATTCTTTGAAGAGCATTTAGAATTCATATTCAATACCATAGCTCCAGACTACTCATATGCTAGTGACTTAAATTTATATCCAGCTCTTCTGGGATATCTGTCTCTTTTCTATCTCATATTCTTGACGTTAGCAGAGTGAATCCCACCTCCATGCTCTTCTTCCTGTTCTTCCCATCTCAGCATTTCTGAATCAGCTGGTTCCTGTCCAAAAGAGACCCTAGATTCCTTTCTTTGTCACATATCTCACATTTAACATATCAGCAAGTCCTATTGGTTCTACCTTCAAAATGTATCTCAAGCTCTTCCCATTATCCTCACTATCTTCCCACCAGCTCTTCCCACTATCCTAGACCAACTCACTGTCAAAGTATGTTAACTATTCCCATTTTTAGCTCTCCTAGATTATTTCACATAATAGGCAGTATACATTTCTTTAAACAACATATATCTGACAAGTTAACTTCCTTGCTTAAAACCTTTTCTTGTCTTCCTGTTATATGTAAATATCTAAACTCTTTTCACCAGTTATATTAGACTTTAGATGATCTGACAGTTGCCTAATTTTCCATCTGTCTCACAGCATTCGGTTCTTGCTCACAACCCTCTGGCCACCCTAGCCTCCTTTCAGTTCTTCATACCCGGAGTGTGTTCCAATTTTAACTATGATTTCTTTTCCCTCTACTTAGATTGTTCTGTGACACGTTCTATAGGTATGGCTCCTCATCCTCCCCATCTCAGCTTAAATATCATTTTATGTTGAGTAGTAAATGTCAATTATGTTGGGTACATTAATATGTATCCATTTATTTTATAAATATTGAGTATTTATTCTGTTACAAGTTATTTATTTCCAAGATACAATGGGGGTATAAACATTCCCATTTCAAAAGGGAGAAATCAGCCAAAAGAGAGGGCTACAGGCCCCACACAAGTTCAAATTCTAGCAGGTCAGTCATTACATCTTAAATCTCAGAAGTCAAAGTGATTATGGTAATGAAGGGTCTTGAAGAGTCTTAATTCCAGTATCTGAATTTAATTCCAGCACTTTTTCCAACATAGCCTAAGAAAGATGTATAACCATTTCACTACATATGTTTTAAAAGAAATCACAGTTCATATGTTAAGTTTTATTTGATTTTGTTAAGGCATATATAGACAGGCTAAATTTTGTGGATTTGGTGTTTCTCCACAATGCTAAAATATAGTATTAACTTAGGTTTTATAATGAAGTTAGCCAGAAGAAAGAGAAGGAGAAAAACTATTGAATTTGGTTGAAACTCTAATTTCCTTCCTGAAATGTATACTTATATAGCAAAAAAGGATGTGTAGCAAGAACAAATTTTGCCTATATATTTAAAACAACATTTTAGGAAATCATATAAAGAAACATTCAGACATTTAGCAGCCAATTCTTGGTTACTGTAAAATTATTAATGTGGGTAAAAAAAGAATTATATGTACCCATTTTCTCTTCATTTAGAAAAAGGTTTTTTAAATTTTCTACTTAATTTATTTTACAATTCATATCAAATTTTTATTGTGATAAGTTTATCCACAGGTGCAGTGGCTCACATCTATGATCTCGCCATGTTGGGACACTGAGGCAGGAAAACAGCTCGAGGCCAGGAGTTTGAGATCAGCCTGGACAACACAGACCCTATCTCTATAAAAAATTTGTTTAAAAAAATTAGCTAGGTGTATTAGGCTATTCTCACATTGCTATAAAGAAATACCCAAGACCGGGCAATTTATACAGAGAAGAGGCTTAATTGGCTTATGGGTCTGCTGGCTGTACAGGAAGTATGATACTAGCATCTGCTCAGCTTCTAAGGAGGCCTCAGGAAACGTAAAACTTACCATTGCTCATGACCCTCTGGCAACCCACATAAGCAGTGACCAGAGGTGTACCTCTGCCCTTTTGAGCCAGGGCTGGTGCTGGAACAGCAGCATGAATGGGACAGTGTCCCAAGGATGTGCAGAGCAGTGGGCCCTGAGCCTGACCCAGGAAACCATGCTGTCCTCTTAGGCCTCAAGGCCTATGATGGGGGGCTGCCTCTTAGATCTCTGAAATGGCTTCAAGGCCTTTTCCCCATTGTCTTGCCTATTAGCAGTTGCCTTTTTTTTAGTTATGCAAATTTCTCCAGCAAGTGGTGGCTGCATATCCTGCTTGAATTCCTCTCCCTAGAAAGCTGTTTCTTTCTCTACCACATGGCCAGGCTGCAAATTTTTTAAATGTCTACACTCTGCTTCTCTTTTAAATATAAGTTCCAACTTTAACTCATTTCTTTACTCCTGCAGATGAGTAGAGTCTGTTAGAAACACCCACACCACATCTTAAACACTTTGCTGCTTAGAAATTTCTTCTACCAGATACCCTAGGTCATTGTTCTTAGGTTCAAACTTCCACAGATTCCTGGGGCATGAACATGATGCAGCCAAGGTCTTTGCTAAGGCATAACACATGTGACCTTTGCTCCAGTTCCTAATAAGTTCCTCATTTCCATGTGAGATCTCATCAGCCTGGCCTACATTATCTATATCACTATCAGCATTTTGGTCACAACCATTTAAGCAGTCTCTAAAAAGTTCCAAACTTTCCCTGATCTTCCTAGCTTCTGAGCTCTTGGCACTCTTCCAACCTCTGCCTGTTCCACAGTTCCAAAGCTGCTTTCACATTTTCCAATATCTTCATGGTAATGCCCCATTTCTTGGTACCAATTTTCTGCATTAGGCCATTCTCACATTCCTATAAAGAAATACCAGAGACTGGGTAATTCATAAAGAAAAGAGGTTTAATTGGCATACCATTCCACAGGCTATACAGGAAGCATAATGCTGGCATCTGCTTGGCTTCTGGGGAGGCCTCAGGAAACTTAGAATCATGGCAAAAGACAGAGGGGGAGTAGGCGTATCACATGGTGAATGTACGTGCAAGAGAGATGGAGGTAGGTGCCACAGTTTTAAATGATCATGTCTCATGAAACTTACTATCATAAACTTACTATCACAAAGGCAGCACCAAAGGCTATGGTGCTAAACCATACATGAGGTATCCGCTCCCATAATCCAGTCACCTCCCACCAGGCCCCACCTTCAACATTGGCTATTATATTTCAACATGAGATTTGGGTAGGGACACACATGCAAACTATATAAACAGGCATGGTGGCACACACCTGTAATCCTAACTACTGGGGTGGCAGAGGCTGGAGGATTGCTTTAGCCCAGGAGTTCAAGGCTGCAGTGAGCTATGATCGCACCACTGCACTGCAGCCTGAGAGACAGACTAAGACATTATCTCTAAAAACAAACAAATAAATAAGGAGTTTCTCAAAGTAATAGTGTAATTTTTGGTAACTAGCAAATGACTTTTGTTATTTCCTTGATGTAGATTTCCTTGCTTGGTGTTGATAAATGAAACACTGCCAATAAAATTAAAATATGCTAATTTTAAAGTAGGTTACAAAATAAAGTAAGTTCTCACTATTCTAAAGGTAACTTTTTATTAAAAAACTTTTTATGAAAGTGACATATGTATGCATATATACACACACACATATTATAGAAAAATGAGCAGGCATAGTAAAGATTGCCTGTGATTTTGTTACCATTTGGGTATTTTCATATCTTTTTTTACCCTTCATTTTTTACCCCTTATATATGAATTTATATTTTATATACTATTTAAAACTCAGATCATACCATATATTCCACTTTGAAACTTATTTTTTAGCCTTACTGCATATTATGAACAACATTCAAAGTAATTGAATATTAGAAAAAACTATACTAAAAGTCACATGGAATTGAAAAAGACACTGAATAGCATAAGCAATCCTAAGCAAAAAGAAGAAAGCCAGAAGCATCATACTACCCAACTTCGAAGTATATTACAAGGCTGCAGTAACCAAAACAGTATGGTACTGGTAGAAAAACAGACACATAGACCAATGGAACAGGTTAGAGATCCCAGATACAAAGCCACACACCTATAACCATCTGATCTTTGATAAAGTTGACAAAAATAAGCAGTGAGGAAAAGACTACCATTCAGTAAACGGTACTAGCTATATGCAGAAGACTAAAACTGGACCCCTTCCCTTCACCATATACAAAAATCAACTCAGGATGGATTAATGACTTAAATGTGAAATCTAAAACTATAAAAAAGCACTGGAAAGAAACAGAGGAATTACCATTCTGGACATTAGACTAGGCAAATAAATTATGACTAAGTCCCTAAAAGCAATGGTAACAAAAATGAAAATTGGCAAATGGAACCTAATTAAACTAAAGAGCTTCTGCATAGCAAATGAAACTGTCAGCAGAGTAAACAGACAACCTGCAGGAGGTAAGAAAACATCTGCAAACTAGCATTCAACAGAGGTCTAATATCCAGAATCTATAAGGAACTTAAACAAATTAACAAGCAAAAAAGAATCGTATTAAAAATTGGGCAAAGGACATAAACAGACACCTCTCAAAAGAAGACATACACGTGGCCTAACAAGCATTGAAAAAATGCTCAACATTAATCATTACAGAAATACAAATAAAAATCATAATGAGATACCATCTCATACCAGTCAGAATGGCTATTATTAAAAAGTAAAAAAAAATCAGATGATGGTGAGGTTGTGGAGAATAGGGAACATTTACATACCACTGGTGGTAATATGAATTAGTTCAGCCACTGTGGAAAGCAGTTTGAAGATTCCTTGGAAAACTTAAAATAGAACTACGATTTTATTCAGCAATCCGATTACAGGGGATATACCCAAAGGAATAGAAATAAGTCTACTATTAAAGACAAACACACATATGTGTTCATCACAGCACTGTTCACAATAACAAATACATGGAATCAATCTAAATCATCAATAGTGGACAGAATAAGGAAAATGTGGTACCTATACAACATGGAATATTATACAGCCATAAACAAGAGTGAGATCATGTTCTTTGCAGCAACATGTATGGAGCTGGAGGCCATTATCCTAAGCAAACTAATGCAGGAATAGAAAACAAAACACTGCATGTTCTCACTTATAAGTGGGAACTAAACCCTGAGTACACATGGACACAAAGAACAGAACAATAGATTCCAGGGCCTACTTGAGGGTGGGAAGAGGGTGAGAACAGAAAACTTACCTATTGGGTACCATGGTTATTACCTGGGTGGTGAAATAATCTGAATATCAAACCCCTACAACATGAGATTTACCCTACAACATCTGTGCATTTTCCCTCTAAATCCAAAATCGAAGCTGGAAAAAAAGAAAAAATAAATATTTGTTTGAGGGAAAAATGTCACTCGATCTTTTTCTCGAACATAATTCTTAATGGTGCTATAATAATTTGGATGCATCGTGTTTAGTTGTAGTTTTTTATTGGGTACTTTATTCTAATACAGTATAATATGCTTCAAAATGACTTTACTTTTTATAACACTGACATATTTTTTCCATGTAATGATTTAGCTTTAAATATAATGTTTCTAATATTTCAACATTACTGTACATATTACTAACATCTGCCTTGCTTATCTTTTTCATTCCTTTATTTTTTACCTTTTTGTATTTTGATTTAGGCATGTCTCTTTTTAACAGGATCTACTTAGATTTTTTCCTACTCACCTAAGTGGAAAATCTCTGATAGTTAAGAGGAAAAATTTAATTCATTTTCAGTATTTTTTGTTTCTATTAATTTTAGATGGGTGGGTGCATGCACATGGAGATTTAGGTACATGAGCTACTTCTGCCATTTTAGTTCAATTTCCTCTTGATATTTTTTTCCTAGGATAAGCACTGAGCATTAAAAACATTTCTTTAATTGAAATACTCTAAAGTACGGTAGCAAAATATATCTTATATGTCCTCACTAAACCTTGCCATTCACATCTCATATTTTATTTATATGAATTAGCCGTTAATAGCTAGCCTAGCTCTAAGGAATTTAGAAACCTATTTTATTAACTTAATTTTTTTTTTTGGTTTGTTTGAATGACGGACTTTAGCATTTTTGTTTTGAAATAAGTTCAAATTTTATTTTTTGGTGGAGGGACACTTAGCTAAAATTCTATTTAGTCTACAACCCACCACAGTCTGGACTGAACTCCCATCTCAAGTGAAATTGCCCTGACTGGCATGAAAAGTGACTTCTAGTTAACCGATCCGTTGATTATTTTATCCTGCTATTCTACCTAGTCTCTCTGATGCACTTGGCAACCGTAAGAAGAAATTCTCAGAAGATGGTGGAATACCATCAGAGAAAGGCATTCTCCTGGGCCTTCTTCCTTGGTGGCATCTGCCATTCCATGGAAAGCAGCTTCATTCAGTGTTCAGTCTTTGGCTCTGTTCTCTTCTGACTTAGTGATTTCTCCTTGGGATAGCTCATTTAAAAGTTGTTTCCCAATTTTTCACATACAAGAGCTTGATGCATTTTATTAAAGTCAAATCCTTAAGTTTAAATCTGTGTAGGTTGTACTCTGCTAATAAAATTAGGCTATACCAAACTATCAAATTTTAAATTGCAATAATTCTACTGGTTCAAAATAATCTTTTCATTTGTTGGAATAACCTACTATTTTGTTGAAACTGCTGTCAAAGCAATAGTAAACTTATTCTAAAATGGTTTAATATTTGTGGTATTTGGCAGTATATTCAGTAAGTCTTTAATTGTATCTGATAGAAGTACAAGTTCCATCTGTCTCACACGTGCATCCTACTCAAAGCATGGCACTAGAGCAAGTCTGTTTCCGATGCTCATAAATAAGATACCAACAAACCCACAATATTGGTACAGACTGTTCTGGGCTAGGTTCTAAAATGCTAACCACAGGAAGTGATTTTAGTTCTTTTTATAAAACCCCTTTTCCCTTCATCAGCTGCCTACGTGCTCGGTGTGGCACTTTAGATTTCCTGGATCTTGAAAGTGTTAAACATTACTGGAATAACCTGCTGGAAGGTGATCTTATTTACTTAAACAAAACGTGGATAAGTAACTGCTAAAATCATAGCTATCTAGGTCTGTCTAAAATTGTTCTGATTGTTTAATTGAAAGTGGGGGTTTTAATAAGGCCTACTAAAGTTTCTAAAATGTGTGGTCATAGATAATACAGATCAAGGCATTAATGATCAGCATTTCTAGTAGTTTACAAGGTAACTTGAGTACTCATAACTCTAGCTTACCTTATCCCTGCTTTTGGTCCTTTGTCTTTATAATATGAGATTACTTACTGAGTTTGAAATTATTTTAAATGACTGGAAACAAAAATATCAAAAATGGAATTGGTATACTATGCTTAATGGTAGACTTAATTTTTCTCAGTAGTTGTTTACTTCTGTAATTAAAGTATATTGTCTATTGCTGAAATTTATATAAATACATGTAATTCTATATAAACATAGATATGTAATTTCATATAACTATATAATTATATAAATTTTAAATATTCATATTTATAATGAAAAGATTTATAATTATACATTTTTATTTATAATGTTTATATAAATATATGTACATATAAATATATAAATTTTCATATGTAAATATGTTAAGTATAAATATATAATTTATATAGAAATATCTATAAATTGCAATGAATTTATTAAAATTAGTTAAAAATTAGAAGATATTTATTCATGTAATTTTGGATAAGCTTCTAAGAATTTTCTGAACAGTTTGAATTTGTCTCAACATTTGTAAACACAGAAAAAAGTTTCTACAGTATTCAAAGATGTCACCATTTTTGATGGAAAATTTGTCACCTTTACTTTTTCTTGTAAACATTATAATAGGGAAAACAAAGCATACAAAGTATAGTACTTTTGAAAAGTCTCTTTTTTTTATTCTTCAGGATGTATTTTAATTAGTCTGATCATTTTGCTAAGGCTCTATTTACGTTTCTTGTTTCTGCTCAATTCTACCCAACTGCCCAATATTTTAGCTTATGGTAAATAATTTGAAATTCTTTCTTGTTTTGGGTTGTCTATTATTAATTATTCTTAGTTACGGATGATTACTTTTATGAAATGTTGTAATGTAATTCCCCTCCTACTATTTTTATATTATGAAATGCTTAGTGCTGGATAAATGAGTCAAATTTGTGCAGTGTTGGCAAACCACAATTATATTCAAGACCACTGTGGATCAGAATCTAATTTTATCAGAATTTAAAAATTGTTTTGAGATTTTGCAGGTATCAGTTTAGCAGATGATTTCTTAAATAAAGGGGAAAATCAGGTATTATGCTTTGTCCTTTGATGATATGAGATAAAAATCACCAACGGCAATGATTTTTATCTTGTATTGAAAATCAATGCTGTAGGCAGGGCCACCTTGCCCATCAGTTTACATTAATGCCATGAAGAGCAAGTCAATTTTAAAGTTATTGACTTGAGTTTTGCACCACATACCAACTTATTTAGTGAGTTCAAGTTGCAGATTTCCTTTACTCAGGTGGTTCTTTTCTCTTTTCTAGATAGAAACAGGCAAATAAGAAATGGTAAGTAAGAGTTATTCTGGAAAAAAACAAATCTATTGCTGTGTTTTTCTTCCTGTTATCTGATTTCTGTATAGCATTTGTCACTTAAAACCAATATCTCCTTGATATTATCACAGCTCCTGCCTACCATGTGAACACCTCTTTCTTGGTTTTCTGTCTGCTTCTGTGGATTCTTTTTTTGGCTATTTCCCCTGGATCTGCTTCTGCCTAAACTCACTGTGATGGTATTCTACTGGTATTTCTCATCCACTTCTTTGTCTTTCACTTGACAAGTTATTCTTGGTTTATCTCATTTATTACTATGGCTTCAACTATTGATAACTTCCCATTTTATGTGAAATCAAACTCTTTCTTATCTCAGGACTCTGGTTTACCCATGAACATAATTGCAAGCTGGGATAGCTGTTAGAATAAAACTCCAGGAGAACTATGAAAATAATTTAAGAAACTAAAAGGATGAGTCTGAGTAAGTTGGTGAGACATGGTTAGAAAAGACTTCCCTAAGGAGCTGATACTTGAGGTGGAAATTGAAGGCAGTGGTGGAAATAATGTCATGGAGAGGCAGAAGAGCAAGCAAGGTTCTTGCAGTCTGCCTAAACTGAACTTGTCAAACATCATTCTAATAAAACCAATACTTGATTAAAATCTTTCAGTGCTATCTCATCATCTAAAAATAAACTTAAAACACTTTCACCTAGGATTCAAAGTCTTTCACCTGGCCTTAATTTAATTTTTATCTGATTTTTAGCACTCCCTCTGATCTGGTGGTTGGTACCTATTTTGATACATATATTATAAGTGCATATTCAAGACTCTGATTTGTTGTCTTCTATTCTCTTTGCCTGGATTGTCTTCCTCCTCTATTTTTTTACTGATGAGCATCTCTTACCCATCCAAAGCCCAATTAAATATTGTTTTTCTTTTGCAAGTTTCCCACATACTGAATTTTCATAGAACTTTTTATGAGGCTGTATAATGTTCTTATTCTCAGGAGAGTCAGTGTTGTATTGATGCTAAGAATAATGGCTGCGGACACAGATCAACTGGAATCAGAATCCTGATTCCTTCATATATAACCTGTGTGATCCTGTACAAGTTAATGCTAGTACCTCCATCATAGGGTTGTTGTAAGGGTCAAAAGGCCTAGAACGGTGGCTAACATATATTAAGCAGTCAGTTGTATTAACAGTTGTTGCAGTCACATTTTAAATTATATATCTTCCACCATTTTCAGGCTATCAGCCCCTTGAGAGCAGAGGTTACGTTACTCACCTTTGTGCTTGCCACCAAGCAAATGAAATAATTTATATTTGTAAGACTGAGTTAAAGGGGATGCCAAAACATTAATGTTCAGTCTTTAGTTAGTTGATGGGGTGGCATTTCCTATTATGCATCAAAACCATTCATTTATCCAGCATGTAATTTATTGAGCGTCTATTCTGTGCCAGACACAATTGTAGGAGGTAGAGATGAATTTATGAGCAAAGAAACATGATTCATTCCTTTGTGAATTTTATAGGATGGTACTTTAATTAAATAATCAAGCAAATAGATGTATAATCCAAACTGTGTCTAGTGCTTAAAAGGGTGGTATATGGCATGTCTCATGCTTATTATGGGGAGGAGATTGGCTTGGTTTGGGAGGTTATGAATGGCTTTCCTGAGGGAGTGACCAGTGTTCTGAGCGGAGATGTCTAAGTGGATATGAAGTTGGTGGTAGAGAGAACCTGGTAAGCATGAGGGAAAGATGCCAGTGTGGATATATTCTGGCTCCAGGAAAGGCTGATAGGTGCTTGCTGGAGCTCATACCTATGGAAAGCCTTAAAAGTACACAAATAAGACAGCTGCCATGTGGTGAAGAGGCTTTCTTGCCTGGGATTTTTCTTCAATTTTATTGTTTACTTCTTTTTAACTTCTGTACTTTACTTACTTTTAATTTTTACTGAAATTTTGCTTAAAATCTCACCATTATATATATATATATATTTATATATATATATATATTTTTTTTTTTCCTTTGAAAGAATGCAATGAATTCTTTTTAAAAATTTCCTCGGGAGAAAAAAAATGAAGCTTCCCTTTTAAAATGTGTGCAGTACTGGAGAGGCAACACGTTATACTATTTTAGTTTGTTTATTAAGATCTTGGTTCTAGGATTTGGGATTTTCTCAGGTTTCAAGAATGGGGGATTAAAAAAAACACTGTAGAAGTGAGCGATTATGTGGCATTTGTAGTGAGGTTAAGGGTATATGGGTTGAGAAGACGGTAGCATGTGGTTACCAAGGCCTAAGAGGACCGAGAGTGAAGTGGAAGATGAGGAAGGAAAATATATTATATATATTTTATATATTTAATAAAAACAGGTAGAGTATATATTCATCCCCCTATTTTATATGTATCATATATATGATATATATATTAATTGATAAATGATATAAATTGTAAAACAGATAGAGTATATGTTCATCCCCCTATTTTATACATATCACTTATATATTGATATATAAAATCATTTTATATATCATTTATATGTCAATAAATCATTTATATATCATTTATATATTGGTATATATCTATATATGACAGATATAACAGATATCTATATAAAAAGATGGCTGGATGTGGGAAATCTTATATATTGGTATATATATAAATGATACATATAAAATAGGGGGGATGAACATACACTTTACCTGTGTTACAAATTTTCTGGGGCAGCAATAGATTAGGTACTGATTTACTTGATACTCCTTAAGGAATATTGAACTGTACACTAAATTGTTTGTGTAGTGACCAAAATTAAATACAGTTCTTTTCTGAAAAAGGAACTAACTTGGTACATTTTAAAGTACTGTTCTTTTTTTCCATTAATTTACTTGTGTAGGTGCTAATTGATACAGGAAATGGTGTCTTATTATTACAAGACAATGGCATAAAATTTTATCCCCTTCTCTCATGTCCAGTTGTATTTGTTTTGACAGAGACTAAGAATGATACAGTAAAATTCTTAAAAGTAACAACTGAAAAAAGGACTATTGTAGAAAATTATAGATGCTCTTCTATAAAATGTAAACATTGTTATGAATAGCAATCAAAATAGGTTCAACCACCCTGTATTTTTTCAGACAAGACACTTGAATACTAAGCAATACTGGAAAGGTACCCACCAAAGAACTAGCCCGTATAATTGTATGTGTGAACTTAAAATAGCTCCTCTCTAATAGGAAATGTTGGAAGAGACTTTATGCAAAGGGTTGATGTATATAGTATATAATGAAGAATTTTTTTAATTGCCTCATAAAGAAATCTCATGAGCCCTCCCTTTGTGTTCTTAATAAAAAATGCTTAGCTAAACAGAGCGGAGTGGTGTGCACCTGTAGACCCACCTACTTGGGTGGCCGAGGCAGGAGGATTTCTTGAGGTCAGGAGCTGGAGGCTGCAGTGCTCTATGATTATGGCTATAAATAGCAATTACGCTGTAGTCTGGGCAACACAGAGAGACTCTGTTTCTAATGTGTACACACACACACGTGTGTGTGTGTAAATATATATAAATATATATATATAAATAATAACTGGCAATTTATGTTCCCGGATTAATTTGAATGTGCTTATTTTGTCCCTTTTTTCTGGATTAGTGTGGGAGATGACATTTTGATGTAAGTGATAAAAATGATATTTTAATGACTTCCAACTTTAAATGGAAAACATGGTCACTCATAAATCTCCAGACTGAGTTATGTTGGTTAGGTATATCTTAGTATCGGTTCTCATTTTAAGAAGTTTTGGTTATAGTAAATCCAGGACTATTTGAAACAGATATCTATATAAAAAGATGGCTGGATGTGGGAAATCTTATATTTTATATTCATATCGTTATTATTACTGGAAGCAGTAGGAGTTGCGTGCATGCAAAGATTATAATTAGTTGAGATAGTACATTTGTCAGGGGGAATCTAATTGAAGTTAGACTAGCTACATGAAAGTCTGTGGTTTATTATTTCTAAGAAATGCTTTGAGTGAAATTTGTGCTACCAACCTTGCTTTAATTTCTACTCATGATTTTTCAGAAAAAGAAAATTTGGGGAATAAACTTTAATTTTTCTGTCATTTTAATTAGTTGTCCATATATTGACTTATATGTTGATGTAAAGTATGCAAGAAGCCCTTAACTGAATTCTGAGGTAGAAAAAATTTGTCTTTGTGCTCCTATTTTTCCTTTATTATCCTTCAAAACATCTCAGCTCCTAATCTCAGTTAGCTAATTCTTTATCACACTCTCATAAACTTCAACTCTGAATGATCTGAAAAGCAAATTGATGGCAATGGGATAAGAGAATAACAGAGAGATAGGTGTGAATTATTGTCAGTGTTCTAGTTGTAAGGTTAGTTAAGTTTATGGAGATTCAATATAATATGAATAAAGAAAACAAAAAAGCTGATCATGCGGTCCATGGTCATTAATTCAGTTCTATGAACTAAAGTCTATCTAACAATATTTTAAATTTTTAGATATAAAGTATTATACTTTCCAGGGTTGTTTGCATTTTAATAGAGAAGTGAATTTACTTCAAGTTTAAAGGAAGCAATTTCTTAATCATTTTAAACCCAATTTCAAGTTGTTCTATTATTTACAGCCCTAGAAATGCTGATTCTCCTGTTTCTTATGGCTTCTCATACTCTCATGGAGGCTTATTTCTTATAGTAAGCATGTAAGAGATTGCAGGTGGGTGGTTGGGAAAGGGAGCTGTCCATATAATCTCAATTCATCATATTGCCAGAGATGCCTGAAGGCACTGGTAACAGTGACATTTCAGAGTGACAAGCCCTGGACAGTAGTGATGAGAAGAACATTCTATGGGGGCATCACATGGTCTTACTACTCCATCTGTTCCTAGGGTAGGTCCTGATAATACTTAAACTATTGTTAGTGTATTTGGATGCCTTTATAAAGATATGAGAGAATATAATATGAAAGAGTTGAGGCAACTTTTCAAAGTAATACATTTGGAGTGTCACATTAATTTTATAAGACTAGGTTTAGAAGCATTGCTTTCTTGGATCTTTTATAAGTCTTTGGAAGATTCAATTTTAATTGAAATCTAATCTATCATAAAATCATGCTGCTTCCACCTCAAAAAGAGATGCCAACTCCATTGACAGCTCCCTGTTTTCACAGCTACTGCTGTGGTCTAATTACATCTCCTACCTAGAACACGTGGATCTGAGCAATCTCACTTCTGCTTTCCTTTTCCACAAGCCCCCAGTTTGATGCTCTTACACCCTGAATACACTACAGCTGCCAAGTGGCAAGGCTCAGGAACCTTGGGGAGAGACGCTTGGGTCCTAGAAGCTCCACTCATTGGGGATTTATGTTGTTTCTTCCACTTAAAAATAATAAATTACAACTGATTCCTATGTAAAGACAGATGACACAATAACAGTTTTATCTTCATACTATACACTGTAATTAGTCAGACCCAAAATAACTTTAATTATACTAGCTTGATATATTTTTAAAATTGGCCTCAGCTGTTATACAGGAATAATCCATAATTGAGACCTTAAAAGGTATGTATGTCATGTCTACTGTACCCTAGGAGAAAAGCAAAATAAAAGAAAAACCTATATTTAGATTTTACTGAAAAGGTGTTATTTCTCTAGGGGGAAGCAGTTAGTATGGACTTAATTCTTTTTCACTCATTTCCTTATCTTCCGAAATCTGCTATGTTTTTGATTTTTAAATTTTAATGTCTAAATAAACTGACCACTCTGCAATAAATTGCTTCATGGAGAGGGGTTGTGAAATGATACTGTTAAATGATAAAACTGTGCTATACAGAAGTATTTTCTATAATGTGGTGGAAACAGATAGTTTTCTCTTTTTTCCCCTAATTTACAACCAACTCTGTGGGATGGATTGCTCCCATATAAATAATTTTTGTGTTTTGGTTTGTTTTCTCTCCAATGTATTAAAATAAGAAAGAAACTTGCTATAAGAAGCATTGAGTTGTATTATCCTCCTAATGGCCTTATCTCTCTTTTAAATTGTTATTATTTTCGGATTCTCCTCACTTTTTCAACTGTAATCAGCCAAACTGATCATCTAAGGTAAACTGAGACAGAGTCTTGATCTGTTGCCCAGGCTGGAGTGCAGTGGTGTGATCATGGCTCACTGCGGCCTTGACCTTCCAGGCTTAAGTGATTCTCTCATCTTGGCCTCCCCAGTAGCTGGGACTCCAGGAGTGCACCACCACTCCTGGCTGTTTTAAAATTTCTTGCAGAGACCAGGTCCCACCATAATGTCCAGACTGGTCTTGAAATCCTAGGCTCAAGCAATCCTCCTGACTTGGCGTCTCAAAGTGCTGGGATTGCAGGCGTGAGCCACACCACCCAGCCTGATCAATGTTTTTAGGTGTATTGTGGAACACAGCTCTCCAGACACCAGAACGGGCCAAATGACAGACTGCCAACAGAGCAATATGAGATATGATGGAGAACACTTTTTTGGCTCAGAACTATAGACTTCTAGAGCTGAAGATCAGCTTTAGAAGTTTAGCCTTTCCTAAATGTAAATCCTAGAGATAACTTCCTGACCCCAGATGTTTCCATGCTGGTCTTGGTTACTAATGAAGGGGCAGAGAGAAGTTTAAACCACAGGATATAGTGTGGTTGAACACAGATGCCTAACTATAGCTATTGTAAGTTAAATACAGAATTTGAACATACACTGTTAATATGCAAAATTACTTAATTTTAGTTTTAAACACCTTATAAAAATAATAGCATGGCAGTCTTTTATTAGCTTACAGCATGCTAAAATATATTATTAAATCTTTGATTCATGAGGAAATATTTTAGAGAAAGCTTGAGTACAGAAAGTGGAATTAAGCTGTTCTCTGCTTACAGAGGAAACAAAATTTTAACATATATTTTGCTATTAAATGATGTGGGCCCAAAGTGAAAGCTAAGTAAATATCAGAATCTTTTGTTATCTTCACGTGTGAATGTGGCATGTAGTCAAGAATATGTTGTCATATCCATTCATTTTAGTTTTCTTTACTCAGTTCTTGAATCTTGACCTCTGAGTGTGAATATTGAAACTCTATATTGTGCTCTTATAAAATTGCTTATTTCTGAAACATAGTAACTAGAAACAGGATTTATCAGATCATAAATAATTTGAAGAAAACTATTCATTAGGGAAATATAATTATTATTTCTTCACACAGAATTGACTATTACAGATTTTAACTAATCTACAACAGAAAGTGGCCATACTTTTTGAAGATTGAACATTTTGCTTCATTGACATGAGTGACGAGACATCTAACTTGCCTAGAAAACACCATGAGTTTATCACAAAACTGATTGCCTGGCCATCTTCTGCACTGCTGCCAGATTTTTTTTCTGGCAGATTGCATATTGCAGTTTTTAGTTTTTCTCCTCCAAGATCCTGTGGGTTCTTCGCTGTTCACAGATTCTTCACCATCGGTGTCAGCTTCATGGACAAGCAACCTGTGTCATTGCAGAGTCCTACCCTTGGAAGAGGGCTCCATGCTTGGTTTAATGCTCTGTCACCATCTTGAAATTCTTAATAATTTGAACATGGCACCTGACATTTCCATTTTGCACTGAATCCTCAAAATGATATGGGAAGCCTTTTCCAGTTGCCTCAGATAGGATTTGTTCTTTCCTCCTCTTTGTTATTATGCTTTTTTAAAAATATGTTTCGCTTATCTGAATGATGATACCAAATTACACTACAAGTTAATTGTCATCTGTCTATCTTCTTTACAAGAAGGATTTAGTGGATGCTATTGGTACTCATCCAGATTTCTTTTACCAGTCAGTTCACCCATCTTCTAGCTGCTGTGAGTGCTGGCTGCTCCTGTCCTACAAGTGCTCTTCTCCAGAGAATTGTGGTGTTACAGGGGTAAAAAGTGGATTCCTTGCCTCAAGATGGCACACGTCTGTGGAGCCATACATGTTCCAAAACACCTCATAGTCTCCCTTGAGATCAGACTGAAATAGACTATAGCTGAGCTCACATCCTTTCTTGCGTCGTCCTCTGACCTACCCTGTCCCCATCACTGCTTTTCCCCCTCTGAGCATTCCTGCAACAGTACACAAGTACCTGAATCCCTGACCCAGCCTCTGCTTCTAGGTACTCCTGTGTAAGCCAGTCATGAGTTAGTACAGGGATCTTAAAATAACACCAATATATGCCCCTTCCCAGTAAGAAGGTTATTCAAGAATCTGTAAATATGATTTGATGATAAACCTGTGGAAACAAAAGCCATATTCAAGACTTGCAAGTGAACATCACCCCAACTATTTATCATTTGTAGTATGTACAATGTTAGATCCAAAACTCTGAATGACCTGTCATTGGCCCCCAGCCTCCTGACATAGTTGGCACTGACTTAGAAAAATGGATATTCAGTACTTTATTCTGATGGATAACTGATGACTGTCCAACCTCTGGCTTCTTTTAGCCATCTAGTGAGAATGAATTTGGTATTTCTCTGAGAAGAAACTTATTCAGATCCAATAGGAGTTTTTATTAATACTTTGGTCTAATTTTAATGTTCCTATTTACTGAAGAAGCAATATAATGTGGTGATTAAGAGCATGAATGCTGAAGTTGTACTATCTGGGTTCAAGTCCTGCTGCTTCCCTATCTGTATATGATCTTGAACAATCTGTTTAATTTCTTTATGCCTCCCCTTATCTATATTAAAAGTACCTACCTAGTTCATGCAGTAATTACAAAGATGAACTAAGTATATATGAAAAGATGAGAATGGGGACACACAGACAGCTTTGTATAGATGTTGGTAACTGTTATTATTGACATTAAATACAGGAGATGCACATAGCATCTAACAATTTATTTTTTAGTACAATCCAGCTATATTTAATGATTTATAAATGAAATTTACTGAAATGCAGAAAATCACTACATACTTTAATTTGGCTAATCTTTTATGTTAGGAAGTATAATCACAGTTTAACATAACTATGACATATTGAAGTATTCAAAATGAGTTTTTCATATTTTTTCACTTAAATGAATATGACTGACACTTTAATATTTTTTGTAAGTCAGTAGTTACTAACAATGAAGGTAATGGCCATGAATGTGATAATGAAGTTGACCATTACACACACTTAAGATGTGCTTCTTTTCCTTGAATGTTATTAAAGGCCAGAATCTTCAAACAAACCATATAGTGGCATTTTATAAAGCTACTGACCCCAGGGCCATCATATGACCTAAAGGTTGACTAGAGTGAATCTTTTTATCTTTTAATGATATGGCCAATAACTATAGTCAAACCAAGCATAAAATAACAGGCCCTCTTCTCTTTAAAGTTATATTAACTTAATGGTAAATTATCTTAGGATCATTGCAGAAATTACTACACTAGGAGTAAGATTTCATATGAAATACTGAGAGATTCATAGAGACCCAAAAATTAACTTTTAAAAATTCTTGAGTTTTGGAAATTATTAATCAACTTTTATAAGTTTTTTTAAACAAGGGTCTCCTGGCCCCCGCCTTAAGTGCTTTCAGTAACTAGGAAAAATTAAATTAAGTCGTTCAACTCTTTCAACACTTTTTAACACTTTTATTTGTGTGAAATCAGATTAAAATGCATATCAAGTTCAGTCTTGGAAGAGGAAATAGTAAAAAATCAATTTCACTTATTTTAGGTTGGTAGTGATGGCAGGCACACGTATTAGTGTGTGTGTGTGTGTGTGTGTGTGTGTGCATGTGTGTGTGTAGAAGAAACAGTCACATCTTTTCCCATTAACCATCTCCTTGATTGATTACCTAGATTCCCACTAAGCTGAAGCAAGTGGGAGAAGGTGACAAAGCATCCGATGCTAAGAGTGTCTTGTAAAAGAAAAATTCTACCTAACTTTTACAAAATAACTCATGCCGCAACATGCTTATGAAGCACATATGGAAAACCACTCTAAATGGTAGTCTAAGGACTTATATTTTGGATTCAACTGAGGATGTGGTCTTCAGGGCTTTTGGCGAATAAGCTATATAATAGGTGTGAGCTGCCTAATAGGATAACTAGAGGCACATCATAGTGAGGCAATGAGGAAAGGAGTTACATATGAACCTCAGGAACTTACAATGCCTGGGTTCAAATCGCAGCTCTATTTACCAGCTGTGGGGACTTATCTTGCTGCAGAGAAATTATGTTAGAGCTGTGATGCAAAAAGCATCTTTGGATGTCAAAAAAGAGATGATTAAGTGATAATAATATTGAGGAAAACAATGCTTTGTACTTTCCTCTGCAAGATTAACTTCAATTATATATATTACATGTAGTCCCATATTTGGCATTTTTATAGTATCTCTCTTTCTCTATATTTCTCTTTCCCTCTTTTTCTTCACATAAATGATTAATGATAATGATTGAAATAAATTATATAATAACATGTTTTTAAAGTAATTTAGTTAAAAGTATAGAATAAAATGCAGATCAAGAATATTTCTGGCCGGGCGCGGTGGCTCACGCCTGTAATCCCAGCACTTTGGGAGGCCGAGAGGGGTGGATCACGAGGTCAGGAGATCGAGACCATCCTGGCTAACACGGTGAAACCCCGTCTCTACTAAAAATACAAAAAATTAGCCGGGCATGGTGGCGCGCGCCTGTAGTCCCAGCTACGCGGGAGGCTGAGGCAGGAGAATGGCATGAACCCGGGAGGCAGAGCTTGCAGTGAGTTGAGATCGCACCACTGCACTCCAGCCTGGGCGACAGAGCGAAACTCCGTCTCAAAAAAAAAAAAAAAAAAAAAAAATATTTCTAACTGTAACCCAAATTGAATTCACATTTTAACTTTGCAGAATTTCCATTAAAAGAAAAATTTATGGAAGAATTATATATGCTCAGGTCCCCTGATATTAGCAAAACCATATGCCTGTGGCTTATATAGTCCCAGTTTGTCAGTTATCCCAGTATAATAACTCATAACACTCTTTTACTCTCAGAAATATTGTGCTTTGATTGATAAAGCATATGCATATCCTACTTAATATAGGGAATTTACATATTAAGTGTTATACCTAAACAATTCTGAAACATTTTCGGCAGCAGCTGTGAGCCACAAGTAGTGGTAAAAATTGTGTCCAGTCAGAGCAAGCATCAGCAAACTTCTGGCTGGTCATTCTTACTTGTTTGCTGTATAACACAGTCCTTCAAATATTTTGCAGCCCATATTCCTTAAAGTAAAAGGAATATTACTTCATACTAGCATATTTTATACAAACGACAGTCTAAAATGCAAGCCCACAGTTTTTCTAATGTATTTCCTTCCTGTCAACATTTGAATCTGTGCAATATGCCAGAGTTTTGGTTACTATTCAGTAAAGAAATGAACGTTTGGAAGCTATACATTTGTTAGATAATTTCATCCTCAAGTAAACTCTGGGCTTCCAAAAGGGTCCCCTGAATGTAGCACAATGTCTGCTATTCAGTAGGCATCTAATAGATATGTGTTAAATGAGTGAATGTGTAATGATGGTAAATGGTTTTAACATAAAAAAAGAATTTAAATTCTATAAGTTAATAGTACTTTTTCCAATCATCCCAAATACCATGAGAATAATAAAATTTTCACTCAAGGAATCTCTGATAACTACTGTTCATACTTATTAGGTAAAATATAGTGTGCATATACACTATGGAAGAATTAATTAAATCATACCATTAAAATATTAAGTGAGAGACCTTCACCCATATGTTTAAATATGAAGGAGGAAAACAGACAATATGGAGGGAAGAGAACCAAGAGAAAATTGAACTTTTTGTCATGGTAAATGATGTTCCAATGAACTTCAACTATAGAATTTACTGTTGAAAACCTATCAGTGATCATTCTGGAGTCCCTCAAAAATGTGTGGGTTTTTTTTTTTTTTAAGGTCGTGTTAGAAATTCCTTTCATGGTCAAAGAGATTTTTTATAATTTTAGACTAACATCAATTCAAAAAATAGACCATATTATTGAGGAGAAGAGATTGGAACAACAATTAGTAATGAAGTTTTCAGATGGTAATATGAAACCAAAGTTTGAGTACGGCATCTTAAGGGATCGACATTGCTCTTTGATCATGTTATTAATCTTTCCAGATTTTAATAAAACTTAAGGTGATTTTATTATTTAACTAGGAGGTAGCCAATAATTACAGTAAACTTTAAATGTCCATAATAGCATGATGGGAAAAGAGAAGGCCAAAAAACATGTAGATCTTAAAATAGTTTTAAAAGTTTTTGAACTCTTCCAATTCAACTGGAAAATTATGAGCATAAAAATGAGTTAATTCAGGTTAATTATGAACAGATGACTGGCAAGCCCTTACCAAATAAAAATGATTATTTAAAGCCCACTGGTCCCTTGATGCTGCATTTATATGACGTCAAAGACCAAAACTTCATAGCCTCTTTGTCATTACTAACACATCTTTGTTTACCTGGTGATTCTTTCTCTGCTGTTCTCCCTCTTTTCTCTTGGTTTTACCTGCTCTTTGAATAGATTCTAGTTGATAAGAAAGAGTATAATTTAATGTCTTTTTTATAAAATAAATATCTAATGGAGAGAAAACCATGGCCACTTCAATGTTCAGTAATTATGTGTTGAAATTTCTGGAATAAGTAAAAAAAATAGTAATTTAGTAATCTCAAATTATTTTATAAAAGACTAATCTGTCTTATTTCTAAATTTGAAGAAAACAGTTTTCTTAATACAAAGAGTACAAAATATTAATGAGTCACCTCAACCCACCCAGAACGGTGTCTATTCTAATAGAAAGAAACAAATTCCTGGCAATGCAAACTCCTTTGCTTAAATGTCTTTTCATGTAATGCACAAATATAAAAAAACTGCATGCAGAAATTTTAGCATCTTAAATTTCTCTACATTTGTTTAATTTTAACATCCAAAGAAACATTTTTAAACCAAACATCAATTATTTCCATGTTCCCACCAAGTGATTTTCCATTGAACAAGATTTCTGGAATTATGCAAGCAACTGCTTGAGGAAGACATCTAGAAATATATTTGCGCATAGAGGCTATTAAAATATGAAATTACACTAATGGTTCAGGTTGTTGTTGAAATAAATGTTCCACCCCACTATGTTGTTACAGAAAATATCAACATTATTATCCAAGCTGACTGTCTTAATTTATCTAGTTCTCATGCTAATTGCTGTGCTCTCCATTTCATTTTGTCTCTGTAGGCACAATCTTTCTTTAAAAAATTGGCAAAAAGTTAGCAGCATTCAGAATATCCTAAGTCTTTGAAATGTTTGCATATTTCTATATTGCTTTTTCTGATCAGGACATTTATGTTTAGTTTACATGCCAACAATTAAAACACAGAATTTTACATTTATCTCCAGTGAACTTTCCTTCTAGAGTTAAAAGAAAATATGATGTCCCAGGGAGTTAGGGTAACAAGCTGTGATAACAATTAATAGTTGATTCCAATGCATCATGGAATTATAGAACCCAATAAAACTGCCTTTGTTTTTTGGAGGGTAGCCATAGACTTAATGTAAACCACTTATTTCACATGCATTTATTTATCTGTTCATTTAACAATATTTTAGAAATCTCTTATATGTAAGGCTCTGGGATATAGCTGGACGACAAATGGAGAATTTCATACAAAGCCTTTGCTGAAGGAGCTGATGGTTGTGTAAATAACAAATAATTTACATGTTAATAATACAAGAAAGAAGATAGAAAGTACATTGCATATGCATTAATTTAGCGGACCAAAATACAATATCTAGTGGGATGTGTTAGTCTGTTTCTGCATTTCTTTTTTTTTTTTTTTTTTGAGACGGAGTCTTACTCTTGTCGCCCAGGATGGAGTGCAGTGGCGTGATCTTGGCTCACTGCAACCTCTGCCTCCCAGGTTCAAGGGATTCTCTTGCCTCAGCCTCCCAAGTAGCTGGAATTACAGGTGCCTGCTATCATGCCCAGCTAATGTTTGTATTTTTAGTAGAGGCAGGGTTTCACCATGTTGGTCAGGTTGGTCTCGAACTCCTGACCTCGGGTAATCCTCCCACCTCAACCTCCCAAAGTGCTGAGATTACAGGTGTGAGCCACTGTGCCTGGCCCTGTTTTTGCATTTCTATAAAGGAATACCTTAGGCTAGGTAATTTATAAAGAAAAGATGTTTAATTTGCTTATGGTTCTATGGGCTATACAAGGATGGCTCAAGCATCTGCTTCTGGTGACAGCCTCAGGAATCTTACAATCATGATGGAAGGTGAAGGGATGGCAGGTGATGTCACATGGTGAGAGAGGGAGTAAGAGGGAAATTGGGGAGGTTTCAGACTCTTTCAAACAACATATCTGAGGTGGACTAACTGAATGAGAACTCACTTATCACCAAGAAGATGGTGCTAAACCATTCATGAGGAATCTGACCCCATGATCCAATCACCTTCTACCAGGCCCCACTTGCAGCATTAGGGATCACATTTCAACATGAGATTTGGAGAGGACAAACATCCAAACCATGTCATAGGGAGATAGGAAATTTCGTTATATCTGACCCTCAAGAAAGTAGTTGCCATCTTAAAGCTTGTGAGGAGCCCTGGCTGCAAGATTTAAAGGCCAATTGGGAATGAAGTATAACTATTTCCTTAAGTGTAGGCTACTTATTTAAGAAGCACACCTCTCAGTGCATACTCAGCTTATTATCACTGTAACCCTTTAGAAATCATATCCCCAAGGGCAGCAATCTTTTTATTTTTTATTCATAGCTCTATCTTCAGTGCCTAGTTCAGGGCTTTGGTATAATAAAGGCTTAGTAAATATGTATTGAATGAATGAGTGGATTAAGCTAAGGACAGGTGAGCTTCCATTGGGTTTAGCAGCAAGAAGTTCATTAATGACCTTGGTGGGATCTCATTTTTCAGTGAAATGTCTAGTTTCACAGTTTGTTGAGGAGTAAATAGGAGATGTCTAAATATAAGCCAATGTTCAGCAGCACTTTCTAAATTGTGGGGTAGGAAGGAAAGAAATAGGAAATTGTTTAGAACGAATGGACACTGGTTTGAGTAAGAATTTCTGTTGTTTTAGATCAGAAAGAACTGAGCATGTTGAAATGCTGGTCAGAAGCCTCCTAAAGAAAGAAATAGAGGTAGGTCCAGGAGAAGTTCATAAGTATGTTCCAAACCATGGGAAGAGAAATTACCCTTACCTGGGACACTAGACCCTTTCCTGTTGTAACTGGAGAGAAGACTGAAGGCATGCAGGTAGATGCAGCTAAGTTTGTAGATCAAGCTGTGGAAAACTGAGGGAATTCTATTGGCTTAATTTTTGTTGTGTAATGTTAAGGTTATTGTTTTATCTTGAGAAACGATGTAGCCAGAGATTTGAGATAATTATACACATTTTGAAGTGGCTGCTGTGAGGAATGGAAAGAGATTTCACTAGTGGGACCTAGAAGTATTCTTAGACAGCCATGAGTGAGCTGGTGATGTTGCAAGCCACAGATCTATAGTTAGGCACTGACACACACTACTTATTTCTCTACCAAGGTTCAGTGGCCAAGGTATAGAAGGCAAACATTCAGTTTAAATCAGTGAGGATGTAGGAGAGAGACGAGAGAGTTGAGGACATGGTGAGACAGTGATTGATGAACTGCACTATGAATACAAAAGGACATAAAGTGGAGACACAGGTAGGCTCTTTGATAGGAAGAAAGTAGAAGCATTAAGAAACTGGGTGCCTTGCTGAGATCTAAGAATAGATCTAAAATCTGAGTGATAAAGCCAGAATAATGGGCAGCTGTGTTTCTTTGAGTTTAAGAGTTTTAGAGTAGACCAGTTTTAGGTGATGACAAGGTTGGGGGTATGGACATGTGAGTTGGTTGGTAAAGAAGAGTAGAAGTAAGGTTCACTGAGGATGAGAAGGCAGAGATTAATCTGAGAGATTAAGATTATTCATATGGACTTTGAAGATATACAAGATAATGTTAGCAATTGGTGTACAGGAAATGATGCTGAGAGCAAAAGCCTTCAATTAATGTGGTGAAATGAACAAGAGACTCGTAGATAAACAACAAAGAGGGATAGAGTGGATAGCCAGAGCACTACATAAGCCATTAAAGGTCAAGGATTCCCAAATAATTCTATAGGCAAAAAGATCTGGGGGCGTCATTAAGGATTTAGGACAATAACAGTCACTTGTCCTGACTCTAACATAAACAGAATATGAGAAAGTGAGTGGATTACACTTGCGAGTTCCGTACAGGAGAACCAAGCTTGAATTAGGGCAAGAACATATAGAAAATATACAGTAAAGGTGCTCAGAATGCAGGTCAGATTACTTTTCATGAAAAATGGATTTTTTTTTTAGCACATCGTTTTAAGACGGCAGAAAGCTCTAAAATGCTTGAGATGCAAGGAATTACAGAAGAGTATGGAAATACATATTTAAGGGAGAAAAAATGACTGAGCAAGCTTCTATGTTGGGTGGTGAGCAGGGAAAGATAACAGGATCATGTCATGTGCTGGCTTTGCTTGGCCATCAGGTATCCCTGCCTGGCGAATGGGAGTATGGGGCCCTCAAGTTGCTTAGAATTAGCAATTATGGCTTGCCTGGGTTGGCATTTGAGCTAGCACTTGAAGAAGCAAGTAGAACTTTGCTTAGAGAGGACGTATGGGTGGGTATAACAGGCAGAAGGAAGTACAAACACTGAAGACATACAAATACAAAAGTACTGGCAAGTGAAGTGAATGCTGGAAAGTTAAGTGTGGATAGAGCAATGAGATATGTGGGCTGGAGTAGTAGACCATAAGGCTTGACTGTAGAAGAGTCAAAAATTTCATTAACATTGGTGATTAAATAATAATTAATTTTTTCTGCTTCATCTTTGCAATTCTACCTCTACTGCCTAGCATAGTTACTAGTACATAGAAAGCACTCTGTTAATATGTGTTTGTGTGTGTACTCTGTTAATATGGGTGTGTGTGTGTGTATGTGTGTGTGTGTGTGCATGTGTTTTGAGATGGAGTCTCGCTCTGTCACCCAGGCTGGAGTGCAGTGGCACGATCTTGGCTCACTGCGATCTCTGCCTCCTGGGTTCAAGTGATCCTCCCACCTCAGCCTCCCAAGTATCTGGGATTACAAGCATGTGCCATCACAGGTGGCTAATTTTTGTGTTATTAGTATAGACGGGGTTTCACCATGTTGTCCAGGTTGTTCTCTAACTCCTGATCTCAAGTGATCCACCTGCCTCAGCCTCCCAAAGTGCTGGGATTAGAGGCATGAGCTACCATGCCTGGCCTCAGTTAATATTTGTTGAACAAATACAATTGCAGTGAATTAAAGCTCTGAAGAATAATTAATGTGTTTGAATTAAAACTCAAAAATATAACGACAGATTAGGATGAAATTAAACAATGAGATACAGTTTAATATAGGGATCATTATAAAATCTTAGATCCATGTTCGATAAGTCAGCCACCTAAGTGCAGAAAGGAGGTGGTAATCTGATGGTGAGCCAGGCTTAAGAGGCATTCAAGGCTAAAGAATGTAGAAATTTCAGTAGACCATGGCCAAATATGTCAACACTATCCTGTAACTGCCCTTAAACCTTGGGTACATAAATTTATGTTGCATACCACAAATAACAAAAGCAAAATGAGCAAGATTCCTGTAACCTATGTAGTCAGTCTAGAGCTGCAGTCTCATTTGGAGCTCTGAACACATAATTCTTTGATTCAAATGGCATCAGAATTGCAGTTAGTGAAGGTCAGGATGGGCTAGGACAAAGAGAGCTATACAAGAGAGGCTTTCTACACCTTCCTTGCCTCCCCTATCTCCGTTCTAGGCTAATATTAATTTGGAGTTTCACTTGGAGACAGAGTGAAAAAAGCAGTTGATGACTTTTAAAGCTATTTATTTAATTTTCCATTTGTTCTTTATTTATTTTAAAAACTCTGTTTTCAATACCTAATGGGCTAACTTATTTTACTATAATATGTAGCACAACCAAACAGAAATAAGCCTGGCTTTAAAACAGTGTTCTGGGAGGGGCATTTCTGGACTCATTTTATCTCCTCTAAGCATCAAAATATTGACTGTACCAGCTAGGTGGGGTATACCCATTAGCAATATCTTAGAGTTAACTGGGTCTTGTTCTCTATCAGCATGCTTTCTGTGATAACCTTCTCTGACACAATAGGGAAAATTATGCTTTATCTTCATTCTCAGAACAACCCACTTGTTTAAGATTCTTTTTTCCCTAAAGTACTTTCCCTCACCTTCAACATGGAAATGTTTCTAAGGTGCCATCATTAAACACTTGCTAGAGGCAGTAGCTCAGCTGCAATGCAGCTTCACCAAATCGTGTCCCAATAGCATGCAAGTTCACAAGGTACTGAGGCAAGTCTTGCCTGTGAGATGAAACCTTGATTGTCTCTCTCTCTTCACGCATAGTGGGGAGGCAAGAATAAACTCCCAGAATTATACATACTTAAAAATGTAGCTTAAAAGATAGAATTGAAGACGAGTTTTAAAAAATTGAAACTATAGCTATATTTATGCACATTAAACAAGACTTTCTGGTGGCCTTTTAAAATTATAAGTTGGTATATTCTATCTTATTCCGCAAATAATTTAAGACAATTTATGACAAGCAAATGTAAATTAGATGTGAGAAATACAAGCGATAAAAAAATAGAGATCAAATGGGGCTAGGAACATGACTCCTATGAAATGCACATTTACGGAGTACATGTTGGGGGCACAAATTTGCTTTTTGCAGTGAATGCAAATAGGAAATTATGTAAGTAGAGAGAAGAAATAGAGGAAATTTTTGCGATTAAAACAATGACATCAAATACGTAGACAAAAGAAAATTCTGGGATCACCTGAAAACCTACCATTAGCATAACCAAAGTAAGTATTAGAAATTGGAATGATGGAGATTATAGGTGTTTTTCCTGAGGAATTAAACCGACACAAAAAAATCATTTATATATATTGTTCTAAGTAAGACATTTCCCCAAATGAGATCAAATTAGGCACAGTATTTCCCTAGGCACAATAAACAGGTAATTTTATTCTCATTCTTACATGGCTATCATAATATTGATGTTCACTTGAATATTCGATTTAAATGTCAGTGGTATCTGTTTCTGGTATATGAAACTAGTGTTTTTATACTTTAATTTTATGACATAGTCTTTGGCTATGACAAAAATAGGTAAACGATTATTTTGTTTTAATCATGGAAAAAACTACATACATGAAATCTATCTGCTTAACAAATTTTAATGTGTACAGCACAATATTGTTAACTACATGTACGTTGTTGTACAGCAGATCCTAAAACTTTATCATCTTGTATGACTGAAACTATTCCCATTGACAACAGCTCACCACTTCCCCTTTCCCCAGCCCCGACAACCACCATTCTACGTTCTACTTTGATGAGTTTGACTACTTTAGAGACTTCAGAGAGTGGAATCATACAATATTGCCCTTCTGTGACTGGCATATTTTACTTAGCAAAATATCCACAAGGTTCATCCATATTGTAGCGCATGACAGGATTCCCTTTTTTTTTTTTGTAAGTTCAAATAATATTCCATTGTAGGTATATATCACTTTTCTTTATCCATTCAATCTAAGTATCCAATGGACACTTAGATTGTTTTCACCTCTTGGCTGTTGTGATGATGCTGATACAAACATGAGGGTGCAAATATCTTTTCCAGACTCTGTTTTCAATTGTTTTTTGAAAAATACAAAGTGAGATTGTTGCATCATATGATAGTTCTTTTTCAAATTTTTTGAGAAACCTCCATACTGTTTTCCATAGTGGCTGTACCATTTTATATAATTCCCATCAAAAGTGCGTAAGGGTTCCAAGTATTCTACGTCTTCACTAACACTTATTACTTTCTGTTTTGGTTTTTATTTTATTTATTTTTCTTTATTTATTTTAAATACAAGGGCCATTCTAACAGATGTGAGATTTTATTTAATTGTGGTTTTGATTTTCATTTACCTAATGATTAGTGATGTTGAACATCTTTTTATATACTTGTTAATCATTTATATGTCTTCTTTAGAGAAATGTTTCTTTACCCCTTTGCGCATTTTTAAACCAGGTTATTTGTTTTTATGCTATTGAGTTGTAGGAGTGCCTTATATATTTTGGATACAAACCCTTATCAGTTAAAGGTTTGGAAATATTTTCTTCCATTTCTGTAGGTTGCCCTTTGACTCTGTTGACGGTTCCCTTGGCTGCACAGAAGCTTTTTAATCTGATGTATTCTCACTTGTCTATTTTTTATTTCATTGCCTGTGTTTTGGTGTCATACAAGAAATCATTTCCAAGATCAACATTTTGAAGTATTTCCCATATGTTTTCTTCTAGGAGATTTATAGTTTTAGGTCTTATGTTTGTCTTTAATCTATCTTGATATATTTTTTGTGTATGATGTAAAATAGGGTCTAATTTCATTCTTTTGCATGTGAATGTCCAGTTTTCCCAGCACTATTTGTTGAAGAAGCTATTCTTTCCCAGTTGTGTAGCCTTGGCAATCTTGTGAAAGATCATTTGGCCATATATGTATGGGTTTATTTCTCAGCTCTCTATTTTTTTCCATTGGTTTATATGTCTGTCATTATTCCAGTACCATACTATTTTGATTACTATTGCTATGTAATATTTTTAAAGTCATGAAGTATGATACCTCTAGATTTGTTCTTCTTTCTCAAGGTTGTTTGAACTATTTGGGGTTCTTTATGGTTCCACATGAATTTTAGGATTGTATTTTTATTTCCACAAAAAATGTCTTTGGGATTTTGATAGGAATTGCATTTAATTTGTACATCTCTTTGGATAAAATGAACATTTTAACAATATTAAGTCTTCCAATCATGAACATAGAGTATCTTTAGGTCTTCTTTGATTTCCTTCAGCAATATTTGTAGTTTTCATTATACAGATCATTTGCCTCCTTGGTTAAGTTTATTCCCAAGTATTTTATTATTTCTGATGGTATTGTAAATGGGACTGTTTTCTTGGTTTCTCTTTTGGATTGTTTGTTGCTGCTGTATAGAAACACAACTGATTTTTGCATGCTGATTTTGTATCCTGAAAACCATGGACGGTATTGTAAATTGATCATAAACTTTTTTTACTCATTATAAAATAATAGAATGTTTTATTGGATGAATGATTTAATTGCCCAGTTGTGATGCTTAATTTTATATATCAACTTGTTTGGGCTAAGGGATGCCTAGGTAACTGGGTGTGTCTGTGAGGATGTTTCCAGAAGATATTAGCATTTAAATCAATAGACTGAGTAAGGAAGATTGTCCTCACCAATGTGGGTGAAGCATCATTCAATCCGTTGAGTTCAAATAGAAAAAAATATGAAGGAAGGGTGAACTTGCTCTTTGTATATAAGCTAGAACACCCATCTTATCCTGCCTTCAAATATTAACATCCGTATTCTCAGGACTTAGCATTTAGACTATGACTACATCACTGGCTTTCCTGGGCCTACAGCTTGCAGATGGCAGATTGTGGGACTTTTCAGACTCCACGATTGTGTGAACCACTCCCTCATAATAAAATTTTTTCTATATATTCTATGCATCCTGTTTCTGGAGAACCCTGACTCTAACACCAGGTATGCTAGTTACAGATTGACATCAACTTGATTTTTTTTCATAATAATCCAGATAATAAGAGAACATGTTAACAAGAATCAAATCATGCAACATTGAGTTTTACAATAGCCAGGCCTTTGGGTTAACACTGAAACAGTCACTTCTCTTGAAACAAATTAGTAAATGAGATCATCAAAGGAGAGTATAGCCGGAAGGGGAAATACTTAGGACAAACTCTTGAAGTACTCAAACTTTATATAATACAGAATTTTCTCTTCTACCTTTCTTTCAACCTCATCTATGTTTTCTTTGCAGGTTAAATCTTTATCCAGCCACAAAATGTTAACCTTCCTGAAGGATCAATTTTAAGTCATCTTGTGTTTTTATTTTATGCTTTTTCCTGGATAGTCTAACCAGTGCCCATGGGCTCATACATCACCTACATACAAATTAAGGGGTTTACGTAACTAGCCCAGAGTTTCTCACCCTCAGCACTATTGACAGTTTGTTTCTAGAGGGAAGCATAGGGATCTGTGCTGCGTATTACAGGATGTTTAGCAGAATCCTTGGTTTCTCCCTACTAGATGCCAGTAGTAACTTCTGGTTATAACAACTAAAAATGTCTGTAGGTGTTTTCAAATGATTCTTGAGGGGTAAAATCACCACTAATCTAGCCTATGGCTTCTGTTGAGCTTTAGGCCCATATGTATGACTGCCTAATTGACATCTCCTCTTGGGTGTCTTAAGGAATTTCAAATTCGATATACTCAAAGCAAAACTCATGATGGAGCTCCTACCCCCAAAAATCTGGGTCATTACCATTGCTTGTTCCCTCATTGAGATGCACCAGAAACTTAGGGATCATCTTCATTACTCTAGATGTATTCATCATCTATTGGTATGTAACAAGTCACCAAATTTAGCATCTTAAAATAACTCTCATCTATTATGTCGTGGTTTCTGTTGTCAGGATTCTGGGCACAACTTAGCTGGTTCTCCTGCTGGTTCTCACAAAGCTGCATTCAGGTGTTGGCAGAGCTGTATTCTCATCTAAGGGCTTGAGTGGGGGAAGAATCTACTTTAAGCTTTGGTTGTTAGTAATGTTTGTTACCACGTGTCTGTATGACAAGGCCCTGGCTTTTTGCTGGCTGTTAGATAGAGGTTGTCCTCAGATCCTAGAGGCTGCCCACAGTTCCCTGCCATACAGATCTCTCCATAAGCAGTTTACAACATGACATTTGCTTCTTTAAGGCCAGCAAAAGTACCTCTTTTTCTGTTTTTCTAAGACAGAATCTCATATCACATAATGTCATGAAGGGCGTGACATCCCATTACCTTTGCCATATTGTATTTGTTAGAAGCAAGACAAAGGCCTTACCTGCACTCAAGGGAAGAGGATTATACAAAGACATGAATCACTGGTTGTCATTTCAGGATGTGTCTGCCACAGTGGAAAATTATTCCACTGTGCAACGCCTGTGAATTTCATCTTATCATATTTATCCATATCCATCAGCTTCTGTCTGTTACCTCCTCAACCTTTATTATGAACTTATCCCAACCTACCATTATTTCTTAGTTCAACAATAGAAGAATCTTCTTTAATGAGTTTGTCTGTATCTACTCTGGCCATTCTCCATCCTTCAGCCAGAGTTATTTCTTTGAAATGAAAAATATGTTCATTTCCCACTCTTGTTTAAACTTTTATGAATCTTTCAAGAGCTCTTAGGAGTGGGATAAAACTCTTTAGCAAAGCTTACAAAGCCTTGCATAATCTGGCCGTTTCCTCCCCGGTCTCGACCCTTGACTATCTCAGCGCCAGCCATCTCGGCTTCTTTCAGATCCTTGGCTTCCTCTTGCCACAGGGTCTCTTTATTAATGCTTTTCCTTTCTTACCCCTCAACTTCTTCCAGCTCACTTCTTCAGATAACTTTTTTGATCTCTCTGAATATAATCTCTCATTATGCCAAATTCTTCCTCTTAGAATTTACAGTAGTTCCAATCTCTCTATCCTCCACTAGACAATAACCTGTATGAACAAAGGGACATGGAGATCTGGTTTAGAATTAGCATGAAACAATTTAATTAAGGGCTTTTAATTTTTTAAAAATCTTAGTGAAGGAATGTTTTACCAGAGAGTTAATTCACAAAATTGTACTCATGTAAGAGACATGGCTCCTTTCAGTTGGGTTTTAAATATCAACTGGATCTAAAGTGAAAACAGTACATACATGCACTATTTAGCAGTTATGTACCTCACAATTCCTTTTGGCCGGAAGTCGGGTCATAGCTTAGATAGGTTCTTGCTCTGGTCTCTCAAGGCTGCAATGAAATACTCAGAAAACTTCAGCTGAGATGGATCTCCATTTTGATTAAGAAGTTAAGAAAATGTATTCATTTGGAAAGTAGCTTGAAAAGCTACATTTTGGCATGGAAAGCAGAAAATTCATTATGTAAGAAAGAACACTTCAAAGTGAAAATTAATTCTCTTCCTCAGGACCTCAGCTCTTTCCACTACCCAGTTAAAAGAATCTTTCATGCAAATTTTACTAATACATACTAAATCAAAATTATAAACCTCTGGAGACTAGAGACAGAGTTAAAGAGTAAATTAAAATATCTAAATAAGTCATCTTCAATATTTTTTTCTTAACAAGAAGTAAAACCTTTTAAATATTCTAATGATTTTTAATGAGTATAGATTTTTTATATCTGTACAACCCTACATTTTCAAATTTATAACATTAAAATCAAATAAGGTATCTCCATTATTTAATTGGCACTTTTGTTACTGTGTTATTTCAGTGTGTAAGGTTACTCTTTGTAAGGCATATACTTTGATTCTAATTAAAATTAATAAATAAACATAAATTGACCTATATGCATAGCAGAACAGATTCACTTTATCTCTCATATTACATTTTATCTTACACGCCTTTTAGATCCTGTTCTAACGTTATACACATCATAAGAGCCTAATATCTAGTTCTTGAACAAATACATATGTAAGGTTTTATTTTAGGGTGTTACAACAAATGATGCAACAAATATATTTTGAACTTAAAAAGAAAAATCTCTTTCTAGGGTGTAGTGAATGAAAGCAAGACACCAACTGTGAGACCTTGGGCCAGTTACTTAAATTTTTCAAGCTATTTTTCTTATCTAATACCTAGGGAAGCCATTATTGAGAGGATAAAATTAGATCATGCACACAAGTGCTTAATAGAATGCCTCCTTCGTGCTAAGCATATTCAAGAAATGTTAACAATTGCTCTTTACTCTTTATAGCAACTCATCATCATTGTTCTGAAATGTGCTCCTCAGTACCAAAACATGCTTGCTTGTTCTGAAATTGCTGGGGACTTACCGGCTAGTATTTTAAATCTTAACAGAAACATTTGTTCTTGTGAAAAAAAACATATTGGAGGTTTTTTTAAAATAATAAATTAGGTTATGAAGGCACAGGAGAACGTTGTAAGAATTTATCTGTGAATTCTTTCTCATAACTGCATTTTTCATCACAAGGTTAGTTTATGTAGGTATTGCCAATGAAGAAGCAAAAGAAGAGGATGGGACCTTATTAATCTTTCTAGAATATCACTTTCATCATGTAACTGCCCTTTTCTAAAAGCTCCTAATAACTTTCTGTGGTTTAGAGGATAGTGAGCAAAGGCAGAATTAGAAAGCAAAAGCCCATCCATAATAAGGCTTCTTCCATTCCTTTCAAATAAATAATGTCTATTCCCTTCACACACACTGCCCCAGCAGGACTGGTCTGTTCTCCATTTCACCAAAACTGCATGACCCTTCTCACCTTTATACTTCTATTTATGTCTTTCTCTTTGCCTGGCCTGACCCCTCTGTTTTGGAATTTATCAGGTCTTTATAGCTTCTTATAATTGCTTTTTTTCAACATTGTATGATTGAAAACAAGGGATATTCTATGATGTTGTTATATAAAGAAAAGAATTGATTGGGAAAGGGTAGTTAAATGGGTCTAGTCTCCTCAGACCTTGATGAAGGGAATGACTGATATTTTCCTGGTTGACAAATGACATGATCTTCACATTAGGATTACAAGTGGCAGTAGGTAGATATCACCCCAACTTTTTCCTGTTTGGTCCTGTTTCCTGACTCAGAGTCCCATCCACAATTTGGATGAATGCACTTTGGATGAACAATTCTTGGGATCTAGCAGATCATTGATTAAGATTATTGATTTCTAGTACAGTTGTAATTTTCCATTTTGTTGTATCAGTGTAGATCAGAAGATACTAGTTAGATCATTTTCATCTAACAAACACTGAAGGCTTTTCCATCTTTGTATTTAATTCTAATCCTTATAATTCTTCTAACCCTTTTTTGAGCCCATGAGACCCTCCTTCCTATATTTTCAACCTCATTCTATTTACCGAATATTTCCTACACGTGCTCATGCCTCTTTGTTTGAAAAGAAAAAAAAGGCAAAGTTTTTTCCCGTGTCTTCCTCTAGCTCTTACTGATCATATTTATGGTTCATGTAGCATTCTCTGTCTACTTTCTTAGTGTTTCATAATGTGGTAGGCATCATGGAAAAATGGCTAGATTCTCCTTTAGTTTGAGGCACTAATTCTCCAGCTGCCAGGATGATATTGGCTGCTGTTGTCCCACTCCCTGTCCCTGAACTTGCTTTTCTTCTCTTATCTGAAATGCCACATCTGCCCACATTATATTGAAATGCTCATTACTTGCAATACCTTCAAATTGCTACCAATTTCTAATTCCAAGTATGTGAATTCATACCATCTCTTGTACAACATTGGGTGAGAAGAGACAAGGATCATTTCTGGGTTTTGGTCTTGAATATCCTGCAGTAACTTGAGGTCATTATATCCTAAATTAAAATCATGTTATTCTCTCCAGATTTCACTCTCCCTCTAATATTTAAATTTCAGTGTATGGCATCACCATCTGCTGCCCAGTATCTCAAGAAAGAGGCCAATATTTCTACCTTCATATTTTATCTCTTACCAATTTATTTCTCTTTCTGGGACTAACTAAACACTTCTTAAGTCCTGCTACCTTTGCCACCTGGATGATCCCAAATGCATTCAGTTCTATTCATCCACTATTTTATTTCAGGCCATTGAACTATCTTGCCTGGATTATTTCTATAGCTTCTTTACTTGCCTTCAAAATTTCTCCATGTCAGTCCATTATCTGAAGCAATCTTCCCAAAACTCAATGAAGCAGTGCAATGACTACTAGACCTTCTGTGATATGATAGCAACTTTCCTGTCTTCTCTCTTGCTAGATCCTTCAAGCTCCAGATAATCACTTGTATCTCTGCCAGCATCATGTTCTCTTACATCCAGTCCTTTCCATGGTTTTTTTTTTCTCTGCCTCATAGGCTCTCTTCCAATCCTTTCCTGGCAATAAATATGACTTATCTTTTTGGTGTCAGTTTAGTCGTGTAAACAGCTTGAAATGCCTTCCTTGGTTTATTTTTAGAATATACTGCATCATATACAACAGACTATGTTCTTATGTTTTAAACATTGACTAGCATAGTATGGATTTCCAAAGAAAGTACTGAATGCTATTGTACATATGTATTGGATTGTTTATTTTCTCTCAATCTGTACTGATAGTTTAGCTCATTTATGGTAAAGTTAGTTGGCTTTTTAGATCCTGGTACTGTGGTTTAATCAATGCTGAAATACAGTCCTCTGTGTGGCTACCATAATATATATTTTTAATCCTGAAATTTAGCAAGAGTTATTTCAAAAAGCTATCTTGAAACTGATGTTTTAATTTCTATTTTATTTTCTATGTACATAGGAAGAAGCTGAAGATTCCTTGCTCAGCTCCACTTGCTAACTGACTTTTTAGATACAATCCTTTTTTTTTTTTCTTGGCAAACAAGTCAGGTGCAAGGAAAAGGTAGTCAGAGAGAGGAATACAGCATGTTCTCTCCATACCTAGTAGGTAACACATCAAATCTGCAAGCTTAAGGAAGGAAACTGAATTACACACAAGCAAACTTAATTAAAAGAGAGAAGATTTTCCATTTTGTAACATGGTACACAATTTTGAAATATTAATCTCTTGTTTTAAAAACAGTATTTAAAGATAATATGAGAAAAATAAATAACATGAGAGATGAAATTGTATAAATTAACAAATTGAATTATTTTTTTTCAGACTATAATTACTAATTTTTAAAATGCATGTGAGTTAGCAAAGCTGGTCACACATTCATCAAAAATATTTCTATTAAGTCCACAAGTGATTTGTACTTCCATATGTTTGCTTTGGAATGGGATTACACTAATAACACAAAAATATTGACAATATATCTGGAACTATGATCATAGTGTTTCAAAATTTGAAATGTCAAGTGCAGCAAATATATCGCGTTATGCTGATATTTGATATTTCTTTCAAAAATATTATACATTTTATATGTAAGATACAGATACTTCCTGAAATTGTCAAGTGAAACAATTTTAAGTTACTTTAAAATAATATAGATACTCTCATGCTATAATGATATTTTCTGGACAGTATCAAAAAAGTTATGCAGTTATGCCACAAGCCATTTTATTTTTTACTTTTTCTTAACTGTAAGGCTTTTCATCTTTTCATCTAAATAGTAATGTCTATTAAGTCCTTCAATAAATATTGAGTATCTCCTATGTAACAGAAAATGGTCCAAGCAGAAAGATTTACCCACTAACAAAATAAAGTCTTTGCTTTTGTGGAGGTTACTCTGTAGAAGGGAAGGAGACAAGAAGGAATCAGTCAATGCATTTTGTGCTAAATTGTAAATGCAATGGAGAAGAGGGGAGTATGCTGTCATTATTTCATAATGCCATCAGGCAAAGCTAATTGATACGACAATAGTTAGAAAGAGATGAAAGGGAAGTGAAGAAGAAAGCAGAGCTGATCTGGCAGAGAACACACTCCAGGCAGAGTGAAAACATGTGCAAAGACCTTGAGGTTGATGTGCTTCAAGGAGTCCTAGCGTGGATAAGCAAGAGAGCTGGTAGGAAATGAGATCCAAGACCTGAGTGTGGAAGTCAATGATGGTACAGACTATGTAGGGTCTCGTATGTCAATATACAAACTTTGGGTTTTATTTAGTATAAGACTGAAATTTTTAGATGGTTTTAAGCAGAGAAAAAATAATAATTTATATTTTAAAAGTGTTCCTATGGCTACTGTGTTGAGAGGCAGAGGAAGAAGTAGGAAGATCAATTAAAAGACTAGTTTTATAATCTAGTCCAGATGAGGATGGCTTGGACCATGAGTGACAGGAGGGTAGAAATAGCAAGAAGTGGCCATATTCCAGGCATATTTTGAAAATAGCATGAAATTTCCTAGTGTATTGGATTTTAAATGCTAGTAAAAGAAATAAATCAGGCATGCTTTAAAATTTTTGCCTTTATACTTCTGGCATTTATATATTTATAGATAAATTTCCTTATACATTTTGTGTTAGTGTATAGTGCATAATTTTAAGTGTTTCTTAAAGTGTGAAACAAAGTACTTGTTAACTTTGCCAATTTTCAATATTTTAGCTTGTGGTTCAAAAATGTGTTTTTCAATTTCACTCCAGGGCACTAGGCACCACCTACAGTTGATATAATTTTCAATTTGCAATTATACTTCTAAATTTCCATCTTTTATTATCTTTTAAAATCTACAGAGAAAAACCTTAAAGATTATTTCAGACTGTAGCAACTGATAGTCACCTATTCAATATCCATTATGCCCTTTATTGAAAATAGATTTCTGATTTGGTCAAGGTGGCAATGTTCCTAGCTAAAAATACTAATTTTCCCAGCCTCCCTTGCATCTAGGTGTGGCTGTGTGACCCATTTCTGACTGATAAGATAGAATTTTTTTTTTTTTTTTGAGATGGAGTTTCACTCTTGTTGCCCAGGCTGGAGTGCAATGGCACGATCTCGGCTCACTGCAACCTCCGTCCGCTGGATTCAAGCAATTCTCCTATCTCAGCCACCCAAGTAGCTGGGATTACAGTCATGCACCACCATGCCCAGCTAATTTTGTATTTTTTTAGTAGAGACGGGGTTTCTCCATGTCGGTCAGGCTAGTCCCGAACTCCCGACCTCAGGTGATCTGCCCGCCTCGGCCTCCAAAAGTGCTGGGATTACAGGCGTGAGCCACCGCGCCCAGCCTAAGACAGAATTTGTTAATGGGGCTCTAGGAAAGATTTTTTAAGAATCACAGATGACATGATGCTCCTCCCTATTCCCTTTGCCTCTTCTTGCTACTTAGATTTGAGCCATAGAGAAGCAAAATCCATCTTAAAATCTCAAGTATTTTATGTATTGTAGATTTTGGCTCTTTTGGAAATAGCTTATTACAGCTTAATATTTTTTCTATTTTTTAAATAAGACAAATTAGCATGTAGAAGGATGCAGCATTTTTCTAGGTTCTTTACTAAATGTTGGGAAAAAAACTGTCAGAAGGGAATGTGATATTAAAAAGTGGGAAGTAGTCCATTATAATCTTTTTGACTTTATTTATTTATTTATTTATTTATTTATTTTTTATTATTATACTTTAAGTTTTAGGGTACATGTGCACATTGTGCAGGTTAGTTACATACGTATACATGTGCCATGCTGGTGTGCTGCACCCACTAACTTGTCATCTAGCATTAGGTATATCTCCCAATGCTATCCCTCCCCCCTCCCCCCACCCCACAACAGTCCCCAGAGTGTGATATTCCCCTTCCTGTGTCCATGTGATCTCATTGTTCAATTCCCACCTATCAGTGAGAATATGTGGTGTTTGGTTTTTTGTTCTTGCGATAGTTTACTGAGAATGATGGGCAAGGACTTCATGTCTAAAACACCAAAAGCAATGGCAACAAAAGACAAAATTGACAAATGGGTTCTAATTAAACTAAAGAGCTTCTGCACAGCAAAAGAAACTACCATCAGAGTGAACAGGCAACCTAAAAAATGGGAGAAAATTTTCGCAACCTACTCATCTGACAAAGGGCTAATATCCAGAATCTACAATGAACTCAAACAAATTTACAAGAAAAAAACAAACAACCCCATCAAAAAGTGGGCAAAGGACATGAACAGACACTTCTCAAAAGAAGACATTTATGCAGCCAAAAAACACATGAAAAAATGCTCACCATCACTGGCCATCAGAGAAATGCAAATCAAAACCACAATGAGATACCATCTCACACCAGTTAGAATGGCAATCATTAAAAAGTCAGGAAACAACAGGTGCTGGAGAGAATGTGGAGAAATAGGAACACTTTTACACTGTTGGTGGGACTGTAAACTAGTTCAACCATTGTGGAAGTCAGTGTGGCGATTCCTCAGGGATCTAGAACTAGAAATACCATTTGACCCAGCCATCCCATTACTGGGTATATACCCAAAGGACTATAAATCATGCTGCTATAAAGACACATGCACACGTATGTTTATTGCGGCATTGTTCACAATAGCAAAGACTTGGAACCAACCCAAATGTCCAACAATGATAGACTGGATTAAGAAAATGTGGCACATATACACCATGGAATACTATGCAGCCATAAAAAATGATGAGTTCATGTCCTTTGTAGGGGCATGGATGAAATTGGAAATCTTTTTGACTTTTTAAAAAAATTTCTTTGCACCATTCTAGCATGTATAACTGGAAAGCCACAAGTATCTTGCCTTGTTCACTTTTCCATAGTGTGGAGTTAGGATTGCCTTCTGCTATTTTTTAATCATTATGTGGCCTTGATCCAGTTGACTAATCAAGCTAAGCTTCAGTTTCCTCATTTGCAAAATAAGATTAATAGTTATTTTCTCATTAATTAGTGAGGAGTAAATGACATACTATAGGTAAATTATATAAATCCCATTAAATCCTAGGGTCTGTGCCTGGCACATGGTAAGATTCAATTACATGTTAACTACTGTTATTGTGGTTGTTATTATTTCTGTTGATATTTATAAATCTCTGTGTTATTAAAGCAGTGAAAGGTTTTTGAAATTAAATTTGAGTTGCAGACATTGTTCATAAAAGCAGGAAGAAAACTCTGCAAAGCTAGCGGTGACGGTAGCTCACTGGGGGTGGCTGCCAAGAAGGTACAAAGGACCTCCCACAAAGGGAAAGCTTGTGGCTAAGAACTTTTTCTGACCTTTTTTTTCTCATTACTTTAATGTCACTAGGCCACACATCTCAATACTAAAAACATCTTGATAATTTATTGTTTTTTTGTGTGTCTATTTCCCGTCTAACAATATCTCAACCTTATGTATACTAAGCTTTATTGAATTCCTTCTAAGTATTGTCTACATTTGAAAAGATTTTCCCCTGCTCTACTGTAATCTGAGTTGAGCAATCTCACATGCATGTCTGCAGAGCAGGATTTAAGAACTCGTTAGAAATATTAAATCCAGAGGAAAGCACAGGTGCAGGACTTCTGGCTTCAATTTCATTTGCATAATAGTAGCTGGGTAATTGAAGCTGTCAGTAGTTACCTGGCTAAATACAAAAGATAAGAACACTGTATTAAAGCATGTTTCTCTAAAAAGTTGAATGAATGTTGTTAACATTTACTAGTAAACACAGGTGTGGAATTCTAGGATTCCTTTTTATAAGTTCTTTTACTGGAATGTTCCAATCTCTTCTTTAAACCTTATTTTTGACTCCTCTAGCTAGAAAAAATTTTTTGCCACTAAATCCCTTTTTCTTTTCAGGGTGGGTACCTTTTGCAATTTTAATTATAGAAGAGCCTTAACTGTTGGCAAAACAAAGCTATTTGGTTTCCTGCCTCAGGGAAAGTTTAAAAAAGGATTGCAGAAAATTGTATGCACTAAATATCTAAGATCCAGTTATTTCTCAAAGACATTTAATGTTTGAAAAAAAAATTACAAAGCCCTATAACAATAATTTAGCAATACATATTAAAAGCCTTTTAATGCAAATTAATTTTACATCACTTAGTGTACATGCTCCAAGGATGCTCATCAGAATTATTCATAACAAAAAATACCTGGGAAACCTTCTACAGTGAAATATAGAATCCCACATATAGTTACATAGTAAGCTGTCCTTTAAAGTAGTGTTGTAAAAAAAACTGTTTCATGGGTATATGTTCTGGATCTCTTATGTAAGAAATAAAAACAACAAATATGATAGGTTCATAATATTATGTACAAATAGTGGGAATATACATAAGCATTAATTGGATTCAGTACCATGTTCAGAGTTATCAGGGAACTACTCTGATCATTAGAATAGAACACCATGATTAATTAATGATATCTACCTCTGTAAAGTAAACTAACATCTACCATGCTACATACTTAAGATTCTTGTAAAAAAACTGAAAAAGTGATTATTTCTGGGAGGTGGAACTAAAGGGGATTTTATTTTTCTTATTTTTTGTTTATCTTTATTTCTATCTTTGATAAAATCAATTTCTTATTTTTATAACATTGAAAAAGAGCAACAAAATATTTTTAAAGAATCTTTCCTTAAAAACGTAAGTTATCTACAAATGTAATAAACAGAACTCATTTTGTGAAAAAAAACAACCAAAATTTTCCTATTATATTTTTAAGGTTTGGAAAGTTTAGATAACTTTTACCACATAGTTCTATACAGAGATATTCCATCTCATCTAGCTTTTGGCAATTTATTCTTAGTTATATGTACTTAGATACAATGCACAATTAATCTTGATAATTGGAAACAAAATTCCCTCTTAACATTTTGATAACTTTTTTAGAGCTGAACAAATTTACTTTTGTTTCATTTATGTACAGAAATGAGAAAACTTAGTGTAGCAGTCAGTTGGATATAAAAATAAGATTTTGAATTTTCTACTATATGTTTAAAGTATAAAGATATTTTCTTCTTGTTTCAGAAAGTAACTGATAGGCCCATATGACACTAGAAATGTCACTAAAATTAATTTTCATTTATTAACACTTGTATAGGACAAAGATATTTTATGAGTCACAGTGAGATATTATAATGGCATCAGCCAATTTACAGAGTGTAAATGAATTTTCTTGTCAGCATTTTTAATTGTACGTATATTTTTCCCTTTTTGTAAAATGTAAGAATAATTGAAATGATTGGGCAATAGGAATACTTGAAGATAAATTTATATAATATGAAAGAATCTTCAAGCTTCTAAATTCTATAGAGTGTTTACTTGATTTCTGAATAATAAAAGTAATAAAGATTAAGAGAACTGTCATTTCACCCCTGTATGACAGAGAGGAGAGACTCGGAGTTTAGCAATTTGTGTGTGTGTGCCTATTCCATTAAGAAGAATCATCTTCAATCTGGGTAGGACAAAGCACCCATCATAAAAATATAATAAAATAAGTGGGAAACTAGTTCCCACTTCTCAGACCTAGCAACTTACCTGATAGGAAGTTACACAGAATGATCATTTTGTCTTCAGAGTTCTTTAGAATGGGAAAAATGCCATGATACCTGAAAGGGGACCCTTCCCTCATTTTCCCAATGGGAAAAATATTTAATTTCACGCTAGACTGAAGAGCTTCATGTCACTCTCTAGCCATGTTTCTGGATGGATAAATAAGCAGCTGATTGGTGAACATTTAGTGGAGAGAAGACATTAACATTAAAAGAGAACCTAGATTCTCAGGTACAGAAATCTCAAAAAACTCTCTTCCTGTTTTTGATAAATTTACTAGCTTGGCAGTCACCCATTTGCTTTGTGCTTTAACTGGGTATGACTGAACCTTGCTCATGCCTTAGGCAATTAAGTAAAAATAGCTTTTGGGTTTGTTAAGATCAGTATGTGTCAATAGCATGGTGTAATTATTTAGAAGTGTAAAGCACAAATTATCCTTGTATCCTCAGTTGGCCACCTCTAGAGTATAGTGCTAGAATGTGAAAACTATATTTTGTAGAAAATACACACTAATTGTAGCATATTCAAAGGAGGATCATCAAGCTACGGAGAGATCTAGAACCACTGTGTGTGTTGAAAATGTTAAAGAACTGATAATATTTAACATAAAGAGGTGAAGACTAAGGAGGTCACATAATAGCTATCCACAAATAGTTGAAGATCTGTCTGATGGTTAACATAATTTTGAGGCTTAAGAAAATAGAAGAAGCAGTGGGTGGTAGTTATATGGCGGATATTTCACCTCAGTGAAGGAATCATTTTATAATAATTAGAACTGCTCAGTAATGGGATAAAGTGCCTTTAAAAATCCCCTACCATTGAAAATATTTCAGTAGGATCTGAATTACTGCCTTTCAAGAAAGTCACTAAGTGGATTCCAGTAGTGGATAGGAACCCTTATATGCTCTGATTTAATAAATCTGATTTGTCTCTACATCTGCATAATTACTCAATCAGTAACTCTAAATCATAGTATATACGTATCGTTTGAAAGCAATCTTGAGCAAAAGGAACAAAGCTGGAGGAGTCACATTACCTGACTTCAAAATCTACTACAAAACTAATAGCCATGAAAGCGGCACGATGCTACCATAAAAACAGATATAAAAATCAATGGAACAAAATGGAGAGACCAGAAATAAATCCCCACATTTACAGTCAATTGATTTTTGACAAAGGTGCCAAGAACATACAGGGAGGAAAGGGTGGTCCCTTCAAAGAATGTTGGCAAGAAAACTGAATATCCACAGAAGGATGAAAATGGACTGTCATCTCACATCATGTAACAAAAATCAACTCAAAATGAAATAAGACTTAAATTTGAGACCTGTAACGATAAAATGGTTCAAAGGAAACATAGATAACAGGCTTCTTTACATTGGTCTGGGCAATGAATTTTTTGGATATGACTCCTGAAACCCAGGGAGCAACAGCAAAATAAACAAGTGGGATTGCAGCTTCAGCGCAGCAAAGAAAATCAACATAGTAAAGAGACAACCTACAGAATGGGAGAATGGGAGAAAATGGTTGCAAATCATACATCTGACAAAGGATTAATATATAAGGAACTCAAACACTTCAATTGCAAGGAAAGGAAACATACAACCTGGTTAAAAAATGAACAATGGAACTAAATATTTTTCAAAGGAAGATATACAAAAGCCAACAGGAATAAAAATGCTCAACATCATTAATCATCAGGGAAATGCAAATTAAAAGGTCAATGTAGTATCGCTTCACAACTGTAGAATGACTGTTTTTGAAAAACAATAAGTATTGATGAGGATGTAGAGAAAAGGGAACCCTCATTCACTGTTGGTGAGAATATAAATGGGTACAGCCATTATTATCAAAAATATTATAGAGGTTCCTCAAAAAAATTAAAGATAGAACTACCATATGATCCAACAATTCACTTCTGGGAATATGTCCAAAGGAAATGATATCAATGTCAAAGAAATGTCTCCATCCCCATGTCTACTGTAGCATCATTCATAATAGCCAAGCTGTGGAATCAACCTAAGCGTCCACCAGTGCATGAATAAATAAAGAAAATGTGGTGTGTACATACAACAGATTACTATTCAGCCTTAAGAAAAGAAAATCCTATCATTTGCAACAACATGGATGAACCAGAAGGGCATTATGTTAAGTGAAATAAGCCAGACACAGAAAGGCAAATACTCTGTGATCTCAGTCATATGTGGAATCTAAAAGAGTTGAGCTTGTAGAACAGAGAGTTGAATGGTGGTTGCTGGACACTGAGGTGGGAGGGATAGGGAGATGTTAGTTAAAAGGTATGAAGTTTCAGTTAGGATGAATAAATTGTGGAGATCCATTGTATAGCATGGTGACTATAGTTAATAATGTATTGTAGACATGGACGTTGCTAAGAGATTAGATCTTAAATGTTCTCTCCAAAAAAAAAAGGTGATGTGATGAATATATTAATTAGCTTGATTTAACCATTTCCCAAAATGTACATATATCAAAACATCATGTTCTGTGCTGAAAATGTTTAAAATTTTTGTCAAAAATAAAATATTTTAACTACTCTGAAATCTGTCATATGAAGACTGCAGTCATGTGCCACGTAATCATCTTTCAGCCAATGATGGACTGCATAAACCATGGCCCATAAGATCATAATGGAGCTGAAAAATTTGTCTCCTGGTGACATCGTAGCTATTGTAACATAGCTATTGTAACATTGCAGCATTACTCAGGTGTCTGTAAGTAAGTTTGTAGGTGTAACAAACCTGCATTGCTAGTTATTTCAAAAGTAAAAATAAAAATTAAATCTTAAAAAATACATAAAGTCTTATAGAAAGGAAAATATTTTTGTATTTTTGTACAATGTTTGTCTTTTAAGCTCAATGTTATTTAAAAAGAGTTAAAAAGTTTTAAAAATAGTTTATAAGTTAAAAGTTACAGCAAGCTAAGGTTAATTTATTATTGAAGAAATAAAAATTTAAAAATAAATCTAGTATAGCTTAACTGTACAGTGTATGTAAGTCTATAGTATTATACAAGAATGTTTTTAGGCCTTCACATTTACTCACCACTCACTCACTCACTGACTTACCGAGAGCAACTTCCAGTTCTATAAACTTCATTAATGGTGAGTGCCCTATGCAGGTGTACCATTTTTTATCTTTTATACTGTGTTTTTACTGTACCTTTTATAAGTTTAGATATGTTTAAATACATAGATACTTACCTTTGTGTTAAAATTGCCTCCAGTATTTCAGTACAGTAACATGCTGTAGAGGTTTGTCGCCTAGGAGAAACAGGCTATACCCTGTAGCCTAGGTGTGTAGTAGGCTATACCATCTAGGTTTGTATAAGTGCATTCTATGATGTTTGCATGAACTTGCCTAACTATGCGTTTCTCAGAATATATACCCGTAAAGTGATGCAAGACTGTATTTCATTAACCAAAATTAGTAAAAGAGTGCTACATCTTCCCCAACTCTCAGATTAAGCTACTTTAAAACTTGTTTTATGAACAGTAAAGTTAACATTTCTTGTGAATTCCTTAACAGGTTTTTAGTTGGCTTTCCAGCTCCAAAGACATCTTCACACTCAGGAGTTAATTTTAAAGATTAATAATGGTTTCCTCAGGGAAGTATGCAATTTGTTCCACTAAATTAAATTAATTGAAACAATTTCCACTAGTAAAAGTATCTCATTTACCTAGTAGATATATTGGTCATTTTTCACATTTGTAGCTATACAACATTTGGAATACCCACCTTATATTTGGAGAGTTCCTCAGGTTATACATCTTGCCTTCCTGTTCTAAAATTCATACCGTGTATTTTGTTTTAATCAAGTATAAAACAGTGTCAAACGTGGAGACAACTGCCTTTTGAAAGAATAATTAATTACTTACATTTCCCAGGAGAAGGGGGCATGTCATGCCACACAGAACCACATGAGGAAGCACCAGGTTCGTCAGGAGGCAGGAGCAGGAATGAAGGGACAGCATGGCCCAGAGCATTTATTGTGTTTTTCATGGGAAAGTCAAGGCAGGGGAGGAGAAACAGTTTAGGATTGGCTAGTTTGAATAATGCCAATGGGCTCTGGGCTGTAGGGCCTTTAGTTTTCTGGTACTTGGCTCTGGGTGATTTAGGCTGATGGTGGGTAGAGGTGATATTGGCTTAGTGTGTGAGAGTTAAATACAGGAAGCAGGTAGTGGGTATGGAGTTGGAATTTGTTGGAGAATTTGTAATATGATTTTCATACTACTGCTAAAGCTGGATAATAGAAGAGATGTAAACAACCTTAGCAATTAGCTTGGCCCTGTGATTAATGGATGCCAAGTAGAAAAATATAGAATCTAAGAAAACACATTTTGAATACCTCCCCAAAGTAGAAAATAAAGGTTATTCTCCTAGCATGTCTTGCTGCCAGGACATAAATATATGACTTAGCATGAATAATCAATGCATTTGCAGGAGATTTGGATTTAGAGGTGTCCAAGATGAGGGAAGCAAGCCAACTGAGAATGCTTCTTTTGGTTAGCAGAGCATTTAGTTCCTGGGGCCAGCAGGAGAGAATCTGAAATCTAGTTTTAGTATTTTGTGTAAAAACTGTGGAGTCTGTAAGAGCTGCGCTGTCTTAGCCAAGTGCACAGGCAATTGTGTTTTTGCCAAAGGAATTAATTCAGTATAGCTGAGCATTTTCTAAATGCTGTCGCTTGTGAGTCTAGCTTTCTGGCCTTCTTGGAAGTTTTGTGAACTCCTTAAGGTGTTTCAATAAGTTTCCTTTATGCTTAACCTATTCAGAGTAGATTCTGTTGTTTGCAACTAAGAACATTGAGGTATGCAGTGAATTTCTGGAGTCTAATTTTTCCTGAATTTCATTTTAATAAACAGAGGACAGGCAATAGATGAAAATATTCTTTAACCATTTTAGGATTAATGAAATGTTCCTAGTTTGAGAAATCAGTAGCTATTCTATTGTTTGATGGAGTAAAGAAATTGTAAGCAGGTTCAGTAAATAATGTTACAAGAGTACATTAATTCATTACCCCAAACAAGGGCAGAAAACAACAGTAGGCAAATTAGCTTGTAAACTACAATGATAAATGTAGAGTTTTATGACTATTCTGATGACACAGAGAGATTTACAGGAGAATGATTCTTTATAATGAGCCCCTTTAGCTAGAAACCAAAACAAAGTCTGTTTGCACATACAGAGAGGAAAGGCAGAGTTGGTGATCATATGTCAGGATATCCAGCATGTTTCTAAACATGGATAGCAAGTTAAAAAACCTCTCATTCCAACCAGAAGGATGAAGTATATATATTTTCCATGTGTAGGTTTTATTTTCATGATCTAAAGTAAATATTGTATATTTTAAGATGTACAAATAATGAAGAACTCTTAGTATGTCACAAATGGCACCAAGTATTTATTTCTTATATCTTATAACAAACCTTTGTAGTGATTAGCAGGAACTATCTAACAAACCCTTTCAACTTTTGTGAAACTCTCATCTGTTCCTTTGATGGGGATTTTTTATTCTTGATAATTACCAGAGCCTCTAACCACAAAGAAGGATCAGAGAAGCGGATGACTCAATTCTTACCCCAATCTCTGTGTCTTATTCAAATTAAAACCTTGCTACAAAAAGAGAAATTTGCTTCCCCTAAGACATTTAGTAATATATTTTTTGTTTTACAAGAAATATAATGGAGATACTATTTTATGTGATTTAGACATAATATGAACAGAAAATAAGTGTTTCATATGACAGTGAAGATAACTGTGAGAAATACCATATGTAAAGATTTTTCTGACTTTCCTTAGACATTGCAGAAGTATAATTTCTCTGTTTATGTGAACTCCATATAAACATGGTTAAGTTTATTTGAACTCTTTGTTTCCATGTTGCTTCATTGTGGTAATTCTGATCATTGTATGAATTAAGCATTTCTTCAAAGAAACAGATGGGTTACTTCAATCAAAGTTGTAAATGTGTTAAAGACCTATATATGCATATATGTAAAAGAAGCTTAGGATATTTTTGATGCAGTATTATATATCATTTTATATAGGATTATTTGGTACTCAGTGTATATCACAGATTTTACCAAATTCCTTTAATTATCTGTTTGATGTTTTATCTTCCCCCATTGCATTTGTAGCTCTTTAAGGATGAGACCTACATAGTCTTATATTTATATCTTTAGTCCTCTCTGAGTAACTGATGCAGCAGGTACTTCATAAATTAATTTATTCTGTTCACAAACATTCACTTTGCTACTTATTGGGTATACAGAGTTCAGCAAAATATTCTTGCTCTCACTAGATTCAGCTTAGTGAGGAGAATAGACATTTAATAATTAAACACAAAGATAAATGTTATAAGTGCTATAAAGAAAAAGAAAAGGATCCAATGAATTTATGGGAAATGTAAAATAATGTTGTAGGAGTTTCAAGTTGTTTACCTGTTACCATAGTACTAGGCCATTACTGAGCCGTTACCGAGCATGAACAAAGGTATCAAGGACAGAAGGCATATTCATAAGAAAAATAAGAAATCCAAAGTAGTTTGCTTGTTGAGTCTGCTCACTCTCTCTAGTGCCTTGGCGCATGCTTGGCTTTTTCTTTTGCCCTTGTACATCAGACTTCAGGTTCTTCAGCCTTTGGACTCTGGGACTTGCACCAGCAGCCTCCCAGCAGCTCTCAGGCCTTCAATCTCTGACTGAGGACTGTACTGTTGGCTTTCCTGGTTTTGAGGTTTTTGGATTTGGACCAAACCCTGCTACCAGCTTTTTTCTTTACTGAGTTTGCATACAGCCTATCATGGGACATCGCCTTGTAATCATCAGGCTTGAGAAAATATGGCCATTTAATGCAGCCGGGAAGAATTTCTCCTACTGAGACGGACCAGAATATCGAGTAAACTGGCATACTCTTAACAGACCATCTGAGAGAACCCACTGAGAGAGGTTAGATAAATGATCCAGATGTTGGTACTGAAGGAGGAGGAAACCAAGAACCCTGCACAGGGTTGCGGAGTACCAGAATGCATTCCAGGCCCTGAACAACTCCTATGGAAGAGGTGGCTCTGACCTATGTTAGCTGCCAGACCTGGAGAGAACAGGGCTGTCTTTCTCACGGGACCAGGGCAAGTCTGATCTGCACTCCCTGCTCTCTGCCAGTCCCTTCCAGAGTCTCTGCCTGGCTGTGCATTCACACAGTGTAGCCTCACCTACCCTGCCAGAGCACTTTTACCAGTGGCCATTGCCATAGTTTTTTTTTTTTTTTTTTTTTTTTTTTTTTGCCAGAGGCCACTACCATACCACTGGAGTGCTTTTACTGATAGCCTCCTGCCAGAATGTTTGCCTGTGACCCTGCTGCTGCCCCTTTGGAGCATATTTGCCTATGGTGCCCCTGATGCCCCACCAGAGTGCTTCTCACCTGCATGCCCGTGCTGCCCCTGCTGGAGCACTTATGCCCACAACCAAGCACCCCCACCATCCCTTACAGAGTGCTGTTGCCAGTGGCCTAGGAGCATCTCGAACCCTCCAGCCCAGCCAGGGCTCAACCTCAAGGTACCAGGGGACAAAGTTACAGACCTGGTCCCAGCCACCTAGGGTTAGAGCACACAGTTCACCAGTGCAGAGCTTTGCCTGGAATCTCTGAAAGTATCTAGAAACAGTCATTCAACTACACGCAACTGGCACCACAGTCAAATGCTCAAGGCAATAATGATCACAAAAACAAAAGCCCTATCCAAAGGACAGCAACTTCAAAGTGTAAATGAACATCAGCCCTCATAGGTGAGAAAGAACTAGTGCAAGAACTCTGGCAACTCTAAAAGCCAGAATGTTTTCTTACCTCCTAATGATTATACCAGCTCTCCAGCAATGATTCTTAACCAGATTGAAATGGCTAAAACGTCAGACACAGAATTCAGAATCTGGACAGCAAGGAAGTCCATTAAGATATAAGAGGAGGTTGAAACCCAATCCAGGGAAAGCAGTAAAATAACCTAAAAGTCAAAAGATGACATAACCATTCTAAGAAAGAACCAAACTGAAGTTAGGGAAATGAGAAATTTGACACAGGAATTTCAAAATACAATAGGAAGCATCAACAACCGAATAGACCAAACCGAGGAAAGAATCTCAGACTCTGAAGATCACTCTTTCAAAGCAACACAGGGAGACAACAATAATTTTTTAAAATGAACAAAACTTCTAAGAACATTGGAGTTATGTAAAGAGAAGAATCTTATTGTTCCACATTCCTGCAAAAGAAAAGGAGAGAGCAAGTAACTTGGAAATTATATTTGAGAATAAAGTCCATGAAAATTTTCCCAATCTCACTAGAGAGATTAACATGCAAATTCAAGAAATTCAGAGAACCCATGTGAGATACTATGCAAAACAACCATCCCCAAGACACACAGTCATCAGTTTTCCATGGTCAGTGGAAAAGAAAAAAAATCTTAAAGGTCTTAAGACAGCTAGAGAGAAGGGGCAGGTCACATACAAAGGGAACCCCATCAGGCTAACTAACAGAAGATGTTTCAGTAGAAACATTATCAGCTAGAAAAGATTGGGGGCCTATTTTCAGCATCCTTAAAGCAAAGAAATTCCGACCAAGAATTTCATATTCTGCCAAACCAAACTTCATAAGCAAAGGAGAAATAAAATCCCTTTCAGACAAGCAAATGCCAAGGGAATTTGTTACCACTAGACCTGCTTTACAAGAGGTCATAAAGGGAATACTAAACATAAAAATGAAAGAACAATACCTGCAACCACAAAAACATACTTAAGGGAATACCTCATTGGTACCATAAAGCAACTGTTCAATCAAGTCTACATAACAACTGGCTAACAACATGATAACAGAATCAAATCCTCACATATCAATGTCATATAGCTCTTTACATTTGGAACACAAACAGGCCAAATGCCCCACTTAAAAGTCATAGAGTGGCAAGTTGGATAGAGAAACAATACCCAATTGCCTGCTGTCTTCAAGGTAACTCATCTCACAAATATGACATCCTTAGGCTGAAAGTAAAGAGATGGAGAAAGTTCTGTCAGGCAAATGGAAAACAAAAAAGAACAGAGATTGCTATTCTTACGTCAGATAAAACAGAATTTAAACCAACAATGATCAAAAAGGACAAAGAGCATTACATAATAATAAGGGGCTCAATCCAACAGGAAGATGTAACTATCCTAAATATATATGCACCCAATTTCGGAGCACCCAGATTCATAAAAAAGTTCTTAAGGAGACTATGAAGAAATGTAGGCAACCACACAATAATGTTGGAGGACTTCAACACCCAATGACAGTGTTAGATATTATTGAGGCAGAAAAGTAACAAAGATATTCTGGACTTAAACTCAATATTTGACCAACTGGACCTCCTAAACATCTATACAACACTCACCCAATAACAACAGAATATGCATTCTTCTTATGTGCACATGGCACATACTCTAAGATCAATCATATGCTTGGCCATAAAGCAAGTCTCAACAAATTAAAAACAAATGAACTAATATCAACAACATTCTTGGACCACAATGCAATAAAAGTAGAAATCAATACCAAGAAGATCTACCAAAACTGTACAATAAAGTTAAAAAAATCTGCTTCTAAATGGGTTTTGGGTAAGAAACAAAATTAACACAGAAATCAAGAAACTCTTTGAAACCAGAAAAACAGATGCAACATAAAAGAATCTTTGGGACACAGCTAACGCAGTGTTAAGAGGAAAGTTTACAGCACTAAACACCTATCTTAAAAAGTTGGAAAGATCTCAAATTAACAACCTAAAGTTGCACAGAGAGGAACTAGAGAAACAAGAGCAAAACAACTCTAAGGCTAACAGAAGAAAATAAATAACCAAAATCAGAGCTGATCTGAATGAAATTGAGATGGGAAAATTCATACAAAAGATCAATGAAACTAAAAGTTGGTTTATTACAAACCACCCTACAGAAGAAAAAAAACCCCTCAGACTATTACAAACATCTCTGTGCTTACAAATTAGAAAACCTAGAAGAAATTGAAGTCCTGGAAACACAAAGCCTCTCAATATTGAACCAGAACGAAATTAAAATCCTGAACAGACCAATAATTTGTTCTGAAATTGAATCAGTAATGAAAACCTTATCAACCAAAAAAAGTCCTGGACCAGATGGATTCGGGCAAATTCTACCAGATTTACAAAGAAAAGATAGTACCATTTCTACTAAAACCATTGCAAAAAATCAAGGAGGAGGGACTCCTCCCTAACTCATCCTCTGAAGCAAGCATCATTCTGATACCAAAGCCTGACAGAGACACAATGAAAAAGAGAAAACTTCTGGTCAAAATCTCTGATAAACATAGATGCAAAAATACTCAACAAAATACAATTAATAGTAAACTGAATCCAGCAGCACATCATAAAGCTAATCTATCACAATCAAGCAGGCTTTACGCCTTGGATGAAAGACTGGTTCAGCATACACAAATCAATAAATGTGATTCACCACATAAACAAAATTAATAACATAGACTACATGATTATATCAATAGACACAGAAAAGACCTTTGGTAAAATTCATCCCTCAGTGAGAAACCCTTAACAATTAGTCATTGAAGGAACATATCTCAAAATAATAACAACCATCTCTGACAAGCCCACAGCCGGTGTCACACTAAATGGGCAAAAGCTGGAAACATTAACCTTGAGAACTGGAGCATGACAAGGATGCCTACTCTCACCACTCCCATTCAACCCCACATAGACCCTACCAGAAGGCTTTTAGGACTGATAAACAACTTCAGTGAAGTTTCAGAGTACAAAATCAGTGTACAAAAATCAGTAGCATTGCTATACACCAATACTATTCAACCTCAGAGCCACATCAGCAATGCAATGTCATTTACAATAGCCACAAAAAAGAATAAGGTACCTAGTAATGCTGCTTACCAAGGAGGTGAAAACTCTCTACAAGCAGAATTACGAAACACTGTTGAAAGAAAGAAGAGATGACACAAATGAATAGAAAAGCATTCCATGTTCATGGATAGTGATATAGTTTGAATATTTTCCACATCCAAATCTCATGTTGAAATGTAATCCCCAATGTTGAAGGTAGGACCTGGTGGGAGGTATTTGGGTCATGGGGCAAATCCATCATGGCTCAGTGCTGTCCTCATGATAATGAGTTCTTGTGAGATCTGGTTGTTGTAATGTGTGGCACTTCACTCCTACTCTCTCTTGCTCCTGCTTTTGCCACGTGAAATGCTTGCTCCCACTTTGCCTTACACCATGAGTAAAAGTTCCCTGAGACTCTCTCAGAAGCTGAACAGATGACAGCACCATGCTTGTACAGCCTGCAGAACATGAGTCAATTATACCTCTTTTCTTTGTAAATTGCTCGGCCTCATGTGTTTCTTTATAGCAATGCAAGAATGGTCTAACATAGATAGGAAGAATCAATATTGTTAAAATGGCCATATTGTCTCGAGCAATTTATAGATTCGATGCTATTCGAGTCAATTTTACCTCTTTTCTTTGTAAATTGCTCGGCCTCATGTGTTTCTTTATAGCAATGCAAGAATGGTCTAACATAGATAGGAAGAATCAATATTGTCAAAATGGCCATATTGTCTGGAGCAATTTATAGATTCGATGCTATTCCAGTCAAACTTAAAACTTCATTTTTCACAGAATTAAAAAAAAAACTATTCCAGAATTCATATGGAAGCAAAAAGAGCTCAAATCACCAAAGCAATTCTAAGCAAAAAGAACAAAGCCAGAGGCATAACACTACCTGACTTCAAACTATAGTATAAGGCTAACAACCAAAATAGCATGGTACTCGTATAAAAACAGACACACAGACCAATGGAAAAGGATAGGGAGCCAAGGAATAAAGCCACACACCTACAACCAGCTGATATTTGACAGAGTCAACAATAACAATGAGGAAAGGACTTCTAATTCAATTCAGCTGTTACTCAATAAATGGTAGCCATATGCAGAAGATTGAAACTGGACCCCTTCCTTTCACCATATATAAAATTCAACTCAAGATGAATTAAAAATTTAAATGTGAGACCTAAAACAATTTAAACAATCCCTGGAAGAATACCTTGGAAATACCATTCTGGACATCAGCAAAGAGTTTATGACTAAGTCCTCAAAAGCAATTGCAGTAAAAACAAAAATTGACAAGTGTGACCTAATTAAATTAAAGAGCTTCCACACAGCAAAAGAAACATCAACAGAGTAAAAAGACAGCCTACAGAATGAGAGAAAATATTGGCAAACTAAGCATCCAACAAAGGTCTTGTAGCCAGAATCTGTAAGGAACTTAAACAAATCAGCAAGCAAAAAACAACCCCATCAAAAAATGGGCAAAGGACATGAACAGACATATCTCAAAAAAAAGACATACAAACAGCTAACAAATACATGAAAAAATGTTTGTCATCATTAATCATTAGAGAAATGCAAATTAAAACCACATGTGAGATACCATTTCACACCAGTCAGAATACCTATTGTTAAAAAGTCAAAAAACAAGATTTTGGCAAGGTTGTGAAGAAAAGGGAACACCTACACTCTGCTGGTAAGAATGTAAATTAGTTTAGCCACTGTGGAATACAATTTAGTGATTTCACCAATAACTTAAAACAGAACTATCATTTGACCCAGCAATCCCAGTATTGGGTATATACCCAAAGGAAAATAAATTGTTCTATCAAAAAGGCACACGCCCTTGTGTGTTCATTGCAGCACTGCTCACAATAGCGAAGACATGGAATCAACCAAGACGCCTATCAGTGGTGAACCGGATAAAGAAAATATGGTAAATATACACTGTGGAATACTTAGCAGCCATGAAAAAGAATGAGATCATGTCCTTTGCAGCAACATGGATGTATTAATAGCTGGAGGCCATTATCCTAAGTGAACTAATGCAGGAACAGAAATTCAAATACCTTATGTTCTCAAGTATAAGTGGGAGCTAAACATTTTACAGACATGGACCCAAAGATGGAAACAATAGGCAGTAGGTAGGGACAGCTTGAGGTAGGAGGATATGAGGCGGGCATAAATTGGAAGTGTACATACATATCAGGTACTATCCTCGCTACCTTGGCGATGGGATTATTCGTATGTCAAGCCTTAGTGACATGCAATTTACCCAGGTAATTGCACATGTACCACCTGAACCTAAAATAAAAGAGAACCCATTGTAAAACATGAGAGCTAGGCTTTTAAAATATCTGCCTACATAACAGATATAAGAAGCTCAGGTTCTATGAATGCAGTATATTTTGGTCTTATTCCAGTGAGGTTACTGAGGCTCCTCCATCCTCCTATCTCCCTGTATGTGTTTGCATGTGTTAGGACTCTGATCAGGGTATGATGATTTGCTCAACTCATTTACCCTCTAACATTGCTATCTTCTATAATAAAATTTAGTTTTTATATGCTGTATTGTCAGGTTCTATAATTGTCTTTCGTGGAAATTGTATAATTGTATACAGTGCAGCCTGATTTAGAATGTTGGTCAGTAAGGGCTTCATGAGGACATGACATTAAAAGAGAAATTACAGAAAAGCAGGAGTTAGGGAGACAAAAAAAATTCCAGGTAGCGTTTTCAGCAAAGAAAATAACTTATAGGAAGACCTAAGGTGGGAAAAATCATCACATGTTTCAAGAACTGTATGCATAGTCAGTGTGGGAGGAGAGTAGTGAGAGGAAGAGAGTGGCAAGAAATGTCTAGCAAAATCTATTAAGACAGGTTTGTGATTTTTGTATTTTTTCTAAGCACTATGAGAAATAATTGATTAAAATGGTTTAATCAAGAAAGTAACACACACACACAATTTTTAAACTATTCTGGCTTCAGTAAGGAAAATTGATTGGAGAGTAAATTTGGAGACACTCGCTAAGATGCTATTATAATAAACATAAATGATGATGATGGTTTGGGTTTAGAATAGTGGGAGAAATGATAGAAGAAATTGAATGGATTGTAGATATGTTATAGATGGAAACTTAGGACTTGGTGAAGAGTGAAAAAGAAGGCAGTATCAATCAAACTATTGGAATGTTTACCACAGCTTTTAAAAAGATATATTCTGCAGTTTACTTCTTACACATGTTAACAGATGTTCTCTGAAAAGACAAGAGTGATTCTATGGTTAAGTAAATTTTAGAAACACTGGGTTAAGAGAATTAAAGAGCGTCTTCACTATAAAACGTTTCAGTGCCTTAAATATGCTGCTGTGCATTTTCAACAGGGTAACTGTGGACACGTTTTTGATGAAGTTCGTGTAGGCCCAGACTTCTACTGAACATACTTTGTGAGTTGCTGCTTAAAGGAGTAAATGATCTCTAATAGAAAAGTATTTAATTGTTCATATTAAATACTGTATTTGAATGAATTCTTTTTTTATTTGATTGTGCATACTCATGTATTTTATAAATTAAGAAGATATTTTTTAAAAATCCAATGCAAAATATAATTTTTGATATATACATTAAACACAGTTTATTTATATTTTATAAAATTCACTTTCTCATTGTTACAAGGTAAAAGGAAAATATGAAAATTTTTCTACAGAAATTACTTTGTCAAATTTTTTCTCTGTTCACTCAAACTTCTTAAATGTTATCAGTTTATGAAATAACATATTGACTTTTATATTAGGTTATGTTATAAATTAAAGTATTAAACTATCCCCAAAATATCTTTATACTTTTAATATTTTTAATATTTAAATATTTTATAATTATTGTATATGATTATAGGGATTAAAAAATGCAGCCACCTAAATTTTCATACAATACACCTCTAATCTGTCCATTACTATAGATTTTATTTATCAATTCCACAATCATTTATTGAGCTCAAACATGTACTAGGCATGTTGGCATATAAAATCGTGAATAAGACATGTGAATTATGTTACATCTAGTAAACATTTAGTTAATACTAGTATTTGTTGATTGATGTGAAGTGCAGGTTATCTCGTTTTATTGCGATTGAATCAACTGAGTCCTGGGTCACTATATGCAACTCTTCAACCTCTCTTCCCTACATTTAAATACACCTTTATCTACATATGTTTGACTGATCTGATATAGACAAATTACGCATTTTATAGCCAAGTCTCAACTTCAGTCTTAAATGTCTTTAGATATTTGGTTGGGTAATATCATCTTCTTGTTTAAGTGATTATAAGTGGGTTTTAGTTTCTTATTTACTGTTAAGAATTAGTTATATTGAAAATGATGTTAGAGTTTGTCACTGATTCTTCTTCATTCCCCACCATTTTAATCCTGATGTTAACAATGTTTCTAATTTAACTTTCTATGTGATTCAGGGAGTAGCTATATATATATATAACTTACAATATTTTCTAAGTACTTAAAGGTATTAACTCAAAACACACAGTACTTAAAGGTATTAACTCAAAACACACACACACACACGCATACACATGCATAGTCCTAAATATGAAATCTGAAAAACAAAATTTGCCTCTTCATATATACCAAACTATGCTATAACTGCTTAAGTAGAGCCTTTCAGTTACATTGTCTTCCTTTCCTGAAAGTGATGGGTTTTACAAACTTAGCAGAAAGCTGATAAAGAAACTTAAAAAAATATATTGTTAAAGATGGATAATTGACATGGGCCATGCTGCTGGTAGCTCAGTTAACTGTTTGAAACATTCATGCCAATATTTGGTCAGGTGTGGACTTTCAGTGTAAGCCAAAACTCTGATAACCATGAAAACTGTTCAACTAAAGTATATAAGCAACAATAATATTTTTAAAAATCATTTAGTCTGTGGAGTTTCAAATATCATATAGTAAGTGTAGCTTTGACAATTACTTGTTAATTTTATTAAACAATAAAATATGCCATATTAGGGTTCTTACAACGGTATTTGTGGTACATTAGATTATGTAGGTAACAATCACATTTTTATAGTCAGTGTTTCAGCTGACGACAATGTCAAAATGATTAACAGCCTACACTTTAGAAAATAACTTCCTAATGCAATTGTTTCTTGTAAAGGATAGGACATTTTTAAAGTTCTTTTGGAAATAAAATACATTATAGAAAGATAGAGGTAAAAATGCACAAGAGAAAGATATTTAGACATAAATGAAATATATTATGATAACATGTACATTGTTATTTCTAATTCATATACTATATTCAAAGTCCAGATATCAACTAAGTCTACTGTAAATAGTAAGATATATAATAGTACCATGGTTCCAGAAAACATTTTTTTCCTTGAAATGAGTTTTAGTTATATACATGGAAATGTATTTGTATAATTTGTCTAATATTGGAGCTGAGATTTCTTCATATGACTAAGACTTTAATTTTTGTGTATAAAAGCTTTCCATGTAAGTGATATATCTATGATTTTTTTTTTTTTTTTTTTTTTTTGAGACGGAGTCTCGCTCTGTCGCCCAGGCTGGAGTGCAGTGGCGCAATCTCGGCTCACTGCAAGCTCCGCCTCCCGGGTTCATGCCATTCTCCTGCCTCAGCCTCCCGCGTAGCTGGGACTACAGGCGCCCGCCACCACGCCTGGCTAATTTTTTGTATTTTTTAGTAGAGACGGGGTTTCACTGTATTAGCCAGGATGGTCTCGATCTCCTGACCTCGTGATCCGCCTGCCTCAGCCTCCCAAAGTGCTGGGATTACAGGCGTGAGCCACCGCGCCCGGCCTGATTTTTTTTTTTTAATGGAGTCTCGGTCTATCACCAGGCTGGAATGCAGTGGTGCAATCTGGGCTCACTGCAACCTCCGCCTCCCAGGTTCAAGTGATTTTTCCTGCCTCAGCCTCCCGAATAGCTGGGACTACAGGCACGTGCCACCATGCCCAGCTAATTTTTGTATTTTCAGTAGAGACAGGGTTTCACCATGTTGGCCAGGATGGTCTTGATTTCTTGACTTCCTGATATCTGCCCGCCTTGGCCTCCCAAAGTGCTGGGATTACAGGCGTGAGCCACCATGCCTGGCCCAAAAGCTTTTAAAAGAGCTGAAACTATTAATTTATTTAAGATAAAAGCATTCTATGCCTTTGAATTATGTATTTAAATACAAATGGTCAAAGAATAGAAGGTAGTTTGTTTTCTTTAGTGGGACAATATAACTGATAAGTACTGCCTGGTGACATCTACTAATAGAGAATATTAATATATCACTGGTTTAAATGGGAAACATAGTACTAATCAACTGAAATTACCATATATGATTTCTTATGTGATTGGGAAATTGTAAATAGATCATATTTTTTGCAGATTAGAGTGTCTTCAAGTGGAAATGAAAAAGAAAAATGTCTTTTCCGTGGCCTTGACCTGTTAAATGTTTTCATAGAACAGATGTAACTGTGCCAGTAACCCTGAGCCAGCCAGGTGAAATTCTCAACCGGAATTGCATGTGCCATCATGCTTTTATTGGAAATGAGTGGTTTATTTTATTATCTAGACTTTAAAGTCGCCTAATATATCTTATAAGTTTTTGCATGGTTCAAAAAATTACAAAGAAAACTGTAGAGAGGAAAATGATTATGGAAAAAGAAAAATGTTTTGCTAACATGAAAGATGACTTTACAAAGACTTAAATATATTTTGAATAAGAGGTTATTACTACGTCCAGTAGTTTGGGGTTTCTTTTTAGAGATAGAGTCTTGCTCTGTCACTCAGGCTAGAATGCAATGGCATGAGTATAGCTTACTGCAGCCTCATACTCCTTCACTCAAGCAGTCCTTCCACCTCAGCCTCTCAAGTAGCTAAGACAACAGGCACGTGCCACCATGTCCAGCTAATTTTTAAAGTTTTTAGAGATGGGGGCGCTCACTATGTTTTCCAGGCTGGTCTTGAACTCCTGGCCCCAAGTGGTTCTCCTACCTTGGCCTCCTTAAGTGCTGAAATTGTAGTCATTGGCCACTGCACATAGCCAATAGGTTTATTCTTTTTTTAAGTTTTATTTTAGATTTGGGATACACATGAAGGTTTGTTACATAGGTAAACTTCTGTCATGGAAGTTTGTTGTACAGATTATTTTATTACCCAGGTATTAAGCTGAGTGCCCAATAGTTATCTGCTTCTCTTCTTCCTCCCACCCTCCACCCTCAAGTAGACCCCGGTGTCTATTGTTCGTTTCTTTGTGTTCATGAGTTCTCATACACACTAATAAATGAGAACATGCAGTATTTGGTTTTCTGTTGCTGCAGTAGTTGGCTAAGGATAATAGCCTCCAGCTCCATCCATGTTCCCACAAAAGACAGGATCCCATTCTGTTTTATGGATGCATAATATTCCTGGGTGTATAGGTACCAAATATGTACCAAATTTTATCTATCCAGTCTGTCATTGATAGACATTTAGGTTGATTCTATGTCTTTGCTATTGTGAATAGTGCTGCAGTAAACACTGTCGTGTGTGTGTGTCTATGGTAGAATGATTTATATTCCTCTGAGTATATACCCAGTAATGGGATTGCTGAGTTGAATGGTAGTTCTGCTTTCAGCTTTTTGAGGAATCACCATACTGCTTTCCACAGTGTTTGAACTAATTTGCACTGCCACCAACAGTGTGTAACTGTTCTTTTTTGCCTTGCCAGCATATGTTATTTTTTTGACTTTTTAATCATAGTCATTTTGACTGGTGTAAGATGGTACCCTTTTTTGATTTTGATTTGCATTTCTCAAATGGTCAGTGATAATGAGGTTTTTTCATATGCTTGTTGGCTGCATGTATATCTTCTTTTGAAAAGTGTCTTCATGTCATTTGCCCACTTTTTAATGGGGTTTTCTCTTGTAAACTTGTTTAAGTTCCTTATAGATGCTGAATATTAGATCTTTGTCAGATGCATAGTTTGCACATATTTTCTCTCTTTCTGTAGCTTGTCTGTTTGCTCTGTCGATAGTTTCTTTTGCTGTGTAGAAGGTCTTATGTTTAATTTCATCCTATTTGTCAATTTTTGCTTGGGTTGCAATTGCTTTTGGCATCTTTGTCATGAAATCTTTGCTCATTCGTATGTCCAGGATGGTATTGCCTAGGTTGTCTTCCAGTGTTTTTATAATTTTGAGTTTTACATTTAAGTCTTCAATCCATCTTGAGTTGATTTTTGTATATAGTGTAAGGAAGGGGTCCAGCTTCAATCTTCTGCATATGGCTAAGTTATCCCAGCATCATTTATTGAATATCAAGTCTTTTCCTCATTGCTTATTTTTGTCAGGTTTTCCAAAGATCAGATTGTCATAGGTGTGTGGTCTTATTTCTGTGTTATCTATTGTGTTCCATTAGTTTATGTGCCTGTTTTTTTTTACCAATGCCATGTTGTTTTGGTTACTGTGGCCCTGTAGTATAGTTTGAAGTTGGGTATCGTGATGCCTCCAGCTTTGTTCTCTTTACTTTGCATTGCCCTGGCTATTTGGCTCTTTTTGAGTCTATATAAGTTTTCCACTAGTTTTTTTTTTTTTTTTTTTTTTTTTTTTTTTTTTGTCATGTGAAGAATGTCATTGGTAGTTTGGTAGAAATAGCATTGAATCTATGAATTGCTTTGGGCAGTATGGCCATTTTAATGTTATTGATTCTTTCTATCCATAAGCATGAGATGTTTTTCCATTTGTTTGTGTCTTCTCTGGTTTCTTTGAGTAGTGTTTTGCCATTCTCATTACTGAGATCTTTCATCTCCCTGGTTAGCTGTATTCCTAGATATTTTATTTTTTGTGTGACAGTTGTGAATGGGATTGCCTTCCTGATCTTGCTCTCAGCTTGGCTGTTGTTGGTGTAAAGGGATGCTAGTGATTTTTGTACATTGATTTTGTATCCCAAAACATTGCTGAAGTAGTTTATCAGCTGAAGGAACTTTTGGGCCAAGACTATGGGGTTTTCTAGATATAGAATCATGTCATCCGCAAACAGGGATAGTTTGACTTCCTCTCTTCCTGTTTGGATGCCCTTTATTTCTTTCGCTTGCCTGATTGCTCTGGCTGGGATTTCCAATAATATGTAGAATGGGAATGGTGAGAGAGGGCATCTTTGTCTTGTTCCAGTTCTCAGGAGAAATGCTTCCAGCATTTGCCCATTCCGTATGATGTTGGCTGTGGGTTTGTCATAGACGGCTCTTGTTATTTTGAGGTATGTTTGTTCAATACCTAGTTTATTGAGAGTTCATGTGAAGGGGTGTTGAATTTTACTGAATGCCTTTTATGTGTCTATTGAAATAATCATGTAGTTTTTGTCTTTAGTTCTATTTATGTGATGAGTCACATTTATTGATTTGCTTATGTTGAACCAAACTTGCATTCCAGGAATGAAGCCTACTTGATCATGGTAGATTAGCTTTTTGATGTGCTGCTAGATTTGGTTTGCCAATATTTTGTTAAGGAGTTTTACATTGATGTTCATCAAAAGATACTGGCATAAAGTCTTCCTTTTTGTTGTGTCTCTGCAAGGTTTTGGTATCAAGATGATGCTGGCCTCATAGAATAAGTTGGGGAGGAGTTTCTTCTTCTCAATTCTTTGGAATAGTTTCAGTAGGGATAATACCAGAACTTACTTATACACCTGGTAGAATTTGGCTGTGAGTCCATCAGTTCCTGGGCTTTTTTTGGTTGATAGGCTATTTATTACTGATTCAATGTCAGAGTTTATTACTGGTCTGTTTAGGGATTTCATTTCTTCCTTGTTCAGTCTTGGGAGGATGTATGTGTCCAGGAATTTATACATCTCTTCTAGATTTTGTAGTTTGTGGGCTCAGAGGTGCTCATTGTAGTTTCTGATGGTTATTTTTATTTCTGTGGGGCCAGTGGTAACATTCCTATCATTTCTAATTGTGTTTATTTGGATCTTCTATCTTTACAAATTGTGGAGAAACTAGGCAGACAGAAATATGACTCAAATTCTTTTTACAAAAGTATACCCAATATACTTAAAGTATATTTCAAGGCTATAAATAGCTCAAAAGAAAAAGATTCTTTAGACTCTGAAAAAACAAAATGAAAACAATCAGCAACATTTCAAACAACAAAAGCCATAAAAATTGTTTTTGTCTTCCATTAGTTCAGTGTATGCAATCAGCTCCTGTTCTACTTCATATTGGGTTAGCAATCTTTATGAACACATAAGCCTTTAAATTGGAGCCCTGGAAGTTTTGTCTCTAATCCAATGGCACAATCTCCAAAGTTATCAGAAAACTTGTATTTAAGAGTCCTTTTCGTGAACTCCTCCGAAGAAGCAAGATTGAACTGTAGCTGACTGTAAGTCTCTTTTTTGAGAAGGATCAAAGAAAAACAAATTTTCGATGACAAAAGTCTTAAGACAAATATGAAGACATGGTTGACAAGGAAATTTGTTTATTTTTGTGGCATACAACAATTTAACACAATAATTATATATTACTGATAATATATATTAAGACGTGTAAGAACTTTAGGAATCTCGTACAATCCTGGAACACATATGAACAACACATCTATAAATATAACCCAAAGGAAGCTAAACACCATCTCAGATTTGACAGTACTTCCTGTATAATTCTAACTTTACAAATAAGCCTAGTAAGCCCAATATGTCTCTCTTGGACTTCAGGGAACTTAATATCCAAAAAGTTTAGTTTGAGGTCAAAAGATTGAATTTAACATGAAATTTTGCTGTTGGAAAGTCTGTCAGATTTCAAAGGTTTAAGACACTAGATATCACAAAATAGGATCACAAGTTACTATAAAATTGTCATTCAAGTAGCCAAAATTATGTTTACTCCTCATAGAGAGGAAACATATTTTCCCAATCAATAAGACTTAAGACAGCATGAGGCCAAGTATATCTGTCTCTTCCCCCTCCATTTTCTCCCTGCAGTTCACCCAAAAGGTAAACAAAATCTCTTATCTCTTAATATTACATAAACATTTTGCTCAAAAGAGAAAACCAAAATTTCACCTTTTGTATGGTATATTACTAAAGCTAATTTTAATAAAACCTTATAAACAAATCTGTCTAATTTTAATCAGTTTGACCATAAGGTAAGGTTTTCATAACCTTTTTAAATTTTCTATTAAACCACAGATCAACACTTCAAGAAAGTCCTGTTATTCCAACACATGGCCCCAGATACTGGCCTTGCATCAGTGTCCTTTCTATATTAATGTTTAATTTATAGAAAATATCTGAACTAATCTTGTAACTCAAAATTGGCTATTGCAATCTTATGTACCCACCTCTTCCATGACAGTCCCTGGGCCTAGAAGAATTGAATAGTTTAATTTCTGGTCTTGTGTCTCACAAAAGCAGTTCATTTTGATAATCACCTTCTCCTGAGTGTGTTGTTGATGCTTCAACTGGTGTCAATGCTCAGAATTTAGCAGGGGGTCAGTGCCTTTTTCAGATCCAGGAGTCAAAGACCTGTAACTTAACAGTACAAGCATTAGTTAATAAGATACTTATACGACAGAAGGTCCTATCATTCTCTCTAATACATACAAATTAAAACGCTGTGATTTAGGAGTTGCTGCCATCAGTACTTCAAAGCAGTGTATTAAAGTAGTTAGGTTACTCATTGCATATATCTGATTGCTAGTATTCTAGTGACAGAACTGTGACCAAAACCATCAAAAATGTCATAGGTCCCATGCCAAAAGTATCAAAGTAAGACAACTAACTTTACGTAATCTCCATCATTAAAAAGTAGTTAATGCAAATACCAGTTTTGGAAATTCAGTATCAAGATAAATAATCTCCTTTTACTTAAATACTATACAACAACAAAAAAGGACAAAGCAAGAACAAACACAAAATAATTTCCTTTCAGCTACTTTAAAAGAGCATCATCACATATTTCCAAGATTGGTTTCCAGTTACAGTACTGACAAGTGATTAGCTAACTTTCGCCACCAAAATCTTCAAACCAGAACGACACTTGCACATATTTTGTTTTCAAGTACACACTTGAAGGCCCATCAGTAATAAATAACCTGGGATCAAAAATCACTAGAAAGTCTCACATTTTTTATTACTACTTACTCCAAGTGAATGTCACTTAATTTTAATAATGGTCAACACAACTGAATTAGTATGAGAGAAATCCCAATTAATATAATTTTCTTAATGACAAGGCCAATCTTTTCTGAACGTTAAAATTTTGAACCCATGTCACAGTTTGTCTCTGTTTCCTAAAGAAGATGTAAAACCTACTAAAATTACTAATTAAATTGAATTACCTTGGAAATAAACATCATTTAAACAATTTTATTCTCACCTACTTTTTCAAATAATAAATAATGTACAATTTCTGTTCAGAACTTACTGAAGACTTTTATGTTTTTGTTTGTTTGTTTGTTTTTTGTGTTTCTTTTTGGCCAGGAACCTTAAAGTTCTCATAGCTCTCTAGATTATTAGCGGCAAGCAAAACCAACCAAATTCTAAATGGCTGGTGTGCAAATCAATTCCTGCAGTCCTGACAAAGGTAGCCTAGGAATTCCAGAGGTCATTCTCCTAAGAAGGCACAGATCAACACAAACTTGAGGTTAACTCTTGACTCAGAATAGTTAAAAGAACTCCACCAAATAAGAGCGTCAGGCACAGATGATTTCACAGGAATTGAACAAATTTTAAATATTTTATAATCCCAGATGTGACTTAGACTATTTCAGAGCATTGGAAAAAAAAAAAAAAAGGAAAACTTCTAAATTCATTTTTTGAAGTGTGTAGAACATAGATTAAAAAACCTTATAAAGATTATATCTAAAAAGGTATCTGCAGACTGACCTCACTTATGAATATAATAGAGAAGTAAGTAAAATAGAACACTGCATTTAAAAATAATATCTCATGAGTAAGTGAGGTTTACTCTAAGAGTGCAAGAGTGATTCAGTAGAAGACAGGAAACGGTATAATACATCATATAAATAGCACTAACGAGAAAAATCATAATCATTTCTATTTTGGTTATTTATTGCTGCAATAAAACCACCTCAAAACTCAGTGATTGATAAAAATATTTATTTATTTGGTCATTATTCCACAAATTATGCAGGTCTTGGCTGGGGTAGCTTGTTTCTACTCCATGTGGTATCTGTTAGGGCTGGAATGTTCAAAATGGCTTCTTTAGTTACATATCTCCTCAGCTGGGAATGGCTGGAACAGCTAGGGGTTGGTTTCTCTTTTCATGTGAACTTTCCTTGTAGCTAGTTTGGGTTTTCATATAACATGACAGGTTCATGGTAGTTGGACTTCTTCCATGGTGACTGGCTTTTCCCAACTGCAAAAGTGGAAGCTTTGAGGACTTTTTAGTATTACTTCCGCCAAAATATATAGATCAAAGAAAGGGGAAGTAGATTGTACTTCTTGATGCAGGAGTGCAAAGCTCATTATGAGAGAATATAAGGGAAGAGGTGGAGCAAGATGGGGGAATATAAGGCTTCACCCATAGTCTCTTCGCCAAAAGACACCAAGTTAACAACTACCTCCATAGAAAAAAAGCGCCTGTGTAAGAACCAAAAATCATGTGAGCCCTCAGTAGCTGTCTTTAACTTTATATCACTAAAAGAGGCATTGAAGAGATAGAAAACACAGTCCTGAGTGGCAGATGCCAGTCTCCTCCCTCACCCCTGGCAGAAGCTGCATTGTGTGGAGATCATCTCTGGGCAGTGGGAGAGAGATAACACTGCAATTGTGAGGCATTGAACTCATTGCTATCCTGCTAGAGTAAAAAGGAAACCAGACCAAATTCAGAAGACGCCTGCCCATGGAAGGAGCATTTAAACCAGCCCTAGCCAGAACAGAATTGACGAAACTAGTAGTTGGAACTAGTAGTAGCCCTCACTACTGAGGGCTACTGTACTCTGTGTCTCCAAGTAAACTTGAAAGACAGTCTAGGCCATAAGGACTGCAATGCTTAGGCAAATCCTAGTGTTGAACTAGGCCTAGAGACAGTGGACTAAGGGATCACATAACATACTGAGACACCAGCTGGGACAGCCAAGGGAGTGCTGGCAACATCCCTCCCCTAACCCCAGGCTGCACAGCCCATGACTCCCGAAAAGACCCCTTCCTTCTGCTAGAGGAGAGCAGAGGTAAGAGTGGGGAGGACTTCGTCTTGCATCTATGATACCAGCTCAACCACAGGACAGAGCACTGGCCAGAGTTGTGAGACCCCTGTTCCAGGTCCTAACTTCTAGACACACCCTGGGTCAGAAGGGAAACCTCTGCCTTGAAGGAAAATACCCAGTCCTGGAAGCATTTATCACCTGCTAACTGAAGAGCCCCTGGGCTCTGAATACCAGCAGTGATACCCAGGTACTATGTCAAGGGCCTTGGTGAGCCTCTAGACTTGCTGGCTTCAGGTGAGACTCAGCACATTACCAGCTATGGTGGCTACAGGGCAAAACTCCTTTGGCTTGGGAAAGCAGAGGGAAAAATAAAGGGGACTTTGTCTTGCACTTTAGGTACCAGCATAGCCACAGGTGGGTAGAGCACTAAGTGGGCTTTTGCGGTCCCCGATTCCAGGACTTGACTTTTGGGTCGCATTTCTGAACCTGCCCTAGGCCAGAGGGATACCCACTGCCCTGAAAGGTGAGTCTCAAGCCAAGCAGCATTCATGACAAGCTGACTAAAGAGACCGTGACCCTTAAGAGAACATCAATGGTAGTTTGGCAGTACTCCACAGGGCCTGGGGTGTTGGTGGCTTTGGGGTAAGTCTCCTCTGCCTTTGGAAAAGAGAGGGAAGAGTGGGAAGGACAATGTTTTGTGGTCTGAGTGCCAGCTCAGCTGCAATACAATAGAACACCAGGTAGAATTCTAGGCTTTTTGACTCTAGCCCTTGACTCCTGGATGGTGTTTCTGGACCCATGTGGGTCCTGTGGGACCTCGCCACCCTAAAGGGAAGGACACAGACCTGTCTGGCTTTGCCACTGGCTGATTGTAGAGCTCTGAGTTCTTGAGTGAACATAGGCTTAGCCAGAGAGTGGTTACATCACGCCTTGATGAGACTCAGTGCTTTTCTGGCTTCAGGTCTGATGCAGTGCAGTCATAGTGGTGGTGGTCACAGGGGTGTTTCTGTCACTCCACTCCCAGCTTTAGGTGGCTCAGAACAGAGACAGAGAGTCTATATGCTTGGGAGAAAGTAAGAGAGGAGAACAACAGTCTCTGCCTGGTAATCCAGTGAATTCTCCTGGAACTTGTTCAAGACCATCAAGGTGGTACCTCTATGAGCCTGAAAGAACCACAGCATTACTGGACTTGGGATGCCCCCTAAAGCAGATACACCTTAGATCACAACACTCAAGTCCTTTTAGATATCTGAAAAGACTTCCCAAGAATGATAGCTACAAATCAGCCCAGATAGTGAAGGCTGCAATAAATACCTAACTCTTCAATGCCCAGACACCAAAGAACATTTATTAGCATCAGTGCTATCCAGGAAAACATGACCTCATCTAATGAACTCAATAAGGTATTGCACGAATGCTGGAGAAAATGCGTGACCTTTCAGACAGAGAATTCAAAATAGCTGTATTGAGGAAACTCAAAGGAATTTGATGCCACAAAGAAGGAAATCAGTCTTCATCAGATAAATTTAACAAAGAGATTGAAATAAAAAGAATCAAGCAGAAATTCTGGAGGTGAAAAATGTGACTGGCATACTGAAGAATGCATTGGAGTCCTTTAATAGCAGAACAGATCAAGCAGAAGAGAGAAATAGAGAGCTTTGAAGAAAGCCTATTTGAAAATACACGGTCAGAGGAGACAAAAGGAAAAAAGAATGAAAAACCATGAAGCACACCTACAAGATCTAGAAAATAGCCTCTAAAGGGCAAATCACAGAAAAACACAGACTATAACACTGTAACTGTGTTGTGTAAACTGCTTATCTTAAATAGAAAGACTAAACAATGAGCCAATCAGAAATAATAACTACAACAACTTTTTAAGACATGGACAATGTGGTAAGATATAAATAAAAACAACAAAATACTAAAAAGTGAGGGAATGAGGTTAAAGTGTAGAGTTTGTGTTTTCTTTTTGCTTGTTTATGCAATCAGTATTATTTTCAGCTTCAAATAATGGACTATAAGATAGTATTTGCAAGCCTCATAGTAACCTCAAGTAAAAAAACCTACAACAGATACACAGAACTAAAAAGCAAGAAATTAAATCATACCACCAGAGAAAATCACCTTCACTAAAAGAAAGGCAGGAAGGAAGGAAACAAGGAAAAGAATACCACAAAATAACCATAAAACAAATAACAACATGGCAGGAATAAGTCCTTACTTATCAATAATAACATTGAGGCTGGGCACCATGGCTCAAGCTTGTAATCCCAGCACTTTGGGAGGCCAAGGAGGGCAGATCACTTGAGGTCAAGAGTTCGAGACTAGCCTGTCCAACATGGTGAAGCCCTGTCTCTACCAAAAATACAAAAATTAGCTGGGTGTAGTGGCGGGTGCCCGTAATCCCAGCTACAAAGATTAGAGCCTTTGTTAGGCTCTAACCAGCTTAACAAATTAAAAATAAAGACTATCCTCGGGAGGCTGAGGCATGAGAGTCATTTGAACCTGGGAGGTGGAGATTGCAGTGAGCTGAGATCATGCCACTACACTCCAGCCTAGGCAATACAGCGAGACTCAATTTCAATAATAATAATAATAATAATAATAATAATAATAACAACAACATTGAATGTATAAAGACTAAACTCTCCAATAAAAAGACATAGAGTGGATGAATGGATTAAAAAATCCAGACCCATTGATCTGTTGCCTACAAGAAACATACTTTACCTATAAAGAACTCATAGACTGAAAATAAAGGCATGGAAAATAAGATTCTATGTCAATGGATACCAAAAAAGAGCAGGAGTCACTATACTTAGACAAAAAAAGGTTTCAGACAAAAATTATAAGAAGATACAAAGAAGGTCACTGTATAATGATAAAGAGGTCAATTCAGCGAGAGGATTCAACAATTTTAAATATATATACATGTACCCAACACTGGAGCACCTAGATATGTAAAGGAAATAATATTAGACTAAAGAGAGAGGTCCCAATACAATAATAGCTGGAGATTTCAACACCACACTTTCAGCATTGGATAGATCATCCAGATAGAAAATCAACAATAAAAAAATCAGACTTAATCTGCAGGATAGCCCAACTGAATTTAATGGATATGTATAGAACATTTCATCAAAAAGCTGCAGAATACACATTTTTTTCCTCAGCACATGGATCATTTCCAAGGATAAACCATATGTTAGGTCACACAAAAAGTCTTAAAACATTCAAAAAATTAAAATAATATCAAGCATCTTCTCTGACCACAATGGAATACAACTAGAAATTAATAAAAAGAATAATTTTGGAAACTATACAAATACATACAAATTAAATGATATGCTCCTGAGTGACCAGTTGGTCAATGAAGAAATTAAGAAGGGAATTGAAAAATTTCTTGAAAGAAATGATTATGGAAACACAACATATCAAAATCTATGGGATACAGCAAAAGCAGTACTCAGAGGTAAGTTTATCATAAGTGCCTACATAACAAAAGAGGAAAAACTTCAAATGAACAATCTAGTGATGCATCATAAAGACCTGGAAAAGCAAGAGCAAACCAAATCCAAAATTAGTAGAAGGAAAGGAATAATAAAGATCAGAGCAGAAATAAAGGAAATTGAAATGAATAAAACAACACAAAATATCAATGAAACAAAGAGTTGGTTTTTGAAAAGTTAAACAAAATTGACAAACCTCTAACCAGGTAACAAAGGAAAAAAGAAAGACTATCCAAATAAATAAAATCAGAAATGTAAAAAACACATTACAACTGATACTGCAGAAATTCAAAAGATCATTAGTGGCTACCATGAGCAACTATGAGTTGGAAAATCTAGAAGTGGACAAATTCTTAGATACATACAACCAGCCAAGTTTGAATACTGAAGAAGTCCAAAACCTGAACAGATCAATAAGTAATGAGATCAAAGCTGTAATAAAAAATCTCCTAGTAAAGAAAAGCCTGGGACCTGATGGCTTCACTGTTAAATTCTCACAAACATTTAAGAAGAGTTAATACCAATCCTACTCAACCTGTTATAAAAAATAGGGGAGAAGGGAATACTTCCAAACTCATTCTACAAGGCTAATATTATCCTGATACCAAAATGAGACAAGACACATCAAAAAAGGAAACTATAGACAAATATCTCTCATGAATATTGATGTAAAAATCCTCAACAAAATAGAAGCAAACCAAATTTAACAATACATTAGAAAGATCATTCATCATGATCAAGTGGCATTTATCCCTGGGATGCAAAGATGTTTCAACATATGCAAGTCAATCAATGTGATTCAGCCTATAAACAGAATGAAGGATAAAAACCATATAATCATTTCAATTTATGCTGAAAGAGTATTTGATATAATTCAACATCCCTTTATGATAAAAAACTCTCAAAAATCTGGGGATACAAGGAACATAATTCAACATAATAAAAGCCATGTGTGAAGATTCACAGTTAGGATCATACTAAGTGGAGAGAAACTGAAAGCCTTTCCTCTAAGATCTGGAATGTGACAAGAATGCACACTGTCACCACTGTTATTGAACGTAGTACTGGAAGTCCTAGCTAGAGCAATCAGAAAAGAAAAAGAAATAAACGGCATCCCAATTGGAAAGGAAGTCAAATTATACTTGTTTGTAGATGATATAATCTTATATTGGAAAATAACTCAAGACTCCACCAAAAAAAAAGCAAACAATTCAGTGAAGTTGCAGTAAAGAAAATCAACATACAAAAGTCAGCAACCTTCCTATATGCAAACAATGAACAATCTGAAAAAATATTTAAAAAGTAATCTCATCTACGATAACCACATATAAAATTAAATACCTAGGAATTTACTTTACAAAAGAAGTGAAAAATCTCTATAACGAAAACTATGAAACAATGATTGTTGATAAGGATGTAAAAACTTCTACTCTTAAAATTGTACGCGGGACTACAAAATGGCACAATCCCATTAAAGAGGAACTTTATAATATTGAACACAATAAAATGTTTATGTACTCTTTGACCAGAAATCTTCCTTCTAGAATTTATTCCAAACATATACTGGCAAAAACATGAAATGACCTATACACAAAGCAATATGCTCAAGCAGTATTTTTCATAGCAAATAAGGGAAAACAACCCAATGACTATCAGCAGCTGAGTGACTAACCTATTGTATATTCCTACAATCAAGTACTATGTACCTAAAAAAGGAGTGAAATGTCTGTTACTACTATGGCATAATCCCCTGAATATAATGTTAAGTAAAAAAGCAAGGTCAAGGCAAACATGTGTAGAATGTTTGCTTTTATTAAAAACAATATGAACAGTTGAAAAGCAATATGACTAATTCTTTTTTAAAAAGATGATCTATGTAGAAGGAAGGGAATAAAAGGGTAGAAAGGACTGGGGGAGATGCAAGCTAAACTGATGCAAGCTAAACTTCTGTAAATCTTAAGTTGCAGATTTCATTGTAGAATTCTGTGAGTATTTTATATAATTAAAAAGAAGAATTTAAGATATCTTAAACATTGAAAAATAAATGAACCTAAATGTGTATCTAGCTGGTATCATACCTATTTAAAAATGACCTTTTGCAACTGAAGTTACTTTAAAATATAGTAATTTTGCCATACATCCATAATGAGATATACTCTAAGGAAAAAAAAGATCTGCAAAAGCCTTAAACTGTTTTGAATAAACATGTTACTGATAATAATATTGGCAATTTTGTTTTGAAACTATATTTGTGATAAAGCAAATGAGTTATGTTGGGGTTTTTGAACCTTGGAATTTTTTATTTGGATGAAAGGAGACTGTGATAGAGATGTGAGTGTATCTCATACAGGGAGTGTAACTGACTTAGGGTCTCATCACTCTTTGAAATCCGTGATGCATTTGCACCCTCATGACATCTACCATGGGCTGCTTTCCCCCAGTGACTAAGTGTGGCCAGGGTATTAAGGTGAACCCATTTCAGGGAGCCATAGCCCTTTATTGGCTGACTTTGGCTCAAGAACTCCTGTATGGCTTTGTTAAACCTTCCATAGAAGTCTAGGATGCTTCCATCCAACTCTGTCACTTTCTCAGTCTTTCTCTCCATCACTTGGAGTCAAACTTATATCCCAGTATTTGAAATTTTATTAAAGGAGTAATAAAAGGCATATAAGAGGGTATCATGCAATAAGCCTTTCTAATAGTATTTTTTTAAGTATCTTTCTTCCCAAACTCCCCTATCTAAACCCCTCTTTTTTCCTTACAGTGCCTACCCTATTTGTACACTCCTCTGCTCTGAACATTGAAGAGCCTGCAATTCCTGAAGAATGACAGTCTCTGTCACTGTGTACAGTTACTGAGAAATGCAGCATGGGCTCTGACTGCTTTCCTCTGGTAAACATTGCCCCCATTTTACCACAGTTTCCAGGTATTTATTTAGAATCTTTCAAAAATTAGAAAAACTCAGAGACTAGACATATGTAGCATAAGGACCTTCAGCTTTCTAAAGCCTCACTTGCTCGTGACCAGTTTCAGCGTTCTTCAGAGTAATAACTGCTTCCCACAGATGGAGAGGGACCTGGAGGCAGGTGTACCAAACAAGAGGTTTCTTTCTTTGCTTTCATTTTTTTAATTGGCTTTCCGTGTGTAAATATAACCAGCAGGTCAGGAAGTACATTCCAAATCAGGATAAAAGATGTAGCTGCCTCCTAGGAGAGAATGAAAGTAAAGTTTTAATGTGTTTTCAGAATGAAATCGAACACATTCAGACACAAAGAACATCTATTTCCTCTCTAAGTACCTTTATCCCCTGAAAGTGTGAGACTATCTTGACCTACCATATTTAAGTATTAACTAGAGAAACTTGCCAGATGTACAAAAATGAGGAGTTCAGAGACAATTTCTTACACAGAAGCCAACCCATTTTTTCTCCTTAAAATAAAAAAAAAAAAAGAAAAAGTTTTCATTGAAGAAAGTAAAGTCTGACTGATGTAAGACACTGTAGATCTGAAGACTCCCACTTGGATCTTCCTCAAAATAGAAAATGAGAAGAAACCTCTGTCTAGTGTGCATGTTAACATTTCTTGACTTTCTTCTTTGTGCCTCTAACAATTGAAATCTTTCCCAGAGATGCTGATAGCTTTACTGTACATTTGATAATTTAAAAACTCTTTCACATAAAAAAAGATGGGGAAAGTGATGTCATTTTCCTGCTCAGTGGAAATTTGACCCTCATTTCTTCTCACCAATAAATGAATTTCATTTCTCAAGTTATTTTCTCCTTTTCTGAAAGTTATTAAAATATAAATTGATGACCTCTTGGAATTTCCATGGAGATCACTGTATTTTAAAAATTCTTAAACCACAAATCTCTCCAAATGTAACCCTGACTGACCTGGCTCCTGAAGAATATTGTTTCAATTGTGAAAAGGCAATTAAGAATAGTTTACGAAAAAAAGGGGAGGAGACTAAAAAAGCACATATCGGATTTAGCTCTACTGTTCTCTCCCTTCGTGTTCAAATAATAATCTCTCAGAGATTAAAGGCGGATTGTCTGTTGAATTGATGCTCAAAGGAAAGGAGCTGAAATTGTTCACTGGTTGCCATTTTCCTTCTATGCAATTTTAACTTAAAAATGCTATTCTAATGTATTTATATATATATGAGTACATATGATTTTGTTGTTTAAATACAAACGAAAAGTTGCTTAAAGTCTAGGAAACCAATGCATAATTAGAATGATGCTTGAAATTTTCATTTATTTTTGCAACTGTGAAATGTAAGCAAAATATATTATTTTGAAAGTTTATATTATATCCTAATACAATGTATATTTGAGTCAATTAAAATGTAATATGCATTATTAAATCAGTGAAAGCCTCACTTTTAAAAAATAATTATTTTCATTTTAATTATAGATTCATTTTCTGCTAATTCAACAAATAACTTCAAAAATTTTGAGGAAAAGATGACTGGTGTAAAATTTTTAAAAAACAATAATAAAAGTTTGTTTCTAAAATGTTAGAAAAAATGAGTTAGAAAAACTTTTAGGAAAAAATGAGTGTGTGTTATTCTGATCAATTAATATTATACAAACATACTGAACCTATTTTATATATGTGTATGCTTCTAATTGGTCTACATTTTTTATAATCCAGTCAGTTACATTGAAGCTTCTACATCAAAATTTAAACTTAGAATTGAATAAGTTGTGATTAGAATTTAATTATTTAGAAAATTGCAAAACTATGTATCATGTTTCCTCTGTTATTCTCTGAAATATGTGAATACTAGAATGGTATAAAATTAATTCTAGAAAAATCACAACCAAAGTTTTGTAAATTTAATCAATTTTCTCTTTACTTTCAAGAAAACTAAAAGAAAAACGACAACAATATCAAAAATAAAAGTTGTTGAAAGAGAGATGATAGTCAAGCCTTTTCCAAGCCTATGTTGTGGTGATCACATTATTTTTCTCTTAAGATAGTGAATATAGTGGATTGCATTAATTTATGTTATATATTGTAGAACAAAATAAAATTTATTGAGTCTTTACTGCAGACTACGTTGAAATATAAGGTACTCAGTTTTCCTGTCTTCCTGAATGGAGAGGAGAAAGAAGAAAGGATGGCATGAAGGAGATGATTTATGGAGCACATGGTTTTTGAGTCTTGTATAGAGGTTTTTAGAGAAGAGGGGGAAGAAGGACCTTTTAGACTGACGGTTGAGGGCTATCAAGGGCACAGGGAACTGTGCAATGGCTGTAGTGTACATGTAATTAGGTTAATGGCAAATCAAAAGATAAGTTTCTGGCCCCAGAGGATAATCTCTGTGTACTATATCCTCAGTAAGTAAATTGTAAAGCAGGAGGAGATAGAGACTGGACCACAGTTTTATTGGTGGCCATGTTCTCTACACATGACCACACTGCCTATCAGGTAGCCAGCCAGCTAAGGCTCTGTTAGCAACACTCCCTCTTTGTCTCCTCAGGCTTGAGGGTGAGAAGATCTTCCTACTCCATCATTGTGGCTAATTCTTGTGTGTTTCCATCACCCTTTGTGAACATTCTGAACCCTGTTGATAGCTCTATTATACTCTCTTCCCTTAAGCTCTTTCAGTGTTTCATTTGTTTTCTGTTGGGACTCTGACTGATAAAGTGAATTTTGGATGCGAACAGTGAGGAATAAAATCTCAGAGGATTCCACATAGTTTGGCTTGGGTGTTCAGGCAAATGGTGTATAGTTGACCATTTATATTGGAAAAGTATATTACTATATTTCTTTAGAAATATGCTATAATGTAAAGTTGTTTAAAAATATTCTAGATAATTTTAACTAGCTTTTTTTCTTTTACTATTATAACATAAGACAAAAGAAGAAAAAGTTTTGAGAAATTTTAACTTAGTGTGAGGTTTGGTTTGTAATTCACAACAAAGATAAAATGACTAATGAGGAAATTAAAATCTGCATGTCAAATTAAAGAGAACTAATGGGTGGGAATTAAAATTAGTAGGGAATAATAATGAGAGATTTTAGCAAAATTGCATGATGCAAGGTAATATACATATTACGTTTTATTTTACATACAATCAACAAGCAGAAAATGAAAGAAAAAACTTTCCACATTAATAGTAATATCCTGTTGTTAGACATAAATCTAACAAAAGATGTACAAGACTTATTAAGAACAAATGCAATAAAACTTTATTGAAAAAACTTTAAAAATCGTAAATAAGTAGTGAGACACTATTTTTAGCTTCATGATTGGAAGCTACAGTATCATAAAGATGTTTATTCTTTACAAATTGGAAATTCAAATAAAAATTCTAAGAGCTTTTTAAAAGTGGAACTTAACAAATATATTTTAAAAATTTGGTAGTGATACAAAGAAAATCAAAGACATTTTGAAAAAGAAAGGATAAGAGTTCTTTTTTTGACATCAAAATTTATCATAAATGCTCAGTCATTGACAGTGTGATATTGGCAGAAGACAGATACATAAAAACTGGGATAAAATAGAGAAGCCAGAAACAGATCTATGTATATATAAATATTTGATACATGACAAAAGAGGCATTGAAGGTTCTTTTCATTAAAGTTTTAAACATTGCATAGGCAATATAGTGATTACTTCAGGGTGGAGAAAGATTTATTTAAAGTCGAAAAAAGTCTATAACAATGAATAATTTTGATATATTGGTATATATTCAAATTAGATTTAATTATAGGAACTCCAATAAGAGCAAAAATACAAACTACGTGTGGAATAATATATTTGCAGAGCATATAGTAAATAAAAATCTAAAATCTAGAATATATGAAACACTCCTACAAAACAATACAATATAAATAACAATAATAAAGTGGACAAAAAACTGGGATGAGCATTTTGCATGAGAGGAAATTAATATGACAAAACATCAATAAAAATAGGAAAATGCAAATTAAAAGCACTCTGAGGTTGCTTAACCTCACACTGGATTGCTTATATTAAAAAGTTCTAAATTAGTACATGTTGGGAATGGTGTGAAGCAAAATGAACTTTCACACTCGCATAGTGAAGTGTAAATTGGACCAACAATTTTGGAAACAAGTGGCTTTATTTTGTAAATCTGAAATTAACAAATGTGCTATTACATAGCTCTTGTATTGCTAGCCATAGATCTTTGAGAAATGTATACTCAGAGATGTACACATGTACAGGAAATTCTAGCAGCATATTTATAATAGACCCAAAGGAGAAAGGATAAATAAATGGTTGTATATTCATACACGAGAATACAATGAAAATGAGGTACAGCTACATGCACCAACATATGTGGAACATACTAAAGAAATATATGTGGAAATGCTAAAGAAACAATATATTACAAATATATACTTTGTGGTTTCATTTATAGAAAGTTCAAAAACAAGCAAAATTACACCATATCGTTTAGGCGTACATACTTAAGTGATGTAAAGAGGTGATGATTCTAAAATTTGGAGACTGAGATAAAGGAAATGTTGGAGTAAATATCATAAAAGTGAGAAGGTAGTTAGCCATGCTGTAGGAGGTGGGAAAATGGAGTTGTGAGCAGGACGGAGTGATCAGCGGCTTCTATCTAAAGTATTGTTGTTATTGTTTTTATTTCAAAATAATCTTATGAGTATATTATTTTAATATAAATTCATATTCAAGATAAGGAAGTTTTTCCATGCTCTTTGCGGCAAGTTTCCTTGGTGCTTTTCATTTGGGCCTTTTTGTGGTTATCTGGCTTGAAATTATTTCCACTTTGCTAAAGAGAACTGGAGAGAAACAAATAACTGACTTTGGTAACTAAATTCTGCATATTTCAGGAGGTGAAAATGCTCTAATTTAGCTCACATGATGAAAAAAACTTGAAGTAGTTTCAAGTTGCACAAAAGAAGTAATAAGCAAGAAAGTGTATGTAGAAAAATAAATATATTGTAGAAAAGTATTACATCTTGTTCCAAAATGAGAAACAGCATATTATGGACTAAAGTGTACCCATCCTCAGAATTCATATGTTGAAATCCTAACCCCAAATATCATGGTATTTGGAGACTGAGGCTTTGGGAGGTCACTAGGTTTAGATGACATCATAAGGGTTGGGCCCTCATGATGGGATTAGTGCTCCTATTAGAAGAAACACCAGAGTTTGTTCTTGCTTTCTCTGCCATGTTGATACAGTAGGGTAGCAATCTGAACGCCAGAAAGAGGGCCTGTACCAGAACACAACCATGCTGGCACCCTGATCCCTCACTTCCAGCCTACAAAACTGTGATAAAATAAATTTCTGTTGTTTACACCACTCAGTGTATGCCATTTGCCACGGCAGCCCAAACTGCCTAATACAGAGCAAATACACAATGATACATTGAGAGAAGGAATGTAAAGATTCAATAGCATTACAGATACATATGAAACATCTTTAATGTTCTTTTATTCTTTTTTCTTTTTAATGTTTGTGGGTACACAGGGTAGGTATATATATTTATGGGAGTACATGAGATATTTTGATACATGCAGAGTAAATGGGGTATCAACATTATTCATCACCTCAAGCATTTATCCTTTCTTTGTGTAATGAACATTCCAATTAAACTATTTTGGCTCTTTTAAATGTACGATAAAGTACTGTTGACTGTAGTCACCCTGTTGTGCTATCAAATACTACATCTTATTCGTTCTGTTTTTTTTTTAACCTGTTAGCCATTCTCATTTCCCCAGCCCAGCTATCCTTCCCATCCTCTGGTAACCATCATTCTACTCTCTATCATCATGAATTCAACTGTTTTAGCTTCTAGCTTCCAGAAATAAGTGAGAACAAGCAAAGTTTGTCTTTCTGTGCCTGGCTTATTTTACTTAACAAAATTACCTCAAGTTTCATGTATGTTGTTGCACATGACTGGATCCCAGTTTTTTTTTTTTTTGAGAGGGAGTCTTGCCCTGTTTCCCAGGCTGGAATGTAATGTTGCTATCTCGACTCACTGCAACCTCCGCCTCCCAGGTTCAAGTGATTATCCTGCCTCAGCCTCCCGAGTAGCTGGGATTACAGACATGCATCACCACACTTGGCTAATTTTTTTTATCTTTAGCAGAGATGGGGTTTCACCATGTTGACCAGGCTGGTCTCAAACTCCTGACCTCGTTATCCGCCCACCTGGGCCTCCCAAAGTGCTGGAATTACAGGCGTGAGCCATCACGCCTGGCCCGATCTCAGCCTTTTTATTCCATATGTATATGTACTACATTTTCTTTTAACTATTCATCTGTTGAAGGACACTTAAGTTGCTTACAAATCTTGGCTATTGTGAAAAATACTGCAACAAACATGGGCGTGCAGACATGATATACTGATATACTTTGTTTTGGGTATAGGCTTAGCAGTGGGATTGCTGGTTCACGTGATACCTCTATTTTTAGTTCTCTGAGGAACGTACAAACTGTTCTCCATAGTGGCTATAGTAATTTACAGTGCTATCAACAGTGTATCAGGGTTCTCTTTTCTCCACATGGTCACCAGTATTTGTTATCGCCTATCTTTTGGATAAAAGCCATTTTAACTGGAATGAGATGATATCTCATTATAGTTTTGATTTGCATTTTTGTAGTGATTAATGATGTTGAGCACCTTTTTATACGCCTAGTTGTCATTTGTATATCTTCTTTTGAGACATGTCTATTCAAATCTTTGGCCTATTTTTTGATTGGATTATTAGATTTCAGCCTATACAATTGTTTGAACTCTTTGTATATTCTGGTTATTAATCCCTTGTCAGAAGGGTAGTTTTCTTCCATTCTGTGGGTTGTCTCTTTACTTTGTTGATTGTTTCCTTTATTGTGCAGAAGCTTTTTGACTTGATGTGATCCCATTTTTCTATTTTTGCTTTGGTTGCCTGTGCTTGTGGGGTATTGTTCAAGAAATCTTTGCCCAGATCAATGTCCCAGAGATTTTCTCCAGTGTTTTCTTGTAGTAGTTTCACAGTTTGAGGTCTTAGATTTAAGTCTTTAATTCATCTTGATTTGATTTTTGTATATGGTGAGAGATAGGGGTCTAGTTTCATTCTTCTGTATATGGATATTCAGTATTTCTGGCACCATTTATTGAAAACTCATTTCCCTAATATATATTCTTTGCACCTTTATAAAAAATGAGTGCACTTGTGGTGCATGAATTTGTTTCTCAGTTCTCTATTCTGTTCCTTTGATTTATGTATCTGGTTTTATGCCAGTACCATGCTGTTTCAGTTACTACAGCTCCATAGTATAATTTGAAGTCAGGTAAAGTGATTCATCTAGTTGTGTTCCTTTTACTTAGGATAGCTTTGGCTATTCTGGGTCTTTTGTGGTTCCATATAAATTTTAGGATTGTTTTTTCTATTTCTGTGAAGAATGTCATTGATATTTTTATATAGATTGCATTGAATCCATAGATTTCTTTGGGTAATGTGTACATTTTAACAATATTGTTTCTTCCAATCCATGAACATGGTATATTGTCCCATTTTTTGGTGTCCCCTTCCATTTCTTTTATCAATATTTTATAGTTTTTATTGTAGAGATCCTTCATTTATTTGGTTAATTCCTAAGTATTTAATTTTGTTTGTAGCTATAGGAAATGGGATTAATTTTTGATTTCTTTTTCAGATTATTCACTTTTGATATATGGAAATGCTACTGATTTATCTATATTAATTTTGTATCCTGCAACATTACTGAATTTGTTTATCAGTTCTAATAGTTTTTCAGTGGAGTCTTTAGGTCTTTCCAAATGTAAGATCATCTCATCTGCAAACAAGGATAATTTGACTTCTTCCTTTGCACCTTTCTAATTGGATGACCCTTATTTCTTTTTCTTTTCTGATTGCTCTAGCTAGGACTTCCAGTACTATGTGGAGTACAGTGGAGAAAGTGGGCATCCTTGTCTTATTGCAAATCTTAGAGAAAAGACTTTCAATTTTTCCCCATTAAGTATGATACTAGCTGTGGGTTTGTCATATTTGGCTTTTATTGTTTTGGGGGTATGTTCCTCCTTTCCACAGTTTTTGAGGGTTTTTATCATGAAAGGATGTTAAATTTTACTAAATAATTTCTCAGCATCAATTGCAATGATGATATAGTATTGGTCCTTTATTATGTTGATGTGATGTGTCACATTAATTGATTTTCATATGCTAAATCCTCCTTGAATCCCTGGGATAAGTTCCACTTGGTCATGTTACATAATCTTTTTAATATGTTGTTGAATTCAGTTTGCTAGTATTTTGCTGGGGATTTTTGCATCAATGTTCATCAGGGATATTGGCCTGTAGTTTTCTTTTTTTGATGTATCTTTGTAGGTAGTTTTGGTATCAAAGTAATACTGGCCTTGTAGAATGAGTTTGGAATTACTCTATCCTTTTCTATTTTTCAGAATAGTTTGAGTAGGATTGGTATTTGTTGTTCTTTAAATGTGTGGTAAAACTTAGCAGTAAAGTCATTGGGTCCCAGACTTTGATTTTTTGGGAGACTTTTAATTTCAGCTTTAATTTTGTTACTTATTATTGGTCTGTTTATGTTTTGGTTTTCTTCATGGTTCAATTTTGGTAAGTTATACATATCTATACATTTATTCGTTTCTTGTGGGTTTTCCAATTTATTGGCATGGAGTTACTCATAGTAGCCTCTAATAATCCTTTGAATTTCTGCAGTATCAGTTATAATGTCTCCTTTTTCACTTTCATTAAAATTTTTTTTTTGAGAACAGATCTCACTCTGTCTGCCAGGCTGGGATGCAGTGGCACTATCACACCTCACTGCAGCCTCGACTTCCCAGGCTCGTGTGATCTTCCCACCTCATCCTCCCAGGTAGCTGGGACTACAGGCAGGAGCCACCATGACCAGCTAATGTCTTCTTTTTCACTCTGATTTTATTTATTTGGGTCTTCTCTTTTTTTTTCGTAGTCTGGCTAGAGGTTTGCTGATTGTACCTTTTCAAAAAAACCAATTTTCCCTTTTGTTGAACATTTATATTGTTTTCTTCATTTCAATTTAATTTATTTCTGATCTTTATTAATTTCTTATACCAATTTTAGGTTTGTTTTGCTCTTGCTTTTATAGTTTTTAAAGATGCATCATTAAGTTGTTTGTTTTAAATTTTTCTGTTCTTTTGATGTAGGTGCTTAAAGCTATAAACCTTTTTAGTACTGCTTTCGCTGAATCCCATAGGTTTTGGTATGTTGTGTTTCCCTTGTCATTTGCTTCAAGATATTTTTAAATGATGAGTTCATGTCCTTTGTAGGGACATGGATGAAGCTGGAAATCATCATTCTCAGCAAACTATCGCAAGGACAAAAAACCAAACACCGCATGTTCTCACTCATAGGTGGGAACTGAACAATGGAACACTTGGACACAGGAAGGGGAACATCACAAACCGGGGCCTGTTGTGGGGTAGGGGGATGGGGGAGGGATAGCATTAGGAGATATACCTAATGTAAATGACGAGTTAATGGGTGCAGCACACCAACATGGCATATGTATACATATGTAACAAACCTGCACATTGTGCACATGTACCCTAGAACTTAAAGTATAATAAAAAAATCTATTTATCTATCTATATATATATAATCTCTTTCTTAGTTTCTTCATTGACCCACTGGTCATTCAAGAATTATAAATAATTTTATCTGTGGAAAGGTAGAATTATTTTCTCCTAATTTATATAAAGGATAAAACAGAAAAATGTCATGTTTTCCGGGAAATGTACAAAAATATTATCTCTGTCTGATAGAGCAATAGGTGCCCCATATCAAAATACAGTAAAAACATATCTTCCATATTTAACTCTAAAATGAGTTTATATATTATGGTAAATAAAATTATATTTTCTCATCAATTTGCAAATAATTTTCCATTTTGGCCTCTAAAAAATAGAATTTAAATTATTTGGGACCATGCAAATATAAATATATATAAATAGTTCTGTCAGTAAATTTATCCATGGGAAATAGAACTGTTTCTATAAGCTATGTTTTCATAGATGTGTTTGTTTGTTTTTTAAGAAGATAACATTATAGATTTTGTATAATACACTTTTACTCAACTACTGTTTTTCACTTTGCTCTTCATTAATTTTTTCCAAACTAAGTATACAACACATTTTAAGGAACTAAGGCACAGAGAGGTTGCATTATATATTCAAACAAGTGTGAAAGAGTTGAATGTAAATTCTCTAAATGTGAAATATAGGCTAGATTGGAGTTCTCTGGCTTAAAAAAATTAAATCTACCTTTGAACAGAACAGTTGGTGAGAACTTCAGTCTAGACTGGAATGACAATAATAGCTGATTAGCTTTCATTAGAGACTGCAAGACCAGCCGACTCTGATTACTCCCAGGGGAACCCCCAGATAAAGTCTGCATACCTCACTCCTCCTACTCTCCTACACCCCTACTGATTTATGTTCCTTCTCCCCAGTGAATTCTCATTGTTTTCACAATGTAAAAATATTATGATGTAGTGTTTATGATATGCTTCTTTGATATATTGTGAGCCTTCATTATAGTGAAATAAAGCCTGAGAATTAGTGAATCTAGAATAAAACTGAATACCAACTGATTATAATGAAGTTATAAATATACTTCCTATTAGAATTTATTTGAAAATAATTAAAATTGTTTGCAAAATGTCTAGCATAGGGGCTAGTACAAAGTCAGTGCCCAATAGCTAAAAAGTATTGCTGTTAAATACATTTAATCCCAGATTTGAATTAGGGATTATTAAGAAACTGCTTATTAGAAAACATTTTTTTTTTTTTTTTGAGATGGAGTCTTGCTCTGTTGCCAGGCTGGAGTGCAGTGGCATGATCTTGGTTCACTGCAACCTCTGCCTCCCAGGTTCAAGCAATTCTCCTGCCTCAGTCTCCAGAGTACCTGGGACTATAGGTGCATGCCACCACTGCCAGCTAATTTTTGTATTTTTAGTAGAGACAGGGTTTCAGCATGTTGGCCAGGATGGTCTCCATCTATTGACCTTGTGATCTGCACACCTCGGCCTCGCAAAATGCTGGGATTACAGGCATGAGCCATCACGCCCGACCTAGAAAACATCTTAATGATTAATCAAACTTTGTTTGTTAGAACACTTCCAGTTATACATTAAAAATCCAAAAAATAATTGATATCACAAATATGTAGTGAAAGAATTTATTAAAAAAATAAACTCTTAAAAAGTAACTCTTGAAAATAAGTTTCTACTTTAACAGTTTTCCAATTATTTTCCTTTTGTTATTCATTCATTTTGAGTGTTAAGCTAATAATGTCAGTTTATGTGATAATGATATACAAACAACATACTTAAATCATAAAACCAGTAACCTAATTGTTGAAGATTAATAATATGTTTATAATCATTCAAGTAGGATTATATAAATAGCTTTAGCTATTGATTAATCATGGTTGGTAAAATTTAACTCATCCATATAACTTTTACCACATTTTGAAAGTGCAGTGGAGTATGAACAATAAAGATGGAGTATTTGCCTTTGTAGAACTTATAACACTAAGATTTTGAAACAGACCTACTTCACTTCTTGAGGAAGTAACTGCTTTTGTAATATTTATTTAAGCAAGGTTTCTTAGGTCACTGACTGTTAAATAAACCTAGTTAAATAAGAGTAATGCATGTTAAAGATTTAAGAATTCCTTACCTCACACTCTGCATTAACTTTCCTTCTTTTCCAATATTTCCTCTTGCTAAGAAGTTTCAGGTTCTCAGCTGTTGCACAATATAAGAAGGATTATTATGTAACATTTTTTTCTCTGCTTCGGATAGCTTTGGAGCCAAAGATCCTTATCCTCTCTGTCCCAAATTTATATAATACTTTTATCTTCCTCATTGAGTTTATAAGAAATGATGTAAGTCTATGTATGTGAGACTTGCATAATAATAAAAGAAGAACAGTATGAACTTAGGATATTTTCAGGATAATAGTCATTTTCTTGGACTAATTATATATTAATGATGTTTGCTGGTTAATGATACAGTATGATTGCTTTAGACCACAAGTTTTATGTCTGCTATTGGGCCTAGATATATTTAGCACAGCATGAAATCAAGGTTCAGAAAAATGTGGTTGTTTGGACTAAACAGTTGATAAATGAGTAGGAATTAAAGATTGATATTCCATCTTATATTTTAGTTTAATTTTTATTATCTTGTGCTATTATTTAATAGACTTAACCTATGACTGTCTTAGAAAATTCATTTTAGTTATGTAAGTAATACAGTCTCCTGGGAAATTCTTAGAATATTTCACCTAAGGTTAAATTCCAATTTGATCACCAAGCCAATCGCACAAGAGCATCTTTTTCCAGAAAAGTGAACAAATTTCAAATGGTCAAGTATCTTTTTGGATTAGGTGGGTAAAAAAGTAACAGAAAACCCCAAAATGACAGTGGCTGAAACCAAATATAAATTCTTTTCAGTCTCGTATTCAAGAAGTTCAGCTGGTGTCACTCAAGGCTGTGTTGGTATTCTGAAATATCAGGGACCCTGCTCCTCTCTTTGTTTCTCCATAATAGTGGCCTCCAACTTATGGCCAAGATGGCAGTTGGAGTTTCAGTCATTATATTGCATTCTAGCTACAAGAAAAAAAGTACCCTTCCCTACTTTAAATACACACCTTAGAAGGCGCAAATCATTTTCACTTGGCTCTTAATGTACAAAAGTTAGTGACATGAACATAACTAGCTGCAAAGAGACTAAGAAATGTGGTCTTTATTCCAGGCTGCTACATGCCCAAGTGAAAACAGGGGCTTTCATTGTTACGGAAGAAGGGGGAACAGTGTCTGCCATAGTTAAGTGTCCAGGGACAGTAAGAATTCTATTGCCTATTACCTTATTTTCTTGTCCAGCCCAGATAACTGCTGAAAACCTCGGCCATTAGCAAGAGAGTCATGCTTAGCAAGATATTAAGAGTCCCATCCTTACTACTGAATGATGCCTAAAAATCTATTTTTCTGGCATTTTATATCTGATATATCAGGGATAATTTTGATTTTCCTTGGAACTTTCATAAAGATCCACTTCCAGGAATAGTTATAACAACAGCAATAAAACAGTAAGTTGCAAAATATATAATAAAATGAAAAACTGACCACATGATACTATATATATTTTAATCAGTACACAAATATATAGATACATTATAGACATGTATCTATATATAATTTAAAAAACCTTGAAGGCTACAGGCAAAACTGATGTGATCATTACCTTTTGTGCTGTGGGATCAGGGCTGATGATCAAATTGGACTTTATCTGTAAAGCTCTAAAAATTTACAGCAAAATAAGGTATGCTTGGGAAGGTAGCGGGAGTAGGAAGTAGACATATTTTGTGGAAACTCTTAGGAATTGTGTAGTACCCTAACTGTATAGTCATTGTATCAATTACGGGTTTTTATTGTGAGCAATAGAAACCAATTCTAATGAACAAAATCAAAAAGGGAATTGGAAGAGCACTGATTATCATAGATTCAAAGTTGAATAAGACTGTAGTAGGAAGTAAGGGTAGCCACTATAACTCAGCTACCTTTCATTCTTGTGTCTCTGTTAAAGATTTACATTCTCATGAGGTGAAATGACATTGGCAAAGCTTGAGGTGTATTCATTAGCCGAGGTTTGGGAGGTGGGAGTTCTAAGTAATTGGGTACCTTGATTCTACTAAGGCAAAAAGCGTGGAAAAGACTGTTGCCCAAGTAAAAGTTAGGGTTGTGTTGCCAATAAAAAGGGAGAAACAATATTAGGAGGCAAAAGCAATAGATGTCTACAACTGTCACAGAAGACTAAATCTATTGACACTTCCTTCCTTCAACTGTAGTTTTTAGGATGCTCTGTGGATATGTAGGGGAAGGTTTGGTTTTGAAGCTAGGATTAGTGATTTTAATTCTCAAAAGAGCCTTTACTTGGTTACACTACAGTGAACCAAGTTAACAAATTTTCTGTACTATCAGAATTTGCTCAGAAATTCTTTTCTTTACTCCTCTTATTTTCTGAGCAATCTAGTCTCAACCTTTGTTGGTTATGCTATAGGAAGCTATGAGTATCTGAGCTACTGTTCACAAATATTTACTAAAAATTCCTAGACAGGATTGTATTTTCTCACCCCATTGATTTCAAGGTTGGCCATAGCACTTGCTTTGGCTGAGAAAATATGAGTGGAAGTTATATGTGTTACTTTTAAGCAGAAGCTCTAAGAGACAATGTGTGGCTATGTTCTCTTTTCCCTCTGCACAATAACAAAACATGGTTCAGATAGAAGATGTTTCATCAGTGTCTCAGTCCCCCAAGATGAAGAGCCGCAGTAAACTTGCTATTTATGCATATTATTATTGAGAAGTAATCTCTTGCAATTTTAAACCACTGAGATTTGGGCCATTGGTTACTATAGTATAACCTAACCACTGTTGATTTATGTACTTGTAAAATGAATTCTCTGTTCAAGTTTCACAGAGAATTTCCAACAGACTGTGGTTTTTAAAACAGACCATAAGCAGGAAATTAGGTAGAAGCTGGATAAGTGATTAGAAGCTTATCCTGTGAGCAGTAGAAAACATGTAGATTTTTCTAAACAAGCAACTGACAAAATTACTTTTCTGTTTTAGACATTTAATATTAAAATAGTACATAGTACATATCGTAACATGGAACACTCACTTTTGGACAGAACAGTGAATTAAAGAAATTCTCAAATATCTGATTCTCTCCTTTGGTACTAATTAGTAGTTATTTTCCATGTATATTTAGGTTTTTTATTATTAAGTGATATATATAGATATTAAGTGAGATATATATATATGTATATATATATGACAAGCTGAGGAAGATAAAGCCAGAAAAGCAAAAGCAGACAAGTTATGATCAATTTAAAGAGCTACATTTCTAGATCAATAACATAAACAGTAGGTTGCAATGATTTAACCTAGTAGTAATTGCTCCTTAACTCTTCGCAAAAAGCAATCACTAGGTGTATTTTATCTCTTAAATATTTCCCAAATCTATCATTTCCTTCCTATCCTTACCATCACTTCTTTAAATCAGATATTCATCATCTCTTTCTAAAGGTTTGTGATAGTCCCTTAATTAATCCCTGCAGTGTTGCTCTCCTCCAGGCTACCTTTTTCAAAGTTGCTGAATACTGTTTCTAAAACACAGATTTGATTATCTTGCTTCCTTGCATTAGACCCTTTTGGTTCAACGCTTTCTGGTAGAATGAGCACACAAGCCTTCCCTGAAAAGGGTTGTAAGAATGAGTTCTAAGACCAGACTCTACTATCTGGACTTACTAAATATTTATAACAATATGTTTATTATAATGTTAACTTCTATTAATATTACCTGGTTTCTCTCTCAATTCTTGTGTTTACTCTGTTTTGCCATTACCCGATTGCCTTGCAATTTTACATTTGAATTTCTTTATTCCTTTGTATTTACTGATAACTCTCTCCTTCCACCCCACAAACTGATTAATACTATCTCAAGTTTTAACATTAAGTTCAAGAATAATTGGTTTTAAATTTGAGATTAAGTGACTTTTCGTTGAATAAGATACTTCTTTTATGAGCTCCTCTGATACTCGGTCTATATCTCTATTATTCCAGTTATCACATGGTATGACCTTATGTTTATATATCTGGTTTATGTATGTGTTTACCTCTATGAGACCATAGTCAACTTGAGAGCAGGAACTATGTCTTGTGCATCATTGTGCCCTGATACAGTTACTGGTTCATAGCAGACACATAATGAAAAAGTTTGTGGAATATGTAAGAAATTGCTAAATAAAGAAAATAGTATTATTTCACAAATCACTCTTGAACTCACTATTATGTGGTTCAGTTTTGCTTGATTGAGATCTTTGTGATACATTTCTTTTAAAATATATTTCCAGAGAATGTTATTTTTTGAATTCTTGATGCTTCCTTTCATCTGACAAAGATAGGTCAACCTAGTTTCGTTTCCTGCCTTGATTATCTTTACTCATAGAGCTAAAATTAATGCTCTACTCCAGTAACTGTGTAGCATAGGTGTCTGGTATTTTAATTTCGTTAAATAAACTGTACTAAAGTTATAGGCAATTTAAAATTTTTGTGAGAAGTGAGCCATACGAACATGTTGACTTTTCATGATATGTTAAAAAAGAACGAAATGGGCATGTAAATGAAATTATATCTGCCATGAGTCTTGATATGGATATATTATTTAAAGGCTTGATTCCAACTGTTTATAAAGACTCTATTACTATATACAATTAAATTGAGGAATCTAGTAGATCATAATGATTTTATTTATATGGTTTTCATGTTGCAAGGAAATTGTCACTTAAAGAAGCATTGTTGTTGGCTCCAGAGTGTTGGAAACATATTTGTTATCTAATATATTATAACTGAAGATCTGCTTTTTACAGGACGCTAACAAGTGCTGGTAAAGACCTACAAGATAATTTTCTGACGGCCCTGGCAATGAGAGAAGAAGACAATCGCAGTGGAAAACTGAGTGTAAGTACATTTCATCCAACAGCTTAAAATGTATACACTAAAGGCACAATTAATATTAAAAAAGTAACGTTAAATATCTTTCTTAAAGTAATTTATAAGATATAAAATATGATTCCTCTTTATTAATTATATATTATAGGAATATATATAGAAAGTTAAAAATTATCATTTACATCTCTAGAAGTAGCCAAATAGTTAAAAAGAAAAAGGATTCTAAACATTCATTGCAGAGAAAATGCCTATGCATGGCAGAATGGTTCTTTAACCTGGGTAAAGCCTCCTGCTTCTTTTAAACTTAACCTCTTCTTACATTCTCCCAAGTTACATCACCCACTGACCCTAAGTTTTGTCCCCTGATTTTATGTGACTCCTAGAATATAGTACCATAGTCTGCCTTTTAGTCCTACCTTGGAAGATGGGATACAAATCACGTAGTAGGAGAACTGTGTTATCATTATTATTTTGAATGATCCAAGGAGAATATACTTTACTTTATTAAAATGTGTGCTATATCAAATATGTAGAGAATGCGAATATTATTTGGAATAAAGATTTAGTTTCACACTTTGTTAATATGATATTTGTGATAACAGTCTTTGTAAGTCTTAACATGTTCCAAATCAAATTTAATAGAAAAGGCAAATATTCATGCTAAAACTGTAGTAAGTGACTGACTTACAGAAAAATAATCAGAAATAGTGTGATAAAAAATTTAGAGCAACAGAAAAATATGTATATAAGGAGATCTATTCTACAAATATTTTCTCAATAAAAAATTTGGAGTTTTTCCCACTATCACGTCCACTGAAAATATCGCATGCAGGCAAAACCCTCAATGTAGTTCAGAGAGAGAAAAAAATCATACCATGTTTAGTTAATAGAATAGAATTAACCCCGACTTAAAATAAGGGAAAATTTCTTGTAGGAAGTAGGCTGACAGAGGTTTTAAAAGGGTGAGGATGGAAATATGGGCAGAGACTAGACTTTGGACAGCTTTAGTAATCACAGCAGAAAAGTCTGAATGAATATATGAGCTATTACGAATGCATTTTCTCAGAAATATCAGTGGAAAAGTTATAGAAATTAAATATTTAAACGAGGCTAAGACTAGGACATAATTTAATCTCCAGAAATGTTGCAATAGGAATGGTAGAATTGCAGAGGATGCTTTAATGAAGATGTACATCTTGAGAGCATTTCATGTATGTGATAGAGACTAAGGAAAATGTTAGAGGTCAAGATGTGGTAATTGAAGAAAAAACTAGTTAAAAATTAGAGAGGTAAAATGGATTATTTTGAGACAATAATTTCCAATTTCTTTCCAGACTACTCTGAGGTATTTACAGAGCAGATCAACCTGTTTTATTTCCTTCCTTGGTGTCTGTGATATAGTTATCTTACAGTTTTTCTGCTTTCTTCTGACTTTTTAACTCAATCTCTTTCTTGGGCGGATCATCTTATACCTCCAGTTGACCTGTATCTCTTCTACTATACACATTTTCCCTTAGTGAATCATCAAAACCCATGAGCCTAGATTCTGTTTCCTGCTACAAAAACAGAAACCTAGATTTTTTTTCATCTATTAATTATGTTTTTTCACTTAGTCGTTAAACAAATAGTGATAAGTGGCTCTATATGAGGCATCGTACTAACTGCTTGGGATACAATGGGTGGCAAGTGCTTATGGAGCTTACAGTTGTTTGGGGCAGAAAATGAATAATCAAATAATCATTATTTGTATAGAAATAAAGCCAAAATGCAATGTGACAGGTGCTATGGAGGAAAAACATAAAAACTCTGATTGTGTGTAAGTGGGTAGAGGATGATATAATCAGATTTTCAGACAGAAAACATCAGTGTGCCTTTAGTATAGGGAATAAATTATAGAAAGGATAAAGCGGATGCGAGCAGATGCACTGCAAAATCAGATGAAAAGAAGAGAAATGATTTGAGAGCTATTTAGAAGGCAAACTTGGCAGGATGCTGTGATAGGATATAGTTAAGGAAGGGATAGAAAGAAAGAGGGTAGTCTTTGGAGATAGATAGATAGTACTGCCACTCTGAAATGTAGTGTACTAAAAGATCAGAAGTAGGGCACAGAGATCATGTGTTTGATTTTGAACATACTGAATTTGATTTGTTTTTGACAAAAGAATATGTTCAGATGTTAAGAAGCTGGAGAAAAAGATCTGAACTCTACTCCAAAGTTTACCTCCATATTGCTATCCCTCAAATGCTCAACATTTGCTCTATTACTAAGTTATTGTTTTCCTTTTCCACTTATCAGATCTCACATCCATTTGGTCACCAACCCTGGTCAATTTTACTTGGTAAATAATTCTCAAATAAATGTGGGAGAGGAGGCAATGAAGCCAAAGAGATGGACAACAGCCAGGTCTAAGGGCTATGTTGCTGTGCTCAGTAGTGTGGACAGAGCTACTGAGATGAAGGTGATGAATGTCCTTAAAATAATGTATACAAATGGTGAATGTGATCAGACATGCAACTTAAGAGTACACTGGCAGCAGTATATGGGGATAAGTGTGTCTCCATAGAGATGGGGAATGATATATAAGACAGGGAGGTCAACTGAGAGGCCATTGTAACAGTTCAGGCAATACATAATAGATGCATAATAGAAGCCTGGCATAAATAAATGACAGAATGAATGGGAAGAGAAAGATAGATTGAGTGATTACTTAGGAGATAAAATCTGGAAACCATGTGCTTGTTTTTATGTAAGAAATAGTGATTTGTAGGATTCAGTGGAGAGTGAGCAGCTGATAATAATTTTAATAATGGAAAGACATATAATCCTGGCTTTAGAGGATTTAGTATAGTTCAGTGATTAAAAAACAGATTTTTGAGGTAGACAGTAACTAGACTGAAGTTCCAGACTCACTGCCTACGAAGTATTATGGATTGCAAAAGGACATTACTGTATTTTCTAAGCCACAATTTCCTTCTTTGTAAGGCAGGAATTAAAAGAGTACCCTCATCTTAATATTTATTATTGAAAATATAGATTAAATATTCATCACACTGTATGATACATGACAACTATTTAATATATAATAAATTTTATAATAAAGGAGTGTTATAACTGCTAAAGCTATAATTGTGAATAAAATAGATATAGAAAATATGCAATACTTTTTCTGCTAGTCTTTAAGGAAAACATTGATTGGATTTGAATTTCTCTTTAGAAAAGATAGTTGAAACAGTTCTTTGAGACAAACAGTTGCTTACAGATTTTATTAGAGATGTAAAGATTGTTGATCAATGTAAGATATTATAGCTATCAGAATATTTTTTAAAGAAACACTATAGTTTTTTTAGTGTTGTAGGAACGACTGTCCATTTTAACTTACAGTCTGTGCAAACCACTTTACTATTTGCCAAAAACAAAGGTGTATAGAGCATGGGTCCTCCCTATAGTGCTTCTAATATAATAGGATTATGTAATTCTTTCTAGTGAACAAGCAGCTGGGGGAGGAGATAATTATTTTTCAAATGGTAGTTAACTAAGAATCCCTGATTTGTTGAGTGAAAAAAATAAAACATTTCCTTTCTAATCAAAAACTCATGAAGATTATAATGAGAGGTCACATGCTGTTCGGGGTGGGAAAAGTGAGACCCATTGACACTTATTTTCCCACTGAATGTTGACTATGTAAACAGTCACATGGATGACTAGTTTTGGCTTTGAAATATGCATTATTGAAGCTAGTAAAAAAACATTGCCTACAGCTTTTCCTTCAGAATCATTCAAAGAAACCACTGTACCTGGGTCAGGAAAACCTATGAATTAGGTGGTTCCTAATATACCCATTTCCTGTGTTGAAATCTCTATGAAACATAAGATTGCGTTGTATATGACCAATAACATTGTGCTGACATGATCTTTTCCCTCTTTGCTATTTTCCAACTTTTATAAAATGTTCCCTTTCAAGAAAATGAAGGTATTATACAGATGTTTATTTCTTTTTTAATAGAATTCATGCTTGTCCACTAATAAACCCTTATGGAAATTATATGACTCACACAATCTTACCCTCATTTTAAATAAATTACATCAATGTTTGGGAGAAAATGTATATCAACATTTATTATCACCAGAAAAACTATAGCTGGATAGATCTTTAATTTCCTTATTTCCTGGATAAAAATTTGATACAGAGGCAGTGAGAAGTGCAGGAAAGAGCGAAGGTTAGGGAGTCATCTTATCTGAGTTTGAATCTTGGATTTTCTACTTATCACAAGCTGAAGACACATTTCTCAACTCAACACAGCCTGAGTTTCCCCACCCAAAGTATGGGGATAATAATTTTCACACTGCTGAGATATTTATAGAATAAAATTATATAATGTGTAAAGCACATCTAAGCCTAAAACTTGGTAGGTGGTTTTTTTTCTTTTCTTTTCTGAGACAGTGCCTTGCTCTGTTGCCCAGGTTGGAGCGCAGTGGTACCATCATGGCTCACTGCAGCCAAGATCTCCTGGGCTCAAGTATCCTCCCACCTCAGCCTCCTGAAAAGCTGAAACTACCAGCATGTGTCACCACACCCAGCTAATTTTTTTATTATTTGTAGGGACGGGGTTTCCCTATTTTGCCCAGGCTAGTCTTGAACACCTGGGTTCAAGTTATCCTCTTGCCTGGGCCTCCCAAAGTGCGGACTACTGCATTATAGATGTTTAATAAAGCATAAATACCATGTGTTATGTTAGGTCGGGTTCCCTAAAAGCAGAGCCTAGGATGCCAATTTTAGTGCAAGCCATTTATTGAGAAAGTTCTCTCATCTAAAACCTGTTATGGCATGATGGAAGCATGATACTATAGAGGAAAAAGCTAGGCAGAGATGTGGTTTCAGTTGAAATCTAGTCTTAGTCTGATCTCACAGAGAGCTCTGGAGTATGAGAGATTGTTCTGCCTGCGGCAAGGTGAATTTGCTTGTATACACTTCCTTCCCCATTCCTCTCTCCATCAATTAATCATCAGCTGTCACAGAGGTGGGAGATGGAGAAGTGGCTCCTGTCAGCTAAGGACAGTCCTTTCAAGGAGGGTACAGGTGGGAACCATTAGCTTTTAACACCTGCAGGTCTGGAGCTGGGTACATCTGCCTGGGAAATGAGATCTAAGAGGGACACTACCAACATCCACTGCAGTGCTCTAGAACTACAGATGCTAAAGCTTAGTTCTAGCCATTTTAGGGGAAAAAAAAGTATGTCATTGTTTCAATAATGTAATCTTATGTAAGCAAAACATAATTTTATTTAGGTATTTAATCAATCATTTTATATGAAAATTTAATGACATCTTTAGTGTTACATACCTGACATGAAACATAGCCATTTGAATTAAAATAAAATGTATTTGGTCATTTACAAATGACCAAAAGCCCAAATATGATTTGGTGTCCAAAAATTTTACATGTGTAATAAGAAGGTTTCCCAGTTAAATCTTATGTCTGCTAGTACATGTCCCATATATAATTCATGCTGTGTTTTTTGAACTGACAGAATCAAGACAGCCAATTATACTTCATTAAGACAATTAAAAAATGATAATAATAATGATTATAATTTCAGCAATAGCTAACATATATTAAAAGCTTACCAAGTACTGGACATTTTTCATAAGTGCTTTATATCCTTGAACTCTTAATATTTACTACATATATGAAATAGGCATTATTTTTATATCCACTTTATAGATGAGAATTTTGAGGCACGAAGAGGTTGAACATCTTATCCAGGTTTACATAACTGGTTAGTGAGTGACTTAAATTCAAATCTAGGCAGTCTGGCTCCAGAGTCTGATTCTTAACCAGTATGCAAATGAACAAAATTGCCCTTCAGAGAGCATATTACTTATGACAGTGGGGTGTTAGCTCAGAAGTAGCAGATAAAACTGATGTTAATAACAACAGTAGATACATTAGTAGATTGTATTGCATGACCATCACTGCTCTAAGCACTTTATATGTTAACTCAATTACTCCTGATTTGTATCTTTATTTCTGGGTGACAAAACAAGCCACAGAGAGGTTAAATATTTTGCCCAATGTTCATGGTAAAACTCATGTTTAAACTCAAGCAATCTGGGTCCAGATTCTGGGCTCATTAACCATTGAGCCCCCAAAGAAAGACACTCATCCGTGGAAAACATGAATATTACTTCCATGTGATTAGTTAAATATGAAAATATGGGAAAATATCTTTATACCTTCGGGAAGAATTTATTCAACAAAATGCTAAAATCACAAACCATTAAAATTTAGTAAATCTGATTTCATGAAAACTAAAATCCTTTATTGACAAAAGATAATTAGCAATGTTTAAAAACAAGCCACATATATATGTAATACATAAAGCTGACAAAGCATTTGTATCAATAACTTAAAAAGAATTTTTACTGGTTAAAAAAAATCCAATCAACAACTGAACAGATTATAAACAGGCAATTCAGGGATGAGGAAGCCAAATAGTTCAATCAATAGGAAAAGACACTCAACTGTACTAATCTGATTGCTAATCAGAGACAAGAGAATTAAAATGAGCTATATTTCATACCCACGAGGTCGACAAAAATTTAAAGAGACCAGTTACTTCAAATGCAGGTGAGATGTGAAGTAAGAAACCATGTTTGGTGATGGCAGTAGAGTACATTGTTAGGCAACTTTAGAGAGCAGTTTGACAATATCTAGTAAAGAGAAAGATGTGTATAATCTTTATACTAGTAGATAAATGATTGAGAGAAACTCTCAATCGTATAAGCAAGGAGATAATTACAAGTCTGTAATTATCATGTAATTGTAATTGTAGCATTGCTCATAATAGCAGCGTAACCTGAATGTTCATAAACATAAGAACAGGTTGTTGTCCATTCTTACAATGGGATATTATACAGGAATTAATGCAAAAATATAGGTATTATTTATATCAACATAGGATCATCTCAAAGACATCGTGTTTAGTTAAAAGGAAAAAAGGCATGTTTCGGAATGATGTGTACAGAATGACACTCAGTCACTGATGAATTCGTTCCTTCTTGTGTCTCAGTTTCCTTATCTGTAAATTGGATTACTAACTGTATTTAATAGAAAGTTTGTGAGGATTAAATGAATTTATACAGGTAAAAGTATTTAAAACACTATTTAGAACACAGAATGAGCTGGGCACAGTGGCTCATGCCTGTAATCCTAGCACTTTGGAAGGCCGAGATGGGCAGATCACGAGGTCAGGAGTTTGAGACCAGCCTGACCAACATGGTGAAACCCTGTCTCTACTAAAAATACAAAAAAATAACCGGGTGTGGTGGCGGGTGCCTGTAACTCAGCTACTTGGGAGGCTGAGGCAGGAGAATTGTTTGAACCCGGGAGGTGGAGGTTGCAGTGAGCCGAGATCGAGCCACTGCACTTCAGCCTGGATGACAGAGTTGAGACTCTGTCTCAGAAAACAAAACAAAACTATGCACACAGCATCCTTAATAACTTATTATTTAAAATGTTTATATAAAGTTCAAAAACTGACACAATAATTAATCATTTTTATGGACATACTCATGTTCTAATCATATAAAAACTGTATAGTACACATTGAGGAATAATATACCTTAACTTAAGGAAAATGGTTACATTGTGCTAGGTAGGAGGAGGTTGGAAAAGAAAGGAGGGAGAAGAGTAGGATTGAAGAATAGGCTTTTACATAATGCTTTGTTTCTTTAAAATTTATGATTCCGATATGGGAGAATGTTAAGATTTGAGCAAGTTGCTTAGCAGGATGTTGGCTACCTGAATATTAGGTATAATAGTTATGTTAATAAATATTTGTTATATTAATCTTTCTTAATTTACTTTATGTTTGAAATATTTTATAGTCATACATGGAAGCAAGAAACAGATTGTAATACTTCAGGAAAATTTTAAAATGAACAATTATTGGTGAATTTATTATATCTAGTAACTTGTTTACAAAGAAACAAACAAACAAAAATCATTCAGCGAAGAGGTCGAACTTTGGCGTGGCACCTCACGATTATTTCTTCTCTGGAAATGGAATGCAAATCCAGGACAGGTGCCCTAGAGACCATGGATGTCCTCGCTAATCCCTAACCCTCTCCACCTAGATGATCAATTACTTTTGAGCCAATAGGATTCACTCTGTTGGAAAGGGACTTTAGAAATGGAGAGACACAGAGCCAAGGAGTCACTGAGGCTAATCTTTTAAAATATGTGATCATAATCTCCTGCTATTGAGGTCCCTAATATACCCATGTATCTGTCCCTTTGTTTGGAAGGGCCTTCAGTAGGGTCTTTGAATTTGGGAGATACTGCAGGACCATTTCAATTAATCCTCCATTTTGCTCAGAGTTCAATTTGTGGTTTACAGCAAAGAGAACATTAACTACAACCTTAAAATTAGTATGGTTTATTTTTAACAAAGAGAGAATAATCATTTAATAGAATCCTTTTGTGGGAACAGATTTTTACTAATTCCATCCAGAAGAAACTTTCAGAAACATTGGTAAACTGGAGTCTATGGATTCACACTCTGTGTGCAACTGAGAAAGCTATTATTACTTTTAAACTCAATTTTATGTACCTTTTTCACATATTAAAATATTAATTAAGAGTTACTAAAATTGCTACAAATTTTGGAGAAATAGAATGCAAAATGGGGTGGGTACAATAAAATGTAAAATTAGTGAATTTGCTGATTGCAGTGATGTACATAAGGGTTTTTACCTTTTAAAACATTTGTGTTACTGCAATTATAAAAGCTGCTATTGTACATAACTGAGGAAGCATTTACAGATTGTTCTGGATTTGAATATGTGCAATAAAGGACAAATATATCCATGAGACTATTTGACCCTTGATGCAAAATGATAGTAATATTTCTTTCTTCAGATCTATAAATTGTAAGAAAAAACTTCTGGCTGCCTAACCTTAACAAGTACAATGGCTTTCATGTTACAAATGATACAAAACAAGCAAAGAAAAAAATAATTTGCTATGTGAAACATATCATTAGAAATGGATAAATTAAATGGCTATTCTGTCAAACAGTTTTACTTCTCAAAGTTAAAAGAGGGCCTCATAAGAAAGTTTTTAATAAAAATCAGTTGTCAGGAAAGATGTTGAGTGTGCTATAATAAATAACAGAGCTAATCTTCAGAGCATTAAAAGGGATATAACCACGATTACTCTTTAAAATTTATGAAAATTATGGCTCAATCTATTTTGCAAAGCATGATGGTGAATTTGGCAGAAAACACTGAAGTAATATGTAACAGTTGTAATTTAGTGTTTTTGCTATTAGGAGAAAATTATGTTGCATAATATTTGAAACATTTTTTCTTCTGATTTTCCAGTTGAATATAATTTAATAGTTTAAGAGTTTGGTGTCTATAGCACAGTTTGGATCAGAAACGGAAATTTAGCAATCATGTTGACTTCTCTTTTTCTCCTTAACTCTAAGATGTGGTGAAATAATTCAATGCTCTTTACAACCTAACTTTTGAAACAATATTATGTTTATTTAGATGCTATAGCTAAAAGGGGAACACAATTGAGCCTTCCCATTCCTTTTTCCCACTATTTTGTCTGGGAGAAGAATGTATTTTACAGCTGGGTCTTCACAGGGTTGTTCTGTGTATATATTGGCAGGTGCTATTCTTTGGACCAACTGTAGGTGTCTGACTCCGTTGATCTCCATTTACTCATTCTTAGCAGAGGGGAAGATCTAAATCTGAACCAACTGTCTTCATTGCAGTTAAGATAGCAAGAATACCTGTTTGAACTGGCATGGTGGGTGACTTTTTATAAATATATACTCTGCTTCAGTTTTTGAGATGTGGGAGGAAAGTCTCAGAAGAATCAATTTAACTGACATTCTTTTTCTAGGGATTGCTACTCCTCTTCATATCTGACCAGTATACGGCTTTTGCAGTGTTAACTGTTGCAACGATAATTAAGGTAGTTGTCTTTTATTGAATGCTAGCTTCGTGTTGGCATTTGCAACTTGTCAAATCTATTGGCATAAAGTTATTTATAGTATCCCCTTATCATTTTAGTGTCTGTGGGATCTATGGTGATATCCACACTCTCCAGATATTGGTCTTCTCTTTTTTTCCTGAGCAGGCTGGCTAGAGATTTTATCCATCTTCTCAAAGAGCCAGCTATTGGCTTCATTGATTTTTGTCTACTGATTTTGTGTTGTTCATTTTGTTGATGTCTGATGTTTGTTATTTCTTTTATTCTGCTTACTTTGGTTTTTGCTTTTCTTTTTCTAGTTTTTTAGATGAAAGTTTAGGTCATCGATTTGAGACTTCTCTTCTAACATAGGTGTTTCAGTGTTATACATTTCCCTCTAAGCACCACTTTTGCACCATCAGATATTTTGATAGGTCATGTTTTCATTTTCTTGCAGTCCAAATTTTCTAATCTCCCTTTTAGTTTATTTTTAATCATGAGTTATCCAAAAGTTGTTTTTTAGTTGCCAGATATTTGGGATTTTCTAGCTTCTTAAATTTTTCTAGCTTTTCTGAGATTGTTCAGTCTATTAACTTTAAATGCTCATTCCTTTTCTTCCTTTCCTGTTAAGATCTTACTATTTACACATGCTAGTTACATTAGTCCATTTTCCCACTGCTATAAAGAAATATCCAAGACTGGGTAATTTATAAAGGAAATAAGCTTAATTGACTCACAGTTCCACATGGCTCAGGTAGGCCCCAGGAAACTCACAACCATGGCAGAAGTGGCAGCAGTCACCTTCTTCACAAGGTGGCAGGAAAGACAGAGAGATTGAAGGTGGAACTTTTCAAACACTTATAAAACCATCAGATCTCATGAGAACTCACTCACTATTATGAGCACAGAATGGGGGGAAACTGCCCCCATGATTCAGTTACCTCATGCCAGGGTCCTTCCTCAACACCTGGGGATTACAATTCAAGATGAGATTTGGGTGGGGACACAAAGCCAAACCGTATCACAAGGATTGGGCTGAATAGGCATATCATTAGTTTTTTATTTTTCTTTCCTCCTTGCCCTTTCTAGAACATACCTCATGTTAAAAGCATGAATAATCTTGCTTTATATGTCATTTTCATTTTAAAATATCATATACCATTTTGTTTTTTAAATCTTTGTATCGCATTCTTATGTGATCCCTGAGAAAACTAGAATTGTTGTTTTCTTTTGTTTTGCTTTGCTTGTTTTAAAATTTTATTCTACTCTCTGAATTACTTCTATGTCTACCAGGATGAATTTTTCTTTATGTATGTATTTGTGTCTATCACATCACAAGATTTTTCTCAAATATCTAGTGATTCTTGGTTGTTCATTAACATTTAAGAATAACACGACACAAAAGCTGACTGTTACCTCTTGTGAGCCTAGTTAGGGTCAACTAGTTAGTAATCACTGATAGGTTTTGCATTAATCTATGACTGGAGAGGAGCTTTCCATTAGTCAGAGGCCCTCTCAAATATGGAAGGCCTTGCTTTTTGGCACCAAGTCCCAAGCTATGTGCTCTAATTCTCCCCAGGGACTTAGTTCCATTTCTTTAGTTATTAGTCACCAATCCTTTGCCTGGGTGTTTGAGGGGAATGACTATCTGGCTATGGATAATTCTTTTCATATGGGTAGAGGTTATCAACCGAACTCCTTGTTTTAGCCCCACTTAACCCTTCTTACCTTCCATATCTCTGGAATTCCTGAGTCCTGAATTTCTCTAGGGCTCTGCCAAGATTGGTTTCCTTCTTGTATGCAGCCTCCTCCCTCCCAAAGATAGCGCAGATATATTTCCCCCTCCCAAAGATAGCACAGATATATTTCTATTTCAAATTCACAATTACATGTTCTTATGTTATCTTCTAAAAGTTTTATTGTTTTAGTGTTTACATGTAGATGTATGTTTCACCTGCAGTTACCATTCTTCCTCCTTTTGTTCTTCCACAAAGTAAGCCCAGTTATGCCTGCTTCCCTTTTATTAATGATGTTCAACACTGGCTTGTCCAAAATTTGTATGTATCTGTTGCTTTGCAATAGATGCTCTTTGATAGGCCAGTTCTACAGTGACTTGTTGATATAAATGCTCTGCATCTTATTGGATTGGAGTAAAGTATAATAAGATAAAATGACATCTCATTTAGTTGAGAATTAATATGCTGGAATGAATATACAATTTAACAAGTTGCTGTTGTTTGAAGGTTTTCTGTGGACCTAAGAAATGAAAGTGTCTTTGAAAGAATGCTGCATACCACTTTGACATCTGCAATCCAGTATGAAATATTTATTAGGTTATCAAGCTAAGGAAATTATGGACATATTTTCTGGTGTGTTTTCTGAGGTGGTGAAGTTCTCCAAAATACTTGGAAAAATATTTGAGGAGGAGGAACATCCAGTTCCAAAATACTTTCTCCTTTGGGGAGAGTGGATTTGACAGTGCATACAATACATAGCACTCTTATATCTGACCCCTGGTGAGGGTTCCCATCATACCTATTAGTCTTTGTGAGACTCTCTTGAATGAAACAGAATTGACCAAATGAAAGATCTTATTTTATATAATTATCTTTTTGGAGTCCAAAGAGGGAAAGAGGGATTGTAGAAGGAGGGAGAGAGGAAGGAAGGGAAGGAGGAAAGCAGAGAGGGACAGATACATGTTTGACACCAATTTCATTGTGAACCATAGCATCTTATAAATGAAAGGAGCAGGGTTTATCTTGTTCAGCCTCTGTCTCATTACGGGAATCCTCCTTTGAGCTTTTCTGACAGATGGCTATGCAGTCTTTGCTTAAATAGTTTAAATATTTTCATTGATAGGCAGCTCATTCCTTTGTAGGTTGTTATTTGCATTTCAGCAAGTTCTAATAATTAGACTGCAATGGGTAAAACCTGCCTTCTTTTAGTTATTGGTCTTTGGGAGCAATATAGAATAATACTGCTGCCCCACTGTGATTTTTTAAGATAGCTTTCACATTTTCTTTTAAATATTTAGGGCTTTTTAAGGTTAAAATTTAAAATTTCTGTAATCACTCTTTATTTAAGCTCTTGGCATTCTGATTTTTTTTTTCTGGATACTCCCTATACAGTGTCTCTTCAGAAACTTCTTTTTAAAATTGAGGTTTAGCAAACATATAAAAGCATGCAGCTGTTACATGTGCAGGTCCATAAATTACTGCAAAATGAACAAACCATTTGATCACTACCCACAATAAGAAAAAGAACATTACTGATACCAAATAAGCCTTACGTATGTCCATTTAGTCACAACTCTCCTATTCTCAATGATAATCCTTATTCTGATTTCTAATACCATAGAACAATTTTGTCATTTTTAAATGTTATATAAATAGAACCATATTTTCTGACTTTTTAAACTAAATATTTTGTTTATGAGAACCATCCATGTTGTTGTCTGTAGTTGTGGTATATACTATTTTATTTCTGTGGTTTTCCATTTTATGATACACAATTATTTTTGTTTTACTTCTTATGGACAATGGATTGTCTACAATTTTTGACTGCTATAAATAATGGGGTTATGCTTATACATATCTTTGTGTGCATATATGTATATTGGTTTCTATTGGTTATATACCTACAAGTAAAATTGCTAGGTCATAGGACCTATGTATGTTCAGTTTTGTTTACTAGATAATGCCAAATGTTTTCCAAAGTGATTGAGCCGGTATAAATTCAGAGCAACTGTGTATGAGAGTCCCTATTGCTTCATGGTCTTGCTAACATTTAGTATTTTAATTTCTGATTTTTAATAGTCTAGTAAGTATATGGCATTATATCATTGTAGTTTAAATTTGCATTTATATGATTGTTAATGAGGGTCATCCATGTGTTTATTGGTCATTTTAATATCCTTTTCTGAGAAGCGTCTATTCACATTTCTTATCTATTTTTCTACTGTGTCTTTTGTCTTTTTCTTATGTAGGCGATTTGTACATATTCTGGATAAAAATTATTTGTTGTTTATATGTGCTGTGAATATATTCTCCCTCTCTGTAGCTTACCTTTTTGCTTTCTTAATGAAAGTTCCAAATTTTAATGTGGTCCAATTTATTAATCTTTTCCTTTATTGCTAGAGATGTTTCTACGCTGTTTAAGATATCTTTGCTATCTCAAAGTTACAATTATATATTCCTATGTTATAGTCTAGAAGTTTTATTGTTTTTATGTTTACACTTAGGTGTATATCTTACCTACAATTACTTTTTTTTTTTTTTTTGTAAAGATGGAGTATTGCTCTGTCACCCAGGCTGGAGTGCAGTGTGCAATCTCAGCTCACTACAACCTCCTGCTTCCAGGTTCAGGCAATTCTCCTGCCTCAGCCTCTTGAGTAGCTGAGATTACAGGCATGTGCCACCACTCCTGGCTAATTTTTGTATTTTTAGTGGATACTGGGTTTTGCCATGTTGGCCATGCTTATCTTGAACTCCTGGCCTCAAGTGACCTGCCTGCCTCGGCCTCCCAAAGTACTGGGATTATAGGCATGAGCCGCCGTACCCGTCCTGCAATTACTATTTTGCATATAGTGTGAAGTTACATTGAGATACCCATTGCACATCCTAGCAAAGATGTCAAGCAGGCATAAATATAAAAATCTGGATTTCAAAGTGCAGGTCTGGGTTGAAGTTAAAAGTTTAGAAGTTTTCAGTATACAAATGCCACTATGAGATTAGATGTTATGCTAAAGAGTTTAGCATAGATAAACAAGAAGCCTGAGGACAGAGCCTAGGACACTCCAACGTATCATCCCCAAATAGACTTAGTTCTGTGCTACAGGCTAATGTACAAAACAGTGTACTAGTATGGAACACAGTGTGCTATAGATTCCTATTACCTGAATACTACTTTTAGAAATGTACCTACAATTGTATTGATTTATTACATTGGTTTGTGCCAGTCATGTCACAATATAAACTTCAATGTTATAGCAAACCAAAATGTGAGATATTTAAATATGAATTGTTATTAAGCCATGCCCTTCATTAACTACTACTAGAATTGATTAGTTTGAATATCAAAACAGCTATTAACATGTTTTCTTGAGCATTTTATGGTGTTTTCATGTTATTCAGATTATTTGTTCAAGCCTATCAGGGTATTTTGGAATCCTAAATAATTAATCCAAAATGTTAGCTCTTTCTCCTTTATTCAGGCATTCAACATAGGCAGATATGATAAGAAAGTGACTAATAGCAAATACCAGATACTATAGGATTATATCCTAAAATCTCTGACTGGTATGCTAGAGGCCTTCCTCCTCTAGGTGACATTGCTCCTAACTGCAAATCGTGTTTAAGCAAAGCTATTCAGTTGTACCTAACATACTGTTTCCTCAGATTTTCAAGCAAAGAAATCGTAAGAGAATACACCTTTCTCTGAATCCCCACTTCCTGTTATATCGAGGTAGGGTCCTAATGCTAGAAACTTGACCGCATTCTTAGAGTAAATCACTTCCAGTATAGAGTTATTTCACCTCTGTGAAAAGGAATACCCACAAGATGGTATGCGGCATGCCTAAATGTCATACTTTGGCCTCTAGCCACCTCCAACTATGTGAAAGTAAAAGCTTTATGCAAAATAGCTTTTATTTGGCCAAATCCAAGGAGAAAGTCTTTAAGTATGCATTTATTTCAGTTGCAGCATTTACAAAGTGTCTGTTTTATGCAGTGCACTGTTCTATATATCATTAAGACATACAATGAATTATGGATCTCTGTCCTCCCACCTTATATCTAATCTCTACGTCTGTCCTTTACACTGCTGTTGAATCCACAGCTCTATAATCGTCTTCATTTTCTGCATAATTTATTTATGAAATTACATCCTGTGATAGCACTCTTTCTTAAGACATCTCCATACGTTGTTGCAAGGTGCTTTTCTAACTCGTTATTAGCAGTGATGCTAGTTGGTCTTTACAGTTATGTGCCTAACGTTCATATCCTGTGAACTATCTTTAATTCTCTACTGTTTTATATAGGTTTGGCAATGACAGATAAGAATCCTCAGTCTTATAGAGGTAAAGTGATGTAGTTAGTGACCCAGTCGGTCTAGAAAATGGTTTTTAAAAATCTTCTGTCCTATTATTTTTTTTTACTAGTCCACACAGTGTAACTTCAAAATTGCAGAGGTATTGAATTTAAGGACCCATATTAACAATGAGTACAAATTCAAAACTCTCTTAGGTTACCTCATGATTGCATTGTTACAAATTTCACATAAAATGAGGGCCTGCTTCTCCTGATCTTGTAGGATACTACTGTTACACCCACAGGGAATCTTTAAGGTCTGAAACTTGTGCTTAAGTTGTAAGGGATCATTTATTTTTGATATATTTACAGTAATGCTTTTGTAAAGCATGCGACCAAATCATAATATGGGCCTTTAGCAATGATGCAAAGAAGGTTGTTGATTATCAATGGGAAACTTAGATGTTATATACTTGAAATTGGGATACAAAAACAAACAAAAAGCTGAAATTTATCAGATCTCAAAGGGAAAAATTAGTAATTCATGCATAATAAACAAGGAAAATATTTTCTAAAGTCAGGGTGTCCAAATGCCTCTGAGATCAGTTTAACATATATGATCTACACTTATAAATAGCAGATTACCAAAATTCAAGCTGACCTTGGCCACTGTATGAGGGTGATATTTTTGAAAGAATGAGTTAGACTGAAACAGTTTCTGCAATATATTAGGCGCAAATATGCTTTCTTTCCATGTTAGGCATGCAGAACTTTTTCCCACCTGTTGACTTTTCCTTAAACAAACATATTATCTGATATAACTAGTCCAAAGAAAATTTTCTCTTCCTCTACGTGAATGAACTCCCCTTTTACCCTTTTGCTAAATCCCAGAGTTCTGATGTAGTTCAGGATCTTATATTACATCCATGTCACTTTTTGGAATCACTTCAATGGTATAGTGCCTTGAATTATTTTCAAGCATTTAATCAGCTTCTGTTTAGGTCTGTTTTCTCTTTTGACAGTGTACGTTTATTTTCCAAATACAAATATAATACAGATTGGACTCCCTGTGCTGCTGTGAGCTTTTAAATTAAAAACAAGCTTTGTCTTACAGTCTTTAATAATTGTAAAAAGTGGCAAAATTAAGAATGTTTCATCAGTTTGTACTGTAGCTATCATGACAATTATTGCATACTGTGGTTATTTGCTTTCTTCTCACTATTGAAAATGTCAGTTTTTTTTTTTTGTTGTTGTTGTTTCATGGGAATAAACAACTCCTGAGGAATGGTTCTGTGTATCCAAACTACAAGGCAAGTTTCTGGGACATGGATTTAAACTTATTCTGTGGTAAAGATACTAGGCTATAAGTTAAATTTTAAATTCATAGTTGAATTCTGATGCTTACTAGTTGAACCACTTTGGAAAAAGGCTTTGCCCTTTCTATGTCTTAGTTTCATCAGTCATAGAAAGAGGGTAACTATTGTATCCACCTGATGGATTATAGAATGATTTAAATGAGATGGAATAAGTGATGTGCTTCATATGGTGTCTGTATTTATTGAATGCTTAACAAATATTAGTTGTTATTAAGACTCATATATGAGAGTGTTATATAAAGCTGCAACCTTCCCAGATGGTTAGAGAGAAGAATCAATAGGAAAAAACTTTAAAAGTTTTATAGCTTTTAGTTAGCAGATAATGAAATTGAGACTCAAAGAGGTGATAACTTATTATACACATCTTCGTTATCTAAGATTAATTGGAGAAGTTTAGTTTTCAATCTCACTATTTTATCATGTGACATTATTTAAAGTAGAAAATTTGTGCTCCTATAACTTAGCTTTGCCTAAATTTTGAGTGGATCTGACTTAGATACTTCTTAAAATTTTTCGTGTGATAAATTTTCCTTGACTACACATACCATATTTTGTGCATTTTGAGATGTAAGTCATATGAATAAATAAATGCTGTTAGAGTTTGAGGGCATTATTTACTATGACTTCATTATGCCCCACCTACCTTTGCAATTAGTTGAGAGAAAATTCTAAAATCAGATAGAATGAAAAAATAATATTAACTCTTAAACAGATAAATCTATACTGGAATGATGGCTTAGTGTGAAAGCAAATGGGCTTGCCATTGTTGTATTTTTTCCCCTTTTCTAGACTTTGGAACAGTCAGACTAAAAGAAAGTTTGTTGTGTATAGTGGACAATACCTAGGGTCACCACGCCACCTCACACTCATGGCTATTGCTTGATTATCTCCATCCAGGTGAGATAAGCATGGATCACTTTCTCATTCATTTCCTCAGGGAAGAGTAAGGGACAGAACAATGTGATTAAAAATTTCAGCACTATTCACAATAGCAAAGACATGTAATCAACCTAAATGTCAGTCAATGATAGACTGGATAAAGAAAATGTGGTATATATACACCATTGAATACTGTGCATCCACAAAAAGAATGAAATCGTGTCCTTTGTTGAAGGCCATTATTGTTAGAAAACTAATGCAGGAACAGAAGACCAAATACTGCATGTTATCACTTATAAGTGGGAGCTAAATGATGAGAACACATGGATGCTTAGAGGGGAACAACACATACTGGGGTCTATCACAGAGTGGAGGGTAAGAAGAGTGAGAGGATCAGGAAAAATTAACTAATGGGTACTAGGCTAAATACCTGAGTGATGAAATAATCTGTATAACAAATGCCCATGACACAAATTTACCTACGTAATAAACCTGGACATCCACCCCTGAACTTAAAATAAAAGTTAAAAAAAAATTCAACAGGTTCCAAATAAATGTAAATGAAGGAAGGCAGTTAAGAAATGCTAGATATGAGCTTTTTAATGCCAGGCTACTTGTCAAGAATGCTTGCAATCACTTCAGTTGTACAGGCTTATCCTCGTGGCTCTAACATAAGAAATAACATAATAAAATTAATTTTTAAAAATATATACATGGAAAGGAAGAGTCCAAAATATGTATAATGGAAAATGATGTAATTTTTTCGAAAGTTCAAGAGAACTAATTGAAAAATCATTAACACTACTAATAAAGTTCTGAAAGGAGACCAAATAATAGATCTCTGCCTTATACCAGAGAAGAATTCTAGCATAGAAATTAAATATAGAAATTAACCAACCATTAATATAGGTTGATGAGAAACAAGTCTGGTTGGTCCTGGTGGCTAATCTTTCTTTCCTTCCTTGGTTGCTTAGTAGAGAGCTGGCTCAACAAATCTATTAGTTTAACAGAAGGACAGCCTCTGGGGCCCAGAGGCTCCCACTTTCAAACAAGGCCATCCTGTGAGAAAAAGTCTGCTCCTGTTGCAGATCGCAAGGCTTCTCCTGCCCTTTGACCTTATAAATACATGAGGCATTACTGACTCAAGGCCCTTCTCTGCTGGAACACTGGCCATGTGCACACAGACCTGGGCACTGGGTGATGGAGGTGAAGAATGGGGATAGGGTGTGCTCTATTGTTTCTTTGCTTCTCAGTTTTCTCTTGATGCCCCCCATGCTGTATTTGCACTATGAGGTGCTGGCGGTGTGTGCCCATGACCCCATACTCCCAAAAGTATAAGCAAATATTTGTCTGCTTTTAGGATAAAGAAGATCTCTAAGCATGACACCAAACCCCAAAATGTCAAAAGCAAGGAATTATGGATTTGACTAAAAAAGACTTTGGCAAGTTAAAAGTCCGTGTAAGCAAAATGAGAATATGAAAGGCCAAATGTGAAAACTATGTTAGCATATTTTACATATTAATTTTAAAAAGACATACTATAACATATTTCTTAACAGAAAAATAAGCAGAAGGATGAATGGATGTGAAAATGCCCGAATGTCCAGCAATCACTTTATAAATACATGGTGCAAAATATCTAAACTAAATTAAAACAATAATTAGGTACAATTTTTGCTTCTCAATATAATATATGTACATACATATATGTACATATATGCCTACACATATATACGTGCACACATGCACAAACATATGTGTACATTATAATAGCTATCGTTGAGTGCTGAGAGTCAGAGGTGATCCCATGATCACATTGTACTATTAGCAGGAGCATTTTAGCAATATGTGACAATAGGTAGAATAATATGTATATCCTTTAGCCACTTATAAAAGTTGTTTCAAAGGAAATATTTATGAATGTGTTTAAGGACTTATGTATGAAAATATTTGTTCAGCACATTGTTTTTTAATTTAGAAAAAATTGATAGTGACCTCAATTCCAACAGCAATCAATTGCTGAAATAATGCATTATTCATCTATATGATAGAATACTGTACAACTATTAATAAGGTTGAAAATACATAATGGCTTTAACATATTGTCAACAAGTAATTCAAGAATAAAAAACTCTATCTCTCTTGGTATCTCCATTTAGGAAAGCAGGAAAAACAATCTCTAGAATTATTTCTGAGTGGTAGAATAATGGGGCCTTATTTGTTTTTCTGCATTCTCGCTCTTTAAAATAAATTAATACAACATGTTACCTCATGTGGTAGCAAAGACAAAGTGTTCACTTAAAAAATACTTGAATATAAAATTACATATTAGACTGAAATTAAGAGATTTTTAAACCGAGAATTTTTACTTGTTGAAACCATTATCCTTACCTTTAGGAGACTTCATTCATTCAGGAGCTTGGCCTAGGGAAGGGAGGACCCAAATCAAAAGAAAACTTTAAAGCCTTATAACAGAAACACTGTCTTAAAAGAACTCACATTTCAAAAGCTGGATTTCGGGGAGAGGAAATACCTTTTGACTGTCAAAAGCTAAATGCCTAAGGGACTCAGGGCATATATAGAAAATAATAAAGTAAGAGAAAATGCAAGCTGATGCACTTTTTTTTCTGCCTAATGATAAAAAAAAAGTTTGGCTAGCCGTCAGTAAGATAATTGGAAGTGTATGTGACTAAAAGTTAGGCACTGGTGGGTCCCTGGGCATCAGTCCAGTGCTCCGCTCTCTAGGTACATCTTGATGTCTTGACAGAATTGATGTCTTGACACAAGCTGACAATTGAAACTCAAGAGGATCTTCACCTAGCTTTCAAAGTGTTACCTGGATTGCAAGCCCCAGTGAAATGCTTTGTGTCCAGAATGGTGCCTGGATATTGGCAGTGAATACATGAGGTGCCTCGGCAGGTGGCCTGACAGCAGACCCTTAAAGTCAAGTTCATTTAGGCAAACATGAAAAGGTTTACAGTTTATTACTTTGAGGACACAATGAACTGGATAGGACTGGCAACTGGAAAGCAAAGTGAGGTGCTTACATTTCAAGGTGAATGCAGGGACAACAATCAAAAAACGAAGTATGAATTTTACAAGAGTATGAATTGCACGTCACATCAGAAAGGCAGGATGGATAGATATTAATGACTTTGTATCAGACACTTGTCCCCAGAGGACAATATAATACCAGAAAAAAAAAAACAACATGTAATCCTAGGAAAGGATAAGGGAGAGGAGAATTCTGAACTGCCCAAATATTTTCCTCAGAGTTTTTGAGTTTGAGCTGGAAAAAAAGTAACAGTTTATTTTACATTGGCAAGATGATATGTTTTGCTACCAGTGAAAATGGGGGCTCACAAGGTAAGTTCAGTTACAGAGAAAAATTTTCAAAGCTACATTTTTCATGCCTGAGTCATATAAAATGCATACCTCAAAAGAGAAATGGTTATTTGTAATTCTACTTGCAGTCATGCTGAAATAATTTATTCATATTTTAGAGAGTGAGACGTAGATGATTTTCATTGAAGAAATACTTCTGGTGCAGAGAAATTTTCTTTTGAACAACATTTAGTTTTCAGCCAAATGCTTAATGAACTTATCTATGACTTTATTTTCCAAAGGTAAAAAGTGGCCTGATGGGAGGGGAAGGAAAATACCAAAATGATTTTTCTAAAGTGTTTTCATAATAATCACTTTTTCTTAAACATAAAAAGACACTAATACATTTTACTTTAAGTACAGACTGGAAAACTGAAAACTAGATTATATAGCCAAGAGGAAATGGCATTACAAAATGCTCTTACTGACTTTACTACATCACCTTTTAAATAAAAGAAATAGAAGCAAATGTCAGGAATGTGTTTTCAAGAATGAGATTTTGCTTGTGGTATTTCATTCTGGCTCTAAATAACCTGCAAATAAAATGAAAAGAAGACATGTATTTGTTTTTATAAGAATAAAATATTTGTATGTCTTCTATTTAATAACATTGTCATGGTAGCTTTTGTTCTTTATTTTTCTTTAAATTTTCCTATTGGGAAATAATTTCAAACTATAGGAAAGATACAAGAATAATACAAAGAATACCTGTATATGCTTTAGTCAGATTTACCTAGTATTGCCTATTATTTTTATTAACACTTAAGATTTTTTTTTTAACATTCTGAGTTTTTTAACAAAAGTTAGTCATTCTGCATTGTTTTCTGTTGGTTTAGAGGCAGCATATCTGTCTCCTACAGCTTTTGGGGTAGGACAGCTTCTGCCTGACCATGAAAGTCCTCTTAGGGCAATAGGGGCCAGCTTGCCTTTCTTTTGCATTCCTGTGAGAGGCCACATCACTTACTGTCTGAAGAGTCAATGAAGCTCTTAACTATTGTAGCTGATGAATACATTTTTAAAATTAATAAAGGTGTGGGCAAACAAGTCAGTGGTGGTATGTATTGTAAAAGTGAAAACCTCATTCTCCAATCATATGTCCCTTTCTCCAAGAGTCTCTTGTAAGTCTTTTCAGAAATAGTCTGAGTATAGTATGTACAAAGGTATATAGCCATAGCTAGGCTGGGCGCGGTGGCTCACGCTTGTAATCCCAGTGCTTTGGGAGGCCGAGGCGGGTGGATCACAAGGTCAGGAGTTCGAAACCAGCCTAGCCAACATGGTGAAACCCCGTCTCTACTAAAAATACAAAAAATTAGCTGGGATGGTGGCAGGCGCCTGTAATCCCAGCTACTCAGGGGGCTGAGGCAGGAGAATCGCTTGAACCTGGGAAGCAGAGGTTGCAGTGTGCCAAGACCCTGCCATTGCACTCCAGCCTGGGCAACAGAGCGAGAATCTGTTTTTTTTTAAAAAAAAAAGATATATAGCCATAGCTACAGTAATAGGTATATAGATACAAAGAGATGTACATTTGTTTCTTAAAGATATAAACACATAACTCCTTTTCCATATTAGAAATAATGGTATTAGACTCTACACGTGCTCTTCCATGGCTTGCTCTTTTCATATAACAACATAACTGAATTAGTTTGTGATATAAGTTCATACAAATGTGCTTCAGTCTTTTTAAAGGTTGAATAATATTTCATTGTATGGGTATGCCATAATTTTTAAATCTACACTCTAAATTGTATGCTTTTTTAAAAAAAAATTTCACTGATAAAATAACTAAGATTTTTATTTTTCTTTTGTGAGTGATTTCCTGTAAGATAAATTTCCAGCAGGCTACCTTTGCATTTAAATTGGGATAATAACTTTGATATAATCATCATTTGACTTTTCTTGTCTTTGATGCATTCAGTAATGTTTGCAGAAGGAAGGAAGGGAGAGAGGAAGGAAGAAGAAAAGAAAGTCAGGTAGGCTAGTTTTTAGGGAACAGTGGTTCCTTACATGAGTGAAAGAGGACAGGGACCTTCTAGTCAAGATTATGATCAAATTTTCTTACCAATTTTCTATTGTGAACATTTTATGTCTTTCAGAGGGCAGCTGGAGTATTACTTTCTCAGGAAGAGTATAGCAAATAGAATATTAAATAATATTTTTATTGTATGGTCCTGCGGTACCCTAAACTTCTTCATCGCACTTGAAATTTTTCTCGGTATCTATCTCCTTAGACAAGAAACAATAAGTACTATAGAGTCTTGTTGGTTCATGTATTCTCTACTTCATAAGGATATCGAGATGCTCTGCCTTTCTTAAAAGCAAAAAGTAGAGGGTGGAGAAACAGAGAGAAAGTGGAAGAGACATCAGTGAGACAGAGAGAGACCATGAGAGAGAGAAAGTAAGAAAAAGAACAAGGAATGGAGAAGGGAGGAAATGAGGGAGGCAAGAAGGTGATGACGCCAGGGGTTAGAGCTGTAAACATTAGAGAATTAGGGAAAAAATGAATTGTAAGACAGAAAAAAAAGAGAAAACACCAAGATATAAGAATTCAACATTTTCCTACTTCAGAAACCAGAGAAACATTGTGTTATTTTCCATAAAGTCAAAGAAGTCGACAATGATCGCTCAGCTTCTGGCTGCAGACTGAAAGCTATGTGTGTTGGAAGGGCATGATTCAGAATAAAAAGGATTGTTTCGAGGGCTTGTATTATAATTTAAGTTGTGCAAGGAGAACTGGGAAATGTGTCACTGCAAAGGTGAAATACTTGCTTTCCATTTCTTAATGCTGTGGGAATAGAAATGTAATTATGGTCATGAATCTTTCATAGTGGGGCCAACTTGGAAATTACATTGAACTGGGAGCCTATGTATTGTAACAATGTGAAGGTTACATGAAGTAGTTTTGCCTAATTTTATTTTAGATTAGAATGTAGTGTAGTGGAGACATTTAGAAAGCATTTCGTAGCCAAAGTTTCTTTTTCAATTTTACTACTTTACAATTTTATATACAAATATATGTGTGTGTATATATACACACATACTTATCTGTACAGTTATAATATATGGGGATATTCATGTTAAAGATATGTGCTATCTAATTTTTTTTTACCATTCACAAGTGTTGTCGAGACTAAGTAATTAGGAAATAGATAACTGATTCCAACAGTACCAGAGGGTGGGGTTCAAGCTATACTTTAGATAGGAGATTTGTTAACATGTGGAATACACCTCAGTTGGATTTCCCCTCTTAATTTATTTAAGCTAAATCAACAGGAGACTGATGCTGCTCATACCTTGAAGAAGCAACTGGCAGTAAGTACTGCTTATGGAAAAGTTTCCTTTACAAGTTAGAAAAACATTTTGGCTTCATCCTACGTATATACTCCACTCCAAGGGCTATTGCTACTGTTTTCCGAATTACTCACCAGCTTGATGAATGACAGTCACAAGTAGTGCTTTTATTGCAATGTACAGATGTTGATATTTTCCAGAATTTTCTTAGGGTAAATGGCTTTCATTTTGAAAAAAAACTCATTGTAGATTTAATGAAGGAACTTAGATTTTCACTTAAAAAAATCCATACAACTCATATTTTAAAATCTTATTTTTTAAAGAAAGTTTGTTTAAAGAACCTGTTGTCTTTGGCATTGATAGAAAGCAGATGTTACCAATGGGATGAAGCCAGGAGGTTTAATGAGTAATAATAGAGTTAGAAACAGAATAATCATGTTAAGGGTCAGAAATGGGTTAGAATTCTTGTGTAAAACTGGGTAAAGCTTACACGATGCGTGTGTGTGTGTGTGTGTATGTGCACAGAGAAAGAGAGGGGATGATTAAAAGGAGAAGAATTAAAAAAAGTTAGATGAAAACATTTCATGTAAAATACAATTCTAAAAATAACTTGAGATTGCCTACATTTAACTTTATTTTATTGGGTATTTTATATTCACATAGTGTTTGAGACTGTTAAGTCAAGGTTATAACTCAATATAAAGGAATGTATGGATGAATTTTTTGGAAAAGTTTCCAAGGGCTTTAGTATACATATATTTGCTACTTGAGTACTTTCCTGTGTTCAGAAATGTAAAATGCTTTAAAAAAATAAGTATATGTTGGGTTAAATAATGTGACTTTGTAAACAGGAATATTGCCTTGTGTGTAATTACATTAGCAAAACTTCCAGTTAAGTCAAAATAATATTCCCAGTTATTAGGAGCTTCTTTCTGTGATATTATTTAGTTATGCTAAAGAATCTTGATAACTATGTCGTGCTGTTCCTACAAATATTTCCAAGGTAGGAAACTATGCAGTGAGAGAAGGAAGCTATTTGGTAGAAGAAGGATATATTTTTTGAAATGTTTCAAGGTTGGTTTATAGGGTTTATTTATTAAAGTGTAAAGGTTATTTAGATATGTCTCTTTATGTTGGATTTTTATCAACAGAATATTTATTTAATATCATATAATTTTAAGTAGTCCAGAGTAATCAATGTTAATGTTATTTTTTATTTCTTGTTTATATTTATAAAAGGCCAAAGTAATAATGGAACATATGATTTTTTTCATGGCACAATTAATGTGTACCACTTTTCCTATTTTTTTGTTTATTTAACATTTGTGGAATTTCTTATAATTGCTATTTTATGTGTAACTGTGTTTTGGTAGTTCTCTAGTAATACATAGTTTGTCTATATTTGCATATTTATATGCTATATTCTATAAGTTTTTGTGCTCATATTCCTGTGCCTACTAATGAATTTTGTCCAGGAAAATAATAATTGTGTTTGAATAGTCTATAAATGACCCTCAAAATGATATAGTGAAAAGAAGCTAAAAATTCTAGACTATGTTTGAACCAACCAAATGCACTTTAATAGGCCTATCCTTATCCAGATTATATCTGGGCATAATTTTACCCACAGGATGTTTTTAAAGACTTTTAAAAAGGCTGAATAGTGCTTATTAGTGTCTATAGATTTGCAGAGAATTTGCTTACTTATTTTATTTTTATGCTTTATAAGGTAGTTCTAAGTAATTTATTAATTGAAGAGATTCTAGTTCCTCCTTGTGTCTCTTCTTTGTGATCACTTTAATAATCTTTTTAATTTGATAAATGCTCTAAAAAATATGACACTAGTGAGGTGTGGGCAGAAATGAGAGTCTGCTCTCTGTTCTTAGAAGACAGCACACTGATTTCACTGGAGTGAATATTGCTGAACCCAGCAGCACTTCCAGTGTCCCCCAACCCCTAACCTGGACTTAGTACTGAAGTGGTAAAAATATTCACATTTAAGAAAGCAAGAGCAAAATCTAACAAAACGGTATGCAAATTTAGTACCTACAGAGAAATAGCCACTTCTCATTTTTGTCTCCCATTCTATCTTCTGTCTTTCTTAGGTCACTGTCACATTCTTTCTCACGTTATAGTAATTCATACTTTATCTTCTCTATTTTACAACCTTAATTTTCTGAAATTCAGTTTCTTAGCTCAGCACCTTAAAAATAATAGTACAGAATGTATATTAGTTTAGTTAGTGCCATTTAAAGAACTTTTTAAAAAAAGTTTTCATCAAAATGGACCTAAAGCTAAAAAGTCCTTTGGGACATTATTTCTGATACCATAAAATCTACAAAGTTCCTTTCTAGATGCAAACCCATCGATTCTATTCAATGATAATAATAAAGGCTTTTTTATACCCAGATGGCTATCTCAAATCTTGTTATCAGCCCTCCAACTTAGTTGTAGGAGGGTTTCATCAGTCATGGTTATATTGCTCAGGGTGGCTGATAACCATTATGCTATTATTAGTTGGGTGATGAGCTGGTCACCCTGTAAGTTTCTTTAAGTTGTTCTATCAGCCCTCCAAGAGTAAATGCAAATAAACGGGTTCCAAACCCCTTTAGAGCACACTGTAAATCTTTGTAACTTCATAGCCAAATGGTAAACCACAGGACCACATGACTCAGTTCCCTCGAGACAGTCATGTTATTCCTGTCAGACTTTTCTTCCCTCATTCATCAGCTGGAAGCTTTCATCTCCTTTTAAAGTCATGGCCTTTCAAGTAGGGGTGAAATTACACCTGTCAGTAATAAATGTTCTCAGTGCTCTCTATCATTCTGTCTTTTCACAAAAGATATTAAAAGGAAGCATAGCTTATTCCACATTGTTAACACCACGTTTTTTTCTTTCTCTACTTTTAGATACCTTCCTGTTATGTAATTGTTGAGCAAAGTTTTAAAATATTCACTAAATCAGGGGACATGTGGGAATACTGGGCAAATTAGCTTCCATGTGAACTATACATTATATTCAATAACTACATTAAACTTATTTGACAGAATGATTTAACTGTATACACAATCTACAACGGCAATCTAAATGTGCCCTTTAGCACACTTGTTCTGTTTATTTTTTCTAAGTTACAGTCTGATAACTTTGTGGTTGCCCATAATACCATACAGCAGGTGCACCTGTGTAGCCACCATTTTATTTACATAGAGAACAAAGTTAATGTTTTATCAAATCCAGACCACACCTGCGTTGGGACACTTGTAGGAAGCAGGGTTCAAATCAAAATTGCAATTTGCTTTTAGCCTGATATTTGAACTCCACTGAGCAAACTCTTTTGAGTTCTCTTGGACATTTTGAGGATTCGGCTCTTAACTCTCTGTTAACTGAAGGATGAAATGGGAGCTGGAAGATTGAATATATTACCTGAAAACCCTGTCACTCACTGTGGTAGGTCTTGACTCAAGAATAACTGAATTGTGTCATTACAGCCTACACCGTACACTGTCCCAAGCAGAGAATTCTTCAAGTACAAGTGTATTTGGCTTGATATACCTGATTATGAGGGCAAATATTTTTGTAAATTTTCTAATGCTGAACCAGATTAATGAATAAATGCTGTGTGAAATTCACAAATCGTCAATGATGGTCATGCTCTAAAGCTTTGTTGTTTTGTTTTATTTTATCCCTTATAGGGACAGTATGTGCCAATTTTTTTTGTAGATTAGTGATACTGCAAAGAATCCATGCAAACATATAACCTCCCACAATTATTAGCAAACCATCGTGTTTTATTTTTTCCAGAACACAAAAGAAGTATATAATTTCTCTATTTTTATATCCCATTTCTTACATTCTGTCTTTTCTTATCTCCTTCCTCTTCAGGAGAAAAATAAAATAGTAAACTGAAAAACAGACCCTAAAACTCAGTGAGAGGGATAGATTGCCTCAATTTGTCACTAAACTAAAAAAAATTATCTCAAGGCACAATGCTGATTTAATTTCTCTGGAAATGATTACACATTTATCATTAGAGTTTTTTTCTATCAAATGGGTTCTGACATATTATTAGAGTTTGAGACAAAATCTGTAGTATCTATTTCAAGCCTAATCAACTATTAACGTCATTTGCAGAAACATCCCATCCATATATAGGGCTGAAAATGAATTAGTATTATTTAACATTATGTTTTGTGAAATCTCTGTAACTGTATAAAATGATTTGAGAAGGTGAATTATCCCTATTTGTTTACCCAAACTATCCTTATATTAAATAATTTTCTGTGGTTTAATTTAAACTATTTCAATAATACTCCCACCTTAAATAGAGATTGAACTTAACACCCTCAACTCTGAATTAAGTACATAGTTTGAAATTAATTAAGTAGCTCCGAATGCCTTTGAACTCTGAATTAGGTACATAGTTTTAAATTAATTAAGTAGTTCAAACCCCAATATTGTGGCCTTGGGCACTCACTTTCATTTAGCATGTGGTTCTTAACAAGTTTGATTGTCTGTTTTAGTCACCTTCTAAAGATAAAAAACATTAAACTGAAAGAACCAAGTATAGCAGTGAGAATTGCAAGACTAACAGCCTAGGACAGAAAGGAAAAGTAATGATGAAGTGCTGGACATGTTATGAGGCTCTTTCATATGCATTTACACATTTGATTCCCCATAATCCTACATGAGATATGCAACTTATTTCACAAATAAGTAAGCAAGGCATGGGGAGCTATGCAATTTCCCCAAGGCTAGTAAGTGGCAGATTTGAGATATTAACTCAAGATATTTTTATCTTAACTCAGTGGTAAATGTCATAAGTCACCTATACCAGTTTAAATATTTTCTAGTATATTTGGTTTGTGCAGGAAGTAGAAAATTCATTTTAGAAAGAGTCCATAGAAATGCTAAAATATACAGAGCTTTGACACGTGAAGTTTTTGGTGTCACATCTTTGGTGGAACCTCTCATTTTCTAAGGATAATTAATACATTATTTTACTGAATGATTTAACTCTAAAACTGATGTAGTACGTATGTTAATTCAAATAGATTTAAATCATTCAACTCAATTTATTATAAACAAAAATTACGTTATTTCTTTCGTTATCTCTTCAGATCTAGGTTACATGCATAATGTCAATTAAGACAAATAGAAACACTTTTTCCTCCCTGAACCTATCTCCTTCACCAAAATTTCAGCTGACTTTTATGTTTTATTGCTATGCATGCATACCACATAGCAGTGTTTTACAAAATGCAGTCCATCTGTCACTTGCATCAGAATCACCTATGTTGATTTTGTAGAAAGCTGACCACTGAATTAGGTCATCTGGTGTTCAGGCTTAGGCTCATTAAAGTTTGAAACCCACTGCCTTTCAGTTTAACATCATTTCCCTGTGCACTTTAAGATGGTCCTGCTCTACAACTGACTGTATTTCACAATTCATTTGTACTTGCAAAGACTAATGCTTGACCAAAACACTGTTAGCTGAGACAAAAATGATGGAGAAAACATACATCTCTCTTCAGTTTATAACTCTGATAACTCTTGGCTATTCCTTATACCTTTGCTACAGAAAGGCAGGCAGGCACATGTTTGATTCATTTTCTCCAGTTTATTTAATGTATTATTATTGTTTTCCAATTAGTATAAAGTTGGGTTTTGTTATTTGGAACTGTAGTTTGTGAGCACCTGCTTCGTCTGTTAAGGACACTTCCAGTTTTGTATTCCCCTTTTCATTTCTGTATATATAACAAGTCACCTATTTTCAAGTGAAATTTACTCCAACAGAATGTTGTCAGTTTGCACTGAAATAATGCTATTTTTTTCTATCCTAATGGAAACAGTTTTGATTAAAATTAACGGCTACTTAGAATATTTTAAGTCTTCAAGGAGTGATTCAAAACAAATAGAAAATATGTTCCTGAAAGTGTCCTAAGAGGTGAATTTGTGTGACTAATAATGACCTTGATCCCCATAGCTGTATATTTAATGGAGATGACAAACAGTCCATACTAGTGGTGAGGCACTAACTTTAAACTAAGGCGCTTCTATTGAAAAGGAGCTCTTGATCTAATAGGCATCACAAATACTGTCATTAGAGAAGATGGCTCGGATTTGATTTGCAAGGCGGGAAAGCACCAAGAGCAGGCACTCTGCGGGGGCAGCATGTGTGGCGGGTGTAGTCAGAGGCCTGCCTGCCTCCTAAAAGGTTGGGAGCAAAGTTAATGTAGTTCGGTTGACAGAGAAATTAGAAGACTTAGGACAATGCTTTTTCATTCCTTTCCTTCTTTTGTTTCTTAAGTTGACAGATTAAGTACTAACAATTGCTTGCAATATGGCTCTTTCTGAATGTGGTTACAAGTCTTGAATTTCAATGAATTAATCTCATTTATTAAACATTTTGTAAAAACAATGCTTACACATGTTGTTTAAATGTTGTTTGAAGTTGAAATGTTTTGAAATGGTATCTGAACAGCAGAGAAAAACACAATTTTAATGTCAACATACAAAAGACACCTTTGGTTGCATTTACACCAAAACATTGTAAATTAGTATATTTAATTATAGCTCCCGGTTTCCCATTTTTTCACAGGTACACTTAAATGTTTATCAGCTAATTATATTTTAAATACCATGTGATATTATGGATTTCCTCAGTGGTAACATGTTTTAAAACTTCATTCATATTTTAATGATGTATTTTATTTGAAAATTTCTATATTTTATTACATTAACTCTTTATGGCCCTCTATGCAGCCACTAACTTTTGACTAATATTGAGAACTACAGCTGCTAATATTTACTAGTCTGAGCAAATTAGTTTAGTAGACTTTAGGAACTCTGATTTGAGCTTAGGGAACTGCAAACAATCAGAGTGCAGAATTTAGAAATCGCCGGCTATCTACTGGTCAAATATTGTTCATTGGCTAGGTAAACAGTGATATGGAAGCTAACTTGTACAAGTGCAAAGTAAATAACAATGTATTTACTTTTTCTAATATTGGTGTCTATGTATAAGAAATGGGTTGTTGGAAGTCATACTTATTTACGAAGTAAAGCTTTAAGAATATTTTAATACTTTATTGTAGTGTATCTACTTTGGATTAGAAAGCTTACATCATCGATTCTCTCTAAGGTAGGCTTGCAGGCATCTTTCTTTCTTTTTTTTCAGAAGCAAGGTCTTGCTTTGTCACCCAGGCTGGAGTTCAGTGGCATGATCATAGCTGACTGCAGCCTCAAACTCCTCCTGGGTTCAAGTGATCCTCCTTTACTCAGCCTTCCAAGGAGCTGGGATCACAGGTGTGAACCACCATGCCCCGCTTAGGCATACATCTTGATACTTTTAGCAAGATAGTTAAGAAGTAATTTATAAATTACTTCTAAATAGGATCCTTCCCTATTTCATTCAGCAACCTCTGCAAGCCCTTTCAGAGAAATTGAGGCACTTCTATTTAAAGTAACCATATTATTGATTGTGGCCCAAGAGTGAAATGGGCTTCTGGCCCTCAATACCTCCTTCAAAGTATTGTACCTTGCAGGGGCAGTCACTCTCACCTCCGTTCATTCCTTCAGCTTTTAGGAATTGGTAATTGACCCTACTTTCCTATATTAATACTCAGTTACTAACTCACTCTAGGAAAACAGAACTGTCTCCTCTCAACTGGTCAATATAATCTCAGATGTCTGAGCATTAACTTCACCTAAAAATTTAACAAATATTACATTTAATTGTATCATAGGCTGTTTCCATGTAAGTTTTTGCTTCTGTCTTCCCAACTAAACTGTAAAGTTTCACCTGTGTATCTATGGTGCCTAGGACTGGAAGCAGGCCCATGTGACTCTTCCTTGTGATCCCAGGCCTTCTGTTTGCTCCAAAACATGCAAAATAGATAATTTTTAAAGCTGAACTTATTGGCTGTGTATGCTAATACTTCATATAAAAGACTTCAAAAGAACTATAAAGTTTTGTATATACATATAAACTTTTATATACATGTGTGTACTTTTATATGTGTAATTTTTATACATATAAGTATATATTATGTATTATAAATATGCATATATACATAAATAATACCCCCAAACTGAAAGGGCTGTAGAGATCATCTAGTCCCAACTTTATTTTACAGATGAAAAAAAACAAACTGAGTGAGGAAAAGTGACTTTCCCAAGTTCCCAATGCAAGTTAGTAGCTAAGTTGGGGCAGCCAGGACTCCTGACACTCAGACAATGCTTGTCTCACTTCATTACATGCTTTCCTGGGGGGCCCTAAGAATGTATATTTAGATTAACCTTCATTATACTTCTCGGAGCTGTATGATGTACTGATGGTCCCAACATACTAGCCAGATAAAAGATGTAAATATTTTGTTGAACAAGTATACACAATCCTAATGAGAAATGAGCAGAAAATAGAACATCTATATAGGGGTATAATTAGACATGCATATGTACACATACATATGTACATTTTATACATATATTTATTTTAAGAATTCTAAATATTGAATGTTTAATAAATTAACAATGTTAGCAAAGATGCTGAGATGAATTGCTAATGGAAGAATACCTCAACATAACATTTTTGAGAAGTTATCTATCTCTATGCAACTAAAATGAATATAACTATAGATCCAGCAATTCCAACTCTTAAAACTATCTACGGAAATAGGATTTTAAAGATATATGAACGAGAGTACTAGACCACTATTTATAGTGTGAAAAAAGAAAAAGAAAATGAAGAAAAGACAGGTGGTTCATCATTAAAGGAATGGTAATTTAAAAAAGTAATGAAATTGTGAATATTAGATAGGCCCTTGGAGATGTAACAGGAGATTAGTTCTGAATGGGAAAATTTGGGAGTGTTTCTATTTTAGTGGCCATGTTGTTGCTAAGAAACATGTCATATTTACCTGGAGTTGCTCAAAATTGTGTTAGATGTTATCATTAATTGAAAAAGAGCCTGGCTTACCTTGAGCTTGACCACCAGCCCCAGCTCCCTGACTGTGAGATGCCCCTATACCCTGCCATCAACTTAGCTTTTTGTTCTTTGCAGAGCAAGAGAATGAATGACTTGCTATGAACTCACCAAATGATCAGTCTGGTTCATGGTACAACCTTGTCCACTTCTCTAGGATCATTTCAGGTGGATCAAGAGGTCTGTAGTCTAGAGGGGAATGTTCTTCTCAAATCCTATTATTAACACTTTACAATAGAAAAAAAATTACTTCAAATTACTTCCATTAAGGGTGGCAGACATAAATTCCCATTTAATGTTAAAAGGCATTCCTACATAAAAGTGCCCATCATAATGATAACCAAAACTATGGAAATGAATCCATTTAATAGGGAAGGGCATAGATAAGGGATAACCAATATGCCTTAAAGCATATTGAAACTAGAGGGTAAGCATTTTGATATGTTTTTTCTTGTGTGGTCAAAACATTAACAGAGGAAGGAGTCATTTGAAATTGTCTCACTGCATTTCCTGGCCCACCTGAGTAATTGCAATTTAAAGATCCGCCCAAAGCAATTAAAAATATGTAGGGTCATGTTTTCTTACTTTCAGAATGGAATATATAGTCATTAACTTAAATTAAGAAGGAAAAGAAACTAACCATCAAAATTGGAGGAATAAAAGAAAAATTTGTGATGTATGGTCATTTGCATACCGCATAGGTTGTCCTATGCATGTTGCAAAAAGGAAAGATCGGGATGAAGGGGTAATAATGAAACCCTGATAGCATATGAAGTATCTCATGGTCATGGTTGAAAGTCAAGTCTGGAAGGAATAAACTTTACTCTTTCAGGTGTTCAAAGAAAAAAATTAAAGGTAGAGCAAAGCATACTTCTTAGAATTAAGAGGTAAGAGGTACAGTATAAAGGCAAGCTGTTTTATAGAAAAAAAGTTGTTATCTACAATGTGTAAAAATTTTCTCTCATGAGCATGTGAGTAAGGAGAGTAAACAGTTTTTCTCAAACAATGAATACTACTGAAGGACAACCAGCCAAGTATGTACTTTGATAATAATGCAATATACTCCTTTCAAGTTTATCAAGTATTCTTATAGTCAAAAGTGTGTCATAGATTCAAAATTTTGATGATCTCTACTGTATTAGGAAAAAAATGAAGGGATATATAGAAATAATTTAGAGGTAATGTAATATGAAGTAAACATCAATGGATTCTTAGAAGACAACATGGAAACATAAGTAAAAATCATATAAAAGTTATGTAAAACTAGTTGAGGCAGAGGGGAGTTCTCTCTGAAGGATCTTGCAGCCTAATTAGCGACATGAACTCCAATTATTTCCATGACTTTTATTGCTACTAAACTAAAAGATACATTACATTAATTCCTTCCCAATCCAATTGAGGATAAGTTGGCTAATAACAAGTGGATTTTTACTTAGTGTAATAAGGGTAAGTATAATATAATAATATCATAAATAAAATAAACTACTAATTGTAGGAGCTGAAAAGAAATGCTTTCCAATAATAGAAATAAAATAAAAACTTTGCTTAAAGTACATATGAAAACCGTGCTAAAATTATTCATTAAAAAATAGAGGAGTATGACACCTGTATGTGTAATATTTGTTACTTAAGGGATCTTTGGCTTTCCATTACTTTTTGAAGTCATTCGGAAATTAGAGACAATTTTAAGCAGTTGAATATTTTATTTTGTTAGATGGTAATTATTCTGTCGGAACATGTGAAAATGCAAACAAAATATAAAAATAATTACTTCTCACAGCATTAAAATACAGCTAGAAACAGTTTACTCCCAAAGTAAGCATTCAGGAAAGATTACCACTTTTAAATTCAAACTTTATTCTGATGTATTTGGAATGTCATGTATCAAAACTATTGAACCAAAATGCCACAAGGTGGCAGTGGCCTGTCCAAGGTGCAGTCATAGAGCACCGAAGGACCTTCTCTTCAGCGTTGACATTCTATTTCCTTCTTATGCTTTTTTAAATAATTAATCTTTCTGATTGTGCCACATGAAATTTTCTGAATATACTTAATGTTGAAGAACTTTAGTGACCCATTTCCACAACCTTTATTATTCTCTTCACTACTGAAAGAAAGAAGAAACCAATAAGAGCAGAAAACATAAATTTATTATATGTTGTGTTCAGCCACCTAACTAGATGGCTTACATATTATATATCTAGAATATAGTTAAATATTCTTTAGATATTCAATACTATTGAAGGGCTGAATACAGAATACAGTGTTTGCTGTCATCTCCAAACACAGTGCAGTCAATGACTAGGTATTTACTAAGCAGTTACAACTCTCTTGTGATTTCCAGGCACCTATACTGGCTGTGACAGCTTATTTCATCTACCTGTTTAAAATATGCTTTCACACATATATTTTATTAATAGACATATAATATATTGTGTCTAATAAAGTGATTACGTATTATCTCTTAATTGTAATGAGATAAACTGGGATTGAGAGAATTTGTCACAGTGGATTTTGACTATTTATTTTCCCCTGTGAAAATGAAGAAATAATCTTCAAAATTATCATTTTCCAATTTCTATAGAAACATATTGTTATATTAATGAAAAATACCATCAATAATCATAAGCATTGAGAGACTAAAATGATGTAGAATTCTGGAAACAATTTTTAAATATATGATATAAAACACAAGGCATTATTTTGTCTTTGTTCTTGTTCTTAGACTGAATGCTAAATATTTTCAAGAGTTATATGTATGGAAAGTGATGTGAAAATAATCCATCCATCAGCACACACTTGATTCAATACCTGCATGCAGAGCACAGTGGTCAAGTCTGTGCAGTGGATTTATAGACACAACAGTCTTCAGGGTTTCAGGGTTGCATGTATGTCACTACCCTTGCTTGTTGGTATATTAAGAGAAGTAATACCATTATACCATGTATAACTTTTTAATGGGTAGCAAATCAGTGAGTGAATCACTCCAGAGAAGAATGAAAAGAGCAATTTGCTGACAAGGGAATGACCATGGAGTTGCCAGACATGGCATAGTGATGAAGAAGTTGTTGCTCTACTTTTAGGGATAGCAGACATGTTCATATAACAGTTTTGAAAAGAATTTAACACATCTTATATTTATATTTTGGATTTTCTGTTTGCTTTACAATTGGGTGAACTTAAACTATGTTTCGGTTGCTTTAGGATGATGGCTTGATTCCTGATGCCATACTGATAAATCCAGATCAGTCTCTGTATTCTTTTCATCATTCTCATCCCTTGATTTAATTAGTTCTTTGAAGCCATCTTCAGTCAACTTTACATTACTGACTATCTCTCCTGCCTCATTTGTCTGCTTAAATTTGTTCCCTACAGAAAGTCAACAGAACACTGGCTTTCGAGTAAAGCAGATCTGGGTTCAAATTCTGGCATCTCTGTCTGGCCATGACATTTTTGGCGATTTAACCTCTATAAGACTGTTCTATACAATGAGAGATATAATGTGTACCTTTTGAAGTTGGTTTATGATGAAAACTAAATAACATAAGTATATAGAGTGTCTCACAGACAGTGATTATTAAAACAATTGAAGCTGTTATTTCTGTGGTTGCTACTTCCAAGTTCCACACTTACCTAACAGCCTATCTTTTTTTTTATCATTAACCAAGTAACCTTTACTAAAGCAGTGACACCCTATCATTAATAGATTCCCAGTGGATATTTTCAGTAGAATGCTTCCTTCCTTTAACTATTGCCTTAAATATTTAGTATATAACAAAAAATAGAATTTTGGGGGGATTCAGTTATAGGCAAGGGGCTATATTCAACTTTAAGATGATTTGAATGTTGGCACCTGAAGATAACTTCTTTCCTTTTCTCAATGGGTAGGCTTGGACTGCTGAACATGTCAAGTAGTTCTATTAGGATAGTTTATGAATGATTAAGTATCAGATTTAAAGAAATTGTTTTTGGATAAACCAAGTAAAACTCTCTACCAATAGTTACATTGGTATTGTCTCCCTCAAATATTTTCCTACCTAAAATAAATATTTTGTTATTTTTCACTCTTTTTCATATGACAGTTTCTAATCTCTCATCCCATTCTTTGCACACTCTTCTGACACAATATCATTTGTTGATTTAATAAATGAATTCTTACAGCTAGTTTGGAAGAGGGATATTGTACTGGATTTGAAGCTGGATTATCACAAATATGGAGTGAGTATTTCTGTATGCCAAGCACTATTCCAGACATTGAAAATCCTGGGATAAATGAGACAAAGACTCTAGAAGGTCTTATAGTTATATTAATTATTTGTTTATAAAAATAATTATAAAAAGTAATATGATATAGTAAATGCTTCAGCAAGTAATTATTACAGCATGATTAAATGCTTCAAATGAGCTGTGAGTCAAATGCTGTGGCATTCAGAAAGAAAGATATTTGTCCTGGGTCTTAAAAGCAGTAAGAATTTTCCAGGTCTTAAAAGAAGTAAGAATTTGTGGGATGGTGGGGTGAGGACTGCTAAGGGGAGCATATGGAGGAGAAAACAAACTATTGTGGGTAGAGGAGCCAGTTAGAAGAAAAACCAGTAGTGATAGAGTGATGCACTGTGTTGGGAAAGTTTTGGCTGACAGAGAAGGCACTTAAGTGTCAATTAAACAAGTTGAGATTATAGTTGGGGTCAGATCATAAAGACTGTCAATCCCATACATAAGAAGTCAGGCTCTTTCCTATAAACACAGGGAAATATTGGACTCTTTAATGCAAAAATAAGCCATTATTTTATTTTTGAATAATACTTTTTCTGATCATGAGAGAGGAAAAACATAATAGGAGATTAATTGGGAGAGCTTGCAATAGTCCAGGTAAGAGGATGTGAGATGAATGAAGTGAAGGGCGATTGCACTGAACATAAATGCAACAGTCTAGAGTTGATCTGACCAATGCAGAGACATTTTATTTTATTGTTTAAATCAACACAGAGTGATTTTAACTGCACTATAACACTGCTATCTGGACTGGGTCATCCCCAGCTGAGTTAGATCCACAGAATATTGATTAGCATTCTGTTTCAAAACTCGGTACACCAAAATGTTCTTTCTTGACTAATATATGTTTATAGGCATCTTTTCTAAAACCATCTTGTTTCATAATATAATAACTTGACTGGCCTTTATAATTTTTTATTGTCAATATGTTTCTAATAATAACTTTGCATTTCTTACTCAGATAGCAAAATGAGTTTATATTTAAAGTACCATGTCTACATCAAATAATATCAGTGAAAGATTAAAAAATTAAGAAAACCTATAAGATTTATCTGGGCTCAAAAGCGAGATCAATATTTTATAGGCCAGAAATGCCAGGTTGTGAGTGGGTCTACAGCTGCAGTCCACTAGGATGCAACTGATGACTCACATCATCTAAAAAAACTCCATGCAATACTTGAAACTAGAGATAATGGGCTTACTGCTTTATGTCTGGGATGAGAATGACTCTCGCTCAATCAATTTTCTCTCAAGAAAGGAGGTTAGCATTATATTTGTAACTATGAGATTGGGGCTATGGCTTTGTAGGACACTGTAGACCAAAGTAAGTGAGAGGATCAACATGTCACTTTTTTTAAAAAGTGGAAATTAAGTTAGTTTCTAAGTTGCCCACTGGGTTAGTGACTGACTGATCTCATCAGGAAGAAGGGAATATTTTATGCTTCTGTTCTACACTCAATTTATTAGTAGGGTAAGTAGAAACAACTCAACAAGAAATAAGGAAGGCTAATATTGGCAGGAGAGAGAAAGGAGGGGAAAGGGGTATTCCTTTCACTCAAATGAGTTTGCAAATCAAGATTCTAAAGTATGTAAGTAAACTAATTGATGTTAAGAAAGACAACCAACATACCAGGCAAAATGCACAAGAATATGTCCAAGATAAAATTAATATTAGGGAATGGTCTAATATTAATACTCATGGCAACAAACAAAAATTATGAGACAAAAAAGGCAGAAATGAAACAAAAATAATTAGACATGTATAGAACCAAACGAAGAGATGGGTGGAACAAGATGGCAAAGTAGAACTCTTTGGCAGTCATCACCCCACAGGAATATTGATTTTGACAACTAACCATACACAAAAATATTCTTGCAAGAGCTAAGGAAACAAGATTAAGCTTTCACAGTATCTGGCTGTAGCACAATGCTAAGAAAAGAGGTATTGATAAGCTGGAAAGGACAGTTTTGCATTACCCCTGTCATTCCTCCACCAAACCCAGGCAACACAATGCATCTAGAGACACCATTTCCTCAGGGAAAAGAGAAGAAAGTGAGTATATAATTTGCCTTGGACCCCAATACTGACACCAACACAGTGTAACCCAGCATAAGGCAGACCCCCACAGCCCCATACTCCAGATTAGAATCTGCAGACAGAGTCTCTAGAATCATCCTAGTGCAAGACAGGACCACACAGCTCCAGGTCTCAGGCTCGTGTGGAAGACTTGATTTCTGGTAGCTCTAGACATGCCTTGTGGCAGGCAGTTCTCAGTGTACGCAAGGCTTCAGGCAGCAACCCAGTGCCATGCCAGCAGCAACTGCACTGAACATAACCCAATGCTGTGCCTATTGCATATTTTCTCAGAAAAAAGCCAGTCTGCTAAGACTGGAATAAGTACCTAGTTCTTCAAATATGCAGACGTTGATGCATGACTACAAACATCAAGAACAATCAGGAAAACATGACATCATCAAAAGGACAAAATAAAGGTGCCATTGACTGATCCTAAAAATAGAGATATATGATATTTATGACAAAATAACTGTTTTAAGGAAGCTCAGCAAACTTCAACAAAAATACAAAGAAACAATTCAACAAAATGAAGAAAACGATATTTTACCAGAATGATAATAATAGAGAGACTGAAAAAAATAAGTAAAAAGCAAACAAATCCTGGAGCTTAAAAATACAAGAAATAAAATGAAAAATTCAATAGATGGCATCAACAGCAGAAATGATCAAGAAGAAAGGATCTGTGAAACTGAAGGGGGATTATTTAAAAATATACAGAGGAGAAAAAAAGAAATATAAATAAATAAATAAGCTTATGGGATTTATGGGGCAGCAACAAAAGAGCAAAACATTTGAGTCATGGAATACAATTAAAAAAAGATAAAGGGGTAAGAAACCTTTTTAGAGAAATGCTAGCAGAACAATTTTCAAATCTGGAGAAAGACATCAATTTCCAGGTACAACAAGGTCAAATATCTCTGCTCTGATCAGATTCAATGCAAATAAGACTATTTTAAAAATATTATGACCAAACTGTCAAAAATCAATGAGGAGAGGATTTTTAAAAAACAGCAAGAGAAAAGAAGAAAATTATGTATAAAAATGTTTTAATATGGCTAACAGAAGACTCCTCAGCAGAAACTCTATAGTCCAGGAGAGAAGAGGTTGATAAATTTAAAGTGCTGAGAACAACAAATACTGTCAATCAAGAATACTGTGCTCAGCAAAACTATTCTTCAGAAATGAAGGAGGAATAAAGACTTTCCCAAATAAACAAAAGCTGAGGGAGTTCATCACCACCAGACCTGTCTTACAAGAAATGCTAAAGGGAGCTCTTCAAGGTGAAAGAAAAAAACACTAATAAGTCAAGTGAAAACACCTGAAAGTATAAAACTCACTGGTAAAAGTAAATACATGGTTCAACTCAAAACACTCTGATACTGAAATGGTGGTGTGTAAATCACTTAAGTCTATATTATAAAGGTTAAGACAAAACTATTAAAAAATAACCAAAATAATTTATTGAGGGATTTGCAATATTAAAAGATGTAAATTGTGGCATCAAAAATTCAAAATGTGGTTTGGGGAGTGGCGTAAAAGTAGATTGTGTGTCTGTGTGTGTATGTGTGTGTATGTTATCAAAGTTAAGTTGTTTTCACCTTAAAACATGTTATATTTTTTGTAGGTCATATGGAAACCACAAAGCAAAACCTATCATAGCTATGTGAAAATAAAAAGCAAACAATCAAAACAAGCTAAGTGAAGAAAATCACTTGGCTATAAAAGAAGACAGAAAAAGAGAAAGAGACAGAAGATCTATGAAAAAACTAGAAAACAGTTAACAAGATGGCAGTAGTAAATCCTTACCTGTCAATAATTGCTTTGAATGTAAATGGATTATGTTCTCCCATCAAAAGGCGTAAGATAGCTGAATGAATTTAAAAAACAAAAAAACAAGATCCAAATATATGCTACCTACAAGAGACTGACTTCACTTGTAAGGACACACATAGACTTAAAGTGAAGGGCTGGAGAAAAATACTGCATGTAAATGGTAGCCAAACACAAACTGGAGTGGCCATTCTTATATCAGATTATATAGACTTTAAGTAAAACTGTAAAAAGAAAAAGTAACATAATTGTATCATTATAAATCGGTCAATTCAGCAAGAGGATATAAAAATTACAAATATATACGTACCCAATATCCAAGCTGATGAAGATATAAAGTAAATATAAATAAATTTGAGGGGAGCAATAGATCGCCATGTAATAAATTTAGGGGAGTTAAACACCCCGCTTCTGGAAATGGGCAGATCATCCACACAGAAAATCAATAAGGAAACAGTAAACTAAAAGCATAATCTAGATCAAGTGGACATAACAAATATATGCCCAACATTTCACCCTAAAGCTGCAGAATATATATTATTTTATTTGCAACTCCACATGGAACATTCTCTAGGATAGATTATATGTTAGGCCACAAAGCAAGTCTTAACAAATTTATGGATGTTGAAATCATATCAAGTAGCTATTCTGACCTCAATTAATAAGAATTAACATAAATTAATTAGAGGAGACACTTTGGAAAATTTGGCAAATGGAAATGCTCTTGAACAACAAATAGGTCAATGAAGAAATTGGAAAGAAAATTTAAAAATTTCTTAAGACAAATGAAAATTGAATCACAACATACCCAAACTTACCAGATACAGCAAAAGCAGTTCTAAGAAGGAAGCATGTAGCTGTAAACAGTGACATTACAAAAGGTAAAAGATCTCAAATAAACAACCTAACATTGTACTTCAAGTAACTGCAAAAAACAGGAATAAACTAAGCCCAAAGTTAGTAAAAGGAAGGAAGTAATAAAAATCAGGACAGAAATAAAATAATAGAGCCTGGAAAAATAATAGAAAAATATATATTTTTGAAAAGATAAACAAAATAAAACTTTAGCTACACTAACTGAGAATGAAATAGGAGTCAAATAAGTAAAATGAAGAACAGGAAAAGGAGATATTACAATTGACACAACAGAAATTCAAAGGGCCATAAGAGATTATTATGAACATTTATATACCACCCATTTCAATAACCTAGAGAAACAGATAAATTATTTGACGCTTAAAACCTACAAAGATTATGAAGAAATAAAAAATCTTTACAGACCAATAACCAGTAAAAAGATTGAATCAGTAATAAAGTCTCCTGTCAAAGAAGAGTCTGGGACATGGTGACGTCACTGCTGAATTCTATCAAATATTTAAAGAAGAACTAATAAAAATTTTGCTTAACTCTTCCAAAAAATTGAGGAGGTGAAACTTTCAAACTTATTTTATCAGGCCAGCATTACCTTGATACCAACCAACAAACAAACAAACAAAAAACTACAAAAAACCCTACAGACCAATATCTCTAATTAATATAAATGCAGAAATCCTCAACAAAATATTAGCACACTGAATTCAATGGTACATTGAAAAGATTATTCATCATGATCAAGTGGTATTCATTCCAATGATGCAAGGATGGTCCTATATATGCAAATCAGTAAATGTAATACATTATGTGAACAGAATGAAGGACAATAATCATATAATGATTTTCGTAGGTGCAAAAAAATTTGGAAAAATTTGGCATCCTTTCATGATAAAAAAAACTCTAAATAAATTAGGTATAGAAAGAATGTACTTCAACACAATTAAAGCTGTATATGATAAACCCCATAGCTAACTCAATGGGGAGAAGTTGACAGCTTTTCCTCTAAGACACAGAGTAAGATAAGGATGTCCATGTTAACCACTTCTATTCAATATAGTATTGGACGTGCTAGCCAGAGCAATTAGGCAAAAGAAAGAAATAGAAGACATACAAATTGGAAAGGAAGAAATTAAATTGTCCCTGATTGCAGAAGGCATGACCCTATATACAGAAAATTCTAAAGACTTTACAAAAAGAAACCTGTGAGAATTATCTAGTAAATTGAGTAAAGTTGCAGGATACAAAATCAACATACAACACTCAGTAGTGTTTCTATTCACTAATAGCAAACTATCTGAAAAAGAACAAGAGAACCATACCATTTACAATACTTATAAGAAATATTTAGGAATAAATTTAACCAAGGAGGTGAATGATATCTACCCTAAAAGCCATAAAACAATGATGAAAGAAATTAAAGAAGACACACATAAATGGAAATATATTCTTTGTTCATAGATTGGAAGATTTAATATTGTTAACATGTCCATACTACCCAAAGCAAGCTACAGATTCAACAGAATTCCTATCAAAATACCAATGACATTTTTCACAGAAATAGAAAAAACAATTCTAAAATTCATATGGAATAACAAAAAATTCCTGAAAAGCCAAAGCATTTTGAACAAGAAGAAAGCTAAAGACATTGCACTACCTGACTTCAAAATATGTTACAAAGCTATAGTGACCAAAACAGCATGGTACTGGCATAAAAATAGACACACAGAGCAATTAAACAATAGAGAGCACAGAAATAAATCCATGCATTTACAGCTGGCTGATTTTTGACAGCGGTGTCAAGAGCACACAATAGGAAAAGGACAGCCCTTTCAATAAATGCTTTTGGGAAAACAGGATATTCACAGACAGAAAAATAAAATTAGAATCTTATCTCACACCATATATAAAAATCAACTTAAAATGGATTAAAGACTTACATGTAAGACCCAAAACTATGAAACTACTAGAATAAAACTTAGGAGAAAAACTATGACATTTATCTGGGCAATGACCTTTTTGGAAATGACCCCAAAGCACAGGCAACAAAAGCAAAAATTGACAAATAAGATTGCATCAAACTCAAAAGCTTCTGTGCAGCAAAGAAAACAACCAACAGAGCAAAGAGACAACGTGCAGAATGGAAGAAAATGTTTGCAAACTGTATATCTGTTATGGGGTTAATTTCCAAAATACATAAGAAATTCAAACAATTCAATAGCAAGAAGGCAAACTATTCAATAAAATTAGGAGCCAGGAAACTGAACAGACATTTCTTAAGGCATACAAATGGTTAAAAGGTATGTGAAACAAAAGCTCAATATTACTAATCAGGGAAACATAAATGAAAAACACAATGAGATATTACCTTAGAGCAGCTAGAATGCGTATCTTCAAGATAAAAGATAAGTGTTGGCAAAATGTGCGGCAAAGGGAACCCTTGCACACTGTTGGTGAGAATGTAAATTGATGCAGCCATTATGGAAAACAGTATGGATGTTCCTCAAAAAATTAAAAATAAAACTGCCATATAATCCAGCAATCCCACTACTGAATATATATCTAAAGAAATGAAATCAGTATGTTGAAAAGATTCCTTTACTTTTGTGTTTATCGCAGAACTATTCACAAAAGCCAAGATATGGAATCAACCTAAGTTTCCATTACTGAATGAGTGGATTAAAAAATGTGGACACAATGGAATACTATTAAGCCATAAAAAAGAAGGAAATCCTGTCATTTGCAACAACATGTATTAACCTGGAGGACATTATGTTGAGTGAAATAGGTGGGGCACAGAAAGACAAATACCACCTGATCTTGCTCACATGTGGCATCTTAAAAAGTTAAACTCACAGAAGTAGAAAGTAGAATAGTGTTACCAGGGGCTGGGGTATTTGAGAGTCAGGGGGGAGAGATGTTGGTCAAAGAATATAAAATTTCAGTTAGATAAGAGAAATTAGTTCAAGAGCTCTATTGTACAACTTGGTGACTGTAGTTTATAATATATTGTATTCTTGAGAAATGCTGAGAGAGTAGATGTTAACTGTTCTCACTACAAAAATCAAAAATGATAGCTATATGAGGGAATACATATGCTAGTCAGTCTGTCTGTATATATATTTCAAATACTGTTCTCTACACAATAATATGTGCACTTTTATCTGTCAGTTTATAAAAAATTGGCCAAGTGCAGTGGCTCACACCTGTAACCCCAACACTTTGGGAGGCTGAGATGGGCGGATCACTTGAGGTCAGGAGTTCAAGACCAGCTTGGCGAACATAGTGAAACCTGGTCTCTACTAAAAATACAAAAATTAGCCAGGTATGATGGTGTGCACCTGTAGTCCCAGCTACTTGGAAGGCTGAGGCAGGAGAATCGCTGGAGCCAGGGAGACAGGGGTTGCAGTGAGTCATGGTTATGCCATTGTGCTTTAGCCTGGAGACTCTGTATCTGGAAAAAAAAAAAAAAAAAAAAAAACCGAGAAAAATTTATTTAAAAATTGTAGAGAATAGAACCAACTGAAACTTTTCTGAATACAGCTATTTTCATTGAAATTTTTAAAATGTTTAGGTGGAATAAATTCTAGAGTGAAAATAGTTTAAGAGAAAATTCGTGAACTGATCATAGGACTGAGGATTTTACCCAGAATGCAGCAAAGAAAGGCAAAGAGATAGGAATTTTGGAGAAAAAAAGAATCCGCCACGGGATAATGAGATTGAAAGGCTCCAACATACTTTGAACTGACCTTCCAGAAGAGAATGGAAGTAATGATGCAAAAGCAGTATTTTTGTGTATACTTTTTTCTTTTCTTGTGGTAGGGAGTGGAAAAGCCGTACACAGTAAATTAACAGTAAAGTAAAATCATTCAAAAGTGAACCTCATCATTCTATATCTGTGAAAGTTGCATATGAATGTTCTGATAACTTTTCTCTTATCAGAAAAGTCTCACCTTTAAAGATGTCTTAAAATGAAAATTCACATCATGCTTTAAATTTGTTCTCTACTTAACAATTTGGTGAACAGCATATATTTTAAAAGTTCTGGGTTATTAGAGTAATGACTACATTAAGAATAGTGTTTTTTAAATAAATTATAAAATGTTAATTTTATGAAACATTATGTTTTTATAATATCTTAGAAAATACTGTAGTGGCAACTAATGCTAATTTTCTGTGAATATGGGAATCATTTCAAGGAAAGACAAAGATATAATGAAGTGTGCCGTATATATGTTTAATTATTCAGTACAAGGGATTAAAGTATTTTATTCATGAAATTAATGATCCACATATTATTGAGTAATATATTGACAATAGAAGCATAATATATTTATAAGTACTTAAATGAAATTATTTCATTAATAGCAGATTTTCCATGAAACAAATGCCAAGAATAGACAGACTTGTAAATTATTTTTTTCTTACACATACATACTTAAGAGTTACGTTAACATATTACTTCAGGACAAGATGTTTTAGAAATTAATTAGGCTTTAAATGAAAATAGACCCTCACCAATTTCCACTAATGACGGGAAGATGCTATTTAGACTGTTAAAATATTAAAATTAGAAAGCATAAAAGAGGTACAATCAATTGCAGGGCTATGCATAAAATATAGTTGTTTCCTTTATTAGAGTAGTGTTGTTTAAATTAATTATAAAATAACATTATGTTCACATCAGTTGGCCCAGTCTTTAGTATATTAAGCTGTCAGAGTCACTAGTTGATTTTACAGTTATTATTTATGAAAGTTGCCATTATTCAGTATTTATAAAAGTTGCCAAGGTGGTAAATAAGTAACCTTTATCATTATTTTATAATTTATTTTTATAAGAAACATTTGTTGGTATAGCATTATATAATTCATGTCTTATTAGTTTATTTAAATATGTATTTGGCTGATAAATTGTATAAATTGTATGAGAGTCAGTGCAAATACTTTGAACAGATACCTACATAAACATCAAGTGCAAATTATAAAGTAAAGAGTAAGTCTAGAAATTGGTAAATATTCAAACTAAATATTAAAAGAAAAAATATATTTTGGGATTCCTGGTTGTTTGCATTTCTTCCTTTTTAATAATTTGGCATTAATCTAGCATTTTTTCTTTATGCTTCATGATAGATTATAATTTTAACAGCTCCAATATTTAAGGCTGTATCTTACATTTTGAAAAAGAGAAGGTACTTCATTTTGTCTCTTACAACATTCAACTACTGTCATAAATCCATTTGTATAAACGTATTACTTTCAAGTTAGTCAATTTACTTCATTTTTCTTTCAAATACTTTTTCTTTTTAATCTATGTCATCATGTTTTGTGATTGCTTTAGCCACATGAACAATAATAAAAGCATTTTGGAAAATCTGATTATTTTCTCTATAGTTTCATGTTGTAGTTCATTTTATAGGTTTAGGCTATCAGTCTGAATATTTGTGCCCCCCACAACCAAATTCATATGTTAACATTCTGACATCCAATGTGCTGGTATTAGGCAGTGAGGCATTTTGGGAGGTACCTGGGTCATTCATGAGGCAGATCCCTCATAAACAAATTTGTGCCCTTATAAAAGAGGCCCCAGAGAGCTGCTTTGCCTCTCCCGACCCTGAAGAAGAAGAGCTTCTCTAGAACCTGACAATGCTGGCACCCTGATCTTAGCTTTCTCAACCTCCAAAATTGTGAGAAGGAAATTTCTGTTGGTTATAAGTCATCTAGTTTATGGTATTTTTAATAGCAACCCAAATGGATTAGGGCAACATTTTTTTCAACATGACTTAACATTTTCTGATAAAAATAATTTTCTTGTATCAAAATTATTTTAAAAACAATTTGGTTTTCCTTTAATAAAGAACAAGTATGCTTTAAGGTATTATTAAAAATTATAATTTCCCCTCTTCTTCATATCACTTAATTTGCTCATTCATTCAATAAATATACATTTATTCAGCATTTATTAAAAATAGTAATTTCCTTTTTTCTTCATATTAGTTAATTTGATCATTTATTCAATAAATCTACATTTATTCAGCATCTATTATATGCCAGGCAAGTGCTAGCTACAGGTAATAAAACTCTGGCCAATATTGACAAGTCACTTGCCATCATGGAAATTACTACTGAGTGGGAGAAGTGGACTGCAATACTATGATGGAAATGAAGATATTTAATAATGGCATGCAGAGGCAGATTAACTTACATATATATACATATGAGAAAACATACACTTGTTACTTGTACATGCAATGAGAAGGGAAATCTTTGCATGATGAGGTGCCTATTTTCAAGCTTTTTTTTTTTTTGCATGCATTCAACACTTAAACATCACAGAACTAAGAGAAAATGTATTGTCAAAGAAATACAAATTTAAATATTTTCCAAGAGAACGTCAATGAAATTTTTTAACCCATTTATCTGATTTGTAAAAAAATGAAGTAAAGGAAAGACCTTGAAAATTAGCTTCTATATGAATAATGTATTCTTAAAAAGCACAATCTTATCATCCTGAAAATGCATAATATAATGAATGGGCAATATTATGTGATTTTTATTTGATAGTACAATTAAGACACAAAATCTCACTAAAAGAACATATATTAAACATGTTTATTTTCTTCTCTTTAAAATGCCTTTTAAAAATTAAATTTCTATCTTATCACCATCATTTCTTCTTACAAGTGAGAAACATATACATCATATAAATTAGAATGTGAAAGTGGGCCGGGTGTGGTGGCTCACGCCTGTAATCCCAACACTTTGGGAGGCCGAGGCGGGCGGATCACGAGGTCAGGAGTTTGAGACCAGCCTGGCAAGCATGGTGAAACCCCGTCTCTACTAAAAATACAAAATTAGCCGGGCATGGTGGCATGCGCCTGTAGTACTTGGGAGGCTGAGGCAGGAGAATCGCTTGAAGCTGGGAGGAGGAAGTTGGAGTGAGCCGAGATCACGCCACTGCACTCCAGCCTGGGTGACAGAGTAAGACTCTGTCTCAATAAATAAATAAATAATAAATAAAAGTGGAAATGGCTACTAAACTTTCTAAATTACAACTTAAAATCACCATGGCAATTTTATTAGACCTTATGTCTTGCTATAATTTGCCATCTTAAGAGACAATTTTCTAGAAGAAAGATGTAGCATAATTATACCATGGCTTTAGGGGTTTAGATATGGCAAAATACTGCCAGGAATGCTGATACTAAATTTTCTTCCTAAATTTTATTTGCATCTAATTAAGACTACAACTCAACAAGCCATTAAAAAATAAAATCTTACTCATTTGACTGATTGAATTTCATGGGAAAATAATTTATTGCTTTGCTCAGGAACCAAATTTGTATAATACTAATTATCTTCTATAAGTAGCAGTTTTTCCTGAAAATAGTCTTAATTAGAACCTTTTCTTTACATGGTTGATATTTTCCCTCTTTAAGCGCTTTTAATAATGTAGAGAACAGACTGAAAAGCCATGGAGTTATTGCAATAAAAAACTGAAAGTAAACTCTCGCTTCCTGAGGAGAAAACTTTTTTTTTTTTTTTTTACAAAATCTAGCTCTGTCGCCCAGGCTGTAGTGAGTGGCATACTCTCGGCTCACTGCATCCTTCACCTCCCGGGTTCAAGTGATTCTCCTGCCTCAGCCTCCAGAGTAGCAGGGACTACAGTGTGCACACCACGCCCAGCTAATTTTTTGTATTTTTAGTAGAGATGGGGTTTCACCATGTTGACCAGGCTGGTCTTGAACTCCTGACCTCGTGATCTGCCCACCTCGGCCTCCCAAAGTGCTGGGATTACTGGCGTGAGCCACCGCACCTGGCCGAGAAAACTCTTGAGGTAGCACAGCATGGTGGCTAAGAATGTATGTGCTGGAGCCACAACAAATTCAATTCAAATCAATTCCGTTGCCAACTTCTTCGGCAATTTACTTAATCTTTTTGGTCCTTGATTCCCTCATGTGTAAAATGGAGAAGATAGTATTTACCTCAGAGTGTCATTTCATCATATGTCATTTCATTATATATATATATATGTATACATAATAGCATACTTAAAATTGTGCCTGCTGTTTTATAAATACTATGCTAATGTTTAGCTATTATTTTAAACAATTTCTGCTTAGCTGTTTAAAATTTTCTACCTTGGCTGCAATTATTACAAAGTGGTATTATCTTACAGCATATGGGGGAATAGATATGTAGCATAACACACATTTTTTTGATGGGCTATTATAATTGGATGACTAAAACATACTCAAAAGTACAACCACATTGTATCTCCTAATTTGGATTTAATAAGCTTCCAAAAGCATTTAGGAATTTTTAGTTCTTTGAAGACATCTTTATGAACATCTAGTATCATTAAATTGAAGTCGTATTAACTTTTTGGTTGGCAGAGTACCATTTAGTGAATGCCAACCAAACTAGAATTTGCTAACATGTAAAACGTGGAATACCCTTTGTCTAACCTGAAATAAACAAAATATGAATAGTAAAATAAAATTAATATTATGTATTTCACTGAGATCATTATAAATCATCTCTTATTATGCTGTCTCCCAGAGAAATATAATGTAATATGATTACTTATCAAATAATTGCAGTTTTCTTAATACAGGCACTCATTCTAGCTTTGTAAAGTAATCAAACTTTATAAGTAATATGGTGTTACTAAGTTATATAATTCTTAAAATTATAAGGTAGAAATGAATTTAGTACAGTTTACAGAAGATTTTCATTTATGACATTTCAGATATAATTCCAGCTTATCTGGAATTTAATACAGGTACAACTAAACTGAAGATAGCAGAAATTGCAATTGTCATATGCAACTTTTCCCATAGAAAGTGTCTCATGAGAGAGAGATACCCCACAGAATACTGAATCTGTAACAAAACCTTCCTATCACAAATTAGATTTAGAATCTACTTTTGCCTTCTCTCTTCCTTCTTGCTATAGCTGTCTTATAACTAACAGACTCTTCCACATTACTGCCTTTACTCCTAACCAAAATAAACAATAAAGAGAATAGACTTAAATTTTAATTTTTGTTCAAATATAGCATTTTATTAAAATTTAAGATAACTTCTCCAAAACAAAATGGGTCACAGTTTTAATATATGTTAGTGACTGCTATGTTCTCTTTATTCTCTGTGTTTTATCCTTGGAATTAAAATTAATAAGAGAAACATAAAGATAAAGTGAATGGATTTATTTTATTATTTTACATGCTCACTTACCTTTTCACAGCAGTCCTTAGATTCCTCCCAGGTGTTACACCAGTAATTTGGTAGAAAGCAGATTTTTATGACCCATGTAAGTACTGAAAGTGGTAGCTGGCATTTATTTTTCAGTTAGTATTCTAAAAATCATGGGCCCTCACATATAAAATTTTACTACCTTAGGTGACTGCACAGAATTTGGAGATCTCAGGTCTTTTGTTAAACATGGCCCACTGACAACTGGGTAGTTTCACGTTCTGGTAAAAATATATATGTTTTCTGCAAGAAACTTCAGGTAAGTTCACTGATACTAAAAGGAAATGTACATTGAAAAGCAAATTTTAGGATTTCTCCTCAGTTAATAGAAGCCTCAAATTATAAAAATAGCAAATCTTTTTAGTACAATTATCAGATATTCATGGTCACTAATATATCTCAGAAGGATTAAAAAATAAAGCTTTCTCTGAAACCTTCCTCCTTCTTTAGAAGTACAGACAGGGATTAGAGAGGAAGAAAGTGACACCTGCCTAGTTGGTCAGATCAGCAGCCTTAACTTTCAGGTGGCCTTAAACTTCATGTGACTCTTTATTGTATCCTCAGACCCCTCCTTTTCAATATTAAAAGGTCATCTATGAGTAAATGGAGCATTTCATTTGTAACCACTCAGAAGTGTTACTGAGTAATTATAAAAGTTTATTTTTCAAAGAAAAGCAATAAAGTTTACAAATGAGAATTTTTAAGATTAAAAAAATCTTACAAGTGTTAGCATTATGCTTCTTTGCATGTGTTCATAAATAGTCAAAGGACTGCTCAAGTGACTATAAAAATATTAGAGATTGATAACATCTGCCTAGACTAAACTCTTTCAAATTATAAATGACAATGCTCAGATACGTTAAGACATGCCTAAAGTGACATGGCTGGTAGAAAAGTGTTCTAAATCAACATATCTTGGTATCCTATATTTATGACTGGTATAATACCTCTTATAGACTGAGATAGAGCAGGAGCTGGCAAACAATTGCTCATGGGTCAAACCCAGCCTACCTAATGTTTTATTGGTACTCAGCTGTACTCATTCATTTACATATTTTCTATGGCTGCTTTTGCACCAGATGGCAAAGTTGACTAATTGTAACAGAAACTGTATGGCCAACAAAACCTAAAATATTTACTTGTTCCTTGTAGAGAAAGTTTGCCCACCCCGAGTACAGAAAATTAAGGTATAGGTATATGTTAGAAAATAAAAAATTGAAGTTTTTAAAAAAGTATTGTTCACAAAAATAATAATCAGAATTAAAGAAAAAAGTTTTGTTCAATGTACCTATCAAATAATTGTTTGAAACTCCACTCTGAATCAATAAATAAAACAAAGACTATGAAACAAAAAAGACTATGGTCATCTATGGATGCTACAAAGAATAGTTCTATCATAAATTACTTTTGTTCATTTTTTGTAAAGATCAAGAACCTAAGTCCCACTATATAATATTTAATAAAGATAAAGTGTTGGTTTAGAAGGTCTATAAAAGAGGTATGGTTAATATCCCCTAAATTGTATGCCAACAAAATAGAGGGAAAATGAGAAAAATATGCCATTGTCAGCAAGGTATAATAGATATAATATAATGTACAGTAAAAGGAGAAGTGATAGACATGCAATTTTTTTTCCTATGAAATGCCCTTACTTTGGAAAGAAATGGTTGTCAATGCCTGTGCATTTCCTTGACAGATTATACCAGACTGCACAATGGCAGCATTTGTCTTTGGTCTGTGGACCTAAGGCAGTTGCTATCGGTGGAACCTTTTTCTGCACAGGTAATAACAAGGTGGTCAGTCATGCAACCCAAAGATCGAGTTTAAAGTTAAAATTAAAGAGGAATTCCCAGCACTATAGCATTTCATTTTATGTAAGGCTCTCCACCAGCCAAACCCGTTTACTTGTCATAGCTACCCAAATGAGAATACAAGGTTGACATGAAAGATGCAAACATGTAAGGTAGTCTCATTCCATAGAAAAGGACCTAACAGAAACACTAGAACAAACCTATTAGATGACTTAAAAGAATAACAAAAAGAGTAATTAACAAAAGCACATAACCTCTATCATGTCCTTCAAAAACTAACATGTGCAAACAGTAGTTCAACTTGAGGTCATGTTGCCTTGCTTCCAACTCTTCACTAGAGAAGCCTCATTTAAAGTCAGTACAATCTCTGTATTTCTTTTGTCACACAAAGTTGACTATCCTAAAATATTTAATTTAAAATATCCTGGTTGATTTCTAGCAATAAAGAAAATATTTTTTATTAACTTTCTACATGTAATTAGCATTTTATGTGAGAGAAAATTTGGTGGCTACAGGAAATCTTCAAGTGTTCAGAGTTCAAGGAGATCCAGCTCATCAAATCCTTTTTTATTGACAGATGAGAAACTGAGACTCAGAAAGCCTCATTGCCAGAGTCACACAGAGAGTAGGAACATGGCTGGTAGACCAGAAACAAATAACTTCAACTTCCTGCTGCAGGCCCTTTGCACAGTGCCATCCTGATCCCCCTACTTGGAGAACTTTTATTCAGTTTTAGTAATGGGGTGTGGAAGGGAGCTAATTTATGCCAACGGGCTCCAATTTGAGAACATTTTCTTCAACATTTGAAGATTATGATGCACTTTATCGATATATGAATTTGTGATCATATAAGCTATGAAGCCTATTTAGCCATGCTTCTTGGGTCTAGTGATAGGTCTCCCTTGATGAGAATGCAAGGTTGACATGAAAAATACACAGAAGTAACGTAGCCTTATTTCAAAGAAAAGGAACTAGAGATCTCCGAAATCAGAAACACTAGAGCAGGCCTATTCAATGACTTAAAACACGGAATCCAACACTTGAGTCATGCTTCCCTGAGAATATAAGGACGCAGCTACAGGTCACAATTTAACTGCCTGGATTGTGTCCCTGACTAGAGTTTCTGGATTATCACAATGATCATATTTTCTGATGGTAAGTTCTATTATTCTCTTTTAGTTCCTGTTAAATTCAAAGTCCAACAACAATGCCAAGTGTGATCCATCATGGGTGCCTACAGCCACTTTTACATTCAGCGAATATTTTAGGGCACTCAATATGTATTAGGTTGTCTGCTCATGCTGCTATAACAAAATACCATGGATGGGCAGCTTAAACAACAGAAATTTATTTTCTCACATTTCCAGACGCTGAACGTTTGAGATGAGTGAGTGTGGTAGATTTCTATTGAGAGTTCTCGTCCTAGCTTTCAGACTGCCACCTTCTTCCTGTGCCCTAATGGAGCAGAAAGAGAGAGCAAGATCAAGCTCTTTGGTGTCTCTTCTTATAAGGCCACTACTCCTATTATGAGGGCCCTGCTCTCATGACCTCACTTAAACCTAATTACCTCCCAAAGGCCTCATCTCCAAATACCATACATCAGGAGTTAGGGCTGCAACACATGGATTTTGAATTTATTCCATAACCCAGGTGCTGCACTAGGCATAAGTAAGACACAAATAATTCCCCCAGCAAGAAAGACGTATGTAAAACAAAGAGTCACAATGCAATGAGAAGTGGGCCCTTAATGAGCAAAATAGAAATACTCTAAGGAGCTTAGGGGACTGCAGTGTCTGCTCTTCACCTCACAGAGGAAATGAAATTTAGGTGAGGCCAGAAGAACATGGAGATGTTTCTTGGTGTGGAGAAGATATAGGTAAGGGGTTATAAAAATTCACAGCAGGACTAGCTGTTGAATTTGTGAGGAATCCCATGCAAAATGGAAATGGAAAGGCCCTTGCTCTAAAATTATTGACAGTTTTAAGACAGTGACAGAAAATCATTAAACCACATTTGAGAAAAAGGACAAGTGTTGTGTGATTCCACTTATATAAGGTACCTAGAGTAGTTAAATTCATGGAGACAGAAAGTGGAAAGGTGGTTACAGAGGACTAGGGGAGGGAAGAATGTGGAGTTATGTTTTTATTTATTTATTTATTTTTTGAGATGGAGTTTCACTCTTGTTGCCCAGGCTGGAGTGCAATGGCACCATCTCGGCTCACTGCAGCCTCTGCCTCCTGGGTTCAAGGAATTTTCCTGCTTCAGCCTCCCGAGTAGCTGGGATTACAGGCATGCGCCACCACACCCGGGTAATTTTGTATTTTTAGTAGAGACGGGGTTTAACCATGTTGGCCAGGCTGGTTTCAAACTCTTGACCTCAGATGATCCACCCGCCTCAGCCTCCCAAAGGGTTGGGATTACAGGTGTGAGCCACCATGCCCAGCCGGGGAATTATGTTTTAATGGGCATGGAGTTTCAGTTTATGATGGTGAAAAAGTTCTGGAGATGGGTGGTGTTGATAGTTGCAATGTGAATTCACTTAATGCCACTGAATTTTACTCTTAAAAATGGTTCAAATGGTAAACTGTATGTTATATGTATTTTACCACAATAAAAAATAAATAAACTAAGTGTGGGGCTCTTCTGAGTTCATGTTGCTGTGTGACTGCCCAGGAGTTATGGCTATGAAGCCGGCTCTGATTTACAACATGCTGGGGAAATGGTAAGTTGTTAGGCCTGGCTAGAATACTAGAGGCATGTATGTGGGTGTATCAGAGCTGGCAAGAGGTGAAACCTGGAATAGTAGACTGAGACCAGGTTGTTTTAGCAGATAGCATTGCTTGCCTGCCCAAGCAGGCTTACCCCTCTTTCCTCTTAATAAGCCACCTGTTTTGTTTAGGTATATATCCCTCAGGCAAAGTAATCCAGTCTCAAGCTCTGAGATTAATGCTGCTTAGCCTATGAAAATAGTGCCATGCCCAGAGTATTCTCCTTGACAGTGGTTAGTTAGTACCAGCCCCAAATTCCTCTTCATAGGTTTTCTCCATATAATGCTGAGAAATGCATATAATCTTGTTTCAGAATTAGTCCTGGGAATTTCATAATTCCCCCAAAGTGAACTCCAGAAGTGACACTAGGTATTACCTATCATATTCATTGTATTTGCTTACATGTAGTCTGTTTTTCTCTGTGTTTATTTTCTGGTGAATTATTATTTCCCTCCCATGTGCACATTGCTTATGTTCTGTGTCTCAGAGGGTTATTCAAGATTAATTAGCGTTCCCCTGGGTATAGAAAGTGACAACTTCTGCAGTTTATCATTGGAGCACATTATCAATTACTTTGCTCTACAAAAATCCAGATGAAAATATTTTACATTTCAGTGTACTTGTTAAGGTAATATGCAAACAAATATGCTATATGCATTAATTAAAATTGGGTAATTGTGTCACTATAGATATAAAGTTTTAGTATCTGTTAAATATGCCATTAGATGAATTACATGAATTTGAATAACTTTATCTTATGGGGTAGCATATTGCAATACTTTGTTGGATCATCAAAGCATATTTTAACTGAATATGTATATGCAGATACAACATTATATATCTATATTTTAAAAGTCACTTATTTAAAATTAATATATTCATCATAACATATTTAGCTATGTAAACTATTTCGAGACAGAGTCTTGCTGTGTCACCCAAGCTGGAGTACAGTGGCATGATCTTGGCTCACTACAACCTCTGACTCCCGGGTTCAAGTGATTCTCCTGACTCAGCCTCCCAAGTAGCTGAGACTACAGGCACACACCACCATGCCAGGCTAAGTTTTGTATTTTTAGTAGAGACGGGGTTTCACTATGTTGGCCAGGCTGGTCTTGAACTCCTGACTTGGTGATCCACCTGCCTCAGCCTCCCAAAGTGCTGGGATTACAGGCATGAGCCACCATGCCCAATCCTATTTTTCTTTTAAATCCAAGTTCAAAATGGTATTCAGCTGAAGATTGCCCTACATTTTGCCCTATTTATCAACTTAAGTTAACAACTTTTACAGTTAAGCATATATTATGCACAAAATATTATGTTAGGTGCTGTACAGAATTTAATCATCGATAAGGAATTGACGCACAGCTTATATTTCATACAAGAATACAAATGATAATTAGAAAGACTACACAGGACATCACATGGACGTGATCTAAGTGAGCATTATTTGGCCACAAAGTGGGGTCATTTAGATATCATTCAGCTAAACAGGGATGCTTTCAAAAAAAAGTGGCATGTGAGATAAACAGATGGGATATGGAAGATCTGTTTAAGGTAAAATCAGATGAAGTACAATTTGACAAGTACTTAATGAATGGGTCATTCTGGGTAAAGATAAATCTGTAAAATCAGTGACACTGCTGCATGAATGCATGTACCTACTTCAGGAAAAAGGAATGTTTCTGTTTCACAGACATTTAGGAGTCACCATATGAAGGTAATGGGGCAGAAAGGTTCTGCATTTAGTCTGGCCTTAAAGGCCAGTCTGAGGAGTTTGTATTTCATCTGTTGCTTTTGGGGAGTTAGTAACATTTATCAATTGCAAAATACCACACTCAATCTTCTAGTTCAGGGAGATTAATCTGTTAACTGTGTAAAGCTATGGAAGGATACAGGCAAAGGCATCTGGTTGGAGGGGATATGGTGAACATAAAACCTCATAAGCGTTGGCAACTGATTAAATTTGGATTTAAGTGTGCTTCTGAATATCCTGGTTGTTTACGGAAATGAATGGTGTCTTATTAATTATGCTAGGAAAGTCAGGGAAAATGGTTTGTGAGAGAATATAATTAATTCAATTTAGGCATTTCACAAATTAATAAGAACTTCTGGGATCCACAGTGCTAGAATTACTAGTACCTACCTTGACAATTTAGTTAAAACAAAATAGTTGGCCAGGCGTGGTGGCTCACGCCCATAATCCTAGCACTTTGGGAGGCCACGGCAGGTGGATCAGGAGGTCAAGAGACTGAGACAATACTGGCCAACATGTTGAAACCCCAACTCTACTAAAAATACAAAAATTAGCTGGGTGTGGTGGCACGTGCCTATAGTCCCAGCTACTCAAGTGGCTGAGGCAGGAGAATCACTTGAACCCGGGAGGCAAAGGTTGCAGTGAACCGAGATCACACCACTGCACTCCAGCCTGGTGACAGAGCCAGATTCCGTCTCAAAAAGAATAAAAAAAGTAAAAGTTTTTTTCAGCATACTGTAGATTTGTTTATGGTCTCCTATATGCCAGACCCTACTCTAAATGCTGGGGTATTCAGCAGTTCACAAAACAGACAAAAACAAACAGAAACCTTCTCTTCATAAAGTTTACATTTTAGTTGAGAGTGGGGTGGGGACAGTAAAGGACACTGAGAAGTAGCCAGTGAAATAGGAGGAAAATCCTGAGAGACGTTAAATTAAAAGAGATGTAGGGCCGGGTGTGGTGACTGGCGCCTGTAATCCCAGCACTTTGGGAGGCCGAGAAAGGAGGATCGCTTGAGCCCAGGAGTTCGAGACCAGCTTGGGCAACATAACAAGACCCTGTCTCTAAATAAATAAATAAATACGTGAGAGAAGTAAAAGAAATGTTAAGAAAGGAGTGATTGACTAGGCCAAATCCTGCTGGTAGATTAAGAGGAAGACAAGCAAAGGGTCATTACATTTGGCTAGATGGAAGTCCTTGGTGACTTTCTAAAGAACTCTTTTGAGAGAGGGGTGGTGATAATGACAGAAATCTGATTGGAGTGGGATCAAGAAATAAGAGAAGAACTGCCAAAAGAGAAGAAGGAATGAATATGGACAACTGTGCTACTTATTAGAGGAGTTTGCTATAAAAGACTGTGGATAAATGGGCCAGTGGATCAAGAGGAAATGGGATTTTGTTTTGAAGTGGATTAAATTGCAGGATAGTTGTATATTGATAGAAAATCAACTAGAGAAGAAAGAATGATGATGAAGTAGACAGGAGAATTTCTAGAGTAATATCTTTGAGTAGGTGAGGGGCAATGGTATCTAGCACACTAGTTGGAGAGCTTGGCCTTGGATATGAAGATGGGTGATTCATCCTATATGATAAGGGGAAGCAGTATTTATGGGCCCAGATGCAGGGATTGGTAGATTTGACCATGGGAACTTATAGAGTCTGTTTTTACTGCTTAGGTACCCCTTCACTCCAGGGAAGTAAGAATCAAGGAAATTAGCTGAGAATGAGTTTTTTGTATAACTTCCATCAATAATCAGAAATATGTTATTTTATAATGAGCTTAAAAGAGAAAAATCTTTAGAATAAATCCATGTTATAATGTAATATGCCCTTTTCACAGACATTTACAACATGAGGCAGTACAGGATGCTTTAGTATTTATATGAGACATTGATTTCTACATTATGTGAATTCTAAGATGCAAGTTTCAATACCTCTAATGTCTATCAATAGCAAAGTAGTTGAATGCATCATAGTGTTTCCACCCTGGGGAATACTCTGTAGTTATTAGAAAATAAATTTAAATTCAATCTATATATGTTATACCTGAGGGATATCCAATATGCTTTTGTCAAATCAGAAAAGCCACTTACAGAGTAATGTGCTTATTGTGATCCCTGGTTTTTTAAAAACAAACAAAACATGTGCTTTGTGTGTGTTTTTGCATGTCATGTTATTACTATGAAAAACAATATAAAAGGATACAAGCTATTAGCATCGATTATTGGAAGGGGTGGGTTATGGAGGGATTAGCAGGTTTATTTTTATAGGTCTTTTCATTGTTTTATTGTTTCATTTTCACTCAGGTTAATGAGTACACTTTTTTAAATTCAAGACTAAAAATCAAAAACATCTAGAGAGTCTGTGAAACACTCAATATATATTTGGGTAACACACCCAATATTAGAACCTAGACCTAACAATTTCATTCAGTGGTTCTTTCCATTAAAATAATCTTTATTGACACTTTGCACGTCGTGGACTTTTTATACTACTATCCTATTTGCCTCTTTCTATGTCCCTGTGGCATTACAGATCAATTAGTAATTCGGGTGGAAACAATGTAAGTATTTGTCTAAGTATTCTATGAAGTCTAATTCAGATGAGCAGAATGTTTAGAGAATTCCAACTCTTGTTCCTTGAGTAGATTTTTGCATACTCTTTAGAAGAATTTTATTCCAGGGAAGCTGCTGCCTCTGGAATTGTCCCATGTGTGACTCCAAACCCACTGCCTGCCCTTAAAAGGCAATATTCCTTAGGCTTCAATGTGAAATGAATTCATTTTTTAAAATGCCCAATTCATAGCAAAAATATGAGCAGAAAAAAAGAATATTAGATGCAGGTTATTTTTCACCTCTACTCTTACTTATCTTTCAGCAGCATTAATCATACCCGCCTTCTTGTAAGATTTTATTAACCTAGCTTCTACGATGCACCAGCCCCCCGCTCAGAAATCTTACCCAACCCATATTTTTCAGTCCAGACATCCTCCCTGAGTTTCAGAGTACCTTACTTTAAGGTCCTCTTTGCTAGATCAAACATTTCAAACCCAGAGTTTCTCAGGCTAAACTCCTGGTCTTTCCCACCAGTATTTTCCAATGTTTACCCTCTTAATGAATAGTACTATCATTCATCCAGGTGTGGACGTCCAAAATCTACTCTTAGTAACTCCCTCTTTCTCATCCCCCAATATAAAATCTGTATTTAAGTCAAAACTTGCATGGAGTATAGAGTTGCAGTTGAGAATCATAGATTTTAGAGGTATACAGCACCAAGCTCTACCTACCTTCTTTTAGCCTTAGTTTTTTCTTTTTTAAATGGAAAATATTAACGTAATCTACCTCTTGAGGATGTTGGGAGGATAAAAAAGTATCTGTTAATACTCTACAATAAAATATCTATATTCACAGATTTGATACATAAATACACACATATGTATGTGTATCTATTTGTATCTATGTCAAGTTATCCACACACACACATGCACATACACATAAACACACACATATTTACCCTAGGACAGTGACTAGCACATTCAGTGCTCAAGAAAAGTTAGCTGTATTTAGAATTTAAGATGTTTATGTTGCATGCCATCTAACTTATAATGCAAAATAACTAGGAAAAAAGGAAGAACTGATAGAACTTCAGGTAGTTTAAATAGCTTCCTGCCTCTTGGAATATTTTTGAGGTTGGGAAGAGACGTTTGGCCCCTATCATGTGTTGTTCTTTCTCTTACATAGCATATTTTCCAAGGTCTTTATGACTTATAAGGTCAAGGGCTTATTGCACCTCTTCTCACAACAATATCAGGTAAAATTGGGAAAAGTGCTTGGTAGAAGTATCTGCAAATAATTTTTGTCTAAACAAAGTTCTAAAACTTGTGTTTTGCTGTGACTGAATTTCTCTCAGTTTGAAAAATTTGACATTTAGCATAATCTTGAAATATGTGGTTTTTTCCACTGTTAGTTTTTAAGACTTAGCTTTTAACACAGCAGTCACCAAAAAGGCAGTATCCTTCCCTAAATGTGGTAGTATCTTTGAACCACAAGTTAATGGAAATGAACAATTTTAACTACCAAGCCACAACAGTGCCTCCAGTGTCTGTCATCTTGCTCTGAGCTGGTGCAAATGCGTGTGTTCTACATCTGTATTAGAGAGTTTAGCCTTGACATTCCTTCGTCCATGCAATATTTGTTAAATAAAAGAAAAAGAAAGGGGCAGGCATGCTTTACCCAGATGTGATATTTAGTCAGCCTGGAAATTCTTTTGCTATGGCTTTACTCTCACTGAACAGTATCCACCAGTGCTGGCCTCCTGTATCCAATTTAAATTGATGATTGCTAGAGACATATTACCCTAATTTCTAATCAGCTAATTACAATGGATCTACTGTGCAGAATAAGAGTACTACAATTAATTCTAATAGAAGCTTTATTCTGTTTCATGTTTATAAATTCTGTATTAATTCTCTTGTATAAGCCAGTTTAATTTTTAAGTTTCTTTAAAAGTTTAGAATAAAAGCTATCCAAACATTTTTAAAATTTTATCAGAAAACAAGGTCATGTATCACATTCATTCCTAAAAAGTGCACAATGATTCTTATTGATAGAATCCATTGTCTTCTCTCAACCCTAGATGCCAGAAAACATAAGAAATCTTGATAGTTTGTTCTTTCTACCTTCCCTTATCTCCCTTCTCCTGTTGCTTCTCTTTCTCTGTACTCTTTTTACTTCTCCTCCCTAAAGATAAACCATATTTAGTTGTGCTAATGAGATGATATAAATGTCAAATGGATTAATAATTAATTCAGTTTTAGAACATATTCTTCAATCTGGCAGTATAGTTTTAAAATATATAAGTTAGAAAAATATGTTTGAAACTAGGTTTGGACTAGGTTTTCCAATTCTTTGAGAGAGAGAGAGAGAGAGAGAGAGGGAGAGAGAGAGTGTGTGTGTGTGTGTGTATTTTAAATAGGTAAATAGATATAGATGTACATATAGATGTAGATAGATACAGATAAGATTTAGATATAGATAATCCTCAAGTATTTTTACTGGTAGCAATATGTTAACAAATAGTTTGGAGACTGCCACTCAAAAACATAAGTTCTAAAAAGGAATGAATCTTTTTATCATTATACTCCCAGAACCTAGCACTGTTGGTTACATGTTTTGGGAGTCAAGAAATATTTATTAAATTAATTAATGGAAGATTTCAGCATACTTCATGGAGCTGAATCAAACATCAGTCAAGTCTCAGACACATCTGTTTGGTGCATGCTCTTGCCATTGTAGTCATTTGAAAAATATCAAGTAATGTTTTAATGGCAAGTAGTAAGGTGATATCCTAAATAGATTTCATAGGCTTTTGTTTTCTCTGCATTTTTTATTTAAGATGTGGAGTCCAAATATTGCTAAATAATTAGTATAATAGAAAGTCTCTGAATCTGTGCCTAGTGACTCACTAGAGGATGAAATGACCCATTTTCTCTGAAACCCACCGACTGTGCCCACACTTGAATAAATGCTCACACTTAGTGGGATACTGCTTGCTGTCTATGCACTCTGCCTTTTTTAGTTGTGGTGTATGCTAATCAAGAGCCATTCACATTTGTTTCCACACATGTTTATGCTAGTTGTTCTTTTTATTTACTAAATGTAATATTTAATTGTTCATGTAATTGAATCAAATGTTATAAAAGCTGATGAAATGTGAGAGCAAAAAGAAATGTTTCTAGGCTGGGCACAGTGGCTCATGCCTGTACTCCCAGCACTTTGGGAGCCCAAGGTGGGCGGATCACCTGAGGTAAGGAGTGAAACCCCAACATGGTGAAACCCCATCTCTACTAAAAATTAGCTGGGCATGGCAGCACACACCTGCAGTTTCAGTTACCTGGCAGGCTGAGGCAAGGGAATCACTTGAACCCAGGAGGTGGAGGTTGCAGTAAGCTGAGATCCGGCAACTGCACTCTAACCTGTGTGACAGGGGGAGAGACTCTGTCTCCAAAAACAGGAAAAATGTTTTTAAGAAAAGTTACTTAGTGTTTTGGAAAGTTTTGGCTAAAATTATGGTTAAATTAGGTGTGGAAAAATAATTGCACATTATTGGAGAGAGAATCATAAACATCTAGATGATTTTCATGAGCAAGTCACTTAAAAAGTATCTTTAGGTTCCTGCTATGCTTTCCAGAAACTGATACTAGAATTTATAAATGACACATTGGAGGTAATTTGTATAAGAAAGATTATAAGAAACTCTGAGAGCAGTCACTTGCCTAGGAAAGGCCTTATTTATGGTTTTAAAATGGTAACTACTTGGACATTTGTATGTTTTACATTAAAAATTATGCTTTGTGTGCTTTGTATGATCCTCTCCTTAACTGTTCCTTTAACAAACTCACTAATGACAGTCCAGCTGTGTCAGATTAAGAGGATTTCTACTGTAGTTCAACTTTGAGAGTTCATTTCACTCCTCTTTCATGGTTCTGGGACAATGTAATTGAAAAATCTTGAAATAAAGACAAGGTGTTAAAATCAATTACTATTTGCAATTTCATTGTATGAACTATGATTTTCTTAATATTGTACTACTCAACGAAAATTGAGAAATAAGTAAAAATATACAGCTGATAGATGGGATAGCAAAAGTTACTCAGATTTTCTCATTTTGAATATCTTTCACAACAGCCTCATTGTTTTACTGATTAACAATAATTTAAGTTAAAATTATGAATGCAAGCCCAACCAAAAAATTCTAAAGCATATTTTAATATATCGGGGATCTATAAAAGTTTTCATCTGAAATGTGTTTCTTTATCAGAAGATGTTTCAAATTCTCTATTTTAGGGTGTACAAAAATGTTTAAAACTCTGTCCAAGCTTTCAAGAAACAACAGCGGACAACAACAAATTGACACAAAGGAGATAGATGGATGGTGAGTTTACTTCTCACTAAGAAGATAAGGGAGACTTCACCTAGAAAGTGCGGTTTAAACTGCAACTTGAAATAAGCAGTTTTCTGGTATACAGCTAGAGGGAAAGGTCATTTCAGAGGGAGGAAACTGGACTAACAAAGGGCGATAGGAGGAGAGCAGAAAGTATTACAGAGGGAAGAAACTATGGGTCAGGAGGAGAAGGAAGCTACCTGAAGGCCAAAGTGTTGGAACCTTTAAGTAAGTTGGTTATTTTAGGTACTGATGGTGCTTGAGTTTAGAAATGATAATTTATGGAACATCTGTTAAGATGGGCATAAAGTGTTATGGGAGACCCTGTAAAATAATGACTGGTTCTGCCTATTGGGAAGCTTCTTCACAGAAGAGATGACACTTCATTTCCATTTGAAATATACACATTTTGGGGCTATTTAGAGGGCTTTGTTTGAAGTGAGAAGATGCTAGAAGCAGACACAGCAATACTGAAAGGGTGCAATGCAAAATAACTCATGAATTTAATGAAACAATTTTATTTCATTTTCTGGCAGTTCTTGTTGATTTTTAAAAATAAACTCTAAATAAAATTTAAATTAAGAAATATTTATTTCCTTTTCATTAGTTGCATTTATTTTTAGAAATTACATCATTAAACTGGTATCTTGAAAGAACTTGCCTAAAGTAAAAAATTAATAAACTTTTAGATCAAAAACTGTGTCATTCCTAAATAAAATGAAAGGCAAAATTAAAATATAACTTTTTTGTATATAAAAGAAAATGTTTGCTCAAATTGTTTGTTATTAAAAAGACACTAAAATTGGACTTTAAATATTTTCGAAGGATTCCAAATTGTTGTCATGTTTCAGTTTTATGTACCTTTAAGTGAAATGTCTTCTTTAGGTGTTAGGGAGTTTTCTTCATAAATCATTAAAGAAAATGTTCTTAAAGTGGACATTCATTTTTGAACGTGATTAATAGGAAGGAGTACCATTTTATTTTATTTTTTTTCAATGCTCTACTGGCTTTCAGTTGGGAGGTTAGCTTACTTTGTAAATATGCAAAATAGTGACAAAATAATCATACAGAAGTGCTTTGTAAAACGCATATAGCATAAGAAAATATGAATACCGTTTGTATGTAGAATTATCTAAAATATGTTAGGAAAGTTAATATTTGTAAGAATTTGCAGAATTCAAACATCCATATATTGGAAATTATACTTTTTGTGCATTGAGAAACACAATTTTTAAAATGATCATTTTAAATTAATAAATTTAAAAACATCAATTAAAAATATTTTTTATCCTACTCTCCAGAAGTTACTTTGTAGGATATAATATTTATATGTACAAAAAACTACATAAACTACCTTTTAAAAATCATATTCTCATAAAATTATATGGATACATCATTTTTCTTCAGTTCTTTATTTAGCATATCTCTTTAGCATCTTTTAATATTCAAAATTATTTTTCCAGAGCATGATCTTGATGACTTACACAAATGTTATCCTATTTGATGTGTCAGATTTTATTTGACCACAGATGACTGGCACTTAAACTTTTTGAAGAGTCTCTAATGTAACCATGGGGATGAACTACCTGAGACCTAAATGTCTCTACCCATCTCTTAAAAGGTACAGTACAGGGCTAGGGTTAGGTAAGTAAGCCTTATGCATCTTAAAGTTTTTGATTCATAGTATGAATTAGCTTTCCAATTTGTATGCTGCTTTCTCTTAACTTCCCTATCCTAAGTAGTATCTTTGTTTTCTTTTTTGTTATTTTAAAATTATTTGGATTTTAAGTTTTTATTATTTGCATCCTAAACTATGAGGATACAAATGCATAAGAATGACACAATGGACTTTGGGACTCAGGGGAAAGGTTGGGAAGAGGGTGCGGGATATAAGACTACAAACTGGGTGCAGTGTATCCTGCTCGGGTGATGAGTGCACCAAAATTTCACAAATCACTACTAAAGAACTTACTCAAGTAACCAAATACCACCTGTTCTCCAATCACCTATGGAAATAAAAAAAATTAAAAAAATTTTTTTAAGATTTAACATTGTTTACAATTATTAGTGATTTGTATATTTTTGTAAATTTTATATTAATGTACTTTTCTGTTAATTTATACAGGTGCCTTTTGCCATTTAGGTTGCAAATATTTTTCTCCTTGTTACTTGCTTTGATATTTTGTTTATGGGATTTTGAAATGCAGATATTTATACTTCAGTGACCCAAATCTAAGAATCTTCCTTCCTTCCTTCCTTTCTTTCTCTTTCTCTCTTTCTCTCTCTTACTCTCTCTTTCTTCTTTCTCTCTTCTTCTTCTCCTTCTTCCTTCTTCCTTCTTTCTTCTTCTTCTTTTTTTTTTTTGTTGAGACAGAGTCTTTCTGTGTCACCCAGGCTTGACTGCAGTGGCACGATCTCAGCTCACTGAAGTCTCGACCTCCTGGGTTTAAGTGATCCTCCCACCTCAGCCCCTCAAGTAACTGGGACTAGAGTTGTGCGCCGCCACACCTAGCTAATTTTTTGAATTTTGTAGAGACAGGGTCTCTCTCTGTTGCCCAGGCTGGTCTTGAATTCCAGAGCACAAATGATCCTCCTATCTGAGCCTCCCAAAGTGCTGGAATTACAGGAATGAGCCACCGTGCCCGGGCGAATCTCACTTTCTTTTTTCTAAGCTGTTAGGTATGCACTTGTGTGTGTGTGTGTGTTTGTGTGTCTGTGGTGGACTATAGTAAATAGGCACAGAAGAGACAAAATCATACAGGTAAACTTTGAATTGTCAGTTGACCATATATCATTCTAATAATCTGGGGCAAAGTCAAAGAGCTTATGTGAAGAGTTCACGTGTTTATGAATTAGAGGAATCATTTGAATTGCAAGGGTGAGTTGAAAATGTCTTGCGGTTAATTATTTTTTTTCCAAATGAGGATATTACTTTGACAATCAGGAAGCTGGACATACTCTACTGAAAACGGCGAATTTGGTTGATTTTGAAAATACAGAAGAAACAATTCTCAGGAAGATGAAAAGTTAGGCTGTGATTGTCACAACAAAACTTTGATCTGATCTTGAAGCTGACCACAGGGGTGACAATAAATGTTTTGCATTAGAAGTGACACTGCACATTTTAGATGATGAAATACTGTTGTTAGTGGTTGTAGAACTTTAATGTTGCCAGAATATTTCATCAAGTAGAGTCTCTGCATGTGGCAAAATTTCATCAAGTGGAGTCGCTGCATGAGGTAAAATTTCACCAAGTTAAAAATTTTTATGAACAATATTTTATAAAATATGTATTTATATATTTGGCAAAATTATAGAGAAAAGTAAGAAATGAAAAACATAAATTTCAGAGTAAAACATAAACTTCAGTTACCTCTGGGAAAGAGAGAAGCGGGTGTAATCAGGGAGTATAAATAGGGGGCAACAACTGGACTGGGAATGTCAAAGTCGGTGCTGGTTACACAGGGTTGTTTTACAGTATTCCTTATATCTTGTATATGCATTGTGAATAGGCTTTGTTTGAATAGGATATTGAAATATTTTAATAATTAACTTTAACAGTCACAAAAATATTTACAATGAATGCAAGAATGGTCAAAACATATTGAATGCATCATATGAACCCTCAAGTCCTGGTTCCCTTCCTGGTCATTTTCTCACACTGTGTTGACCAACTACACTTCTCATGTCTCTGTGCTGCCTCTAGTGCTCCCTCATTCCTCTCTGGTGCTTGGCCCTCCTTGTTTTGGTGTCCAGAGTTTTCTCTGAAGAAATATCCTAGGGAAGTTCTCCCCAGCATCATACAAATAAACTTGAGTTCTCAAATCCGACTCGCCTCCAATGCAAAGTTGACTTGCCTATGCCTTATTGTCCTGGAATTGCATACTCATGCTCCATGTTTTCCACATGGGGAGTCAGGAAGTATAGTAAGTTCATCTATGAAAGCTGTTAATAAAAGAAGTAGAGTCCCCTCCTCTTGTATTTCTCATGTGAATTTAGAGACAATGTACCCTACCTTTGTTGTCTGCTTAAAACTGTGAAGTGATGGTTTCCATCCTACATCTCTTTTCTCAGGTCCAAACCTCTGTATTCAGCTGTATGCACACTTGTATATCAGATATACATAAAATTGAATGCATAGTTTTTCATACTTATCCAAAACCTCCTCTTTCTGTCCCACATTTTGACAAACAGCAGAGCTACTGTCTGATGGTTCAGGTAAGGCACACAGGAGATATCCTAAAGCCATTTCCTCCTCACCTCTCCATTTTTAGTGATGTTTCCTTTGCCATCTGTCTCCTTTTCTCCATCCCTCTGTTGTAGTTTAGGGCTTCATTTTTACTCAGCTGGATTATGTATACAGTAAAAAAATTTAAAAAATTACAAATGGCCTCCCTACTGATCTATAATGTCATCTACTCAAATATGCTTTCTACCCAAGGTGAACGCTATAGCATATTCTTCTGTCAATGCCATTCTCCTGTTTAAAAATTACAGTGTCTTTTCATTGTCCTTATCAGTGGTCCCCAAACACATACCTCAGAGGGACAGAAAGATGAGCAAGTAAAGTGTATGAAAAAAACATATTAGCACTTCCATTTATATTTGTTTTGAATGTAACACAAGGACACAATGCTTTATATAATAAAAGGATAGTATCAAGAAAAACTTCATTTTACATTAAAATGTGTTTGAAGCATACATTTTTAAATATTTTCACCAAAACCATTGTCTATCACTTGAAATACTAAATTCTAATATTGAAAAAATTTTCATAGTCTTAAGATGTTATTCGTGTTAAACAATAGTGTAGTAGTCTTTTCTTGCTGGACATTTCATATGAGTGTTTTATACAATGATTTACTGCCATCAAGTTTGTGTCCTATTTGTTCATACATCTTTAATATGTGTTTATGTATGTGTGGGTATGCATATCATGCTAATATAATGTGGTGGGAAAGAACTAATACATTGAGCTGATTTTATTTCAGATGCTTGCTCTGCAGTTATGACATTTGGGTTATACAGTTTGCTCAAATTATGGCTAACCTGTTAAAAAGCTCCATGACATTGCAGTACTGGGGAATGATGGGCAGTTTCTTAAAGCTTAAAGATTAATATGATCAACAGTAGCAATACATTATTGAATTCATGTTTTACAAATCTTTGTGTCTTTTTAATTGCCTGTGTTCAAAATAGATAAAGTGCATTCAGTTATTTTTTATGCCCTCAAGATAAAGGCACCTGGGAGTTTTACTCAGAGCAGATATTTTGGTGGTATTTATTGGTCTGGAAGATTTCTCATGGAATTTTCTGTAAACTCTGTTGCTCCAATGTCTGGATAGTATGTTTATAGTTCTTGGGCTTTCTTCCTTTCTTCAGCCTTTAGGGTAACTGTGTTTTATGTTTCATTAATCGATTGTAACATTTTCTGTTCTAAATGAATGATTATTTGAAGGCAAAATGCCATCAGAAATTAAAATAAACACATAACTGTAAGCATGTCCACAGATCCACCTTCTATATTGCACTGAGTTAATAATTTGTGCAATTCAATATTCATTATTCTAAGCTTTTTGAGATGAGGGAATGGGTCTGACTCAGTTGCTTAGGCTGAAATGCACAGGCAATGATCATAGATCATAGCTTACTGCAATCTCCTGGGCTTAAGGAATCCTTCCACTTCAACCTCCTGAGTAGCTGGGACTATAGGCATGCATGCCACCATGCCGAGCTAATTTTTAACTTTTTTTTTTTTTTTTTTTTTTTTGTAGAGACGAGGTCTCTTTATATGGCTCAGGCACTAATAGCCTCAAGCGATCCTCTTGCCTTGGCCACCCAAAGTGCTGGAATTATAGGTAGTAACCATCATACCTAGCTATTCTAACTTACTATTTTTTAAAAATTAAAATATGTATTTTCATCTGTTGAAGTAACAAACATCCACACACTTTTATTTCCTAGTCTCTTTAGTCAGACCCAGAAAATGTAATATTTTAATAAAAGACATTAAGAGTGAATTCTAGGGTGATGCCAGTTAATTAATAATACTTAATCTTTTACCTTTATTTAAAAATAATTCTCTAGGAGTTTGTGTACTATACAGAATAAGTGACAGACAGTCAAAACTTTCAGTGAGACTGATTGACTACAATAGGTATTATCCATTTAATTATCCATAACATATCGGTTGTGCATTTACTATTTCCAGTAATCTAATTTCTGGCTAAGCAATCTCTCTAACATTATGACAAGAAAATATTTAAGATGAAGTAAAAGTAACACTGAAAAATACAAAAATAAGCTATCGTCTATTGGTGCCAGATACAATATGATCAAATACTGATTTTAAAAGAAATATTCTGGAATCATGACAGGAAATGTATTTTATATATCTTAAACTCAAATCTATAAAAGCTAGAATGGGTACACAGAATTGGTATGGTAAGTGGGTCCTGCAGCTGTGTTGGCTCCACAAATGCTTTGCATGTGTTGTTCTTGAAGAGCAAATAAAAGAGAAACCCCCTCATTTTTCAAGGGCATGGGAATATGTTTCTTTTTTTCATTTTAATAATGGTACCAGATAGGATTCCCATTCTATTTTCTTAAAATATTTGAAACAGTGAGTAGACACTTCAACTTGAAGGCACAGCTGTTCAGACGATTAGGCACAAAAGAAGCCCAACAATATTCTCCAAGTGAAATTGCAATTGTAATTATGTGAATGTTAGCTACTGGAATTATAAACATGGGGCCCCAGGAGGAAAACTGGGAAGCTGCCAACTTCATTTTCTGAAACTATTCACATATATCACAAAGAAACGTACACTTTTCACCCTGCTCTGCTTATTGGCATGCAAACCATTTCCTTGCTCTCTGTTTGAAGAGCTGTTCTTGCTTCTCTTGCTTCTTCTAGTCAAAGGTGGAAGTCAGGTGGCTGGAAGTTGCTTAAATGATTTCCTCTCATCTGCCCATAATGAACAGCTGCAGTAAATTGCTCAACATCATTTTGAATATGCATAAACCAATGAACAGCTCAGATTTTTTAATGTAACTTTATATTCTTGGCTATTCTGGTGTTTGCATTGTTCATTTTTAAGGCATTTAAAAATTGATACAAATCAAATTATTGTTGCAGTTTTATACTTAAAAAAGACTATTATTATTACAGGACCATTGAGATATGTTTTTAAAAAATTATTATTATACTTTAAGTTCTGGGATACATGTGCAGAACATGCAGGTTTTTTACATAGGTATACACGTGCCATGGTGGTTTGATGCACCCAACACCCCATCATCTACACTAGGTATTTCTCCTAATGCTATCCCTCCCCTAGCGCCCCAGCCCCCAACAGACCCCTGTGTGTGATGTTCCCCTCCTTGTGTCCGTGGTTTCCCATTGTTCAACTCCCACTTATGAGTGAGAACATGCAGTGTTTGGTTTTCTGTTCCTGTGTTAGTTTGCTGAGAATGATGGTTTCCAGCTTGATCCATGTTCCTGCAAAGGACATGAAGTCATCCTTTTTTATGGCTGCATAGTATTCCATGGTGTATATGTGCCACATTTTCTTTATCCGGTCTATCACTGATGGACATTTGGGATGGTTCCAAGTCTTTGCTATTGTGAACAGTGCTGCAATAAACATACATGTACATGTGTCTTTATAGTAGAATGATTTATAATCCTTTGGGTGTATACCCAATAATGGAGTCAAATGGTACTTCTGGCTCTAGATCCTTGAGGAATCGCCACACTGTCTTCCATGGTTGAACTAATTTACACTCCCACCAACAGTGTAAAACTGTTCCTATTACTCCACATCCTTTCCAGCATCAGTTGTTTCCTGACTTTTTAATGATCACTATTCTAACTAGTGTGAGATGGTATCTCATTGTGGTTTTGACTTGCATTTCTCTAGTGACCTGTGATGATGAGCTTTTTTTCATATGTTTGTTGGCCACATAAATGTCTTCTTTTGAGAAGTGTCTGTTCATATCCTTTGCATACTTTTTGATAAGTTATTTGTTTTTTTTTTTCTTGTAAATTTGTTTAAGTTCCTTGTAGATTCTGGATATTAGCCCATTGCCAGATGGATAGATGCAACAATTTACTCCCATTCTATAGGTTGCCTGTTCACGCTGATGATAGTTTCTTTTGCTGTGCAGAAGTCCTTTAGTTTAATTAGATCCCATTTGTCAGTTTTGGCTTTTGTTGCAATTGCTTTTGGTGTTTTAGTCATGAAGTCTTTGCCCATGCCTATGTACTGAATGGTATTGCCTAGGTTTTCTTCTAGGGTTTTTATGGTTTTAGGTCTTATGTTTAAGTCTTCAATCCATCTTAAGTTTATTTTTGTATAAGGTGTAAGGAAGGGGTCCAGTTTCAGTTTTCTGCATATCACTAGCCAGTTTTCTCAACACCATTTGTTAAATAGGGAATCCTTTCCCCATTGCTTTTTTTTGTCAGGTTTGTCAAAGATCAGATGGTTGTAGATGTGTGGAATTATTTCTGAGGCCTCTTTTCTGTTCTATTGGTCTATATCTCTGTTTTGGTACCAGTACCATGCTGTTTTGGTTACTGTAACCTTGTAATATAGTTTGAAATCAGGTAGCATGATGCCTCTAGCTTTGTCCTTTTTGCTTAGGATTGTCTTTGCTAGATGGGCTCTTTTTGGGTTCCATATAAAATTTATAGTAGTTTTTTCTAATTCTGTGAAAAAAGTCGATGGTAGCTTGATGGGGATATCATTGAATCTATAAATTACATTGGGCAGGATGGCCATTTTCATGATATTGATTCTTCCTATCCATGAGCATAGAATGTTTTCCATTGGTTTGTGTCCTCTCAAATAATTTCCTTGAGCTCTGGTTTGTACTTCTCCTTGAAGAGGTCCTTCACATCCTTTGTAAGATGTATGCTTAGGTATTTTATTCTCTTTGTAGCAATTGTGAATGGGAGTTCACTCATGATTTGGCTCTCTGATTGTCTATTATTGGTGTATAGCAATGCTTGTGATTTTTGCACATTGATTTTGTATCCTGAGACTTTGCTGAAGTTGCTTATCAGCTTAAGGAGATTTTGGGCTGAGACGATGGGGTTTTCTAGGTATACAATCATGTCATCTTCAAACAGGGACAATTTGACTTCTTCTCTTCCTATTTGAATACGCTTTATTTCTTTATCTTGCCTGATTGCCCTGGCCAGAACTCCCAATACTATGTTGAATAGGGGTGGTGAGAGAGGACATCCTTGTCTTGTGCTGGTTTTCAAAGGGAATGCTTCCAGCTTTTACCAATTCACTGTGATATTGGCTGTGGGTTTGTCATAAATATCTCTTATTATTTTGAGGTACGTTCCATCAATGCCTAGTTTATTGAGAGTTTTTAGCATGAAGCGGTGTTGAATTTTATCGAAGGTCTTTTCTGCATCTATTGAGATAATCATCTGGTTTTTGTCATTGGTTTTGTTTATGTTATGGATTACATAACATAAAGTTTATTGATTTGTGTATGTTTTACCAGCCTTGCATCATTGATACAAAAGCTTAAACCAGGAAAAGTGTTCTGGGGGTGAGCAGTGAATTAGAATGCTGAAGAACTTGTCCTTTCTCATCACTGTTTCACTTGTGAACTTTAGTAAGTGGTTTCCTCTCTATTTCATCCTCTCTCAGATAGTAAGAATAATGCTTATCATAACCATATCAATAGGGAAGTGTGAAAGACCTTGAAACTGTAGCATACTATCCACTTATAATTACTGACAAGTGTGTTGAAAAGAAAGTACTGAATCTTAAAGACATAGACAAGATGGAAGCTGATTTCAAAAGATTGCCAGTTGGTCAGGGCCCCTTCTACTGCTGCATTTCATAATAGTAGCAGCTGTCTATTCACATTTATATTTTCCAGAGTAAAAATGAAAGACAAGACTCTAATCATAGAAATAGTGTTTTTCTCTACACAGAATAAAAGAGCATGCCAAAAGTTAAAGATATAGAGACTTTATGAAATATTTAATTTCAAATTTTGGCTTTAGTTCTGAATCAAACTAAGTATGGAACTTCATATACCAAAGGGACTTTTTCCCCTAATAACAACTGCCTAACTACCATATGCTATATTAATACTGGGCAGTTAAAAATATAAAATCGAAAGCAAAACTATAATATCCTATAAGACAGTATACTTATGACTTCCAAAAAAGATGAAATTATTCAACAAAATACAAAAGTGCAAACTGCAGAGGTAAAGTTTAAAATGCATTAAGATGACTATCAGAAATTCTGATTTCCAACCATCAAAATCAATGAAAAAAAAACAAAAGAACTACACACTGAGAGATGATATTTTGTAATACACATAAGCAACAAAGGATTAATCAATATCCAAAAATAAATAAAAAGAATCTTATAATTTGCAAGAGAAAGAATAACTCACTTGAAATAATAGGGAAAAATCTTAATAGGTACTTCACAGAAAGAAAATCTGAACAGCCAATAAAAGATGCTCAATCTAATAAATAATCAAGTAAATAAAAATTAAAACCACATTGAGAGATCATTTATAACTCACTATAGTGGGAAAAAAACCAGTTTGTTAATATCTTGTGTTGTTGAGGATGAGGGTTAACCAGATCACTTATACAAGACTTCTCATGGATACAAAATAATATAACTACTCTGAAAAATAAATTGGCATAATCTATACACTCTTTTGTGTTTCTTTTTATTTTCTATAAATTAAGAAAAATATTTACTTTGTATTTCTGCATGAATTTATCTCAAGGTAACCAAATAAGTGATAAGGAAAAGTTTTTCTGTATAGAAGAATTCAAGCTAACAAATTCAGGATAAATGATAGAATTATAGAGTCACCATTATTCAACCCTTAGTAAAAATATTTAGGTAGCTTTCAATAATAGATGCTAATAACATTGGGTGAAATTTTATGGGAAATCTTGTAATGAAGTAATTAGACTGACACTATCTGAACCTACTGATTGAGCTCAGGAGATCTAAAATTGGGGCAATAGGCAGTATAGAGCATCACATATTAAAATTTCTTACTCAGAAAAAAATTATACTACATTTAATCAAATCAGTTTACAGGGAATAGAGGAATATGGATAGTAGAACAAACAGCATGATTTTGCTGGATCAGTAAAATCCAGAATGTGAGACATTTCAGGATAATGTTTTTAAGGACCTGGTTTCTCCAACAAATCAATAACGTAGAAGATAAAAAGAATGGCGGGGACTGTTGTAAAGGAAAAAAGATGCAAGAGGTCAAGATACAGTGTGAGAAAACATAATGTCACTTGAAATTTGGTCAAACCAAGTATAAGAAATAGACAGTCAATGAAATGTTAATAAAGGTGAAAATAAAATGTGAAGTAGGTATTAGATGACATTAAGGAAAGTATTTTGTTAGGCATAATAATGTCAGGATGTTTTGTTTAAAAATGTTACAAGATAAAGATCTATGCTGAAGTGTTTGCAGGTGAAATGAGATATCTTACATTTGCTTTAACAAAACAAAACTGTTAAGATAATATAATTAAGTGTTTTAATAAATTATTAGTTATAAGGGTGGCGATGAAAAACAAGAGGTCTAGGATAACATCTGGATTTTGCCTTTGGTTTCAAGGGTGGTGCCATTTGCCAAGACAGGTGATACAGAAGCAACAGGAGGCTTCAGAAATTAAAATTAATTTTGAACGTGAGTTTTAAGAGTCACAAAGGGCTCGATTGAGTTTGGAAACTATAAATTATTGTAGCAGCCATCCACAGTTTTGTGAAATTTCCTAAAAGTTCCTTCAGCAGTACCCAGGGATGTAGCTACAAGTGCAGTGAAAAAAATGTCTGGATCAATCTACCTTGGAATGTTAGTAGGTCAGATACAACAAAAGACCAAAAAGACATGGGAAATGGGGATTGTTGCAAGAGAGAACTTAAATGATATGTTATCCTAGGTTGGATAGGAAAGTGCTAACTCTGTTAAAGTGGTGATGGGAGCCGGGCACGGTGGCTCACACCTGTAATCCCAGCACTTTGAGAGACTGAGGCAGGTGGATCACCTGAGGTGAGGAGTTTGAAACCAGCCTGACCAACATGGCAAAATCCCGTCTCTACTGAAAATACAAAAATTAATCGGATGTGGTTGCATGCTCCTGTTGTCCCAGCTACTCAGGAGGCTGCAACAAGAGAATTGCTTGAACCCAGGAGACGGAGGTTGCAGTGAGCCCAGATTGCTCCATTGCACTCTAGCCTGGGTGACAGAGCACAACTCCATCTCAAAAAAAAAAAAATGTTGCGGGAAGTCAGGAACCCTGAACGGAGGGACCGGCTGAAGCCATGTCAGAAGAACATAAATTGTGAAGATTTCATAGACATTTATTAGTTTCCCAAATTAATACTTTCATAATTTCTTACACGTGTCTTTACTGCAATCTCTGAACATAAATTGTGAAGATTTAATGGACAATTATCACATCCCCAATCAATACTCTTGTGATTTCCTATGCCTATCTTTATGTTAATCTCTTAATCTCATCATCTTCGTAAGCTGAGGATGAATGTCACCTCAGGACCCTGTGATAATTGCATTAACTGCACAAATTGTTTGAACAATATGAAATCTGGGCACCTAGAAAAAAGAACAGGATAACAGCAATGTTCAGGGAACAAGGGAGATAACCTTAAACTCTGGCTGCCTGTGGGCCAGGCAGAACAGAGCCATATTTCTCTTCTTTCAAAAGCAAATAGGAGAAATACTGCTGAATTCTTTTTCTCAGCAAGGAACATCCCTGAGAAAGAGAATGCGTCCCTAAGGGGAGGCCTCTGAAATGGCCGCTTTGGTGACAGCCGTCTTTTACAGTTGTGGATAAGGGATAAAATAAGCCCCAGTCTCCCATAGCACTCCCAGGATTATTAGGATGAGGAAATTCCCACTTAAAAAATTTTGGTCAGACTGGTTGTCTGCTCTCAAACCCTGTCTCCTGATAAGATGTTATCAATGACAATGCATGCCCGAAACTTCATTAGCAATTTTAATTTCGCCCTGGTCCTGTGGTCCTGTGATCTCGCCCTGCCTCCATTTGCCTTGTGATATTTTATTACCTTGTGAAGCATGTGATCTCTGTGACCCACACCCTATTCGTACACTCCTTCCCCTTTTGAAAATCACTAATAAAAATTTGCTGGTTTTACGGCTCAGGGGGCATCACAGAACCTGCCAACGTGTGATATCTCCCCTGGACACCCAGCTTTAAAATTTCTCTCTTTTGTACTCTGTCCCTTTATTTCTCAGACCGGGTGACACTTAAAGAAAATAGAAAAGAACCTACATGAAATATCGGGGGTGAATTTCCCCCCCCCCAAAATAAAAGTATTGATGGGTTAGGAAGTCTTCAGATAATATCAGTAAGGGTGGATAGAGGATAATAGGCATCTCAGGGGAGATAAGTATTGTTATAATCATCAAATAATGATCTGAATACAGCAGTGGAGGGTTAAAGCAAAATGCTGCTACTTAATTTGGGGGTTCTATAGTTAAGTAAGAGGGAATAAAAAGTTTTAGCTTGCATGCTATTTAGAAGGGAGTAGAAGAACCCATCTGTGAATAGATTGGCAGTGTAGAGTAGATGCTAGGTGATAGATAAGGGTTCTAGAATAAAAGGCAACAGTCAGTAGCAAGTGGAATGTAAGTGTGAAAGAATGGGTGTCCTGGAATAGGACAGAGATGAGAGAAATGAGAGTAAGCTGGTCAGGGGCCAGCACTTTGGCTGATGACCAAAGAAAAGTGGAGGAAAACATGTTAGATGAGCTGCTCTTGAGCCTTATGGGCAGACCAAGTCCCAAGTGCTGCAAAAGCCTCATGAGATTAGAAAATTTTAGGTGCTACTTATCATTGAAAAGGAATGCCACTGGGAATTTACTTATCTTGTCTCTGAAGAATCCTTTTTCTCAGGCTGTTAAAGGAAAAAAAAAATCAATGCTTATTCCTTATTTTACGATTTAGTTATTTTTATATTAATAATCAGTTGTATTACATTCCTATTATATATACTTTGCCATTTTTAAATTTTTTTATTATTATTTCTTAATTATAATTTAAGTTCTGGGATACATGTGCAAAATGTGCAGGTTTGTTACATAGGTATACACGTGCCATGGTTGTTTGATGCACCCATCAATCCATCATCTACATTAGGTATTTCTCCTAATGCTATCCCTTCTTCCTAGTCCCCCACCCCCTGACAGGCACAGTGTTTGATGTTCCCCTCCCTGTGTCCATGTGTTCTCATTGTTCAACCCCCACTTATGAGTGAGAACATGCGGTGTTTGGTTTCCTGTTCCTGTGTTAGTTTGCTGAGAATGATGGTTTCCAGCTTCATCCATGTCCCTGCAAAGGACATGAACTCATCCTTTTTTATGGCTGCATAGTATTCGATGGTGTATATGTGCCACATTTTCTTTATCCAGTCTATCATTGATGGACATTTGGGTTGGTTCCAAGTCTTTGCTATTGTGAACAGTGCTGCAATAGACATACGTGTGCATGTGTCTTTATAGTAGAATTATTTATAATCCTTTGGGCATATACCCAGTAATGGGATTGCTGGGCCAAATAGTAGTTCTGGTTCTAGATCCTTGAGGAATCACCACACTGTCTTCCACAATGGTTGAACTAATGTACACTCCCACTAACAGTGTAAAACCTTTCCTATTTCTCCACATTCTCTCCAGCATCCATTGTTTCCTGACGTTTTAATGATCGCAATTCTATCTGTGGTGAGATGGTATCTCATTGTGATTTTGATTTGCATTTCTCTAATGACCTGTAATTATGAGTTTTTTTTCATATGTTTGTTGGCCGCATAATGTCTTCTTTTGAGAAGTGTCTGTTCATACCCTTTGCCCACTTTTTGATAAGTCATTTGTTTTGTTCTCATAAATTTGTTTAAGTTCCTTGTAGATTCTGGATATTAGCCCTTTGTCAGATGAATAGATTGCAAAATTTTTCTCCCATCTGTAGGTTGCCTGTTCATGCTGATGACAGTTTCTTTTGCTGTGCAGCAGCTCTTTAGTTTAGTTAGATTCCCACCACCAGGGCCCTGGGTTTCAAGCACAAAACTGGGCGGCCGTTTGGGCAGACACCGAGCTAGCTGCAGGAGTTTTTTTCATACCCACTTGAAGAGGCAGTCTTAGCAGAGCTCAAGCGCTATGCTGGGAGATCCATTGCTCTCTTCAGATCCAGCAGGCAGGAACGTTTGAGTCTGCTGAAGCTGCACCCACAGATGCCCCTTCTCCCAGATGCTCTCTCTCAGGGAGAGAGGATCTTTATCTGTAAGCCCATGACTGGGGTTGCTGCCTTTCTTTCAGAGATGCGCTGCCCAGAGAGGAGGAATCTAGAGAGGCAGTGGCTTTACCAAGCTGCAGTGGGTTCCACCCAGTTCGAACTTTCTGGCAGCTTTGTTTACACTGTGAGTGGAAAACTGCCTACTCAAGCCTCAATAATGGTGGATGCCCCTCTCCCCACCAAGCTCAAGCATCCCAGGTTGACTTTAGACTGCTGTTCTGGCAGCAAGAGTTTCAAGCCCATGGATCTTAGCTTGCTGGGCTCCCTGGGGGTGGGATCGGCTGAACTAGACCACTTGGTTACCTGGTTTCAGCCCCCTTTCCAGGGGAGTGAATGGTTCTGCCTGGCTGGTGTTCTAGGCACCACTGGGGTATGAAAAAAAACTCCTGCAGCTAGCTCTGTGTCTGCCCAAATGGCCACCTGGTTTTGTGCTTGAAACCCAGGACCCTGGTGTTTTAGGCACCCAAGGGAATCTCTGTTCTGTGGATTGCGAAGACCTTGGGAAAAGCGTAGTTTCTGGGCCGGAATGCACCGTTCCTCATGGCATGGTCCCTCACAGCTTCCTTTGGCTAGGGGAGGGAGTTCTCTGACCCCTTGCACTTCCTGGGTGAGGCAACGCCTCATCCTGCTTCAGCTCACCCTCTGTGGGCTGCACACACTGTCTAACCAGTCTCAATGAGATGAGCTGGGTACCTCAGTTAGAAATGCAGAAATCACCTACCTTCCGCATTTATCTTGCTGGGAACTGCAGACTGGAGTTGTTTCTATTTGGCCATCTTGCCAGCCACTGAGATATGTTTTAATTTATTTTCTGTATATTTTGGAAATTCCTAGCAACCTTTGGCAAAAGCTAGAGAAAATTTTCCTTTTCAAAGTTCCAAAAACATTTTATTTAGTCTCTTTTATGATTACTCCTCACAATAATTAATCCTATTTTGGGCTGTTGATGATAGTCATTTGCTCTTGTCAAATAATGTATTCCTTTCCACATTTTCTTCTCTATTGTTAGGACAGTACTAAAACTTTGTAACTTTTCATTAGTTTTCACTTTTTTAACTCAGTTCTTCTGTGTATCCAGCTGTACATTTGTTGTATCCTTTAATGTTTTCAAAACATTTTAATTTTTCAAAATTATTCATTCTCTAGATGTGTCTTATTATTGTCTTAAATTTTCTCCTAAATTCTACTTTATTGCTTTTAGTCTAACTTGAGATTTTTTCATATAATATTTTTGAACAAAAGGAAAAAATATTGGTTATCATTTGCATTTAAGGTAATATGGTTTGGATCTGTGTACCCACCCAAATTACATGTTAAAATGTAATCCCCAGTGTTGGAAGCAGGGCCTAGGGTGAAGTGATTAGATTGTGGGAGTAGATTTTTCATGAATGGTTCAGTACAATCGCCTTGGTACTGTTCTCAGAATAGTGAGTGAGTCCTTGTGAGATCTGGTGGTTTAAAAGTGTATGGCACCTCTTCTCTCTCTTTCTTGGTCCTCCTCCTGCCATGTGAGATGCCTGCTCCCTCTTTGCTTCCTGCCATGATTGGAAGTTTCCTGAAGCCTCCCCAGAAGCAGAAACCACTATGCTTTCTGTACAGCCTGCAAAACTGTAAGACAATTAAACTTCTTTTCTTTATAAAATTTCCAGTCTCATATGAGATATGTGAGGTTAGAATTGTCTTCTGTGGCTAAATCCATTGTTCTTTTCCAAAATTTACCTTAATAGGATTATTTCTATAGCATTTGACAGTATTCATCATTTACGTTTTTGCCTTTTTCAAACTCTCCCTCCTACCTTAGGCGTACTACTTCTCCATAGAAGTTTTCTGTTTGTCTCAGAGTCTTATTCAGATTTGCCTATATTCCTTTCTCACTAAGCCTGCTCTACCTCTTCATTTTTTCCATGTTTTCATCTCATGGTGAAGGCTTACAAATCTCTATCACTTTTGCTCTCTCCCCTTAACTCCAGAACCATATAATCAGATTCTACTGGAGATCTCCACTGGGTTCAAATACCGTAACATTAGCTTGTCCATCCCAACCTGATCCCAGCCCATATATCCCCACCACTATTTGAAAAAGAAAAGAGCCAAGTATATCATCATTTGGATGCCACCTTCCTTCTCATCTTATGTCTTCTTTCTCATCCTATATCTCACAATACTCATGTAGTTCATCAAATTTAGCTTTTCAATACCTATAGGAGATTGACTCATTCAACATCGTTTCCAACCCCCTTTGATCTTGCCTTCTTGTATGTTAGAAACTGGAAAATGATAAAACTATGTATTTCTAGACTTTCTTATAACCAAGTCTCTCCGTGTGACCTACATGCCACCAAATAGGGAAAAAAGCAGTAGTCACACTCACTGAATATCATAGCCCCTGCCAAAACTTAATGGTGGAGCTGTATGACTTTTTGTGGACTGCTAATGCAAAGTTTCTAGTGTCATAGGTCCATAAGGATAAAGAATGATTAAACATTTCTCCTGACTGAGTTTTGTCTACCTCGATTTTCTTCAGGCTACATAGCATCCAAACTTGATGCTTTTGTTCACCTAAGGATCCTGTGAACATCTTCTATACCTTTCAGCTTAAACTCACTTGAATAGGTTTTGCTGTTTTTAACTGAAAATCCTGATGAATACAATATGTCTCAAATTTATTTTAATTTTCCCGTCACATAAGTCACTACCTTTGTTCAGCCATTCCTTATCCCCATAAGAAAAGTCATAGTGTCTGAATTGTTTGTTTTTTTATGTTCTCTTTTCAATTTTATCTTTTATTGATCTACAAAGATGTACATATTCTCGGGTATTTGTGATAATTTAATATAGTCACATAATTTGTAAAGATCAAATCAGTGTAATTGTGATATTCATCATCTTAAATCTTTATCTTTTCTTTATGCTAGAAACTTTTGAATTATTTTCTGCCAGCTACTTTGAAATATACAACAGATTATTATAAACTATAGTCACAGTACTGATCTATGAAATACTAGGTCTTATTTCTTCTATCAAACTGTGTGTTTGTATTCATTAATCAACCTCTCTTTATTCCCCTCGCTTGCCCCTCAACCTTTCCTGTCCTCTGGTCACCAACAATCTACTGTCTTCCTTCATGAGACCCACATTTTTGTTCCCATATGTGAACATGCAATATTTGTCTTTTTGTATTTGGCTTATATCATGACTTCCAGTTCTATCCATGCTGCTACAAATGACAGGATTCATTCTTTTTTATGGCTAAATAATATTCTATTTGTATATATACAATTTCTTTATCCACTCATTCATTGATGGGCACTTAGGTTGATTCTATATTTTGGCTGTTGCGAATAGTGCTGCAATAAACATAGGAGTGCAGATAGCTGTTTGATATATTGATTTCCTTTATTTTTGATGTATACTCAGTAGTGTAATTGCTGAATCATATGGAAATTCTTTTTTAAATTTTTTTAGGAACCTCCATATAGTTTTCCATACTGGCTGCATTAATTTACACTCCCACCAACAATATATAAGGATTCCTCTTTTTCTACATTCTTGTCAGCATTCGTTGTTCCTGTCTTTTTGATAAAAGCCCTTTTAACTGGGGTGAAATGATATCTCATTGTGGTTTTCATTCTCATTTCTCTGATTATTAGTGATGTTGAGCTTTTTATCTGTTGGCCATCTGTATTTCGTCTTTTGGGAAATGTCTATTCAGTTCTTTTGTTTGTTTTTAAATCAATTTTTTTTTTTTTTGCTAATTGTTCAAGCTCCTTACATAGTCTGGTTATTAATTTCTTGTCAGATGGATAGGTTGTAAATATTTTCTCCCATTCTGTGGATTGTCTCTTTACTTTGTACATGTTTTCCCGCTGTGCAGAAGCTTTTTAGTTTGATATAATCCTGTTTGTCTATTGTTGCCTACTTTGCCTGTGCTTTTAATGTTTTGCACAAAAATTCATTTCCCAGACCAATATCCTGGAGCATTTCCCCGAAGTTTTTTGTTAGTAGTTTTACAATTTGAGATCTTAAGACTTCAGTCTGTAATCTATTTTGATTTAATTTTTGTGTGAAAGGTGAAGATCTAGTTTTATTCTTCTGTGTTGATTATCCAGTTTCTCCAGCTCCATTTATTAAAGAGACTGTCCATTCTCCATTGTTTGTTATTGGAAACTTTGTTGAAAATGAGTTGGCTGTAAATATGTGGATTTATTTCTGGGTTCTCTATTCTACTCCTTTAATATATATGTCTGTTTTTAATGCCAGTATTAAGCTTATTTGATTATTATAGCTTTGTAGAATATTTTGAATTCAGAGGATGTGATGCCTCCAGCTCTGTTCTTTTTGCTCAGGATTACTTTGACTACTCGAAGTCTTCTGGGGTTCCATATAAATTTTAGGATTTTTTTTCTACTTCTGTGAAGCATGACATTGTTTTTTTGATAGGGATTGCATTGAATCTATAAAGTGCTTTGGGTAGAATTGTCATTTTAACAATATTAATTCCTTAAATCCACAAACATGGAATATCTTTCCAATTTTTTTGTGTCTTCTTCAATTCCTTTCATCAGTGTTTTGTAGTTTTTCTTGTATGGATCTTCCAATTCTTTGACTAAATCAATTCCTAGGTATTTTATATTCTTTGTAGCTCTTGTAAATAAAATTACTTACTTAATTTCTTTTTTTCTTTTCTTTTCTTTCTTTCTTTCTTTTTTTTTTTTTTTTTTTTTTTTTTTGAGACTAAGTCTTACTCTGTTGGCCAGGCTGGAGTGCAATGGCATGATCTCGATTCAATGCAACCCCCGCCTCCCAGGTTCAAGTGATTGTCCTGTCTCAGCCTTCCAAGTAGCTGGCATGTGCGGTGCCTGGCTAATCTTTTGTAATTTTAGTAGAGATGGGGTTTCACCATGTTGGCCAGGCTGGTCTCGAACTCCTGCCCTGAAGTGATCCACCTGCTTAGACCTCCTAAAGTGCTAGGATTACAAGTGTGAGCCACCGTGCCTGGCCACTTACTTGATTTCTTTTTCAGATTGTTTGCTATTGGCATATATAAATGCCACTGATTTTCATATATTGATTTTGTGTCTTGCAAATTTACTGAATTCATTTATCAGTTCTAACAGTTTTTCTTTTTTTTTTTTGGTAGAGTCTTTAGGTTATTCTACGTATAAGATTATGTCATTTGCAAACAGGGCTAATTTGATTTTTTCCTTTTCAATTAGAATGTCCTTCATTTATTTGTCTTGCCTCACTGCTCTGGTGAGAACTTCTAGTATTACGCTGAATATAAGTGGTGAAAGTGGGCAACCTTGTCTTGTTGCTGATCTTAGAGGAAAGGCTTTCCATTTTCCCCTCTTCAGTACAATGATAGCTGTGGGTTTATTGCCTTCATTATTTTGAGGTTCATTCCCTCCACTCCCAACTCATTAAGGGTTTTTTATTATTAAAAAAACGCTTTTTTATTAGTCTTGCTAGCAGTCTGTCGATTTTGTTGTTATAAAAAAAACCCATAATGCGTCGTGAATTTTATGGAATTTTTTTTCATTTTTTAAAAATATACTTTAAGTTCTAGGGTACTTGTGCACAACGTGCAGGTTTGTTACATAGGTATACATGTGCCATGTTGGTTTGCTGAACCCATTAACTCGTCATTTACATTAGGTATTTCTCCTAATGCTATCCATCCTCCTGCCCCCCTCCCCACGACAGACCCCCATGTGTGATGTTCCACGCCCTATGTCCAAGTGTTCTCATTGTTCAATTCCCACCTATGTATGAAAACATGCAGAGTTTGGTTTTCTATCCTTCTGGTAGTATGCTCAGAATGATGATTTCCAGGTTCATCCATGTCCCTGCAAAGGACATGAACTCATCCTTTTTTATAGCTGCATAGTATTCCATGGTGTATATGTGCCACAATTTCTTAATCTAGCCTATCATTGATGGACATTTGGGTTGGTTCCAACTTTCTGCTATTGTGAATAGTGCCACAGTAAACATACATGTGCATGTGTCTTTATAGTAGCATGATTTATAATCCTTTGGGTATATACCCCGTAATGGGATGGTTGGGTCAAATGGTATTTCTAGATCTAGATCCTTAAGGAATAGCCATGCTGTCTTCCACAATGGTTGAACTAGTTTACACTCCTACCAATAGTGTAAAGGCGGTCCTATTTCTCCACATCCTCTCCAGCATCTGTTGTTTCCTGAATTTTTAATGATCGCCATTCTAACTGGTGTGAGATGGTATCTCATTGTGGTTTTGATTTGCATTTCTCTGATGACCAGTGATGATGAGCATTTTTTCATGTGTCTGTTGGCTGCATAAATGTCTTCTTTTGAGAAGTGTCTGTTCCTATCCTTTGCCCACTTTTTGATGCGGTTGTTTGTTTTCTTCTTGTAAATTTGTTTAAGTTCTTTGTGGATTCTGGATATTAGCCCTTTGTCAGATGGGTAGATTGCAAAAATTTTCTCCCATTCTGTAGGTTGCCTGTTCACTCTGATGGTAGTTTCTTTTGCTGTGCAGAAGCTCTTTAGTTTAATTAGATCCCATTTGTCAATTTTGGCTTTTGTTGCCATTGCTTTTGGTGTTTTAGTCATGAAGTCCTTGCCCACGCCTATGTCCTGAATGGTATTGCCTAGGTTTTCTTCTAGGGTTTTTATGGCTTTAGGTCTCACCTTTAAGTATTTAATCCATCTTGAATTAGTTTTTGTATAAGGTGTAAGGAAAGGATCCAGTTTCATCTTTCTACATATGGCTAGCCAGTTTTCCCAGCACCATTTATTAAATAGAGAATCCTTTCCCCATTTCTTGTTTTTCTCAGGTTTGTCAAAGATCAAATGGTTGTAGATTCGTGGTGTTCTTTCTGAGGCCTCTGTTGTGTTCCATTGGTCTACATATCTGTTTTGGTACCAGTACCGTGCTGTTTTGTTTACAAAAACTCTATTTGTAGTATAGTTTGAAGTCAGGTAGTGTGATGCCTCCAGCTTTGTTCTTTTTGCTTTGGATTGTCTTGGCAATGCGGGCTCTTTTGTGGTTCCATATGAACTTTAAAGTAGTTTTTTTCCAATTCTGTGAAGAAAGTCATTGGTAGCTTGATGGGGATGGCATTGAATCAATAAATTACCTTGGGCAGTATGGCCATTTTCATGATATTGATTCTTCCTATCCATGAGCATGGAATTTTCTTCCATTTGTTTGTGTCCTCTTTTATTTCATGGAGCAGTGGTTTGTAATTCTCCTTGAAGAAGTCCTTCATATCCCTTGTAAGTTGGATTCCTAGGTATTTTATACTCTTTGAAGCCATTGTGAATGGGAGTTCACTCATGACTTGGCTCTCTGTTTGTCTGTTTTTGGTGTATGGGAATGCTTGTGATTTTTGCACATTGATTTTGTATCCTGAGACTTTGCTGAAGTTGCTTATCAGCTTAAGGAGATTTTGGACTGAGATGATGGGGTTTTCTAAATATACAATCATGTCATCATGTCATCTGCACACAGGGACAATTTGACTTCCTTTTTTCCTAATTGAGTACCCTTTATTTCTTTCTCTTGCCTGATTGCCCTGGCCAGAACTTCCAACATTATGTTGAATAGGAGTGGTGAGAGAGGGCATCCCTGTCTTGTGCCGGTTTTCAAAGGGAATGCTTCCAGTTTTTGCCCATTCAGTATAATATTGGCTGTGGGTTTCTCATAAATAGCTCTTATGATTCTCAGATATGTTCCATCAATACCTAGTTTATTAAGAGTTTTTAGCATGAAGGGATGTTGAATTTTATTGAAGGTCTTTTCTGCATCTATTGAGATAATCATGTGGTTTTTGTCATTGGTTCTGTTTATGTGATGGATTAAGTTTACTGATTTGCATATGTTGAAGCAGCCTTGCATCCCAGGGATGAAGCCAACTTGATCGTGGTGGATAAGGTTTTCGATGTGCTGCTGGATTCGGTTTGCCAGTATTTTATGGAGGATTTTCACGTTGATGTTCATCAGGGATATTGGTCTAAAATTCTCTTTTTTTGTTGTGTCTCTGTCAGGCTTTCATATCAGGATGATACTGGCCTCATAAAATGAGTTAGGGAGGATTCCCTCTTTTTCTATTGATGGGAATAGTTTCAGAAGGAATGGTACCAGCTCCTCTTTGTACCTCTGGTAGAATTCAGCTGTGAATCCATCTGGTCTTGGAATTTTTTTGTTGGTAGGCTATTAATTATTGCCTCAATTTCAGAGCCTGTTATTGGTCTATTCAGAGATTCAACTTCTTCCTGGTTTAGTCTTGGGAGGGTGTATGTGTCCAGGAATTTATCCATTTCTTCTAGATTTTCTAGTTTATTTGCGTAGAGGTGTTTATAGTATTCTCTGATGGCAGTTTGTATTTCTGTGGGATCAGTGGTGATATCCCCTTTGTCATTTTTTATTGCATCTATTTGATTCTTCTCTCTTTTCTTCTTTATTAGTCTTGTTAGCAGTCTATCAATTTTGTTGATCTTTTCAAAAAAAAAAACAGCTCCTGGATTCATTGATTTTTTGAAGGGTTTTTTTTGTGTCTCTATCTCCTTCAGTTCTGCTCTGATCTTAGTTATTTCTTGCCTTCTGCTAGCTTTTGAATGTGTTTGCTCTTGCTTCTCTAGTTCTTTTAATTGTGATATTAGGGTGTCGATTTTAGATCTTTCCTGCTTTCTCTTGTGGGCATTTAGTGCTATAAACTTCCCCCTACACACTGTTTTAAATGTGTCCCAGAGATTCTGGTACATTGTGTCTTTGTTCTCATTGGTTTCAAATAACGTCTTTATTTCTGCCTTCATTTCGTTATTTACCTAGTAGTCACTCAGGAGCAGGTTGTTCAGTTTCCATGTAGTTGAGCGGTTTTGAGTGAGTTTCTTAATCCTGAGTTCTAGTTTGATTGCACTGTGGTCTGAGAGACAGTTTGTTATAATTTCTGTTCTTTTACATTTGCTGAGGAATGCTTTACTTCCGACTATGTGGTCAGTTTGGGAATAAGTGTGATGAGGTGCTGAGAAGAATGTATATTCTGTTGATTTGAGGTGGAGAGTTCTGTAGATGTCTATTAGGTCTGCTTGGTGCGGAGCTGAGATCAAGTCTGGATATCCTTATTAACCTTCTGTCTTGTTGATCTGTCTAATATTGACAGTGGGATGTTAAAGTCTCCCATTATTATTGTGTGGGAGTCTAAGCCTCTTTGTAGGTCTCTAAAGATTTGCTTTATGAATCTTGATGCTCCTGTATTGGGTGCATATATGTTTAGGATAGGTAGCTCTTCTTGTTGAATTGATCCCTTTACCATCATGTAATGGCCTTCTGTCTCTTTTGATCTTTGTTGGTTTAAAGTATGTTTTATCAGAGACTAGGATTGCAAACTCTGCTTTTTTTTTTTTTGCCTTTCATTTGCTTGGTAGATCTTCCTCCATCCTTTATTTTGAGCTTATGTGTGTCTTTGCACATGGGATGGGTCTCCTGAATATAGCACACTCATGTGTCTTGACTGTTTATCCAATTTGCCAGTCTGTGTCTTTTAATTGGGGCATTTAGCCCATTTACATTTAAAGTTAATATTGTTATGTGTGAATTTGATCCTGTCATTATGATGTTAGCTGGTTATTTTACCCATTAGTTGATGCAGTTTCTTCCTAGCCTCGATGATCTTTACAATTTGGCATGTTTTTGCAGTGGCTGGTACTGGTGTTTACTTTTCATGTTTAGTGCTTCTTTCAGGAGCTCTTGTAAGGCAGGCCTGGTGTTGACAAAATCTCTCAGCATTTGCTTGTCTGTAAAGGATTTTATTTCCCCTTCACTTATGAAGCATGGTTTGGCTGGATATGAAATTCTGGGTTGAAAATTCTTTTCTTTAAGAATGTTGAATATTGGCCCCCACTCTCTTCTGGCTTATAGAGTTTCTCCCAAGTGATCTGCTATTAGTCTGATGGGCTTCCCTTTGTGGGTAACCAGACCTTTCTCTCTGGCTGCCCTTAACATTTTTTCCTTCATTTCAACCTTGATGAATCTGACAATTATGTGTCTTGGGGTTGCTCTTCTCGAGGAGTATCTTTGTGGTGTTCTCTATATTTCCTGAATTTGAATGTTGGCCTGCCTTGCTAGGTTGCAGAAGTTCTCCTGGATAATATCCTGAAGAGTGTTTTCCAACTTGGTTCCATTCTCCCCGTCACTTTCACGTACACTGATCTAACGTAGATTTGGTCTTTTCACATTGTCCCATATTTCCTGGAGGTTTTTTCATTTCTTTTTACTCTTTTTTTCTCTAAACTTCTCCTCTCGCTTTATTTTATTAATTTTATATTCGATCATTGATACACATTTTTCAACTTGATTGAATCGGCTATTGAAGCTTATGCATGCATCACATAGTTCTCTTGCCATGTTTTCAGCTCCATCATGTCATTTAAGGTCTTTTCTACACTGTTTATTCTAGTTAGCCATTCATCTAATCTTTTTTCAAGGTTTTTAGCTTCCTTGCAATGTGTTTGAACATCCTCCTTTAGCTTGGAGAAGTTTGTTATTACCGACCTTCTGAAGCCTACTTCTATCAGCTCATCAAAGTCATTCTCCATCCAGCTTTGTTGCATTGCTGGTGAGGAGCTGCGATCCTTTGGACCAGAAGAGGTGCTGTGGTTTTTAGATTTTTCAGCTTTTCCCCTCTGATTTCTCCCCATCTTTGTGGTTTTATCTATCTTTGGTCTTTGATGCTGATGCCTACAGATGGGGTTTTAGTGTGTATGTCCTTTTTGTTGATGTTGCTGCTATTCCTTTCTGTTTGTTAGTTTTCCTTCTAAGTATCAGGTCCCTCAGCTGCAGGTCTGTTGGAATTTGCTGGAGGTCTACTCCAGACCCTGTTTACCTGGGTATCACCAGTGGAGGCTGCAGAACAGCAAATATTGCAGAGCAGCAAATATTGCTGCCTGATCCTTCCTCTGGAAGCTTCCTCCCAGAGGGGCACCCACTTGTATGAGTTGGCTCCTTCTGGGAGGTGTCTCCCAGTTAGGCTACACGGGGATCAGTGGCCCACTTGAGGAGGCAGTCTGTCCGTTCTCAGAGCTCAAATACTGTGCTGGGAGAACCACTGCTCTCTTCAGAGCTGTCAGACAGGGACATTTAAGTCTGCAGAAGTTTCTGCTGCCTTTTGTTCAGCTATGCCCTGCCCCCAGAGGTGGGGTCTACAGAGGCAGCAGGTCTTGCAGAGCTGTAGTGGGCTGCACCCAGTTTGAGCTTCCCCATCCACTATGTTTACCCACTCAAGTCTCAGCAATGGCAGACGCCCCTCACACTGCCAGGCTGCTGCCTTGCAGGTCAATCTCAGACTCCTGTGCTAGCAGTGAGCAAGGCTCCACGGGCGTGGGACCTGCCGAGGCAGGTGCAGGATACAATCTCTTCATGTGTTGTTTGCTAAGATCGTTGGAAAAGCACAGTATGTGGGTGGGAGTGTCCCTATTTTCCAGGTACAGTCTGTCATGACTTCCCTTTGCTAGGAAAGGGAAATCCCCCAACCCCTTGTGCTTCTCAGGTGAGGCAATGCCCTGCCCTGCTTCAGCTCACCCTCCATGGGCTGCACCCACTGTCTGACCAGTCCCAATGAGATGAACCATACCTCAGTTGGAAATGCAGAAGTCACCGTCTTCTGCGTCAATCACACTGGGAGCTGCAGACCTGAGCTGTTCCTATTTGGCCATCTTGGAATGGAATCTTTTATGGGATTTTTATAGCATCTAATGAAATTATCATATTGTTTTTGTTCTTGGTTCTGTTAATGTGATGTATCACATCTCAGTTTTCATATTTTGAACCATCCTTGCATTTCTAGGATGAATTGCACTAAATCATAGTGAATGATCTTTTTAACATGTTGTATTTTTGAATTCAGTCTGCTATTATTTTGTTGAGGATTTTGCATCTATATTTATGAATGATAATGGCCTGTAGTTTTATTTTTGTTATATCCTTGTCTGGTTTTGATATCAGGATAATGCTGGCCTGGTAGAATAAGTTTAGAAGTATTCCCTCCTCTTCAATTTTTTTGAAAAGTTTGGTAGGATTGGTGTTAGTTCTTTAAATTTTTGGCAAACTCAACTACAAAGCTATCAGATTCTGGGCTTTTCTCTGAGGAAGGACTTTTTTATTATAGCTTCAATTTGATTACTCATTATTGGCTTTTTGATGTTTTCTACTTCTTCATGATTCAATCTCGGTGGGTTTTATGTGTCCAGGAATTTACTCATTTCTGCTAGGTTTTCTGATGTATTGGCACACAGTTGTTCATAATAGTCTATGGTGATTATTTGTATTTCTGTTGTCTAAGTTGTTATGTCTCCTTTTTTATTTCTGGTTTTATTTATTTGGGTCCTCTCTCTTCTTATGTTAGTATAGTTAGTTTGTTAATTTTATTTATCTTTTCAAAAAGCCAACTTTTCATTTTGTTGATATTCTGTATTTTTTTAGTGTCAATTTTCTTTATTTCTGCTCTGAACTTTATTACTTTTTTCCTTCTACTAATTTGGGGTTTGGCTTGTTCTTGCTTTTCTAAATTCTTTGAGGTTCATCATTAGGTTGTTTATTTGAAGTTTTTCTGCTTTTTTGATGTAGGTGTTTATTGCTATAAACTTCCCTCTTAGCACTGCTCTTACTGTATCCCATAGATTTGGTATGTTGTATTTCCATTTTTCATTAGTTTCAAGAATATTTTAAAATTTTCTTCTTTATTTCTTCATTCACCCATTGGTCATTCAAGAGCATGTTGTTTGATTTCCATGTGTTTGTGTATTTTCCAAAGTTCCTCTTGATATTGATTTCTTGTTTTATTATATTGTGATCTGAAAACATACTTGATATGATTTATGCTTTTGACTGCATTATTTTCTGTTGTTTCTCCTACTTTCATACTCAGATGTGGGAAGTTTTTCATATTTACTAAGTTGTATGCAACAACATTTAATTGTGATTGCTATCTATTTTTGTGGGGATAATTAATAGGTGTGTGTGTGTTTACATAAAAATAATGTCATCTTTCCATAGCTAAAGCTTGAGATTTTACTTTTTTCAAAGATGAAAGAAAAAAATGTATCAGTCCCCAGTTTGTTCTCCTCCTCTCAAATCATATCATTATGATACAATAATATCATAAAAACTTCAAGAATTGGCATTGATGGAAAAAATAAAACAAATCTATATTTTTTCATAAATATCTAGTGCAAACTTATGAGGAAAGATATTCACTATTTTTTTACTTTAATTTTCCCACTTTTTTCACTGTTTTCTCACAATGTAATGCCTTGCTAGTGGTTGTAAAGTTTATTTTATAGCAGACACAAGAGTTAACTTTTGCCTGAAATTCTTCCTGTGTGGCATTAGTTTAGTCCGAAGTCTACATTTAAAAAGATAAATTCCATTTATAAAAACTGCATTTCAAGCCAAAATTGTTTTCAGGGTATTTGACTGCAGTGCGCTGCTGAAAGCCAGTCTTCAGGGGATTCCTCCTTTTTCTTTCTGTCTTTTCTACTTGGGAAATCCCCATTTCAGTAAATAGTTACTATTTAAGGATGCTCTTATATTTCCTTTTTTAAATTTATCATCAATCTAGTTGTAATACATTAGTAGATGGTCTATTTTGGGTATTTAACCCTTGGGATATCTCTTCTATGAAATATCATTTTCTTCTTTTAACTTAGGTTTTAATTGTCTCCTCTTCTTCAAAATCCTGTCTGCTCTTCTCTGTCCTAAACAAACATGTTACCCTCACCTCAACCTTCAAGCTACTCCTCTGTTCTTTTTCTTTTATGGCAAAGAAATACCCGTTTAAATTTGCTTTCATTTTCTTCTTACTCTTCCTTCTTGCCAAAATGTGGCTTCTACTCTGAGCATTGTGCAGTAGATGTTTTTTTCATCACAAACTAGCTTCCTAGTTACCTAATAAAGTAAGAATTTACATTTATTGAATGCTTATCATGTGTCCAAAATGATGATGTTTTATATAAATTATCTTCTTTAGATCCTTACAATAACCTTATAAGTATGTGCTATTATTAACTCTATTTTGTCTTTGAAATGACTGAGTCACAGAGAAGTTAAATAACTCACCCATTTTCACACACCTAATGAGTGGCTGAGTCAGAATTAAAATCCTGCTGCCATAACCACTCTGCATCATGCCTATTTTTTTTCTGGCAGTGTTCAATCTAATACAATTATTAGTATCATCCTCTTTAATCTCTCTGCTAATTCCTATATAGTTAAGCAATCCTTCATTCTTAATTTTTTTCTTTTGAATTTGAAATAAGTATGGACTAGAGAAAGTTGCAAAAATAGTATTAATATGTAAAGTCCTATGTACCTTTCACCCAGTTTCCTCCATTGACAACATCTTGTATAAATGTACTCCAATATTAAAACTGGGATATTGAAATTGGTAATCTACTGGTAACTAGACTACAAACCTTGCTCAGTTTTCACAAGTTGCTACATGCATCCATTTGTTTTTCTGTGTTTATATGAATTTTCTCCCACATGTAGATTTGTGTAGCCACCACTGTAATCCGTAACCATAAAAAAACTTCCTTGTGCTTTATATTTGACACTCCCTCACCCACTTCTCTTCCTGTCCTCTGTTAACCTCTAGGCTGCTCTTCATCTCTATAATTTTGTCATTTTGAGAATTATATACAAATAGGATTATATACTGTATAATATTTTGAAATGGACTTTTTTCAGTAAGCAAAATGACCTTGAGATTCATCTGGATTGCTTCATGTAGGAACACTTTATTCCTTTACATTGATGAGTAGTATTCCATTGTGTCGTGGTTTCAAATTTTGTTTGCCCTTCAGTCAATAAAGGACATTTATGTTGTTACCAGGTTTTGTTTTGTTTTTTGCTATTACAAATAAAAATGCTATAATTATATGTGTTTATTTGTTTGCATGAACATAAGTTTAATTTCTTAACATGAATGTCCAGGAGTGTGAATCCTGTGTGGTATGGCAAGTGCACATTTCATTTTATAAAAAGCGGCCAAACTATTTTCCAGAGTATTTATACCATTTCACATTGCTACCAACAATGTATTAGATACAGTTAGTCCATAGTCTTCCTAGTATTTAATATTATCACTTTTTTAAAAAAATGGCTACTAATAGGTGTATAGTGATATCTTAAGGTGGTTTTAATTTTCATTTCCCTAATAACAAATTTTGTAAAAAAATTTTTCAAGTTCTTGTTTGCTATCTGAACTCCCATTTTAGTGAATAATCTGTGTGTGGGTTTTTTTTTTTTTTGCTTTGTTTTTTGTTTGCTTATTTTCAAATTGGATTTTTGCTACTTCACTCTTGAGTTTCGAGAGTTTTCATACATTGCATTTTCATACATTGTCAGATACGTGGTTTGCAAACATTTTCTCCCAGACTGTAACTTACTTTTTCATTCTCTTAACATATGTTTCATAGAGGAAAAGTTTTCAATTTTGATGAGATCCAGTTTATGGGAACACCCCACATGTCATTCCTCAACTCCTGACTTTAGTCCTTATCCGTTCTGTCTTCTTTTTGACTTCCAGAGATTTTCTATGTTTGTTATACTATTTCCAATGTATTTCAATTGTCAGGTGGTGATATAGGGAGGAATAGGTCTACTGCCTCTTCTCTGGAACCAGAAGTCAACTCTCATTTAAAAAAATTGCCGATCTTCACTGTCTGTTCTCTTTCTATCAAATCTTTAATTTAGACATCTTTCCAAGACCTGTTCTAGTGCCTCTTAACCCCCTCCCTTTCATTGTCTACAGTTTCTTGACAGTAACAGTCAACCTCTGGACGAAATCTTAATTTCCATTTAAATAATTCCTCAGTTTCTCAGTTTATACTTCTAGCATAAATCTCAGAACTTTATTTTCATATTTTCATTTGGATATCTTCTCCAAGGTTTTTTTATATATATTTTTATCTGGATATCTCCTTAGAACTTTGTTTTCATATTTTCATCTCGATACCTTCTCTAAAATAGCCCAACGACACATCAGATTAAATTATTTTGTAACAAGGGCAATATCTTGGAAATAACAATAAGCTTTTTTTCCTGCCTTCTAAGTAGAAGAGATGCTCATCTGCCTATTGGACAAAGATGGTTTCATAGAGGATGAGGAAAGATTGAAGAAAGAAAGAGCAACATTCTGATGTTCCACGTGGGATTTTTACAGTAAAAACTTGAAACGTAAAGTTTGAGAAGAAAGAATTTTGTAAATTCCTTTAACCATCATTTAACATTATTAAGGCCCAGGCAAGGAAAACCTAATTGTGAAATCTCTCCCGTAGTCCACCAGTCTACTATACACTCTCAGCCATGAAGTGAAATTCAAGAACAAGGTTATTAATTGAAGGATGTAAAAGAGAAGCCTGCCCCTTTTGGATCTAGGAGGTTATTGAAATGGGTTGCAGACTGCAGAAAGGAATGGAGAGCTCAGTGTCAAGGATCATGTTTTCAAGTCTCCTCTCTTCTCCTGGGCCAATCCTAAGGAGGTTGTATGGTAGCCTTGGAAGTATCTAGGGGCTTAGTGGAGGAAAGGCAAGGGAAGAAGGTTTTTAGTCTTTTGAAGAACATTGTTCTCAGGTTGTGTCTGTACCAATTCAACTCTAAAATTTTATAAGAAGTGTAATATTTGTCAACTCAGCATGATAGTGTTTTAATCTGATCCCCCCACTAATCCTTGTAACTGTTATAGTTTTGAAAAATAGCCCCTCTCTCAATTGAATATGTATTATATGTATCCCCTCCTGTGACAGAGGAAATCTCATTGTGAATTCTGCATATGCATATGTCTGTTAATGTTCCATCCATTAGGAGATTGATGATGTGGAAATTTAACAAAGGATGAAAGACAAGCTGTACCCAGGTGTGCAGAGAGGAGTGAGTCAGGTAAACAAGAGAAATCACTAGGAGTTAGTGCCAGAGGCAAAAAAAAAACTGAGAAATCAATGAAGAAAAGAAGTTTGAAAGCCTGTAGAACTGCAAAGTTTGGGACTAAAATGCTGGAAACTTGGGCATGAGAGGACATTTCTACTTAGCCATCAGAACCAGAATTAGCTACCCACTTCTTTAGTTGCCCAGGAACCTAGAGATGAAGCAGCAGAAAGACAGAAATATTTCTAAAGTGTTAAAAGAAAAAAAGGAGAAGCATAAAAACAGAATCAAATTTGAAAAGAATGTAATGTGGCATAGGCTTAGCCAAAAGTAATTTAACAGATGGCAAAATGTATAAGATGCATAATGTGATCCTGAGCAGTGACTATCAAATATTCTGTAAAGTCTTCTAAGCCCATGAATTCTTTGTGGGGAAACATTTTGATGTGTGGAAACTGGAGAAGGGCTATTTTTATGTCTACATTCATGTAGCATAAAGCAAAGGCAGCCCTTGAGAATTCAAGATCTAGAGCACTGTAACCCACCAGAAATTTCTAGAACATTGGAGCAAGACTTGGAAATTTACCACCTCAAGAGTTGGTAGAGAATGAGAATACAAGGTGTTATTGGGATACATGTGAAGAAGAAAGAGGAGCAATAGGCTTAATGAATGGGCTGGATTCAGTGGGATACACAGCAAAGATTCATTTTATTTTTCAGCAAAAGTGTTTTCAGATTTGTTCTGTGGGATCTGCCCGCTTTTTCTCTGGACAGTATCGTAGACATAGTTTTCTAATGTCATCATCCATAAAAATAGTTTTATGGTAATTCAAATTCATGCTCAGTACTTAAAAGCCCAATGTGTTCTAAATCTAATCTTCAGTGTCATGTGCAACTATTATTATTAGATAAAGCCTCACTTTAGCTTTGGGGAAGGGAGCTGTGATCTGTTTTGTTTACTTTTTACTCTTTTGAACCTACCTTCTCCCCTATCTGTTTTCTTGTGTGGGGGAAAGGGAAAAAATACTAAAGGAAGAGGAAACAACAGTCTTATGTGATTAATCATGCCTAGTATTCCATCAATTCAACCAACCCCTTTGGTTATAAATGGTGTCTAATAACAGCAGCTAAATTTTCTATCTAAAATTTTTCCAGCCCCTACTAAATGCTAAGCAGTGTACATTTTACATGCATACCACATTTTTTTTTTTTTGTAACAACCTTACTCTTACTTCCATCACATAGATAAGGGAACAGATACTAAAAAGGTTAAGTCTCTTTCCCCAAAGTCACATTTTTACTGCTTAGGTAGGCTAGATCTTACACCCTTTATTATAAGACCAAAGACTGCATTTAATGCCTATTCCTCTTAGATTTCACTTTTCAAGTTTCATTCTATCATTCTCACCCATTAGGCCTCCTTCCAGTCTTGTTTCTGTCATCCCACATATTAAAACTTCTTACTAGCTCTTGAGACCTGCCATTTGATAATACCTCCAGTGACATCATCCTGATTATAGATAAAATGATGAACAGATTGGTACCAAGCACGGAACCCTGAGGTCTTTTTCCATGAAGCTTCCAATTTGCTATATCAATTCATCATTCAACATTCTGTAAGGGTCATTGATTAATTGATCATGTATTACCTCTCATTAATCCCATTTTTCTTCACCTGGTCCACAGATTTTGTTAAGTTCTTTCTGCTTTTCTTCTGTAACACCTCTATCTCCAAGATAAGAATGAATTTACTATTCCATGGACTGATGTGGTGATGGTGGTGGGAAGGGGAAAATTCTGCAGAATACAATGTAAATGTGAATTCTTTATAAATAATTATTGATTCACAAAGCTCTAAAACATCTCAGAAGGCATCCCCATACGTTCTCCTCTGTACAGGTGGGTTAATTAATTTATTCAGTTCTTAAATCTCTAAAGGTTCTTATGCTTCTTGTTAACAAAATCTAGTGCCAGATACGTGAATTTTCATGATGTCAAAAGTTCTGCATAAGTTCCTTTTGGTTATTTAATCTAATATTTTCTTATTCTGTCATTTCCAAGGGATGTTTAACAGGGGAGTCTCATATTTATTTTATAACATAAAACTTACAAGTATACCTGGAAAATATCTATCTTCTTTCACTAACCTATTATGGATCCATTGATGACAAATTTAATAAAATATCTCTTGCACATATTTATTTTTTAGTTTAACTCTTTAAGTTGATGTGTTCCATATGTTTACTACTTAACTGCTCAAAGTAAGTCTCTTGTAACCCTTTGATAATGCTAGTTTTTGAAAATAGGAATAGCACATACCTTGGAAATAAGTAAACTTATACATGTTTTAATGGTGTATGGTTTTTGTGTTTCTGGAGATATAATTGGATTTGAGATATAACAACATTTATGAAATATTTATCAAGCATGTACTATTTACACAGTACCTTATCCACAGCAGATGCTTAAAAAATATTTGTTTAAAAATGCTTATGTGTTATCAAAGCAATCTAGTGCATTTCATTTTCTCTATTATGAACCTTTGTTGAGTTTGAGTGTACATTTCTTCTAATATCTTATTATTTGGCAGATAATTCCATTTCTAAAACTTTCAGGATCTTATAGACTTCAATTCTGTATATTTAAAATTGTACTTTCTAAACTGAAGTTTTGTTGACTCAAGTATAGTTTTACATGAGAGATAAGCCTATTCTTGCCTATTACAGTTGTCCATATCTAAATTTTTGCCAAAGTGATTATGTTCTTTCTGTTATACAATAATTAATTGGGAAGTAAGCTTTCAGGTGTATGTGACCATTGCTCTTTGTTTAAGAACATCTTAAGACTTTTTCTGTTCGTTTTTATTTCTGTTATTAACTCTAAGATGACTTTTTTTTTTTTTTTTTTTTTGAGACGGAGCCTCGCTTTGTCGCCCAGGCTGAGTGCAGTGGTGCGATCTTGGCTCACTGCAAGCTCCGCCTCCCAGGTTCACACCATTCTCCTGCCTCAGCCTCCTGAGTAGCTGGGACTATAGGCGCCCGCTACCACGCCCGACTAATTTTTTGTATTTTTTTAGTAGAGACGGGGTTTCACCGCGTTAGCCAGGATGGTTTCGATCTCCTGACCTCATGATCGACCTGCCTCGGCCTCCCAAAGTGCTGGGATTACAGGCGTGAGCCACTGCGCCCGGCCTGAGATGACTATTTTAAGAAATATTTCTACCTATTAAATAAACACTGGTTTAATGCATTAGAATCAAAGAGTCATTATAGTATCTAAACTAGACCTCATCTGTTCTAAAATCTATTTTTTTTGTTGTTGTTCTTTAGTGAATGGATACAGTTTAACCACTATTTGCCAGGAATACTAATCATTTACATCATTAAAAATTCACATTACAGTCACTGTCATGCTTTTTTTTTTCAGAGTAAATTAATGTACATCTTTCTGTATATTCTCAAGCCTACTTACACAGTCTCAAAATGATGTATCTCTGTTTGTTAAGCCCAGGCACTTCAGACATATGTGTATATTATGTTTGTCCCCAATTTAAAGACTGTTCAAATTTTTAAAACTTAAGAAAGGAAAAATAGTAAACTTCATATAAACGGTACAATAATGTATGTATTATTTTCTGTAATTACATATAATTTAATATATTCGAAAATCATTGAAAATTTGGATCTGGATGCTGCTTTATCAAGACAACAAACAGGAAACTTATTCTTAAAATCAGAATTAAATACTCTATGCAATGCTATCATCCTTTAACAATTTTCAGATAAAAGAGACTCTTGGGCTGGCCCCACACATTCACCTAACATTTCTCTGGAGTTTTCATTACTTATTCTAAGAAGCTCTTGTTCAGTGAATATATTTTTTGGCTGTTATTAAATTTGGGTTACTAGTTTCTCAGGTTTGCTTTGAGATCTCTGAGGGAAAAATCCAGGGCTTCAACATTAGCTACCCAATGCAGAATGTCTGGTTTCAAAACAATGCACAGGGAAATGTGACCCTGTGCTTGGGAATTGAAACCTTGCCAATTGCACTGAAGTGTTACATTCATTATGTCATACCACACACATCTGATAAGGGAAGACATAATGCTGTTGGATAGGTTCTTGTATACAAAAACTCTATAGGTCAAGTAAAGAGCTGTTTTTCATTTAATAACTGAACTATGCAGGTGCTAATTTAGACCATATGCAGGACAATGCAGAAATATGTTACTCCACAGTGGAATGGTTGTGTGTGGGGTGGGGGGGTGGGTGAGAGAGAGCAAATTGGTATTAAGGGGAATTTTTTGATTAATTAAGGTGCCTGTGCTCTGGTTAGTTTAAACCAGGGAGTTCAATTGACATAACTTTGTAAAAAATAAGCTTGCAGAAAACTGTCATAATGCTGAATTTTTTTTCCTGTTCCTTCTCTTCACACACCCTGACTTTTTGAAGGTCCCCATGGACCAGTTCATTTGAGAGAAACATATTGGACACTGGGAAAGGCCAAATTAGGGCTGAGGCAGAAATTGATTCCCTCATTAAATATGCCTGCCATGGGATCTACATAGTGTATCTGGCACAAGTAATACAGAATGATTCAGGTTCTTAATATATTTCATCTTCTTGTGGGAACTAAGTTAGAAAAAGAACCCCAGATGTAAGATGCTAAGAACGATTTTCACAGTTTAATTGAAAATTTACACTGACCAACCAAGTATAGCATACATGTTGAAGATTAAATAAATCCATGGGAACTTTAATGAAAAAAAAATTAATGCTGTTGGAATCAAACCCTAAAAGAACTCCTTAGATTGTTACCCTAATAGTGAAATAAACATTGTATAACCTTCTACTCATGAGTGGCAATTGCTCATGAATTCTGTCTGGCCATTCCCACACCAAAGAGATGCTATTATCTCTTGACTTATGTCTATGATGAAAAGAGGGCTTAGAGAGCAGAAGAAGGGAGGAGGCTTTGGCTCAGAGAGTGTCAGGCAACTTGGTGGATTTTGCTTCTCTAGATTTCTGTGCTTTGTTTTGCCTCTTTTTTGAGGCTATGTTATAAAAATACTTTCTTATGTGTTGCAAGTGTTACTCTCTGACTTCTTCAAAACATCAGGAGAACTAAACAAATCTTCCATTTATTATAGTTATACAAATCCTACTGAATATAGAAATGCTGCCCGAGTTCTCATAATTTCATGCTTTTACCGCTGTTAATCAACTGTGGGGTTCACAGTATAGTGGCAGGAAATGAATGCAGCACCAAATTCCAAGGAGCCAGAAGATTTTGGTAGAAGATAATTATTAATCTTTCTTTGGTGCTTAACCAGGAGGATGGCCTTTCTTGAGCGTAGATTTCTCTTGTGATGTGAAGCAGCTGTCTTGCAGAATGAAAATATGGACAAATTCCTGCCAAAGATGCCTATGAAAACTACAGCACAGTGATTTGGTGGCATGTGCGTGGTATAACATTTCTGTTCCTTCCTTTACACTTCCAGCTGAAACCTCCTGACTGATGTGTCTTATATACCTGTTCCTACATTCCTATAGCTTTCAGATTAGATGTATTCCCTCTAATATACCCATATATGTCAGTCTTATAAATTCCAACGGCAAATACTTTGCAAATGTTACTCTTCTTCCTTAGAAAACATTTTTGCCTGTTAAACAAAACCTGAACCCCAGCTAGACATTCAAGTCATTCCAACATCTGGCCCAACTTACCAGCCAACTTTCTCTCCTACTGATCTCCAGTATGAATCTCCACTCAAGCCAGTACATCCCATCACAAGACTTCTTGCCTCTAACCTGAGCTCACTCAATTCAACTTCCCTGGAATGTGTTTCTCTCTTCTGTTTATTAAATCCCCATATTTCACACTCCCGTGTCACACCCCAGCTCTACCACTCGTGATCTCCTCAGCCTTAGAACTCTTGAAGTTTTTTTTATAGTATCTCAGAATTTCATACCTAATAGGAGCTTTGTAAATGATCCATCTTAATGTCCTCATTTTATAAATAAGAAAACTGAGACCTATGGAAGATAAAATTACTAGCTAAAATTGCAATCGTAGAAAGTTTTAAGGATAAGCTGAGGGAGAATTTCAACTGAGGTGAGCCATTGCAGTTGTAAATTCTTTGAGATCAGGGTTTGAGTCTTATATCCATCACTGAAAAAGCATGTACATGATTTGTAAATAATTTGTTGATTACATCCTGATCAGATTGACATAATAGAATTTAGTGACCATTTTTATTCATCTGAAGGCTGTCTAAAACACAGAGCAGGGCATTCTGGAGGGAGGAGGCAAGATGGCCGAATAGGAACAGCTCTGGTCTACAGCTCCCAGCGTGAGCGACGCAGAAGACGGGTGATTTCTGCATTTCCATCTGAGGTACCGGGTTCATCTCACTAGGGAGTGTCAGACAGTGGGCGCAGGTCAGTGGGTGCACGCACCGTGCGCAAGCCGAAGCAGGGTGAGGCATTGCCTCACTCGGGAAGCACAGCGGGGTCAGGGAGTTCCCTTTCATAGTCAAAGAAAGGGGTGACAGACGGCACCTGGAAGAAAGGGTCACTCCCACCCGAATACTGCGCTTTTCCGAAGGGCTTAAAAAACGGCGTACCAGGAGATTGTGTCCCGCACCTGGCTCGGAGGGTCCTACGCCCACGGAGTCTCGCTGATTGCTAGCACAGCAGTCTGAGATCAAACTGCAAGGTGGCAGCGAGGCTGGGGGAGGGGCGCCCGCCATTGCCCAGGCTTGCTTAGGTAAACAAAGCAGCTGGGAAGCTCGAACAGAGTGGAGCCCACCACAGCTCAAGGAGGCCTGCCTGCCTCTGTAGGCTCCACCTCTGGGGGCAGGGCACAGACAAACAAAAAGACAGCAGTAACCTCTGGAGACTTAAGTGTCCCTGTCTGACAGCTTTGAAGAGAGCAGTGGTTCTCCCAGCACGCAGCTGGAGATCTGAGAACGGGCAGACTGCCTCCTCAAATGGGTCCCTGACCCCTGACCCACGAGCAGCCTAACTGGGAGGCACCCCCCTAGCAGGGACAGACTGACACCTCACACGGCCAGCCGGGTACTCCAACAGACCTGCAGCTGAGGGTCCTGTCTGTTAGAAGGAAAGCTAACAAACAGAAAGGACATCCACAGCAAAAACCCATCTGTACATCACCATCATCAAAGACAAAAGTAGATAAAACCACAAAGATGGGGAAAAAACAGAGCAGAAAAACTGGAAACTCTAAAAAGCAGAGCACTTCTCCTCCTCCAAAGGAACGCAGTTCCTCACCAGCAACGGAACAAAGCTGGACGGAGAATGACTTTGACAAGCTGAGAGAAGAAGGCTTCAGACGATCAAATTACTCCGAGCTACGGGAGGACATTCAAACCAAAGGCAAAGAAGTTGAAAACTTGGAAAAAAATTTAGAAGAATGTATAACTAGAATAATCAATACAGAGAAGTGCTTAAAGGAGCTGATGGAGCTGAAAACCAAGGCTCGAGAACTACGTGAAGAATGCAGAAGCCTCAGGAGCCGATGCGATCAACTGGAAGAAAGGGTATCAGTGATGGAAGATGAAATGAATGAAATGAAGTAAGAAGGGAAGTTTAGAGAAAAAAGAATAAAAAAGAAACGAGCAAAGCCTCCAAGAAATATCGGACTATGTGAAAAGACCAAATCTACGTCTGATTGGTGTACCTGAAAGTGACGGGGAGAATGGAACCAAGTTGGAAAGCACTCTGCAGGATATTATCCAGGAGAACTTCCCCAATCTAGCAAGGCAGGCCAACATTCAGATTCAGGAAATACAGAGAATGCCACAAAGATACTCCTCGAGAAGAGCAACTCCAAGACACATAATTGTCAGATTCACCAAAGTTGAAATGAAGGAAAAAATGTTAAGGGCAGCCAGAGAGAAAGGTCGGGTTACCCTCAAAGGGAAGCCCATCAGACTAACAGCGGATCTCTCAGCAGAAACTCTACAAGCCAGAAGAGAGTGGGGACCAATATTCAACATTCTCAAAGAAAAGAATTTTCAACAGAGAATTTCATATCCAGCCAAACTAAGCTTCAAAAGTGAAGGAGAAATAAAATACTTTACAGACAAGCAAATGCTGAGAGATTTTGTCATCACCAGGCCTGACCTACAAGAGCTCCTGAAGGAAGCGCTAAACATGGAAAGGAACAACCGGTACCAGCCGAATCAAAATCATGCCAAATTATAAAGATCATTGAGACTAGGTAGAAACTGCATCAACTAACGAGTAAAATAACCAGCTAACATCATAATGACAGGATCAAATTCACACATAACAATATTAACTTTAAATGTAAATGGACTAAATGCTCCAATTAAAAGACATAGACTGGCAAATTGGATAAACAGTCAAGACACATCAGTGTGCTGTATTCAGGAAACCCATCTCACGTGCAGAGACACACATAGGCTCAAAATAAAAGGATGGAGGAAGGTCGACCGAGCAAATGGAAAACAAAAAAAGGCAGGGGTTGCAATCCTAGTCTCTGATAAAACAGACTTTAAACCAACAAAGATCAAAAGAGACAAAGAAGGCCATTACATAATGGTAAAGGGATCAATTCAACAAGAAGAGCTAACTATCCTAAATATATATGCACCCAATACAGGAGCACCCAGATTCATAAAGCAAGTCCTGAGTGACCTACAAAGAGACTTAGACTCCCACACATTAATAATGGGAGACTTTAACACCCCACTGTCAACATTAGGCAGATCAATGAGACAGAAAATCAACAAGGATACCCAGGTATTGAACTCAGCTCTTCACCAAGCAGATCTAATAGACATCTACAGAACTCTCCACCCCAAATCAACAGAATATACATTTTTTTTCAGCACCACACCACACCTATTCCAAAATTGACCACATACTTGGAAGTAAAGCTCTCCTCAGCAAATGTAAAAGAACAGAAATTATAACAAACTATCTCTCAGACCACAGTGCAATCAAACTAGAACTCAGGATTAAGAAACTCACTCAAAACCACTCAACTATAGGGAAACTGAACAACCTGCTCCTGAATGACTACTGGGTACATAACGAAATGAAGGCAGAAATAAAGATGTTCTTTGAAACCAACGAGAACAAAGACACAACATACCAGAATCTCTGGGACACATTCAAAGCAGTGTGTAGAGGGAAATTTATAGCACTACATGCCCACAAGAGAAAGCAGGAAAGATCCAAAATTGACACCCTAACATCACAATTAAAAGAACTAGAAAAGCAAGAACAAACACATTCAAAAACTAACAGAAGGCAAGAAATACCTAAAATCAGAGCAGAACTGAAGGAAATAGAGATACAAAAAACCCTTCAAAAAATTAATGAATCCAGGAGCTGGTTTTTTGAAAGGATCAACAAAATTGATAGACCTCTAGCAAGACTAATGAAGAAGAAAAGAGAGAAGAATCAAATAGATGCAATAAAAATGATAAAGGGGATATCACCACCAATCCCACAGAAATACAAACTACCGTCAGAGAATACTACAAACACCTCTATGCAAATAAACTAGAAAATCTAGAAGAAATGGATAAATTCCTCGACACATACAGTATCCCAAGACTAAACCAGGAAGAAGTTGAATCTCTGAATAGACCAATAACAGACTCTGAAATTGTGGCAATAATCAACAGCTTACCAACCAAAAAGAGTCCAGGACCAGATGGATTCACAGCCGAATTCTACCAGAGGTACAAGGAGGAACTGGTACCATTCCTTCTGAAACTATTCCAATCAATAGAAAAAGAGGGAATCCTCCCTAACTCATTTTATGAGGCCAGCATCATCCTGATACCAAAGCTGGGCAGAGACACAACCAAAAAAGAGAATTTTAGACCAATATCCTTGATGAACATTGATGCAAAAATCCTCAATAAAATACTGGCAAACCAAATCCAGCAGCACATCAAAAAGCTTATCCACCATGATCAAGTGGGCTTCATCCCTGGGATGCAAGGCTGGTTCAATATATGCAAATCAATAAATGTAATCCAGCATATAAACAGAACCAAAGACAAAAACCACATGATTATCTCAATAGACGCAGAAAAGGCCTTTGACAAAATTTAACAATGCTTCATGCTAAAAACTCTCAATAAATTAGGTATTGATGGGACGTATTTCAAAATAATAAGAGTTATCTATGACAAACCCACAGCCAATATCATACTGAATGGGCAAAAACTGGAAGCATTCCCTTTGAAAACTGGCACAAGACAGGGATGCCCTCTCTCACCACTCCTATTCAACATAGTGTTGGAAGTTCTGGCCAGGGCAATCAGGCAGGAGAAGGAAATAAAGGGTATTCAATTAGAAAAAGAGGAAGTCAAATTCTCCCTGTTTGCAGATGACATGATTGTATATCTAGAAAACCCCATTGTCTCAGCCCAAAATCTCCTTAAGCTGATAAGCAACTTCAGCAAAGTCTCAGGATACAAAATCAATGTACAAAAATCACAAGCATTCTTATACACCAACAACAGACAAACAGAGAGCCAAATCATGAGTGAATTCCCATTCACAATTGCTTCAAAGAGAATAAAATACCTAGGAATCCAACTTACAAGGGATGTGAAGGACCTCTTCAAGGAGAACTACAAACCACTGCTCAAGGAAATAAAAGAGGATACAAACAAATGGAAGAGCATTGCATTCCATGCTCATAGGTAGGAAGAATCAATATCATGAAAATGGCCATACTGCCCAAGATAATTTACAGATTCAATGCCATCCCCATCAAGCTACCAATGACTTTCTTCACAGAATTGGGAAAAACTACCTTAAAGTTTATATGGCACCAAAAAAGAGCCCGCATCACAAAGTCAATCCTGAGCCAAAAGAACAAAGCTGGAGGCATCACACTACCTGACTTCAAACTATACTACAAGGCTACAGTAACCAAAACAGCATGGTACTGGTACCAAAACAGAGATATAGATCAATGGAACAGAACAGAGCCCTCAGAAATAACGCCGCATATCTACAACTATCTGATCTTTGACAAACCTGACAAAAACAAGCAATGGGGAAAGGATTCCCTATTTAATAAATGGTGCTGGGAAAACTGGCTAGCCATATGTAGAAAGCTGAAATTGGATCCCTTCCTTACACCTTATACAAAAATCAATTCAAGATGGATTAAAGACTTAAACATTAGACCTAAAACCATAAAAACCCTAGAAGAAAACCTAGGCATTACCATTCAGGACATAGGCGTGGGCAAGGACTTCATGTCTAAAACACCAAAAGCAATGGCAACAAAAGCCAAAATAGACAAATGGGATCTAATTAAACTAAAGAGCTTCTGCACAGCAAAAGAAACTACCATCAGAGTGAACAGGCAACCAACAAAATGGGAGAAAATTTTCGCAACCTACTCATCTGACAAAGGGCTGATATCCAGAATCTATAATGAACTCAAACAAATTTACAAGAAAAAAACAAACAACCCCATCAAAAAGTGGGCGAAGGACAGGAACAGACACTTCTCAAAATAAGACATTTATGCAGCCAAAAAACACGTGAAAAAATGCTCACCATCACTGGCCATCAGAGAAATGCAAATCAAAACCACAATGAGATACCATCTCACACCAGTTAGAATGGCAATCATTAAAAAGTCAGGAAACAACAGGTGCTGGAGAGGATGTGGAGAAATAGGAACACTTTGACACTGTTGGTGGGACTGTAAACTAGTTCAACCACTGTGGAAGTCAGTGTGGCGATTCCTCAGGGATCTAGAACTAGAAATACCATTAGACCCAGCCATCCCATTACTGGGTATATACCCAAAGGACTATAAATCATGCTGCTATAAAGACACATGTACACGTATGTTTATTGCGGCATTATTCACAATAGCAAAGACTTGGAACCAACCCAAATGTCCAACAATGATAGACTGGATTAAGAAAATGTGGCACATATACACCATGGAATACTATGCAGCCATAAAAAATGATGAGTTTATGTCCTTTGTAGGGACATGGATGAAATTGGAAATCATCATTCTCAGTAAACTATCGCAAGAACAAAAAACCAAACACCACATATTCTCACTCATAGGTGGGAATTGAACAATGAGAACACATGGACACTGGAAGGGAAACATCACACTCTGGGGACTGTTGTGGGTTGGGGGTGGGGGGAGGGATAGCATTGGGAGATATACCTAATGCTAGATGACGAATTAGTGGCTGCAACAGCATGGCACATGTATACATATGTAACTAACCTGCACATTGTGCACATGTACCCTAAAACTTAAAGTATAATAATAATTAAAAAAAAAAAAAAAGAACTGGCATTCTAAAGCAGTACTGAGTGATCTAAGCGTGGCTTGGTCAGAGAAAGAGGGAATACCCAGTTAATGTGAAGAATCTCCAGTATATAATTTGAATATTAAAGCAATGTCATCTGTTAATAAAAAAAAAACAGAGCATTAGCTTCCATCATTAGAAATTTTGCAATAAAAATTTGTAAAATTTATTCATTAAACTCAGTAGATTATTGCCCTTATGACTTTCATAAAAAGCCAAACGTAGTCACTGAGGAAATCATTCCTATGATTTCCCTATTGTTTATATGCAAAGATTGTGAAAAATCTTCTCTTTGTAAAATTATTATGTGTAAAATTGCCACTACCCTAAAACCTTTGGTGTTTCTGGCTTACAATTTAATATTGGAAATACAACAGTTGATTTCTGAAAGTCACACGTGCAGTGCATTCTTTGGAATCTTCTTTGTTTGATCACCGTTGAACAACACATGAAGCTTTGTATTTTTTCACCTGAATAAATAGTACCCTGCATTTCACCCTTTGAGGTCAGTACATACGTCTCACAAGACAGGCGTTCATCAGCTCTTTTCCTGCCAATTCCAAAGAAAAGCAAAAGCTCAACACCCATGCCACCTGACTGAGAGTGGAGTCTATGTTTTATGTTCTTATTTTGCAAGGCCAAATGCTGGTCACCACTAGTTAAATATGGTAATGTTTTCTCAGTAAGAAAGAACAATGCATATCTATATTATGCTCTCAACTTTGATGACTAACATAGTTTCAAAGAAGATGACTTAACAAATACTCTGAATATTTAAGCTTCATGATAATATGCAGTAACAGGTATGCAGAAGAGTTGCCAATGTCTGTGTAGTGTTTATGAATTCAGTTGTTATTTGCTAGAATAAAATGGTATTTAATTGATATCTTGAATTCTAACTTGGTAATAGCTCTCTTTCAAATGTTTCAGCTTTCAATAGGAATAATTGTATTTAATTATCTTTAAATGTCAATTGTGGGTTAGAAGCATATTTTCAATTCTTCGGATGTTTCAAATTATTTACAGAATGAATTAAGGTGAAATTGCTAGTTTGTTTTTGATGTGTATTGAATTTTACGCTTTGAAAAAATTACTGTGATTGAATTGTGCAGAATGAATATATTATAAATTTGAGAATTCAAAGCAGAAATAAAAGCCTCATTTACATGGCTTAGATGATTCTCCATAACCTGAATTTTTGTTAGATGCAGGAGCCAGATTTTTGGGGATAAAGTTGTGCTAGCAGTGACCAAATCATTAGGGTTTTCTAACAAACCCTTTACACTCTGGTATTTTGGTATGCCTCATAGTAGCATCATTTTAAAAAATGAAGTAGGTATGAAAGCCAAGATAATACAAATATATGGATGGTTTCCATATTTGGGGACAGGATAGTATTTATAGTATTTCTATATTAAGTCCACATCTCATCCTTCATTTGGATAAAGATTTGATATTTTGTTAAATAATAGCTAGCATGGACTATTTTGGATACTTCTAGATATATTAGAAAATCAATTCCATTATCATTATCATATCTTCCAAGTAAAGCCTGGTGATTATTTATGGACTGCTAAAGCCTTATTGCTTAATTTTGTTTTTGACCACCTAGCTTCTTTCTACTAATCTTATTCCAGAAATAGCTTTCTCACATATAGTTCAGTGTGAAGTCTGATTGCCATTTTCAATAGATACCTTCACTACCCAGATGGGACAAAGCTGTGTCCTACTCATCTGCATGGAGAATAAGACCCGAATGGATGTGGGCTTTTGTGTAAACATTGTTTGTATTGTTTCCCACCATTACATCGTTAAATAAGCCTCTCCTTTTGTATAGCTATAATTGACTGTATCAAAAATCAACCAGTGTAGACCACATATGCTCTACTACAGTACAAGATACTGAGTATCTTATGATCTTATCCTTATCATCCTTTTTTTTTTTTTTTTTTTTGAGACAGGCTCTTGCTCTGTTGCCCAGGCTGGAGTGCAGTGGCATAATCATGGCTCACTGCACACTCAACGTTCTGGGCTCAAGTGGTCATCCCACCTCAGCCTACTGGCACACACCAAGACACCAGGATAACTTTTGTATTTTTTAATAGAGATAAGATTTCACTGTGTTGCCCAGGCTTGTCTCAAACTCAATCAATCTGCTTACCTTGGCTTCCCAAAGTGCTAGGATTACAAGCATGAGCCACAGCGCCCAGCTGTTTTCTTAAATACTATACTATCTTGGGGATAAAGCCTGTCATATATAGAATTTTTAAAAGAGAAGCAGAGGCCGGCTGTGGTGGCTCACACCTGTAATCCCAGCACTTTGGGAGGCCGAGGTGGGTGGATCATGAGGTCAGACATTTGAGACCAGCCTGGCTAGCTTGGTGAAACCCCATCTCTACTAAAAATACAAAAAATTAGCCTGGCATGGTGGCACGCACGTGTAATTCCAGCTACTCGGGAGGCTGAGGCAGGAGAATTGCTTGAACCTGGGAGGCGGAGGTTGCAGTGAGCCAGTCACACCACTGCACTCCAGCCTGGACAACAGAGCTCCATCTCAAAAAAAAAAAAAAAAAAAAAGAAGTAGAATTTAATCCACCATGCCTTAACTGTACTAATTTTAAATGAGTCATTTGTTCAGAGAATAGACAGGAAAATAAGTTATGTGTATGAAGAATAATTATAGTCTTTCTGCAGCATGGGAGAGGTAAACATCCTTTTAAAAGTGATAGATGGCAATCAAATAACAATAAGAGACAGAAAAACAAATAAAAATAATAAATAAATAAAACAAAAATAAAGTAGCACAATAGTAAAAATACTCTTTTTACTTAATGTATATTCTACTCAAGGAGACAGACAATAAACACATAAGTTTTTTAAAAACTTAATAATTTCAGGTGATAAATGTAAAAGGGAATAAAAACAGGGTGTTTAATAAAGAGTGAGGGGCAACATTCAAAGGATGATTATGGAAGGCTCCTCTGAGACAGTGACATTGAGGTGAAGTCTGAATGGCTACAAGAACAATGGAAAGTACGAAGACCTGGAGGCATAAATGAACTTAAGGTGTGTAAAGAATACTAAGTCCAATGTGCTTGGACAGTGATGCATGCTGGGAAGAATAGGATGAAATGAAGTTGGGGAAGTAGCCAGAAGCAAATCATATGTGATCTTTATGCATAGACAAGCAATTAGGATCATATTCTCTTGTCAATGAAAAAGATGCTCAGTGCACTTGAGACATAAAAAGGTCTAATATTTTTGTAAAGATTTTAATCAAAGCAGTTAAATCTTAAAAAAAAAATAGTCATTTCTTAAGAGTTATTTCTGCTGGGAGCAGTGGCTCATGCCTGTAATCCCAGCACTTTGGGAGGCCAAGGCAGGAGGATTGCTTGAACCTAGGAGTACGAGACCAGCCTGGGAAACATAGTGAGACACAGTCTCTACAAAAATTTGAAAAAAAAAAATTCTACTTATCAGAAAAACAATCTGTGTGAAATAACAGAATTAGAGATCCTTGTTAAATAAGGCCTTAAAGGGTTGAATATTTTTATAGGATATAAACCTATCTTTAACCTATCTTATTTTATAGGTTTAAACCTATTTTATAGGTTTAAAGATAATTTTAGAAGGAAATATGTTTGTACGATCATTGTTTTGGGTGTTTTCTAAATCCCTGCTACTCTTATAACCCTATTGCTTCACCTTTTCTAGTCAGATACTGGAGCCACTAATATCCTGATTCCTAAACAAAGAAACAAACTAAACAAAGCAACAATAGCAAAAGACAGAATTAAGTGAGAATCAATTGTTCTTAATCTTTTGGACTTGGTGTTCTGGACCTATAAGCTTTAGGCTAAGCCTTAGCAGGTGATGGTAGTGGGGACTACTCCCTGGGATGGATCATGGCCATCTCTTAGTTTTTTTGAGTAGCGGCTTTGGACCGTGGTGAAATGTAAGAGCGATCATACAATTAGATTTAGCATAATCTAACAGTCAAGGGTAAGATTTGTGGCTGCTGCCATCCAGCTTTCAATGTGGTCCTCTAATTTTGTGTGAGCTAACATGGCATAGGATAGTATATCCTAAGATGTGTCTAAACAAAGTGACATCGAAGATAATTTGGAGTGGAATGAGGAAAACCTTTTAATTTTAGGTACATGTATTAATTTTAATGCATATCATGAACAAAATAAGTTATTAATCAATCAAACCAAGAATTAATCAATCAAACCAAGGATAGACATTCATGTTTGTGAAAAGCCCAAGCCAATATGTTTAAACTGAAGTAATATCAAATATGACAAAAAATTGTCAGTGTTATAGCTGAATGATGGAAAATTGAGAAATGATACCATTGACCTAACACAGACGTCAAATTGAAATTCTGGCTTGTAACTTCCTAGTTATGTATGACTCTGGAAAATCACTTTAATCTCTGAGGGGCCACTTTTTATAAAATGGGGTAAATAATGTAAATGAAATCATTCGTTTAAAGACATTAACAGAGCTCCTGTCCCATGGGTAAGTACCCCAAAATTAGTAGTTGTTATCACTATTTTCTATCACAGTGGGCTCCTTACGGCCAAGAATTGTGTTTTGTACCACTACATTCCCAGAATCTAGCCCAGTGTCTAGCAGTCAGTGAATGTTTTTGAATGAATGGAATACTGGATGAATATATGAATGAGAATACTCTATTTGAACTTATTAATACGTCAAGTTAATTTGACTTTTTCTCCATTTTTATTAATTTAGTGTAGTAAATATTTTAGGTGCCTACTATTTACTAAGGACTGTTTTAGGTTGATGATTGTTGCCTTCAAAGACTTCACAATATATCCTGCAAAATATTTCCAACACAGGCAAAGTATATTAATCTATTCTTGTACCACAACAAAGAAATACCCCAAGCTGGGTAATTTATAAAGGAAAGAAGTTTAATTGACTCACAGTTCCACATGGCTGGAGAAGCCTCAGGAAACTTACAGTCATGGTGGAAGGGAAAGCAGGCACATCTTACATGGCAGCAGGCCAAGAGAGCATGTGAAGGAAGTGAAGCAGGAAGAGCCCCTTATAAAACCATCAGATTTTGTGAGAACTCACTCACTATCATGAGAACAGCATGGGGAAAACCACCCGCATGATCTAATCACCTCCCACCAGGTCCCCCTTCAACACATGAGGATTATGGGGATTACAATTCAAGATGAGATTTGGGTGTGGACACAGCAAAACCATATCACAAGGGTTAGAAAAACAGCAAGAAGGTCACATAAATTTGAAAAATTACCAAGTGTTTAATATTTCTGGCATAATTTAAATTTCTGTAGTCCCTATAAGCTTATTGGTACTGAAGAAGTTACTTAAAATTAATATTCTAATTCTGATGCTTCTTCCTACCTTATGGTAAGTACCTTAGACTTCCAGACTCTCTAATTGATATGGCCCTTGGCAACCTAGGTATGTCTGAGATTAATCAAGTATTGTCTCAGATGTGCTTATAAGAAACTCTGTTTCAAAGGTTCTGCACTTGCTTTATTGGGCATAGCAGACTCCTCTGACAGGCTGTAGGTGGCTTGTCAACATCTCACTGGATGCTATGCCATTGCTGCTTCAACAAATACCATGTTATCTATTGCTGCTTCTTCATACTCCATAACTCCCTATCAGCTGTCACAGTTCTTCCAGCTGCAGAAAGCACAATTACTATTGCACCAGGCAGTACCAGAAACACCCTGAATCCTCATAGTGTTCCAGGTGGGACACATTCTGTGGCAAAATGGGCAATAAAGGTGATTTTCTCTCCTCTGATCAAGAAATATTGTTAGCTAATGTTTTACAGTTTCTTCAAGTTCAAGAGAACAGTTGAAGAGATGGTCAATGTGTTATATTTGAAATAACTTCTCAGCTCCTATAACTAGGGCATTTTTACTAGATCAAGTCATTTGTGAGCTCACTGGCCCTCTAAGTCTTCTGCTCAAGAGACCTTGCTAAGTTATCACACATGCCTGAACTTCTGCCCTGGACACAACCTGGACTTAATTTGTAATCGCTGTTTTCTTGCAACATTATATATGGTAAGAAAAGTGACAAGAGTTGGCTTTGAAGAAGTAGGCAATGGCTGTATCATTCAGCTTAAGTTTCTATTGTGAATATCATTGAAGCAGGGAAGTAACTAATCAGAATTTAATATTAGATACCTCCTTTTGGAAGGGTTATGGAAGAGATTGGAAATAACTAGAAGCAAAGAGTATAACCATCATATAAGTGAGAAAAATTATAATGTGAAGCGATCTATTTGGTAGGTAAATAGTACTTAAAAAGAACAGAATTTGGTACTAACCCAATAAAGGAAGTGAAGAAAAATGAGAAGTTAAAGGTGACTGCCATCTTTCTGATCACCTTGCTGAAGTCAGTGTAGTAAGGTAGTTAAATGTGTAGTTTCTGAAGGTAGAATACTTGCCTTTACTACTTACTAGATGTGTGACCTTGGGTAAGTTACTTACCCTTGTTCTTTATCAAATAATATTAATAGTAATTACTTCATAGGACTTTTGTGAACATTGAGTTAATATTTGTAACTACTTAGAACAATGAATGGCACTTAATAAACATTTAGTAAGTTTTAGTTACTGCTGGTTGTACTTTGTAATTAATCATAATACTTATTGTTTCAGTATTATCAGTGGGATGGTGGTGGTACCGCTAACTAGAATAGGTAAATGAAGAGGAAAAGAAAGTTGGAAAGCTAAGGTAGTAGTACTTCAATTTTAGATTTACTGAGTCTGAGGGCCACTCGTGTATCTAAGTAGCAGTATACAGCAAGCTATAACTGGAGCTCTAGTGCGACACTGGCTAGAAGAAAGTGAGAATGCAAGACTGCCTTCTAAAAGGCTGGGGTACTAAGTAGAAACCAGTGCATTCAGGAATACATGAAGTGAGACTATGGGGATAGGATGTTTAGCCTATTCTATCAAGAAATTGTAGAATGAGATGGCAAATGGGTATGACAATAGCCAGATAAAAGGAGATTACTTAAAAATAATTTTTAAAAATTTAAATAAAATGGGATAGATTTAATATCTACAGACTGAATTTATACAAAGCCAGAAGAGGGGTAGGAGAGGCATAAACAAAAATCACAATGAAAACTAATAAATACTAATGATTTACTAATAGAAAAACATGTTGATTTTGTGCCAGCCACTGTTCTAAGCACTTACATGCATTATCTTTATAGATCCTCAGAACCAAGCAAGATTGGTACTAGAAGAGAAAGCATGAGGTGTAAGAGGCTAAGCTGGAGCGGGTAGCCTTGAACCAAGTACTGTCTGGTACCCAAGTTCATATTTTTAAGCACTGTGCTATTTTGCCTTCCATACTTTGAATAAAAAGGTTAATGGATAAGGATCATAAAAACATTAGTGGGGGTTAGAATTGAGAACACAAATGGAAAAATCAAGAACATAAAATAGTTGAGGATATGGTTTAAGAATCATTGGATTGGGTTAGAAAGGAAGATATTGAGTAAGAGGATATAGAAAACAGATTTCTCATAGCTCTTCCCTTGTGGAAATAAAAATGACATTATTGGTATTAAAAATATCTGAATTCAAACATTCAGTTGTCAAACACCAATCATCAAACAAGTTTAATTACTTACTTTTTCAAAAATAGCTAAATGTGTTGGTTTTCTTGAGAAAGTGCTAAGACTCTTTTGGCAAGGAGTGATATTTAAAAGTAATAATCCTTTGAAAGTGATATTTAAAAGTAATAATCCTTTTTTTCTTATTCAGAGCCTACTCAGATGTGAGTCCATTTATCTACACTGGTTTTAGGCAGGAAATCCAGTGAGATTTACTGGTGTCTCTATTATTTTTCCCACAAAAGTTTGAGTGTGGTTAATGGTGTAATTGTTAGCAGAAACTTTTTTCTTACAGCAGTGTTGGTGGGCTTTAAAATCTCTTGCACTTATCTTTTTTCCTTCTTGCTTTTAGCACTGCAGTATTTTCTTGATGGAAAAAAATCCCTATTGATTCATACCAGGCTTATAAAACGGAATGTGTGCTTCTACTTTTTACAGGCAAATGAAATAGAATGATTATAAACAATGAACTTGCCAATGTGATACTGCTAATCAGTTTGTTTAAATAAAACCCAAATCATGTGCCAGATACCTGCCATCTTGTGAAGGAACAGTTTATGTTCTTTGTATGTGGCCAGGTTTTATTCCCCAGAGATTTGATGCTATGAGGCTGGAATTCAACTTGTATGTGGTTGGAATGATATTAAGTCCTAGACACTCTGCCAGAACATATCTTTCCAAACAGGTGGGAAAATGAGGTGAGGTGGAAAGAACTCTGCAGTGATGCAGAAGAAATGCATAAATATATTTATTTTTTATAATATCCTTTCAAAAATCTCAGCTTTTTAACAATTACTCAACTAGATACCAAGGTTAAGAAGTTCTCATTACCTACTTTAACACAATAGAGAGGACATAGTTCAATATTTGTAAATATTAATTTTTATGAATTTTGACATGCATTTCATGAATCTATACACAGTTAATTCATTTTGTTTTGCCTCTGTTAAAAAGACATTTATCCTTTAAAGAAACCTATGGCACAGAAAATTTCTCTTAGAAATGCAAAGAAATAAATTATCTCTCTGCTTTTACACACGACACTGAGCTGTTTTTTAAGTGGAATAGAGATAAATACCTTACCAAATGTCTGAAATGTTGACATCAGTGCAGATTAATCTGCATGTCTGTGGTGAATATTAGATCATTCTAGAACACTGGGCTCAGATAAGACCATACAACTATTTATATTTGTCCCTTTTAAAATTATTACTATTTGGGTAAATTCCAAAATTTTATTGAATACTTTTTCCTGGCCTTCTAGCCTCACAATGTCTGCTAAGTAAAAGAATGTGTCTCTGCAAATATTTCACATTTTGTATTTTCAAAAGTAAGCATATGGGTTCTCAATAAAGTTAGCCTATATTAAGCATTTCATTCTAGTTAATTGCTAGCAAGGTTTAAAACCTTGTATTATGTAACAAATGTCAGAAAAACTCAAAACAATTCCAATCAAATCTGTGTTCTGATTTGTGGCGTATCTCTGTAGTACTTGGAAAAGATGACATAGTGAAAGAAAAAATGCTTAACTTTCTGGAAAGATATCATGGAAATAAACTGTGCTAATGCCATCCTTCATAAGATCAACCTCCAGCTCTTCATATATGCAGCTGTCTCTTACTTGAGTCTATTTCAACTTCCATGACCCTGTCTTGACTTTGTGAGACTGGAGGGGAATCTCGACTTGCTCCTTAACATATACATAGCATATGTCTATTTAATAAAGAAGCTAGTGACATCTTGCTTGCTAAATTTTAACCTCAGGTAACATCTATAGTTCTCTTGTTCACTAAACTGAAATCTCTATTCATTTGAACCTGGATCTGCTGACCCAACTAGTCTCTGTAACTAAGAATCTGTTATCTCAGCTGAAATGTTGGTGTCTGAAAGACTGACGAAAAGAATAATCTACCTTGCCTTATCTATCTTGTTAAAGACAATGATGTGCTAATATGGTCCCTAGATTATCGAAATGACACTGATAATAAGCATGTCTTTAGTCCTTTTGTGCAGAATACTAGCATCTTTCTTGTGACCAAGACTGAAAATATTAAGAAATAGGGCTGGATTTGCTTTAAAGGCAGAAGTGTACAGTAACAAGAGACAAGATAGAGCCAAAGACTAGGAGGTGGGACTCAGAAGAGTAGCTGTGGTCTCTTTCTTACACATTTTCCTGAATTTAAATTGTTTCTGCTTATATTTTGGTGGTTTTAAAGATTGTGAGGTATTTTTTTTTTTTTTGCTTAAAAATAACTGCAATGAAAGCACTGAATATGCTGTGTAGTTCTTGATATTCAGAGCCCTCTATACAATATACTATTCTACTTTTCCATCCCTTTCTCCCATTCTTCCCTGAAAGTACACAATTTTACCATCCAACATAAATATTTTCCTCCAAGCATGTTATCCTTTTACACCATCCTGCCTTTCCTCTTCTATTTCTATGTCTTAGCTCATCTTCAGCTGACAATTTCCAGTCTACTGCTTATTCAGATTAAGAATAATTAAGAAACCAGCGTCTGGGGAAGGGAAGGAAGTAGAAAGTGTAGATTTTCCTTTTAAATGTTTGTGAAAAGGAGGAGGAAGATGAGATGACATTGAGAAGCCTTAGGGATGATTTTCTTTGTTTTATTTTTTGCCTTTATGGATAAACGTAGAATTTTGCTTTAGACTAAGAAAAAGAAATTAATAGTAGAGAAGAGAAGATTGTATGATCTGGGAAAAAAAGGAGTTTTGATAGAAAAAACCTGGAGGAGGCAGCAATACATGGAATCAAGAGTAAGAATGGGTGTGTATTTAGAATCCAGGTGGCATATGACAAGGCTGGAAAGATATGATGGAAAGTTGTTCATATACTATTGGAAGTATGAGGAATAAATAAATGAAGATAAAGATGGGGGAAAGTCGAAGAATTTGAGCAAACTCATGTATGATGGCCTGCATCATTTTAATAATATCAACTGCTGAGAATGAGAAATGCAGGGTTGGAGGTGGTCACGTAAGAAGAGTAGAAAAGGCCTGGAAGAGCTATCACAGGAAATAAGGTAGGTTGTCAGCCGAATTTAAGGAATGCAGAGTTAAATTGAAGACCTACTTAAGATTAGATACATATAGAGATGATGCAAGTTGCATTTAAGAAATCTCATATTTTGTTCACGCCTATGGATACTATGTGATACATTTTACAGTTACTTTACGGTTAAGTTTATAATAGATATAGCAGATAATGGGCATAATTATATGTCAGTGTTATTACTGGCAAAAGATCAAACATTCCTGAAATTTGCAGAAGCAACATTCCTTTCTTGACATTTAATTATAATAAAATGAATAAATATTGGTTACCAAAACAATCTAATATAATACCAGCTCTGACTGTTCTAGATAGAACTATGTCTGCAAACATAGCAAGCACTTTTGGAGGTTTCAGACAATTCTAATGTTTTCTGTTTCATAAATGTTGATATATATGATTTTTGTATTATGTAAATTGTCAATTTAGAACTGGGCCTCCAGTGTTAAATGGTAATTTTTACCATTTCAGATATGATAATAGAAATTGGGTAAGGCTCAGCCACATTTTCTGTGGAAAGGATAGCATAGAGCTATTACCCTTAGGCCTTTACTATAGGATAAAGTAGAAACTGCTGATAACAATAAAGTCAGGAGTAGTGCAGGCACTGGAGGGATAAAAGTGCTAGCAGTTTTGTCTTGGAAAGAAGAGAGAAAAACATGACCTTCTCTTTGCCTGTATCTCCAATTACATTAAATAATATAATAGTAACTGCTGAAAGAAATTCACCCCCAACATTTCTAATTGCTTAAACAACTAGAAACTTATTGCTCACAAAATGCCCCTGAGCAATTCCAGATTATTGAAAAGTAGGTGATACTCTGTTTCACTCAGTCATTCAGGGGCCCAGGTTAATGGAATCTCTGCCAACTTTAGCACATGGCTGCCAAGGTGGTATAGTTGTTTCCTTCCAATGAAAGAATGAGAAAGATCATGGATGTTGGTGGATGGATATGATTAAATAAACATATAAGCTAGCCTAAAAATGTTGCATCCTGCTGAAACTAGCATTCCATTATCCAGAACCCTGTCACGTGGCCAAATCTGATTGTAAGAGAAACTTTAATCTTGTCGTGTGTCCAAGAAAAGAGGAAAAGGAGTTTGGAACAATTCTGTTCCATTATCAGTGCCAGACTAACTGCTGAGTAAGAGTTGTGGGAACAGAACTGGTCTATTGATCTAACAGGGAAAGGCATCTTCTATCTAACCCCAATCTCCACTTAATGGTTGGGAACACTGGACTGCTTTCCTTCTATTTAGTTGTTGCTTGAATGCAATTTTTAAATTAAAAAATCAGCAATTAACCTAATTATCTAACAATTGGAGACTGATGAATATAATTAGAATTTACCTACTCAACGGCATTACTATAAATGACCTTTATGATGATAAAGTGGTGACATGGAACATTGTTGTGATTAACACAAGACACAAAGTTTTATCTCCACTATGATTGTTAACAGTAAAAAATAATGAGTGTGTTTTAACTAGGGAGCATATGAATATTTAATTTAGTGAAATCTTCAATTTATTTGAATTGTAAAAAATTTCTTCTACTGCTGCAATATTGATTATGCAATAAATCTTGCTTTTTAAATGCATACAACCTTCTCAGATGTGTTGAAGTGCATATGTTAAGGTACGGTAATATATCATTAACTAGCTGCTATGGAATGTTCTATATTCAGATTATACTTCCTTTATAACGACAATTTGACTTCAAATGTAGGCTCTTATAAGCAAGTATACCTACTTGCTTATATTTTCTTATATTTGCTAAATATTTTCTGATATTTGAGAGTTGGGTTTATGCAAACATACCCTAAACATCGAAAGTTTTAAGTAAAACAAATGAGGATGTTCCAGAACCCCCCTGTATTGTCTAAGTATTAAATGAAAAAAAAAATCCCACTTATATTAAATCTTGGCCTATCCAGCTAGAATAAACTTCAAAGTTTCAAAGAAACCAAAGGAATGGTTTTTTGGGGGGTAAAATATGAATTTAAATCAGGTTTAAAATTATTATCCTCTTTTCTCCTAATACTTTCCCAACATAAACACATGCAAACTCCTGATAATCATAGACATTGATACATGAAATTATAGCCAGAGTAATTATAAAGAGAAAATTATTAAAATTTTGTAGATACATTAAACTGCTTCCTACTGAGAGACAAAAAGTTATATGTGTGTGTGAATATCTATGTATATATTTGTATATGTGTGATGCATGTTTTAGCATACATTTAAAACTGAGTTTTCTAGTTTCCCTTTGTCCTGGCACCAATTTGTTAGAGTGATATTTATTGAATGGGCTTATGGCCATCAGTTTTGACATTTCTGTATCTGATTAGATATACATATGGGCTCTTAAGAAAGCTGCTCTTGAGCTTTAGTATAAATAAGAATTAACTGGGTCATTTATTAAAAGTTTAGGTTCCTAATGCAATAAAATTGGAAGTAGGCGTGAATATACATTTATAAGTACCGCCCCTCTCCCCACAAAGTGCTTGATTCATGAATCACACAATAGGGAACACTGCCTCAAGTTGCCAATAAAGGCTTTGTAGGACTGTTGGACTCTTGTATCCTCTTATGTCAAGACTTAAGCAAAGTGCTTTTTCTGAAAATAAGATTTTGTACCTTTCCAGATTTATGTTTAATCTTCTATAGTAACACATGGGGACCCTGACCAGTAACCCAGACCTGTTTTGCCTTTAAGTGCAAAACATCTAAATTTTAGAACAGGGGCTGGAATATTATGACAGCCTGTTGGCCAAATCTCTTTCTTCTGCTACCTATTTTTGTAGGGCCCATGAGATGAGACTGGTTTTTAAGTGTTGAAATGGTTAAGAAATAATCAAAAGAAGAAGAATATTTTATGACACATGAAAATTATATTCAAATTTTAGTGTCCATAAATAAAGTTGTATTAAAATGCAGCCATGCTCATCTGTTTATGTATCATCTATGGCTGTTTATGCACTATAATGACAATGTTAAGAAACCACCACTGAGACCGTATCTGGTGCTCTCATTACTGCTCAATACTACTAAGTACACTATCCATCAAGTGACACAATTATAATTCCACAGTGTTTAAAGTGCCACACATAGTCATAACACACCATAAGCAAAACATATTTATTATGCAGAGACATTACAGTCATTGTTTATCTTTAGGAAATACACAAACTCTTTATTACTGTAGCCCAATACCTCACCTTGCCAAGTATTTTGTTATTTCATAATGCTTCTTACTTCTCATCTGGTCTCAGGTATATAAAATCAATTCTAGCGTACCAAATGTTTCATTCAACTTCAGTGAGTGATTTATACATATGGCTACATTATAATTATCTGTGTAGCAAACACAAAATTGGGGTAAATGAGTATTCCATTGTAGTTCAAGAAAATAGACTTGCATATGTACTCATTTGTCCAATCAGCTCTAGCTGTGATGAATCAGTAATTCTTTGGAGGCAGGAAAATTCAGGAATCTGATGACGGAGTTTCTGAAGGTGCAAGCAACACAAATCAGGAACTTTCCATTCTCAACCATGAGGAACAATTAGTGCAAGCTTGATAGTTCTAAATCAGAAAATCAGGAGCCAGTATCAATAGAAATCAGGAATCTAGTAACTTCACTAGAATATCCAGGCTGCATCGGTTCAACAGCAAGTGCAAATCTTGGCATGTTTTCAAGTTAAGTTCCTTCATTTGTTTTGATTTTCATAGTTTGACCAGTAGATGGATACATAATGTTTCCCTGATAGATTTCAATCAATTCTTCCTTTTGGGATGGCTAGTAAAGGACTGATCAATCTATGCTTTACATTCTTACATCTTTGTTTCTTTGCAGACCACCTAGATAAGAGTTTAATCCTAGTAAGAAACAGAGGCATTCTTTGTCCTTTTGCTCTTTATGTAAATATATTCCAGATTCATTCTGCTTTACTGAATGTAAGTAAAACTGAGTCCAACATTCCATGTGATGCCTGGCATTTTCTTTGTTTGCTTCAGTGTATCATTTCCAGTTGAATTATACTCTTCGTACACAAATTCAATTGGAAAAGGCTCTTGGTTGGTATTTTTCTTAGAAGGTATGCTAAGATTATATTTTAAGCTAGTGTTAAAATATTTATGAAAAAGTGCCTTTCGTGTTAATATTTTTAACATACTGAAAGTGAGTACATATGCATCTGTTCAAACAGCTTTCAATGGAAAGAGTCACTTGGACAATTTTCAGAGTTGTTATACTATGAGCTCTCTCTGCTTATGACCACTCACACACAAAAACAATGCAAATAATAATGTAGTTAAGAGCAAATAAAATTTAAAGCTGATGCATTATAAAAAAATGCTCTCAAATGCAAACTTTTAGTTACCAATAAGCAAAAGTACAACATGAAATATTAAAATTGATAACTATAAGCATTGTTTACAAATGTAAAGAAGAACATATTTAAAGATTAATATAGGGAACCAGATTATGTTTAGTTTGTCATCTAATCTGTAGAATATCATCTTAAAAACAGCAAAAGTCACACAAAATAAATATCAGCTGAGTTTTTACTATTACAAATACTGTGGCTATTAACACTTTAACTTTTCTCAATAGTTGGAAAAAGCATGCTAAATCAAAATGAGCCCAATAAATGTTAAAACTAAGACAAATATATTTCTATAGTGAAAACCCTTTTATGATAAGGTATTAGTCAGTAACTAGAGAAACTCATTTTTCTTTTCAGAGTTCAGCTGTTTTATTCACCCACATGTTTTACATTTGTAAAGGATGTGGCTTCTTTGAAAGACATTTTGGCTTACATCCTTGCTGTTGTATGAATAAATGAAAGCAAATCATGCTGTTGTAAAGTATAAAGACAAAAAATTTGCCAAGGTTGCAAACAAGTATAAGCCTGTAATACATGTAAATAATCTGGATTAAATATCAGGGTTGTCAGAAACATAGTTACAAAGTGCTGCTCCCTGCTTGATATAAGTCATTACTGCTATGTTTAAGAACCTTTATTGAGCACGTTTCTTCCTAAGTTTGAGCTGCTGTATCAACCTGAAGGAGCCAATGCTTCACCTACTCCCTTAGGAGTTCAGATGCTGGACAATCTGATTCAGCAAAGGCTCACACTGTTCTGTCATTCATAAAGTAGATAAAATGTAACACGAACACCGATCAGGTCCTTGAGGTCACTAGGCACAGTGTGGAACAGACTGGTTGAACCAGAGGTTTGTTTTGTTAAATCAACACCTTGCATAGTAATTTTGATTTCGCTGATGTTGCTGCAATGTGCAAAAACCTGGGGACGTTACTTCAACATTGTGGGAGCACAAAGCATATCTGAGGAAAGAAGGGAGGTGGTAAGGGCATTTCAACCAATGAATAATGGGAGCTCTCATTTTCTTTAAAATTCTTTTAACATAATACTTTTTAAAAAGTAATATGAATTTCAAGACAGAAGAATGTAATAGCTAAGAGCATTGGCTCTAGAGTAAGTTCTAAGTCTTAAAGCTGTGTGATCCAGGGCAACCTGCTTATTATCTGTATGCCTCAATTTATTCATCCATAAAGTGGGAATAATACTAGCAAATGTAGCTGAAAGAAAATATGTAGAATTAGAAATTGAGGTTCAAAGGGGGAAGAAGTTCTGTAACCAGTTGTCTCCAGGCTTGAAAAATCAGAAATGTGAACTAGGAGAGGATTTCTTCTGAGCCTTAGTATTTAAAGACCCAGAGTGAAAGCAGGTGAACTCATTTGTTTTCTCATTGGCCAGGATGGCAGAGGATAATAGGATCAACTTGGTCCAAGGAAAGCAACATGCAGAAACCAGAAAAGGAAATTAGATTTCTTCCCTAAGAATTCCAGAAAGGATGCCAGAAAAAGACAAGTTTGTGATTGAAAGAAGAAAGCTCAAATAAACACACTAAGAGGGAGATTTGATTTCAACTCTGCCACTAAATGTTTGGGTGATTAGGACAAGTAACAAGTCTCTCATAACGTGGGCTTTTTCTTTTCTTTTCTTTTCTTTTTCTTTTTTTTAAAGTAAGTTGGAATGTCAAGCATTACAGATTGATGGCCTGGGACAAATTCACATACGAGAAATAAGACTTTTTTTTTTTTTTCTGTCCATGGTGTTTAAAAGATTTTGAATTCAAAATCCTTAAGAGGAAGCATACATTCCCTGATTCTACCAGTGTTCCAACTACATCATCCCTCATCCCCTTTACTCACTCACTTACTTCAGCCCTGACAGCATTTGAGCTTGAAACTTCTCTACCTCTCATTCTACTTTTTTTTACTCACTCTAAAATTCCATCAGACCGTACACATAATGATACAATGAACACTAATACTGGCTGATTATTGGGCTCCTTTTTTGTACCTGGGACTTCACAAACAAATCTCTAAGCCTCAAAACAACCTTAAAGAGTAGTGTAAGGAACATGGCTGTGCTTTGGTCAAGGATAGGCCCAGGTAAACATCCAGAGTGACTCAGCGAGTTTAGAGCACAGGCGTATAACTCCTCTTGTTATCACACCCATGTAGCCATAACATGGGAAGGCTCATCATTTGGCACTAAGCCTCTGTTGTCTGTAAAAGGTATAATTGCCCTGCTGACACTACACAGGCACACTTGTGCCCAGAAAGAGAAAGAACAGTCAGAAAAACTGGAGAGTGGGGAGGCAGGACACAGCACTGCTCAGCTCATGCCCAGAGAGAGAAAGAGTTAAGCTGCTGACCCTGAAAGCAGGGGAGAGCCGGCTGTTCAGTTGTGTGTGGGAGCTGCTGGACTAAGTAGCCAAGACAAGGTGAACAGTGTGAGAGAGCTAGTGTGGGTGAGCTGCTCAGAGGAGCCACAGAGCTGGAGCAGACAGCTGAGACAAGGTGGACAGTGTGAGAGAGCTAGTGTAAGTAAGCTGCTGATGAGAGCTGCTGCTGAATAAACTCATCTTTCACCTGCCTACAGCCCCACTGAGTGTTCATTCAGCTATCTGCTTATCCACCCCTCCCCTCGGACCTCAGTATGGGCTGGAACCTGGACCTAGGCATGACAACTGGTGTAGTTGTAGACCCAACAGGTAGATAACATTATATTTATTTTACGGATGAGGAAACTGGGGCGGAGGGATGTTGAGTGACTTGTCTTAGGGTACATAGCTTGTGAGCAGCAGGGCCAGGGTCCTAACTCCCAGCTAACTGGAACCAAGACTGACATTCTTTCTGTTACACCATGCTTTGTTATGCTATTTAAAAAAAAGTATTTAGCTATCTGGGAGATGTTCTGATCCAGAATGCCCTATTTTTGAATTATGCTGGAGAAATGAGTTGCTTCCATTCATCAAATGAGGCAACTTCAAGATTAGGCCCTCCAAGTATGCTTAAGAGACATTTCACCCAAACATTGTGGAATACAAGTTCTATGAATTGATTCTGCTCTTTTACAACAGATAAAAATGTGCAGCTGGAGTTATCTCAGTGTTTAAAATTGCATCCTTTGCTTGCATTTCTAAAATGGAGTCTCCTTCCTGGTTACTTTCTAATGTTAGCTGCTAGGAGGCAATACTTACCTAGCTCATGATGTACTGCCAAGTGCACGTATCTCAAAAGTGTAATTAAGCTAAGCATCTGGTGGGTTTACACATGCTGAGGCCATGGTTATGAGGTAAACTTCTTGAAGGCTAATGGTGCAAGTCACTAACAACATGCTACATTATGTATTTAAGGCATTTGGTTACTGTCCAACAGCCATACTCTCCTCAGAACCATTCCTTCTCAGCATCTGCTCCTTAAATACCATCTGAATTACAATTGTAGCGTACTGAGAAAAAGAAGTGTTACTATTCATATTACAAAGCCAATACAGCTGAGATAAAGCAGATTAGCTTCATTTTACCTCAAGTTTCAACAAAAACTTCAGATAAGTACTAATTTCAGAATCCAGGTTGTATGTGATACCATAAAGCATGACAAAGACTAACTAATAATGGCAAATTGGCTTCATTTCTTAGCTACTAGCTTGAGCTTGTAGTGCTGGCTGAATGAAAAATCTTGTTTTGACTTGAGTGAATTAAATGTGTAAGTCAACAATGGTGACTAATTGTATAATCCAAAATTAAGAATTTTTAATTATTTTCTTTACTAAGATGAGTAAACTCAACTTTCAAATCAACAACTCAATATATTATAATGTGTCTAAAGACTTTTAAAAAAATCACATACAGAAATGAATTAGTATGTTTTTTCCCTTCCATAATAGCTGGATTAATTCAACTAATCAGTGAATGGTGTGCCATAAAATGATCTGTTGACTTTTAGATTTTAAAAAAATTGTACTGTAAGTGCCCATATTTATATATCTGAAGACTGTTTTTCATAATCTGACCAATATTTTGCTTCAAACCTGCAAATAGAGATTTCTTTGTGTCTCCATTTCCTCATCTCTCTTAGTGGAGTGCCCTATTAGAACCCTGTTAAAGGGCTATCCTTTCATTCATTCATTTTTTGAGAGCATTTAGTATGTCAACCAGTGTGCTGGGTGCTGGGAACAGTGGTGAGCCAATCATTGAGTTAAGAGGCCAAGAGATGATGTAAAAACTAACCATTCAAGGGTATGTAGGAGTTAACCTAATAGACTGGAGATGAGAGGGCATTCCAACAGAGTAGAGAAGCAGAAGCAAAAGTATGTAGGTGAGAGATAGCACAGGAAACCCTCTCAGGAGGTTAGTGTTAATGGATCTTAAAGTAAAAAGAGAAAGGGAAAAGAGAGGAAGCTGTAGAGTTGGCCAAAGTTGGACTCTATTAACCCAATAGAACCCATGTAGGAGGCCATTGAAGAGCTGCAGTCCAGAGAATTGCACATCCAGCTGTGCAACATGCTGTTGTGTGCAGTTTTGAGAACTATCAAACTTTACAGTAAGATGCCAGGCAATAGACAACAATGGTCTGACCTAAACTGTTCTTATTCCATCATATTCCATAGAAAATAAATTGCTTTCTATAATGTGGGAGGCTATTAGAAGAATCCCACAAAGGCATCACCAATAGCAACAACAGTAATATCAGTGGCAACATCAGTAGCCATCAGAATTTATGCAGCACTTATTACAGGCCAGGCATTCTGCCAAGCACTTTACATGCTCGAGTGCAACCCTTACTACAACATTGTGAGTGAGGTGCTTTTATTATCCCCATGTTTAGAGATAGTCACACAACTAAGCAGTGGGTGAGGTAAGACTCAAAGCCAGATCTTCTTTAGAGCTATGGCGTTATTCACTATGCTATGCAACCAAGCTTATTTAATTTGTAACTTTAAATTTACATAGAATAATAAAGTAATGGCCTTCAGAATAATAACTGAAAAAAGTCCCTTCTAAAAGAATCGAAGTAAATGCACTTTGTGGCTGCTTTTGCATTTGGTTCATAAAGACATTTAACTTCCAGTTTATAATCATTTTAATGAATATTCAAACTCCAGGAAGAAGACTGCTGATGCTCAAGTAGAAGTAGGCCACAGAGCAGCCTCTATTAAACTTATGAGATAGTGGAATGTATATATATGTATAGCTTCAGCACTTCTTGCTTCTTCACCTTTATTCCTTGTTGAATTTTATCCTTCTGCCTATCTGTGATTTAATGCTGTCTCGCTCCTTGAGGGAAGAGTTATTTGAGAAACTGATTTGGAAAGCAATGTTTGCTAGTGACTTTATAGATCCTCCTCCCAGAGGATATTTTTATATGAAGTGTGGGCTATAGAGAGTACAGAGGAAAAGAGAGAGAAGCTTCCATAATACCTGGGAAGGGCTGCTTTGTGGAAGGACTAACTGTAATTTGTAAACAGTCATATGAGATGATGAATTTAAACATTGAAATCATACAGTAAATAGTCCTATTCAACTTCTGATTATACTTTGACTTGCATTGTGGTTAGATTGCCTGGAGAAAATTCTCTGGGTAAAGGACAAAGTACCCAAATACATGAACAGTTACAGTTCTCAGTGCTAATCCTTAAAATATTATCTGATTTTATCCATTATAGCTCCATGAACTTTGGTTAATGTGAGTCAGTTCTTAAGACACAAATCCACTTCCAGAATGCCAACAAATCAAATTTCTAACTCTGAAACTTTGAGAATAGACCTGGAGTCATGTTGAATCCATCAGGAAAACGCTCTGCTTTAACATTGGCAGTAATTTAGTTTTTTAGTTTTTTGTTTTTTTCATCATACCCATACCTTGCTACGTGCTCTTTCCCTTTGGAAACTACAAAAGTTGTTCAGAAAGCAAAATTGTAAGCATCCCAGAACTTGGAAAAGAGATGGAGTTTTGAGAAAGCAGAAAGCAGAATTTCTCATTACTTCCAGACCATACCATGTAGGAAAATTGAGCCCGTTTTGGAAATCTACTAATCATACTTCCGACATTGACTATTTTGTATGTTATTCCAGGAAAAAAATATCAATTCTGACACATGACAATTTCTTATAATTGCATTTAATCAAAGAGTTTATGTTAAAGCTACCTAGAGTTCTTACTGAATTCCACAGGGCTGACTCCTGGCACGTTTAGGAGTACCGATAGTCTTACTAAAACCTCATAATTTTCCAGGTAGTTCCCTGTCTTACCCAATAAATCTTAGTTTCTCTTCTCAAAAGTTATTAGACTTCCTGGGCAGAGTACCAAGTTGGGCAGATGTTTTGAAGATGTTCTGATCAATCCAAATTAGGAAATAGGTGTTTGAAGTTCACTATATAAACACAATGATTCTGAAACTTGGCTATGTGATTTGGTTGGAACATAGTAAAGAAATACAAAGCATTTTGCTGCCTCCATATAACCCAACCTTGTTTAAGAGAGGGGGAAAAAGAACAAGTTGGCTTACCTCAGATATGTTGATTTCCCTATAAATTCTGGCAATGCTTAGGTCTATTTGCTGCTGATAATAACAGATCAAGCAATACTTTCCACAAAAAGGTTTGTTTTGTTTTGCTGCTGATAATAACAGATCAAGCAATATTTTCCACAAAAAGATTTGTTTTGTTTTGTGATGGCAGAAATTTTTTTCTTGTTTCTGATGTGGTAATAGCAAACCTTTTAATTTCCTGAGGGTTGTCATAAATATTGCACTTCTGAAAGACCAAAATGGGTCTACACTTTGTGTTATCAAAGAAATATATTCAATTTATCATCAATTTAGTTAACATTATGGCATATGCTTTTTAGAAATAAAAAATTGTTTTCAAAAAACAAAAACTGGTTTAAAATATATAAAATGTGCGTTTTTCTTTTAAATGCATTTTCTCTTAAATATTGACTATATGAGTAAAGCACAAAGTCTTTTGTGCTATTGGCCATTTGATGGAATTTGATGATTTTTAAGACAACTGGCAGTTATCACCACCATTTCATTGATGGAAGTTTCAAATTAAGGGCTGTAATGCTGATAAATGTAGAGCAGTGTTCAAAAGTCAAGTCCAATATTGTTTTCATCAAACCTTCTTGAATTCGCCTTCATTTTAAGAATAACCATGGAAAAGCAAACTTTCAGTGTAAACAATTGTTATTTTTCTGGGAATCCAATTTGATTTTTAATATGTCTAAATCTGAAAAAAATCCTTCAAACTAACTAGGATAATGTTGATAGAATTGAAAGAATTCAGGAGTAGTTACCTAAAAGCTATAAACCCACAAATACAAATAAAGAAGAAAACAAAGCTTGCTCAGTAAAATAAGTACAGGGTAAGAAAATAGGGATAACAGTGTTAACAATCTTTTTAAAATGTTGAAGTGTTATATTATTGCAATATGACTTCCATGTGGATATCTTGCTTGCTCTTCCCGTGACCTCATGAGAGAAACAAGGCACATAGTATTTTCACTTTGCAGATGAGAAAAATGAGATGTAGAAAATGTACATAATCTATTGCCTGATAGCAAGTGAATGTCAATAAGGATAGTATTGATATATTCTATATATATCATAATATATTCTATAAGATATATCCTAATATATTCTATAAGACAGATCAATTTGGGCTTCAGTTGAGTTCACTGATGACACATGATACACCCATGGAAAAACACACACAATCAAATTGTGCCTTGCTTCAAAATATTCACTCCCAATGTGCAAGCTTACATTACATTTGTATGCATCCTTGTTCTTCCACTAACAAGCTAGATGATTTGGCTCTAGTTGTGATATATTTTGTAGCTTACTTCTTTATTTATAATGCAAATGAGCGCCCTGCCCCATTAAAGTGTGTACCACTGAGTGAAATTACATGATAAAGCACCTGTCTTTTATCATGGTACATAGGTACTTCTTTACAAACCAGTTTAGTTGAATCTGAATATGTATATACATAATGTATAGCTGTGGATTAGGGAGTCCTAGCTGGTTCCAAAGCAGTGCCAATTCAGATGATCTCTGATGGTCTGTGGTGATTGTCAGTGGTAGAGAGGTTGCCCAGGAATTGCAACCTACTGAAAACCTTTGAAGGAATGTTTTTTTCTAATTTTCTGGTGTCTACTTCAGACACAAGTTCTAGAGATGTCTCTGGCCCTAAATTTAAACCTGCACAACTATTGGGAAATGTATTCATTTACCCATTCATTTATTTAATATTTATTGAGTAACCAATGTTGTGTAAAACAATCTGCTCAGTGCTGAGGCTACACCAATGAATACGATAGATACGTTTTTCCTTTTTTATGAAGTTTTCAATATGTCAGGAAGAAATATAACCACACAATAACTATGAAAAAAATGTGATGAATACTATGATAGGGTAAACTAAGGTGGGGTGGTGACATAGGACCACTTAGAGGAGTATCTGACCTACCCTAAAAGGGATGGTCTCCCTTTGTAAGTGAGCATGTGTAAGCAGAAAACTGAAGGATGAGTTGAGTTTGGCTGCTTTTAAATAAGAGAAGAGAACCAGAACGTCTGGCAATGATTTTCTCTTGTACAGTTCCAGCTTCTCCCATGACATTTGAGATATACAAAGTCATATTTGAATGCTTTGTTGTGACCGCTGTTACTGGAAATAAATTCAGGTCAGCAGAAATCACATATGACTACTAGTCTTTTTCCAACTACTGGTAGAAAAAACATCTAAAGTCCTGAATTCCCCCAAAATGTATTCCAGACAGGCCTTTAAGTTATTTATGTCTCAGGATCATTGTTTCAAAAAATTACAAATGTCTCTTTATAGGAGAATGTATTAATAATTATGAAAACAAGAACGACTGTATATCCAATACCTGCTATGTGTCAAGAATGTTTTACATTCATTAGTTCTAATTTTATCAACAACCCAACTAGGTTGACATTTTTATCACCATTTTGTACAAGTAAAAACTGCAGGAAAAATAGTCTAATTCTCATTTTATCCTCTTAATTGTAAAGTTACACTTTTATAAAATATTAAATGTACAGATGTTTGCTAGTTGAAACATGACTTTCCCCATTTCACAAAGATGTTTTCATTATTGGTGACTGTAATTTTACAATCATTTTTAGTTTTACGATTATAATGTATATTAACTTTCTGGTATCTATTATTTTTCTCTCACTTCTCCTATGGTTTTATAGTTAGTAATAATAATGTCCTACTAACTGCTTGAAACCAGAGTATTTTTAGCTCAGAGAAAGGTAGCAAAGAACAGGGAAAGATGAAGATGATACACATTCTTGTTATTAGGAATCATCAGTATAGTTTTTCTGAGTAGGCTGTACAGAAATTTTGAGTAATACAATATGGCAATAGTGAAGTCTTTAGAACACTGTACTTAAAAATATGGATACAAAATCATAGGAGATTCTAGCAAAACTCAGGGAAGGAAAAGCATGGGAGAGTATCGTGTTCCTTCTGAGTCAAGGACCAGGTCTTTGACCTGGTATCTTTGGTATCTAATTATATTCAATATATTTTTGGTGAATTGAAGAAACTACAGAAGTAGGAGAAAGGATCTCTTTGATAAGCAATGTCCTTATCACTATTATTTTCATCAATGCAAACATATGGGAACTGTGCCTCTGTGTAGTATTTTGGAACAATTGTCAAGAGTAGATAATAGTAGTGGAAGTTTAGAGAGCTTAATGAAAGTAGAGAGAAGATTTAAAAAACATTGTAAGTGAAGACAAATATAAAAATAAAACCTAAAAATATATTACTATTTAAAAGGTTGATAATACATTAGGTCACAAATAAAGCATCAGTAAGTTTTATAAAGTATTACGACAACTCTCCAATCACAAAACAATACAATTAGAAATTACTGATCAAATTTTTAAAAAGTCCTTTCACCTGTAAATTAAAAATTTAAAAAAATCGTTAACTCTCAGGTGAAAAGGGAAAAACAAACTAAAATTAGAGGATTAAAAAACAAATGATAATAAAAATACTACATTTTAGGACCAATGACATATATTTAAACAGTAATTAGAGGAAAGTTCAAAGCACTAATGTGCTTTGAATGTCCATTGATGACAGATTGGATAAAGAAAATGTGGTACATATACACCATGGAATACTATGCAGCCATAAAAAAAGAACAAGATCGTGTCCTTTGCAGGAACATGAATGGAGTTTGGGGGCCATTATTCTTAGTAAACTAATGCAGGAACAGAAAACCAAATATCACATTTTCTTACTTATAAGTGGGAGCTAAATGATGAGAACATGTGGACAAATAGAAGGAAACAACAGACATTGGGACCCACTTGAGGAGGGTGGAGGGTGGAAGGGAAAGGATCAGAAAAAATACTGTCAGATACTAAGTTTAGTACCTGGGTGATGAAATAATCTGTACAAAAAACCCCCATGACATGAGTTAACCTATATAACAAACTTGAAAATGTATCCCTGAACCTAAAATAATAGTTAAAATAAACCTAAAAAAAAAATAAAGAATCTCAGTGACAACAGTTTTCAAGATAAACTCAAGTGCATTATTCTATGTTGACATTTTTGTTTCTCTTGGGTCTTAGGGTAATTCTATGCTTAACTTTATAGAAAACTACCAAACTGTTTCCCAAATGAATGTACCATTTGTATTCCCATTTGCAACGTATGTGAGTTCCACATCCTTGCCATTTCTACCTTAGCTACATCTCATAAATTCTGATATGTTGTGTTTTAATTTTATTAAATTAAAAACATTTTCCATTTTTGAAAAAGAAAGAAAGTGCTATATAAACTGCATGCTCTTTGTAAGCAGTTGCAGTTTTCCTGCCTAGGCTGCCATCACTCGGCCATGTGGTTTTGTCCAGCACACCACCACTGCAGTGTAGGTAAGGCCAGTATGTTGTCCACCTTGCCATCACTGGACTGTTTGTGAGATGTCTTGTCCAGCTCACCATCTTGTCCAGCCTACCATCACTGTACCACTTCTCTATGTAAGGCACTTCTCCTGTCCAGCCCACAGCCACTGGACTGTCTCCTCTGTATTTAAGCCCCTAATAAAACTCCATGTCTTGATAAAAAATAATGAACTGAATAAAATAACTGTTGTGACATTCAGTGTCAGAAAACAAAGGACACTGGTTTCTGAGAGATGGGAAACAAATAATATAAGCCCCGTGATTGTCCCAGATTATTGCCTGGACTATGTCTCTAGGATGCAGTGAGGATGGAGGAAACCAGGGAGAGCACTGAAGTCTCCTTGAGTTGAGGTGGAACTTTCAGTATCAGAAAGTCAAGGCATCTATGGTCACTGAGAAGTATGCTTGAAAAGAGTGAACGTCACAGACAAAAAGCAGCAGAGATCTAAAGAGGACCCCCCCTCAAGAACTGAGCTGAGTATCAGTGATACGTAAGAATAACTTACCTGGAGCAAGAGAGAATGAATTATCTGAAAGAATGAGACAGAATAATTGTTAAAAGTCAACACAGGGTCACCAACTAGATTGAAAAATCTCATAGTTCACAGAACATTACAGTACTCAGAGGGGTTTTGCCTCAGCAATGGAGAAAATTAATCCTAGATTGTCTCTAGCCCCACCTAACAAACCTTAAAAGTAAGACCTGAATGGTCTAACTACTCTTACTTTTAAGGTAGGATTAATTATAAGTAATTTTGCCATGTCCTTTTAAGTTAGGATTAGTTAAAAGTAATCTTACCATGTCCAAGAATAAAGCTCTTTTAAGCTTTATTAAAAGCAATTTTAAACCTACCTTTTAAGGTAGGATTAATTATAATTAATCTTACCATGTCCAAGAATAAAGCTCTCAAGGATATTTAAAGGAATAAAAAATTAAGTGCCTAAAAATATAAAATTCACAACTTTTAGAAATTGTTGGGAATACAGAGAAACAGGAAAATGCTACCCATAATAAATTCTTCTGAATAAGGAGAAAAATCAACCAAATGAAACCAACAGAAAATTGGTAAAGATGGTAGAATTAATGGTTCATGATATTAAAAGTTTTTATACCTATATTCCATATTCAAAAAATTAGATGAAAGTCTAAATGTGGCAAGTAAAGAATTGGAAGATATTTTTTAAATTACCCAAACTGAAATTCTAGAGATAGAAACTACAATGTTAGAAGTGAAAAATATACTGGATATAGCTAATAGTAGGGTAAGCATTAAACAAAAATGATTATTCAAGAATTAGCAGTCAAATCTTCAAAAATTAAACACAGAGAGAAGAGAATAAAGAAAATGTATACAGTATAAGTAAGCTAGGAGATAACTTCAAGCAATCTAATATACATATCATTTGAATCCAGAAAGGAAAGGCAGGAGACAGAATAAAAGAAGAAATAATGGCTGAAAATTTTCAAATTTGATGGAAATCCAAGAAGCTCAATGAATCCCAAATGTTAGAATCACAAAGAAAATTACATCAAGGAGTATTGTATTTGTTTTCTAGTGGTGTCATAACAAAATACCACAGACTGCACGGCTTAAACAAATGAAATTTATTTTCTCACAATTTTGGAAAGCTACATGTCTGAGATAAAGCTGGTAGCTGGTTGATTTTGAGGCTTCTCTCTTTGGCTTGTATCCCGTGTCTTAACATCATCTTCCCTCTGTAGCTTTGTGTGTCCTCATTTCCTCATCTTATAAGGGCACCTTATATGCCCTTATAAGGGCATCTTATATGTTAGATCAGTGCCCATCCTAATGACTTCATTTTAATCTAATTACCTCGTTAAGTACTCTATCTCTAAATACAATCATATTTTTGAGGTGCCAAGGATTAGGACTTCAACATATGAATTTTGGGGGGAACTCAATTCAGCCCATAACTCACATCAATATCAAATTACTTAAAACTAGTGATAAATAGAAAATTTTAAGAGAAATAGGAGAGGGAAGGGAAAATACATTTTATAGAGAGAAACAAGGTTAAGGCAAATTTTGGTAGGAAATTATGCAAGTTAGAAAACTGTGGAGCAACATCTTTAAAGACCAAAAAGAAAAAAACTGTCAACCTAGAATTCTTTACCCAATAAAATTGTCTTTCAAGAAAAAAGACAAAATAAAGATTCTGTCAAACCTACGAAATTAAAATACTTCAGCATACCTGCACTATAAAACCTGTCAAAGATGTCACTCAAGCAAAAAGTAAATTATGCCGGGTAGAATCCAAATCTAAATAAAGGAACAAAGAACATCAGAAATGGTAACTACATTGGTAAACAGAAAGACTTTTAAAAATTATTGAAATATCTGCAACATATAATGTCCTGTTTAAAGCAAAAATAATTTTACCATATATAGAAAATAATCGAGCCAGGCTCAGTGGCTCATGCCTGTAATCTCAGCACTTTGGGAGGCTGAGGTGGGCGGATCACCTGAGGTCAGGAGTTCAAGACCAGCCTGACCAACATGGTGAAACCCTGTCTCTACCAAAAATACAAAACTAGTCAGACGTGGTGGCGCATGGCTGTAATCCCAGCTACTCGAAAGGCTGAGGTAGGAGAATCGCTTGAACCCAGGAGGCGGAGGTTGCAGTGAGCCGAGATTGTGCCATTGCACTCCAGCCTGGGCAACAAGAGTGAAACTCCATCTCAAAAAAAAAAAAAAAAAAAAATAGAATAGGAAAAAAAAGAAAACCTGATAAACTGGACTTTATTAAAACTAAGGATGTCTGTTTTTCAAAAGACACTCTTAGTAGAATGAAAAGGCAAGCCACAAGCTAGGAAAAAAAAATACTTTCAAAGTATATATCATTTAAAAGACTTTTAAAACTCTCAAAACTTAATGATTAGAAAACAAAATATTCGGCCGGGCGCTGTGGCTCACGCCTGTAATCCCAGCACTTTGGGAGGCTGAGGCAGGCGGATCACGAGGTGAGGAGATCGAGACCATCCTGGCTAACACGGTGAAACCCCCTCTCTACTAAAAATACAAAAAATTAGCCGGGCGAGGTAGCGGGCGCCTGTAGTCCCAGCTACTTGAGAGGCTGAGGCAGGAGAATGGTGTGAACCCCGGGGGGCAGAGCCTGCAGTGAGCCGAGATCACGCCACTGCACTCCAGCCTGGGTGACAGCGAGATTCCGTCTCAAAAAAAAAAAAAAAAAATTCAATAGTAGAACAGATTTGAACAGACGCTTTACCAAAGAAGATAGATGGATGGCAATAAACACTTGAAAAGATACTCCACATGACTAGTCATTAGAGAAGTGCAAATTAAAACCACAATGCGATACTACTACATTTCTATTAAAATGTCTAAAATAAACAAACCTGACCATACCAACAGTTGGCAAGGATGTGGAAGACCTGGAACTCTCATATACTGCTAATGGGAATGAAAATGGTACCATCGCTTAGGTGAACTTTTTGGTAGTTTTTAAAAAGGTTAAATATACACCTACCATATTACCTAGACACTCTATCCCTAGTTACCCAACAGAAATAAAAATATACGCTCATACAATGATTTGTACATAAATGGTTATTGGAGCATTATTTGCAATAGCCCCAAAGTGGAAACAATACAAACATACATCAATAGGCTAAAGGATAAAAAAGCAGTAAAATACCATGTAGCAAATAATAAATGAACTGCTGATACACGTTACAACATGGATGAAATCACAAAACGATTATGCTGAGTAAATCAGATAAATGAGTTCACAGATTATTTCAATAATATAAAATTCTAGAAAAACGCAAACTAATCTATAGTTAAAGAAATTAGGCCGGGCGCAGTGGCTCACGCCTGTAATCCCAGCACTTTGGGAGGCCGAGGCGGGCGGATCACGAGGTCAGGAGATCGAGACCATCCTGGCTAACACGGTGAAACCCCGTCTCTACTAAAAATACAAAAAATTAGCCGGGCGTGGTGGCGGGCGCCTGTAGTCCCAGCTACTCGGGAGGCTGAGGCAGGAGAATGGCGTGAATCCGGGAGGCGGAGCTTGCAGTGAGCTGAGATTGCGCCACTGCACTCCAGCCTGGGCGACAGAGCCAGACTCCGTCTCAAAAAAAAAAAAAAAAAAAAAAGAAATTACATCTGTGGTTGTCTCAGGATAAGGGGCTGTGAAGAGGTGGGAAGAAGATACATTACATAGAAATGGGAACAAGATAACTCTTAGGGTAATTGATATATTTATTATCTTTATTGTTGTGACAATTTTATGGGTAGAATTTAAGCTACACAATTTAAATATGTGTGTATTTTATTGTATGTCAATTATAGCTGCTAAATTATAAAAATAAAATGAATAAATGAATTAAATATCTATACCAAAGAAACCTAGATAAAAAGGGAGGAAGTATAAAATGTAAAAGTAAAGATTAATGAGGTAGACAATAGAAACATAGTCCACCTAATTAATAATTCAAAATCATTTTGTTACGAAAAATTTAATCAAATAAAGTTTCACCAAGAAAAATGGAGACAGGAAGAAAAATTATGCAAGATAAGAAACAATAAGGGAAATAACAATTAAAACATGAAAATTGTACTTCACAATAAATTCCAGAAAATATTATATTGTCCTTGTCTTTGTTTCCTTGGATCCAACTCTGTAGCTTTCTAATGTTTCTATTTTGAATATGACAGTTAAAAATGTCACTAAAATATTTTCATTATAAATTTGACTATAAATTTGTATTGTATTTGGTAAAACTTTCAAAATATTTCTGGATTTAATAATAAATTTGGGGTGGTGGAAATAATGTCAAAAGAAAAGTAGAGCTTGAGTTTATACTTAAAATGAATGAATGTAGCAGAGTGGCATGTGTCAGAAGCAAACTGGGCAATTGGGATTTCTTCCAATTAACTTCCATATAAAATTCAATGTTTATTAAAGTTAATAATGTATACACAAACTCCAAATTAGTGCATTTAAAAAATGAGTAATTTTTTAATTACTCATTTAAAAAATGATTACTCATTTAAAAAATGAGTAATTTTTTAAATGCACTAATTTGGAGCCTGGGTATACATTATTATAACTCAAAGCAACTATAGCCTCTGTTTGGAGTTAGATGAACTAAAGCTTTTTATAGGTAAGCCTATTTCGTCACTGACTTTTTTTGGAATTGATGGCTCACAATAATAATAAAAAGCAGGCCTTTTAGTTGATTTTATAATTGTTTAATTCTCTACACACTATATCCCCTTATTTCCTGCACCCTCGGAAAGTCACTTCCATTGCCCACCCTTGATACTCTACCACCTCCAATAACTTTCTGAATATTTCCTAATGAATATTTCTTCTATTATTTTTTAATAAGTTTCTCCTTGTTCTCTGGATGTTGCTTTCTTCCTTCTTTTTTTTCTCTCTTTTTCTTTATTTCCTTCATTCCTTCCTTCCTTTCCTTCCTTCCTTCCTTCTTTCCTTTCTTTTTCTTTCTTTCTTTCTTTTTCTTTCTTTCCTTCTTTCTTCTTTCTTTCTCCTTCCTTCCTTCCTTCTTTCTGTTTTTTTGAGACAGAGTCTTGCTGTGTTGCCCAGGCTGGAGAGTGGCATGATCTCAGCTCACTGCAACCTCTGCCTCCCAGGTTCAGGCGATTGTCCTGCCTCAGCCTCCTGAGTAGCTTGGACTACAGGCATGTACCACCATGCCTGGCCAATTTTTTTTTTTTTTTTTTTTTTTTCAGTAGAGATGGGGTTTCACCATGTTGGCCAGGCTGGTCTCAAACTCCTGACCTCAGGTAATCCACCCACCTTGGCCTCCCAAACTGCTGGGATTACAGACAAGAGCCACCACACCTGGCCTGCTTTCTTATCTTCTAGATGAATGACTTTCTTTTAATACTTTGAGGATATTAATTTTACATATCCATGGTGAGATATGTAAAATTTCTATTTTTTTCTTCATTGATTACGTTTCCTGTGAATCACTTTCTCTTCTTGACTTTTTTATCATCTTTGTTTCATGTTAAATACTTCCTTCAAATGTCTGGAGATACTTGATTGTTTTTAAGAGAAAGTTCTGAAAAGCTAATTGGAAGTCTCTAACCCTGTGGCTTTTTCCAAAGGTGGATCTCACCATGGGGGTATTGTGTGGAGAAGCATGTAATTAGTTAGGCAACTACCCCTGGAAAAGTCAGATTCTTTCTCTTCACAGGTCAGTTTCTCCAACAAAGACTACTCTAATCTATCCATATTAGGTATAAAAAGGGTGCAGGTACAAATCTCATTGCTAGCCTGGTAGCTAGTAGAAAAAGGTGCTGAGGTCTTCTAATTCAGACCTTCCGTATTGTAGGTTTTCCCTTTGTGGTCCTGTTTTTAATATGGCATCTGATCCTCGTGCTTGACTGATACCTGAGTTCCAGAGACTGTGCTTCAACTTCATTATACTTTTGTAGTGGTAGAGGACACTTTCCTGTGTGCCAAAGCTGAGGAGGGAATGAAAGCCAGTTCTAACTGTTCCTCATACAGATTTTCATATAATTCTGATGTCAGCCCCCACTCACTGGCAGCTACATGCACCTGGTGCTTCTAATTTTCTTTCACCTCTGTAGAGGACATTTGGGCTTCAATTATTTTTTTTTTCTGCTCTATTAATTAGTGGTCATGGTCAACAATCTGTTTTATATCTTCTACAGTTTTGTGGATTTCTTTCCCCTTCACTCACTTCTTCCCTTGTTCTCATTGCCCTTATGAGTTTATACCATCTTTATTCCTTTACTGGTATTTTGTTAGACTTTCCAGAAAGAGTAAAGGTAAATGAGTGTGTTCAAGCTGTCATATTTGACCAGAAGCTTAAACTTTTTCTCTATGACACAATTAGAATGATAACATTACAATTCATATATTAAAGATGCCTATAATCTTCAAGTATTTGAGTTTTGTGGTTTTTGCCTTTTTTAAAAAATTGCCCTATTAAGTGGTCATTGATATTTGTTAAATTTAACCTGTTAAAAGAAAGAAAAAGATATCTTTTTAAAAGCCTCCAAGTAAATTCATTTTATACTTACTTAAATTTACTTAAATTAAAAGTAAACAAATATATTTTTACAACCTGTGTTCAAATTTGAATGAATAACCATCAAATAATGGTTAATAATGGAAAGGAAAAGAAACTGTATCAAGAAGAGATGAACTTTTTTTTTCCATACTTCACTGGTGCTGAAATGTGTTATGAGCTATCTGTCTTTGTAATGCTTTTGGCATTTCACATGCAGAGCAAATCAACACTAACATATGTTCTTTCCCTGATTTTCCATTTCTTCACTAACTTAAACATTGTGGGGACTGACTGTTTTACTCACCAGTGGTGGAATAAAGTAGTTGGCTTGAAGTTGATTTAAATTAAATCTGATATTTCAAAGATACAAATCATGTTTTTACAGTATTACCACAACACCCATGAGATATTATATAATCAGTTGGATACAGGTATGTGTTTATCAATTGGTATTTTCTCATCTAGGAATACTTTCCATGATTAATGTTTTTCTTTTAGTTCACTAATTTAGTTCAGAAAAAAAATCTTCTTAAGATTTCCTCTTTCCACACCCCACTCCACCCCCAGCATTCCAGCAAAAATAAAGTGAAAAATAAATAAAAGAAAACAGATCAGCGGGAGTCAGGGCAATGTCATGTATGTTCCAAGATAACATTTAAATGTTTTAGGAAAAATATTTCCTTTCAATATGAAAGAACGTCTATGTATCTTTTCTGGAAAAAATATTTTATTTCAGCTCACTAGTAAAATATGACATAGCCCAGAATTCCAGGTCATTTAGTGAAGGTATCTATATGTTCCTCTTTTCCTTCTGGAATATTTTACTTACTACTTTACTTTACTATTTATATAATAGTAATATTACAATATTACTATTATAATATTTTTAAAAAGCTAGAATACCTTCATAAAGTTATTTAACTAGTCTGTACTTCACTTTACTCTTTCAAAAGTGTGAAGACTATAGAATATAAATTGTTTTGATTTACATGCTACAATCATGTTTTAAGGCAGCAAATGTATGAAAGCCATGTAAAGGTGGTCAAGAGAAATTAACTCTTGAGCCAGACTAGCTGAATTCAAATCATGATTCCACCACTGCCTTGTGGAGCCATGGCCCTTGGGTTCCTTATTTTTAAAAGAGGGCTTATAATTATACTACATAGGAATGTTAAGAGGTAAAGTAATGCACATTTAAAGCATAAAATGCTGTCATTTACTTGTAAGAATTAAATGATATCTATTAACTTTTGTTTTCATAGCTAATTATTATTATTGTTATTATTATTAAGGTGCTCATTTCAGGATGTTGCTCAAATATATTCTGTCATTACATTTGGGACAGAGATTTCTGTCCATTGACAAGCAAAATATTTTCCAGGAAAGAGTCTAGAGAACAAATATGAACTATTTGGTAATATATATTAGGAAATTCTTCATACTGTTATGAAGTAATAATAATATCAATATTTTAAAGTAGGATGTTTATAAATATATTAATATAAATTAAAATTGAGATTCAAATTATTTGTTTTGCAGTGAAAGAATATCTCATTTCAACTATGCATTAAATGAATAACAAAAACATCATTTCTATAGATGTCAGGGTTTTTCCTCTGAAACATTGCAATTTCAAAATTAATAACAAAATGTTTTCCAACTGGATTGGAAAAGAAATGATCCCCAGTATTTCCATTGTCAAAGCTCAGTAAGTTATTTATCAACTCATATGATTTGTTGCACAATATCCTTTTTCTATTACCTTATGTTTCAAAACTTATAGAATATTCCTTTTTAAAAAATAATTTTCAAGCTGTTTTCTTAACTTCCATATCCACAAAACTTTGGTTTAACAGTTCTCATATTTTCTAAAGACAAAGAAATGATACACTAAAAAGTACTGTGGAACAACAACAAAAACAGTAGACTGGAGAATGTTATTGTGAATTATATTTTTGTTTTTTAAAAAACAATACTTTTTCCTGTAGCACAATTTACTTTTAATTCTTTTTCCATTTTTTTGACTGTATGAAACTATTCAGGAACACAATTTCTATTTATTTATTTCTAATATCCTTTATTTGGAGCTTATATTTTCTTCTATATTCCCAAAATAATCTTATTAACCAATCCAGAAGCCTGGAAACTAACCTCACCCATCTTTCCTTCCACATGCTTTATGTGTAATCAATCACCATATCCCATGCATTTTGCTTTTAAAAAATCTTTGAGTTATATTTTCTCACTGTCTTTCCTGCCTCTATCTTAGTTCCTGCATTAGTCCCCAAATTGAGGACTTGATAAGACAGTTATCCTAACTACATGCTACCCAACCTAGTCTCTGTCTCCATTGCTGTCAATGTGGTCTCTATGTCATGACCTCCTCAGAGCTTCTTAGTGTGAGAGAGGAATCCTATCTTCACTGGTTTGTGTCTACCTTTCTAATATCTTTCTTTGCCCTTTGCACCAATGATATCATCAGTTTTTAAAAGATGCAATACCTAAAAGCTCCCCACAACCTACAAACAACAAAAAGAGATCCACTTCTTTCTTTTTTCTTTTTCTCCTTTTCTCCTGTGAAGTTGAGTTTACAAAAAAATAAAATGCAGATGCATCTTGCATTTCTACCCTAAGTATGTATCTGTCGCTCTGGGTCTGTTCAAGAAGGCTTCATAGATTTTCTAGTCATTCACGCAATTGAGGCCACCAGTTTGCTCTCTTAGGCAGAGCAGTAGTTAAGGTTCTGTGTGCAAGCTTTGACTTACACAATTGCCATCTCCACACTCTTTTGGTTGCTAATTCCACAACCTCAACAGTGCTACCTTAACCCATGCCTGAAAATAAATTCACAGGTGTTTGTGATAGGCAGCCTCTAAGATGGCTCTCAATGATCCACACCTCCTACTATTCATGCACTTAGGTCATCCTGTTCCCTTGAGCAGGCTGGACTTTGTGACTCACTTCTAACATATAGATTATGGGAGAAATAATGGTATGTCACTCTGGAGATTGTATTATAAAAAGACCGTGGCTTCCTTCTTGGGCACTCTTAGGTCACTCATCCTGAGGGAAGTATGCTGCCGTGTTATAAGCAGCGTTTGGAACAGGTTGTGGTGAGTGCTTATAATTTTATGATGCTTCAGCATCTTTTTTTTTTTTTTTTTGAGACGGAGTCTCACTCTGTCTCCCAGGCTGGAGTGCAGTGGCACGATCTTGGCTCACTACAAGCTCCGCCTTCTGGGTTCATGCCATTCTCCTGCCTCAGCCTCCCAAGTAGCTGGGACTACAGGCGCCTGCCACCACGCCCGGCTAATTTTTTTTTGTATTTTTTAGTAGAGGTGGCATTTCACCATGTTAGCCAGGATGGTTTCGATCTCCTGACCTCGTGATCTGCCCGCCTCGGCCTCCCAAAGTGCTGGGATTACAGGCATGAGCCACAGCACCCGGCCCAGCATCTATTTTTAAATTTAAGTTTACCTTGACACAGTTTCCAAAACTATACCCCACCTGGATGTCTCCAGCTGGTGGCCAGAGATAAAAGTTTAGAGGTGTCTCTCTAAGCAGGCTGGCCTCTGCTTTTTTGCTGCTTCCTTCAAATAGACCATTCAGACATTTGCCTGAAAACTTACATGGACGAACTCTCAGTCACATCATGACCTCCTGGAATGAGTGCCTGCTTGCTTTAAACCCATAATGTCCTGGACCCAGTGGAGGCATTGCTCCACAGCTTCCTTCTCTTTTTTCCCTGCCTGTGTACTCTGAAGGTCTCTCTTTCTCTCTCTCTCTCTCTCTCTCTCTCTGTGTGTGTGTGTGTGTGTGTGTGTGTGTGTGTGTGTGTGTGTGTATGACCTGACCTCCGGGCAGGCAGTGTATCCCCCAGGGTCTATAAGCACAGAACACTCTTACACTTCCACATTGTGGTTGTGTCATTGAGGCCATGCCTAAAACCCTACCCATGAAGGCAAGGCTCCCCCAGAGAGACCTATTCAGGTGAATCTCTTGCTGGAGCTCTTTTGTTAGGGCCTCTGGTGGCTGCTGGGCACATTGGCTACCAGCTAAGCTGATAAAAAAAAAAAAAAAGTTTCATTCAAAACGAAGTCCCACTTCAGTGAGCTGTGAAGTGGATTCTTCACTCCCAGTCAAGGCTTAAGATGCCTGCTGCCTTGGCCAATGGCTTGACTACAATCTCATTAGAGACCTTGAGACAAAGGTAACCTAAGTAGGGTCCAGAGTCTTGACTCACAGAAACTGTCAGATAATAGATGTTTGCTATTTTAAACTGCTAAATTTTGAAGTAATTTGGGGCAATGTATAACTAATACGTTGTTCTCTACAACCACTGTGCCTCTTTGCAATGCATTAATTGGCTGCCATTAGCTTAATTATACTGCTAAAATATTGAACTATTTGGAAATTCCCACAGACACCGTTATTTCATTTTATCCTGCCTTTGCACATGCTTTTCTTCTTCCTATTTAGTCCATCCTCTGAGAAGACTTCCTGAGGTGGCAACTAGCAGCTCCTCGGTGTTGATGTACTATCTACTATTTTTGTAATATCTTATTATTATACATATTATTTGAGAGACACACTGACTCACAAACATGATATCTAATTCTATGTGCCTGTTTTCCCTGAGTATATTTTTAAAGATGAAACCTACTTTCCATTTTGGAAAATATAAAGAAAAATCTTTTGAGAGCAGTGGGTGCCTATTTTATTTATTTTATTTTATTTTAACTTCTGATGAAAATTTTAAAATGCCGTATCAACTCACATACTGAAGCTGGTACGAGGGGGTCGCATGTTGCTAAAATAAATGTTAACTTAGAATATGTGAGTAAACAAAAACAGGCACAGTAAAATCACCAAATCTTCTGCATTTAAAAAATGCCCCTTGGCAATTTTTCCTTGAAACTTCCACTGATAATAAAAATGGAGGCATGCATGCGGAAATGCTCAATAATGGCTTGTAAAATAACTTTCAAATTAGAAGGAGTCAAGCATTCTGGTTTCCATCGGGCCCACTGGCCATTTCAAGCTTTAATGGGTGCAGGTGCAGTTGTTTCTTAACATGTTTTTGTTTTCACTTAATCCCCTTATCACTGGCTGTTACCAGTGCAACTCCATCTGCTCACCTCTTCCCCTCTTCTCTCTCTCATTCAGCATGCCATGACAAGCTCAATTTGCCAATGGCAAGAAAAAAATTTCCCTGATTTCACCACAATCAAATAGTATGTGACCTTACATTTTTAAGTTCATTGGCCTAAAACTATGGAAGTCTTTGGCTGAGTTGATTTTTATCAGCTATTCATGTTTTTTCTCATAATGTCATGATTATTACCTGTTCATTTTCTAGGTACAGAATTCTAGAAAATCCCTGACTTAAAAAAATCTCACCAACACTCAACATGGCCCTTTCCTGATTTGTTTTTATAATCCATAATTTTAAATTTATCAGTTTGTCATGTTTTTGTTATAAGATACAACCCTTAATTGCCTGTTACTAAAAGCATCCATAGAATTTTGTCCTTATTGTAGACTATTTCTCCTTAAAAGTGCAATGCAAAGATTTCCCTGCATTCATACACAGACACACACACACACACACACACACACACACACACACACACAGTGTTGTGTGTTCTGAGTGTAGACAATCTAAGCAGGAAAAAAGACCAATCTGATTGGAAATGTTCCAGAAATCATAGAGTATTTGAAGGAAGTGATTCAGTTTCATGGTTTTCCCTCATAAATCTTGCTGTTTATTTGGAGAAAAGCCATAGATACTCTGGAAGTTTGTTTTAAGAATCACACACCTTCAACTACGAGTTTCTGCTTACTTTTTCCAGATGCATAGCATGACTATTCTTCCATTACACATTGACCTTGATTTCTTTCATTTTTAATAATTAAGAAATTAATTTTTGACTGCAAACACAAAAGATAGTGCTGTCTCATACAAGGGTTAGGTAGAAAATGTATCTGAGTTTCCATCTACTTAGAAAAAAACAGCAACTGGAGAGAAATTCTTTTGAATAGTACATTCTTTAATTCTAATTTTTCCCAATTTGGCTTTTAGAAGCTGAAAAGCAATTGTCTCTAATGGTCCTTATCTTTCTCTTCCTTCTCTCACAAACTCTTCTCTCTTCAAGATCAGTTATTTCTTCCAGGAAAGTCTTGCTTGACACTCTTTCCTGGGTCCTCCACACTAAGTATTTATCACATAGCATTGTTATTTTCTACATTCTTTTCTGTATTTCTCTAAATGTTGGGCTCATTCCCCTATATGTTCCTCGTACTAGAAAAGATTCTCTTATATAATGGATCTTCAACGATGTTATTTAGGAAAGGAAGCAAAAAGGAAGAACTTCAATATAAATTTTCATTATCTGCTGAGAGTAGTGAAAATAAATTTAGCAGTGTTTTCTAACTCTTGATGATATAAGCCTTATTAATGTGCTTGGCATAGATTATCATCACAACTATCAGTAATATACATGTGTTATTACTAGATCAGTATAAATTGTGCTCACACTGATATTGTAACTACTGTTGCTTATCATCTGTATGTGGCTATAACTTTGAGATAATCATATAATAAATTTTACTGATAATAATTTTGAGGTCTACATATATCTACCAGCTTGAACTAAAACTGAAAGCCTATGAATGAATATTGAATGTGACTTAAAACTGGTAAAAGCATGCAAATTAACTTTTAATGAACTACTAAGTTATTCTTTTAATGTATGCCAATTTTAATGAAAACCTAATATTGTCTCAGCTTAATGTAGGACACTAAACAGGGAATAAAATAAGAGGTATCTAAATAGTATTCTTTGTAATTTTTTATTTTTATGCATTAATAGTTGGTGTATATATTTATGGGGTACATGAGATATTTTGGTATAGGTATGCAATGCATAATAATCACATCATGGAAAATTGGATATCCATCCCCTCAAGCATTTATCCTTTGTCTTACAAACAATCCAATTCTACTCTTTTAGTTTTAAAATGTGCAATTAAATTATTGTTGACTATAGTCACATATTGTGCTATCAAATACTAGGTCTTACTCATTATTTCTAACTTTTTTTGTATCCATTAAGCTTCCCTAATTTACCCCATTCCCTGCCTCCCACTACTCTTCCCAGCCTCTGTAACCATTCCTCTAATCTCAATCTCCAGAACTTCAATTCTTTTGATTTTTGGATCCCACAAATATGTGACACTGAGTGATGTTTGCCTTTCCATGGCTTGCTTATTTTACTTAATATAATGACCTCCAGTTCCATTTATGTTGTTGCAAATGATAGACTCTTATTGTTTTTTATGACTGAATAGTACTCTGTTGTGTATAAGTACTACATTTTCCTTATCCATTCATCTGTTGATGGACACTTAGGTTGCTTCCAAATCTTAGCTATTGTGAATAGTGCTGTAACAAACATGGCAGTACAGATATCTCTTTGATGTACCAATGTCCTTTCTTTTGGATATATATCAAACAGTGGGATTGGTAGATTGTACAATAGCTCTATTTTTAGTTTTTTAAGGAACCTCCATACTGTTCTCCAGAGTGGTTGTACTAATTTATATTCCCACCAACAGTGGATGAGGGTTTCCTTTTCTCCACATCCTCACCAGCATTTCCTATTGCCTGACTTTTGGATAAAATCATTTTAACTGGGCTAAGATAATATCTCACTGTAGTTTTGATTTGCATTTCTCTGATGATCAGTGATGTTGAACACCTTTTCATATTTTTTGCTCATTTCTTAATTATATTATTAGATTTTTTCCTATAGAGTTGTTTGAGCTCCTTCTATATTTGGTTATTAATCACTTGTCAGATGGGTATTTTGCAAATGGGTTCTCTCATTCTGTGGGTTGTCTCTTCACTTCGTTGATTATTTCCTTTGCTATGCAGAAGCTTTTTAACTTGATGTGATCCCGTTTGCCCATTTTTGCTTTGGTTGCCTGTGCTTGTGTAATATTATTCAAGAAATTTTTGCCCAGACCAATGTCCTTGAGAGTTTCCCCAGTGTTTTATGTACTGGTTTCATAGTTTGAGGTCTTAGATTTAAGTCTTTAATCAATTTTGATTTGATTTTTGTATATGACAATACACAGGGGTCAGGATTTATTATTCTGCATATGGATATCCAATTTTCCCAGCACTGATCATTGAAGAGACTGTTGTTCCCCCATTTTTTGTTTTTGGCACTATTGGTGAAAAGGAGTTCACTGTAGTGTGTGTATTCCTTTCTGGGTTCTCTATTCTGTCCATTGGTCTATGTGTCTGTGTGCCAGTACCATGCTGCTTTTGTTACTGTAGCACTGTAGTATAATTTTAAGCCAGATAATGTGACTTTGTTCTTTATGCTCAGGATAGCTTTGGCTATTCTGGGTTATTTGTGATTCCATAGAAAGTTTATGATTGCTTTTTCTATTTCTGTGAAAAATGTCATTGGTATTTTGATACAAATTGCATTGAATCTGTAGATTGCTTTAGGCAGTATGAATATTTTAACAATATTGATCCTTCCTATCCATGAACTGGAATATCTTTCCTTTTTTGTGTGTCTTCTTCAATTTCTTTCACCAGTGTTTTATAATTTTCCTTGTAGAGATGCTTCACTTATTTGGTTAATTCCTAAGTATTTAATTTTATTTGTGGCTATTGTAAATGAGATCACTTTATTTCTTTTTCAGATTGTTCACTGTCAGCATATAGAAATGCTACTGAATTTTTATGTTGGATTTGTATACTGCAACATTACTGAGTTTATTACTTCTAATAGTTTTTTTGGTGGAGTCTTTAGGATTTTCCAAATGTGAGATCATATCATGAGTAAACAAGGATAATTTGACTTCTTCTTTTCCAGTTTGGATGCTCTTTATTCCTTTCTTTGTTCTGATTGCTCTAGCTAGAACTTCCAGTACTATGTTGAATAACAGTGGTAAAAGTGAGCATCCTTGTCTTGTTCCATTTAAAAGGAAAAGCTCTTAATTTTGGTCTATTCAATAAGATACTAGCTGTGGGTCTATCATATATGGCTTTTATTATGTTATAATATGTTCCTTCTATATCCAGTTTTTTAAGAGTTTCTTTCATGAAGGGATGTTCAACTTTATTAAATGCTTTTTCAGCACCAATCAAAATGATCATATGGTTTTTGTCCTTCATTCTGTTGATAAGATATATCAGATTGATTGATTTGCATATGTTGAAGTATTGTTGCATTCCTGGGATAAATCTCACTTGGTCATCATGAATGATCTTTTGAATGTATTATTGAATGCAGTTTGCTAGTATTTTGTTGAGGTTTTTCACATAAATGTCCATCAGGGATAATGGTCTTTGGTTTTCTTTTTTTGATGTGCCTTTTTCTTTTTTTGGTATCAGGGTAATACTGGCCTCTCAGAATTACCTTGGGAGTATTCCCTTCTCTATTTTTCAGAAGTTTGAGTAAGAATGGTATTATTCCTCCCATTTTGTAGGTTGCCTGTTCACTCTGATGGTAGTTTCTTTTGCTGAGCAGAAGCTCTTTAGTTTAATTAGATGCCATTTGTCAATTTTGGCTTTTGTTGCCATTGCTTTTGTTGTTTTAGACATGAAGTCCTTGCCCATGCCTATGTCCTGAATGGTAATGCCTAGGTTTTCTTCTAGGGTTTTTATGGTTTTAGGTCTAACTTTTAAGTCTTTAATCCATCTTGAATTGATTTTTGTATAAGGTGTAAGGAAGGGATCCAGTTTCAGCTTTCTACATATGGCTAGCCAGTTTTCCCAGCACCATTTATTAAATAGGGAATCCTTTCCCCATTGCTTGTTTTTCTCAGGTTTGTCAAAGATCAGATAGCTGTAGATATTTTCGCAGCCTACTCATCTGACAAAGGGCTAATATCCAGAATCTACAGTGAACTCAAACAAATTTACAAGAAAAAAAAAAACCCCATCAAAAAGTGGGCGAAGGACATGAACAGACACTTCTCAAAAGAAGACATTTATGCAGCCAAAAAACACATGAAAAAATGCTCACCATCACTGGCCATCACAGAAATGCAAATCAAAACCACAATGAGATACCATCTCACACCAGTTAGAATAGCAATCATTAAAAAGTCAGGAAACAACAGGTGCTGGACAGGATGTGGAGAAATAGGAACACTTTTACACTGTTGGTGGGACTGTAAACTAGTTCAACCACTGTGGAAGTCAGTTTGGTGATTCCTCAGGGATCTAGAACTAGAAATACCATTTGACCCAGCCATCCCATTACTGGGTATATACCCAAAGGACTATAAATCATGCTGCTATAAAGACACATGCACACGTATGTTTATTGCTGCATTATTCACAATAGCAAAGACTTGGAACCAACCCAAATGTCCAACAATGATAGACTGGATTAAGAAAATGTGGCACATATACACCATGGAATACTATGCAGCCATAAAAAATGATGAGTTCATGTCCTTTGTAGGGACATGGATGAAATCGGAAATCATCATTCTCAGTAAACTATCGCAAGAACAAAAAACCAAACACCACATATTCTCACTCATAGGTGGGAACTGAACAATGAGAACACATGGACACAGGAAGGGGAACATCACACTTTGGGGACTGTTGTGGGTTGGGGGGAGGGGAGGGATAGCATTGGGAGATATACCTAATGCTAGATGACAAGTTAGTGGGTGCAGCACACCAGCATGGCACACGTATACATATGTAACTAACCTGCACATTGTGCACATGTACCCTAAAACTTAAAGTATAATAATAATAAATGAAAAAAAATAAAATAAAAAAATAAAATAAAAGAATGGTATTATTTCTTCTTTAAATGTATGGTAGAATTCAGCAGTGAATCCATCAGGTCTCAGGCTTTTCTTTCCTGGGAGATATTTTATTATGGTTTTGATCTCGTTACTTGTTGTTGGTCAGTTCAGGTTTTAGATTTCTTCATGGTTCATTCTTTGTAGGTTTATGTGTCTAGGAACTTATACATTTCTTCTAGATTTTCCAATTTATTGGCATTTAGTTGCTCATAGTAGCCATTAATGATAATTTGAATTTCTGTGATATCAGCTGTAATGTCTCCTTTTTCATTTCTAATCTTACTAGTATCCTCTGTCTTTTTTTCTTAGTCTGGATGAAGGTTTATGAACTTTGTTTATCTTTTCAGAAAACCACTTTTTAAACAAACAAAAAAAGAAGAAAAAAATTAAAAAGAAGAAAAAAAATAAATTTTAAAACCCAGTTTTTTATTTCAGAGGTCAACAACTTCAGGTTGGTGAATGTTTCTTCTTTTTAAAAGTAGACACTTATAGCTATAAACGATCCTCTTAGTACTGCTTTCACTGTATCCCATAGATTTTGGTATGTTGAGTTTTAATTATCACTTGTTTCCAAAAATTTGTTGATGTCCATTTTAATTTCTTTATTGACTCTTTAGTCATTCAGGAGCATATTGTTTAATTCTGATGTGTTTGTATAGTTTTCAAAATTCCACTTGTTATTCATTTCTGGTTTTATTCCATTGTGGTTAGAGAGGAAGCTTGCTGTTATTTCAATTTTTTGAATGTTTTAAGACTTATTTTGTGACCTAACATATGGACTATCCTTGAGAATAAGCCATGTGCTAAGGAGAAGAATGTGTATTCTGCAGCCATTGGATGAAATATTCTGTAAATATCTAATAGGTACATTTGTTCTATAGTAAAGATAGTAATGTCCTATGTTTCTTTGTTGATTTTCTGTCTAGGAGATCTGTCCAATGCTGAAAGTGGGGTGTTGAAGTTTTCAGATACTATTTATTTGGGTCTGTGTCTCTCTTTAGCTCTAATAATGTTTCCTTTATATATCGGGTTGGACCAGTGTTGGGTGTTTATGAATTTAGGATCACTGTATCCTCTGGATGAACTGAACCCTTTAACATTCTATAATGACCTTCTTTGTCTCCTCTTACAGTTTTTTTCTTGAAATCTGTTTTTTCTGGTATAAGGATAGCTGCTCCTGCTCTTTTCTGGTTTCCTCTGACATGGAATATTTTTTTAGATCCCTTGTTTTCATTCTGTGAACCTTTATAGGTGAATTATGTTTCTTGTAGGCAGCAAATCATTGGGTCTTTTTTTTTTTAACCCTTTCAACCACTCTATGTCTTTGCTGGGAGAGTTTAGTACATTTACATAAAATCAAAGTTATTTTTAATAAGTAGGAACTTATTCTTGCCATTTTGTTATCTGTTTTCTTGTTGTTTTGGAGTCTTCTCTTCCTTCTTTCCTTTCTTCCTGGTATTCCTTTTAGTGAAGGTGATTTTCCCGGGTGTTATACTTTAATTTCTTAGTTTTTTAATTTTTTTTTGTGTGTGTATCCATTGTATATTTTTGGTTTGAGGTTACCATGAGGCTTGCAGGTACTATCTTATAACCCATTATTTTGAACTGACAGCAACTTAACACAAATTGCATAAACAAACAAACAAACATGCAAAAAGAAAGCTGATAAAACTCTATACTTTAGTTTCATCCCCCTGCTTTTTAACTTTTTGTTCTTTCTCTTTATGTATTATTGTGCTGTCCATGTCTTGAACAGTTGTTTTAGTTATTGGTTTTCATTGGTTTATCCTTTAATCTTTTTACTTACGTCAAGAATAGTTTACACACCACAATTACAGTGTTATACTATTCTGTGTTTTCCTATGTTGCTTACTATTACCAGTGCATTTTGAAACTTCAGATAATTAATTCTTGCTCTTTAGCATTATTTTCTTTCTGATTTATGAACTCTCTTTAGCCTTTCTTGCACGTCAGGTCTGGTATTGATGAAATCCCTCAACTGTTGTTTATCTTGGATTATTTGTTGATGTTTGATGGATATTTTCACTGGATATACTATTCTAGGGTAAAAGTGGTTTTCATTTTTTGTTTGTTTTTGTTTGTTTGTTTGTTTCGTTCATCATTTTAAATATGTCATGCCACTTTGTCTTGGCCTGTAAGGTTTCCACTGAAAAGTGTGCTGCCAGACATATTAAAATTCCATTATATGTTATTTGTTTTTTTTCTCTTGCTAATTTTAGGTTCCTTTATTCATCCTAGATCTTTGAAGTTTGATTAAGTCCCCTGACATAGTCTTCTTTGGGTTAAATCTGTGTGGTGTTTCTATAAGCTTCTTGTCCTTAAATGTTGATATCTTTCTCTAGGTTAGAGAAGTTCTCTGTTATCCTTTAAAAAAAAGCTTTCCACCCCTATCTCTTTCTCTCCTCATTAAGGCCAGGAACTCTTAGATTTGCACCTTTAGATCTTGTAGGTGTGCTTCCTTGTTTTTTATTCTTTTTTCTTTTGTCTCCTCTGTGTATTTTAAAATATCCTTTATTCAAGCTATTTCTCTCTTCTGCTTATTCAATTCTGCTATTAAAATACTGATGCATTCTTCATCATGTCAATTGCATTTTTAAACTCTAACATTTCTGCTTTATTCTCTTTATTTAATTTCTTTGTTAAATTTATCTAATAGCATTCTGAATTCCTTCTCTGTGTTATCTTGAATTTCTTTAAGCTTCCTCAAGACAGCTATTTTGAATTTTCTGTCGGAAAGGTCATATAACTCCATTTCTCCAAGATCGTTCCCTGTTAGCTTATTTAGTTCATTTGGTGAGGCCATGTTTTTCTGTATGGTGTTGACACTTGTAAATGTTTGTTGGTGTCTGGAAATTGAAAAGTTAGGTGTTTGTTTTAGTCTTTACTGTCTGAGCTTGTTTGTTTCTGTCCTTCTTAGGAAGGCTTTCCAGGTATTTGAAGCTACTTGGGCTCCAAACCCAGTAACACTATGAGTTTTGCTGACTTGCAGAGATACTGCTTTGGTGGTCTTGGATAAGATCTGGAAGAATTCTCTGGATTACCAGGCAGAGACTCTTGTTCTTTTCCCTTACTTTCTCCCAAAGGAACATAATCTCTCTGTGTGTGCTGATTCATCTGGAACTGGGCATGTGATGATGCAAGTACCCTGTGGCCATCACCATGGGGACTGCACTGGGTCAGACATGAAGTCAGATGAGTACTGGGCCTTGCCAAGACCCTGCACTTCGGGGTAGTGAGTTCCCACAGGCCCTGGACATGTCCAGAGATGCTCTTTAGGAGCCAGGAACTGGAGTTAAAAATCTTAGTCATTTACCTGTTGTTCTATTCTGCTGTGGCTAGGCTGGCATACAAACGACAATGCAAAGTCTTTCCTGCTTTTCCCTCCCCTTTCCAAAGGGTGGCCTTTTCTGGTATAAGCCTCTCCTGGTGGCCATTACCACCACCAGTCCATGGAGGGTTCCACCAGGCCACCACCGATGTTTACTTAAAGCCAAGAGCTCTTCCATCAGCTTGTGGCGAATCCTGCCATGCCTGGGACCCACCCTTCAGGGCTGTCAGGTCCCTTCTGGCCTAGCAGAGGTCCAAAAGTGCTCTCCAAGAGCCTAGACCTGGATTTGGTGACCCCAAGAACTTGCTTGTTGCTCTACCTGACTATGGCCTGGGTGATATCCAAGGTGCAAGACAAAATCCCCTTTACTTTTCCCTCTGCTTTTTTCAAACAGAAGGAGTCTCTCACTGCAGCCACCACAGTTTTGAATTTACTGTTTCACTCCTGAACAGAGCATGTCTCAGGGCCTGTGGTCCACAGCATACTCTCTGGGTAATCACTGTTGGTTATTCAGGGACAAGTGTTTTGTTTTTTGTTTTGTTTTGTTTTGTTTTTGAGATGGAGTCTTGCTCTGTCGCCCAGGCTGGAGTGCAGTGGCATGATCTCAGCTCACTGCAACCTCCACCTCCTGGGTTCAAGTGATTCTACCGCCTCAGCCTCCCAGACAAGGGTTCTTTAGTCAGCGGGTGATGAATCCTGCAAGGACTGAGTCCCTCCCTTTAAGGTAGTGGGTTCTCATTTGGCCCACAGTGTGTCTTCAAATGCCATCTGGGAGCTAGGGCCTGGAATGGGGGCCTCATGACTTTGCCTGGTGCTGTATCCTACTGTGGCTGAGCTGGTATCCAAGATGCAAGACAAAGTCCTCTTTACTCTTTGCTCTCCTCTTCCTAATCAGAAGGAAGGAGTCACTTTAATTGCATGAGATATACTGCCTGGGGTTGGGGGGAGGGATGGTGCAAGTATTCCCTTAGCCATGCCAGCTAATGTCTCCCTGGGTCACGTGCTACCCTAGTCCACTTGTTCTAAGCCAGTGTAGCACAAGGAATTGCCTAGAAATTGTAGTCCTTGTGTCCTAGACTGCCTTTCCAGTTTACCTAAGAGATCAGAGCAATTCAGCCTGTGGCAGTGAGGCTTGCTGGAAACTCAAGTTCCAACCGCTGGGATGGATGATTCCTGTCTGGCTAGGGCTGATCCAAATGCTCCCTCCTTGTAAGGGCACTGCCTGAGCCCAGAACAGCTTTATTCTCTAGTATGATAGGGCAGCACTGAGTTCAATGTAAAGACCCCCATTTGCTGTGCTCTCCATCCCAAAAGTACACTGATTATCTCTCTGCCCTGCATGACTGCTGTGGGAGAGATGGGGGAAGGGTCACTTTAAGGATTCAAGACTCTCTCTCCTGCCCTCCTCAATTGCTCTTTCAGTGATATGCAGTTAAAATCAGGTACTGTTATTGCTCATGTGATTTTGTATTCTAGTGATGGTGCTTTTCTGTGTGCAGATACTTGTTAAAATTTGATATTCCAGCAGGGAATATAAACAGTATAGCCTTCTATTCTACCATCTTGTTTATGCCCCTGTCTCCCACCCTTTACTAAATAGCATTCTTATAGAAAAAACAAGATATTACCTAATAAAAGACTTTACATTTATTTATTGATTTGCTTATTTGTTGCACAAATAATTTTTTAGTTTCTAGTAAGTGCCAGGTACCATGCTAGTATTAGCTATAGCAGAATATAAAATAAATTCCTTGCCCTCACAGAGGTTATATTCCAGTAGTGAAAATAAGCCATAAAAATCTATCATAGATTGATTTAAGGGTTGGAGAGATTGATTATAGCAAGACAGAGAGACAGAATAATGTTAACCTTTAATAAGTGCTATGAAGAAAGCTGAGGGGTCAGATAATGGATGGGCTATTTTGCTAGGTTATAAGTGGAGAACTCTTTATGAGAATGATGATAATCAAAAGCTGACATTTTAAAAATAAAAATGAGATAATTTTAAAGATGATATGTCTTTACATGAGAGTGAGATGTAGAAGAGCAGCTTTGGATGTCCAGGAAAGCCAGAAAAGCTCAAAAGTGGAATGTTGATCTTAATTCAATTGACATGTAGACACCCCCAGTGTCCTATTTTTGAAAGCTCAAAAAAAAAACACATATTTATCTCAGAAGTAGAGACAATGTTAGATCTTACAGTAAATGCAACTCACTTCAGCAATCCATTTGTCTCGATACTTCATGTTAAGAAAAGGTGATTCAGATATATATGTGGACAGGACTGTGTATGCAAAAAAATTTCTCCTAGAAAGTATTGTATCCGTTAACTTGGTTGCTCTAATGGCTTTTGTAGTTAACCTGATTGTGCAGCTAATTGTTCAAAAGTTGTACAAGTAGACCGGGCTCAGTGGCTCATGCCTGTAATGTCAGCACTTTGGGAGGCCAAGGCGGGTGGACCACCTGAGGTCAGGAGTTTGTGACCAGCCTGCCCAACATGGTGAAACCCTGTCTCTACTAAAAATACAAAAAGAAAAAAAAAAGTACTTGTTATTGCTAGACAATAACAAAAAAGTAGGAGGAAGAAAAATTTTAAGCATCATAGTAGATAAATTTACATTTGTATATATTATTTTCTGTAGATACATATATATACATACATACATACATACATCAAACAGATAGGTCATATGATTTGTGGTTAGCTTTTGACATCTGATAAAATAGGAAATATATTTGATGGTGGTGATTAATATATGTGGATAAATGACTATAAATATAAAAATATTACATTGAATCTCAAATGCACAATATAGAATGACTTGGTTTTCACACACTAGTTTCTTGCTTTCTCAGTAGGGCTCTTGAAAAGAGACTACCATTCAGCTGTTCAGTGGTATTTGAGAATGAGTAGAATTGAAATCTATAAAATATGACTTCCTTTGCCACATGTCAGAAGCCATAAAAGAAAATGCATTTATTAGGACAAATACCTAATGCATGCGGGGCTTAAAACCTAGATGATGGGTTGATGGGTGCAGTAAACCACCATGGCACATGTATACCTATGTAACAAACCTGCACGTTCTGCACATGTATCCCGTACTTAAAGTAAAATTTAAAAAAAGAAAGAAAATGCATCTAAAGGTCTTTTCTGCCTACACATATAAAGTGATCTTTTTCATCATTTATAGTAAATACGCTTGTTGCCAGATTATAAATATGGACCCAGGCTGTTCCTTGGGAGATTTACTTTAATGTGTTTGCAACTCTTTACAGATGTGAGTTTTCCACAAAGATAATATCTGTGTACTTTGCTGTAAATTATAGATTAGATTATTTCATTTATCTTTTAAAAGTATATAACATTACTTATGTAATTCATGTTCAATGGATTAAATTCATGATTTTCTATTTTTAAAAAGATAAAAGAGAAAAGGGTAAGAAAATGCTATGGCAGTTTCTTCATAATAGAAACTTGTCTCATTTTCAAGAAAGCAATATAATGAACTTAACAGATGTGCTGCCACTGCCTTTCCATTTCCTGGATGTCTTAGAAAGACTCCAAGGACAGCGTGCCTTCATCTCAAATCCTGATCAAGAGACCTGCCGTGCTCTATACCTTCAATTGCAGCTCTCCTCCAAACCTGATCAGCCAGCCCAGAAGTGTTTTTATGACTCACAAAAAAAGCTGGGGGTGGGAGGGAGGGGGATTATGGAAAATAAATGGATAGACAGTCATCTTCACTTTTGAAAAATTCATGTACATTTTTTATTAATGTGGGTCAGCCCCAAAATTTGCATGTGAAGGGGTGACTTATTCTCTGCAGGTGAACGCCTCCTCTCCCTTACCTTTTTTGATTTTCATCTTTTTTTTTTTAAAGGTTGATCGCCATGTTAATCCCTACTAATACACAAGCTCTACCCAGCGTACAAATTATTATTTAGGAATCATTTAAATAGTTGATAGGAAGTACATTGGTTTGCTAAGAATTTGACCACCTATTATAATAATGTCAAGCCTCAATTTTTCCTCAGCTTGAGAAAAAGAGTTCTATGACTTAAAAGAACCCAAATTACCTAGATGCACATCACTTTATTTTTAAAATGTTATGCAAAATGATATTTAACTGGGTGAAGAGGGAGACTTGGCCACCTTATATATATATGACAGCAAATCTTCACACATGGTGGCTGCACATCACTTTGTTGTACAAGGTCCGTACTCATGTTCTGTGATCCATCCAGATACTATGTGCCTTAGCCCATGTTGCAGTGAAATCTCAAAAAAAAATTTCTCATCTACTCTGTACACCCTCTGAAAGTCTTCAGACTTGTTACACACAGAGTAAAGAAAAGAAAATTGATGTTTCACACACAAAAAAATGATGATGTTTGAACGAGAAAGCAACATATTTTGAGAGCTTACATATGTGAAGATCTTTCTTCGCTAGGCTTAATACCATTATCTCATTTCATCCTAATCTCAGTCGTGTGAATTACATATTGTTGTCTCCACTTTACACATGAGGAAACCAACTGAAACTAGTTAGGGAACTTCTGAAAAGCTATGTCTTGATGAAAGTATGAAACTAATGCCTTAGATTGTATAAAAATAATGTTACTAAAATGACCAGCAGACCAAATGGCATATGAACGAAACTTAATTGAAGTTGCAGCTTGGAATGTTGCACATGGATATGATGCTCCAAATAAAATTGCATGCATTTCAGCTAAGTCTTCACCAAAAATATTGTATTTAGTTTGATAATTATGTTTAAAGGTCTTAGTAAAAACAAATTTCAGAGTAGTTTTTTTATATTTAAATAAACTTTTTATTTTAGAAAAGGTATAGATTTACAGAAAATGTGTGAAGATAGTACAGTTTCCATATACCACAAATTCAGTTTATATTATTATTAATATCTTAGTATGATACATTTGTCAGAATAATTGAACCAATATGGACTCATTAACTAAAGTACATACTTTATTTAGATTTCTGAAATTTTTACCTAAGGCTGTTTTTCTCTTCCCGGATCCCATCCAGGATACATCATTAAATTTAGTCATCATGTTGCTTTAGACACTCTACTTGGCTGTCATAGTTTCTCACTTTCCTTGCTTTTGAAAACCTTGACAGTTTTAAGGGGTACTAGTGAGGAAAGCTGGTCAGAACATCACCCAGTTGGGATTTGATGTTTTCATTTGTCTGATGTGTTTCTTGAGATAAGAAATCCCAAGAAATTCAATTTCTAATTCATTTGTTTCCTATGGTCTTCTGGCTATCAATCCCTTCTGGGTTCAGGTGAACGGGTGTAAAGTCTCCAAGGTACAAAGAATTTAGGACCTAGGGCTTTTCTATAGATAGAGAATTGGGAATATCATGAGAGGCAAAAGAGACCTATATTTGAGTCTTGTTTCAACCACTTATTAAATTTTTGGACATGGGCAAATAAATTAACCACCTAGACCCAGTTTATTCATAAGCCAAGGGCCACCTTCTACTTTAGAGAGTGTTGAAAGGATTTAAAGAAATGGAGCATGCTATGTTCCTGATAGCTTTCCTTGACATAGTAAGCTATTAATAAGTAGTAGCTTTTTAAAACTATTATTAGATACTATATATAAAGAATTGGGCACAAAGTAGACCTTAATAAAAATCTGTTTTTAAAACTCAGTGATTTGAGAAGTAAGCCTACTTAGGTTGTGGAATATTTAATTTTGGAATATGTATTATCCTAAGGGAAGTAACATTTTGCATATGGTTTCACTAGAATGACATTATGGCTCTTTCTCTGAGTAAAGAATCTATTCTGTTTTTAGAGCAGTCTCTCCTAGTTTGTTCATCAGATTTAAAGGTTGGTATCAATCAGGTTGACGTAACTCTTTTCAGGAGTAGAGATGGGTATGCTCCTTAGTGTTCTAGTTGCACCCTTGAGCAACTGACGATAAAAATGGCATTCACAGTCAAGCAATAGTTAATTCTATAGTGAAAATACTCTCATACTGGAGCAGACAGCTGTTTCCATATATTTCTATTTAAAAGGATAGTGAAAATAGTAAGAGATATTATATAATCTTATTTATAATGTGTTTTTCAGTTAACGTATGAAGAGCAACCTAATCAAGCTCATTCAAAGCTTGTGTGCACAGACTTGTCCATTAGAATAACTAACTAGAAACTAGAAAATGGTCTTCAGAATATGACAAGCTAGATAAGATTGGGAAATCATGATACTAAGAATTGGCCTTTGTATCCATAACTTAAAGTAACCAGAATAGGTTCAATGGAAATTGGGCTGTGAACCCAAGAAGAATTAGTCAAGGAGCCTAAAGGAAATGCAGTGTTCTCTGTTTTCCCTTCTGCTTTCTATTTAATTTGGTTTTGTAAGAAGTCTTGATTTATGAGACATTTTTAAATTTATTGTGTATGTGGTCTGTTGTTGACTAAAATGTCATTATGTGACACATGATGGTATAATAAATACATAAACCAGTGGCATAGTACTTTATTATCATTAAGAAGTATTATGTACTGTATATAGTTGTATATACTATACTTTTATATGACTGACAGCACAGTAGGTTTGTTTACACCAGCATCGCCACAAACATGTGAGCAATACAGTGCACTATTATGGACACACTATCACTAAATAGAAGTATTTCAGCTTCATTATAATCTTGCAAGACAAACATTGTGTATGCAGTTCAACATGGATTGAAATATTGTTATGTGGTGCATGAATGTATAAGAGAGTTATATAGTAGGATTCTGAAAACAATTTTGACTTTCCCTTCCCTGAAGACCTTGTGGTCAGCAACAGACATTGATGAGAATAAAGGTCCTGGTTTCCTTATTATTATTATTTGCATTGTTTACATTGTGATTCTCCATAATGTCTTGGTAGTACTCCACACACTTGACTACATAGTAGTTCATTAGTATTGCCCTGGTCTTCCCTGACATAGCTAGTATTTACCTGATTTTCTTGATATTTCTCAGGCTCTTTTGCCAAATGTTATGATATCTGACTTGAAATGGCAAATTTTATAGAGCTGTCTCCCCTAGACTTTCTTTTCTCACTGTTACTTCCTCTCAGGTGTTCTTATCAATATTCATGGCTTTACCTGTCATTTATATGCTGATTACTTACCTATTTATACTTTCAGATCAAACATCTTTCTGAATTACTGGTTTACTGTTTGTACTTTCCGATCAAATGTCTTTCTGAATTCCTGATTTACAAACCCAATTGGCTAAGTAATATCTCTATTTAGATGTCTTACAGGTACCTGAAATCAAACATGTCCGAAAATGAACTCATGAACAACTCTCCAATGTTGTCTAGCCAGGTAAATCACACCACCATGTAGCCTCTAGTTTGAGTTAGGGTAATCATCCTTTATGCCCACCTTTTCTTTAGTATCCCTTATTTATTTTCAAATTTCTCAGAATGTATCCCTGTCATTAAGTAACACATGACTATATTTGTCTTGTTCAAGACTCTAGGTTATCGACAGATTGATGAATAGCCCTCCAATTAGTCCTCTTACTTTTATTCTTCAGCTTTAATTCACATTTAAGAGTTATCTATTGAGAATGGAAATATTAACTTATCATTCCCTTGCTTAAACCCCGAAATAATTTCACATGTCTTTAGGGTAATAAAAAAATTCATAATCTCTTAAAGTGGCTTAAATAATCAAACATGACTTAGTCCTTGCAGATTTCTCTAGCTTAATTCTTATCAGTTTCCTAGATGAACATCTGTGTTTCCTAATAGATTGCAAACATCATGAGAACATGCTATTTTTATGTTTTTGACACATAATACTGGTTCAAAACATTTTTATTGAATTGATATAATGTATCATGGTATTATTTTTCACTTCTCCATTTACACTGGAATATCACCTTTTTAGTTAGATGAATATCTCCTCTATTGTTTAGGAACTCACTCACATTCATAAAGTCCAGTCTTTATTTATTGTTTCTCTAAGGAGATTTCTCCTCATCAATATTATCTCTAAAATTCTGCCACTATTTGCTTATAGGTCTGGGACTGGCTTTGCCCTGACATAAAGATTATTTGTTCTGATCATTTGCCCACGTGTTCAGCCTGTGTATTATTTGCCACACTGTGACAATTGACAGGGTTTATATTTTCTTGGCAAAAAGTTTGGAGTTCAATATTAAAAGTAATCGTCTGCCCACACATAATACAACAGTATGAATACCATAAATGCTCTCTATTTACTCTCTGAATATCATTTTTTTCTCTGTACAGTGTGATAGGTTTTTTCTCTTTACCTATTTCACCTTCACTATTATATAGGCAGCATTTCTAGTATATCAGCATATCCTGAGATCTACTGTATGCATCATTAAAGAGAAAGAGAATATTCACCTATATATTTTTAAACTTTTATTGAAGAGTTTGAGAATCATGAATAGTAATGCTGCATGTTGTTTGACATCTGGGAGGCAGTACTGAGTATTAGGTATAAAGCTTTGAAATTGGCAGCCTGGATTTGAATCTTTATTATACCACCTAATAGCTGTTCCAGCTCCTTGACTTATTTTTGTCTTGGTTTCCTGTGTATAACATAAGAATTAAAAAAATTCATCTTATAGGACTGTTATGAGGATTAAAAAAGAAAATACTTGTATTAGTCTGGGTTCTCTAGAGGGACAGAACTCACAGAATATATGTACATATGAAAGGAAGTTTATTTAGGAGAATTGACTCACATATCACAAGGTGAAGTCCCACAATAGGCCGTCTGCAAGTTGAGGAGCAAGGAAGCCAGTAGTGGATCAATCCAAGTCCCAAAACCTCAAAACTCAGGAAGCTGACAGTGCAGCCTTCAGTCTGTGGCCAAAGTGCCAAGAGCCACTGGCAAACCACTAATGTAAGTCCAAGAGTCCAAAAGCCGAAGAACTTAGAGTCTGACATTTGAGGGCAGGAAGCATCCAGCATGGGAGAAAGATGAAGACCGGAAGACTCAGTGAGTCTACTCTCTCCATCTTCTTCTGCCTGCTTTATTCTAGCCACACTGGCAGCTGATTAGATAGTGCCTACGTAGATTGAGAGTGAGTCTGCCTCTCCCAGTCCACTGACTCAAATGTTAATCTCCTTTGGCAACACCCTCACAGACAATACTTTGCATCCTTCAGTCCAGTTAAGTTGACAATATTAACCATCACAGTACTTATCATAGTACCTGATACTTGGTAAGTGAATTATAAATCTTAGCAATTATTAAAGTAAAGCTTGGGAAAATAAATCTTTCATTTGAAATTATTACTTCTACTTTAAATATATTCCAAACTATGACACAGGCCAATAATTTATTTTTCTTAATGTATGATTTTTAATGTAGTATAGTTTATACAGATGTATGATAAATCATTCAAACTTTATAAAATGATATTATAATGAAAAGACAACCCCTGTAGAATTATCTTTGAAAATAATGTGAAAAAATAAAAAATAGCATTTAAAAAAATTTTAACTAATTTGATATATCTAGATTATAAATTGCTAAATGCTTTCTATACTTAAATAAGAAACTTCTACTTTTAATATTTGTGTCATTGTTAGACCTTGTGACATTCTGATATATCTTATTATATATAATTACTGGGTTTACAGATGAAATAATGCCATTATTGAGCTCATGACATGCATGGCAACACTGAAATATATGAATAAGAATCTTATGTAATAGGAATCCACCTGTGGCTTTACAGTCTTCGAATCTAGCCATAAAGTTTCAACAGCACTAAAAGTGCACCTGTCTGTCAGATAAGAAAACATAGTGGTCATTAATTATAGAATTTCTTTCATTATCAACTTGGCTTGAAACCAATCATTTTATTTACAGGACAGGCTTTGGGTTTGATTTAAATTCATGTTGAATGCTGCAGCCCAGGTGTGAACTACCCTGTTAATGTCCTAGTTTGATCATGTGGTGAAGATATCAGATAAAAAATGTGCTTTGGATTTTGTGAGACTCTACTTAAATTATTCTTCAAGAAAGACAAAATCATAAAGCATGTTGCAAGTTAATATCATGTTTAGAGTTTCAGGAGCTGGGAATTTTTTGTCAACTTGTAACAGAGACCTGAGAAATGAGAGAGGAAAAGGAACATGAGGATTTCTAGGCAATATGATACATTTTCAAGCATGCAGTCTATTAAGCAGCATGCTTCAGTTTAGTAAAAGTCAAAGCGAGGGACTTTGTTCAAAATAGAAATGTCATTCCGATTTTCTCTTTTAAAATTTATTCCTTTTGAAGAGAGGGACTTTGTTCAAAATAGAGAGAAATGTCATTCCAATTTTCTCTTTTAAAATTTATTCCTTAAAAAATCAGCTTCACTGAACTTTTACTTTCACTTTTCTTAAAGTATGTCCGTTATTATTATTATTATTTTATATATATATATATATTTTTTTTTTTTTTAATTTTGAGACAGAGTCTTGCTCTGTCGCCCAGGCTGGAGTGCAGTGGCGCAATCTTGGCTCACTGCAAGCTCCACCTCCCGGGTTCACGCCACTCTCCCGCCTCAGCCTCCTGAGCAGCTGGGACTACAGGCGCCCGCCACTGTGCCTGGCTAATTTTTTTTGTATTTTTAGTAGAGATGGGGTTTCATCATGGTCTTGATCTCCTGACCTCGTGATCCACCAGCCTCAGCCTCCCAAAGTGCTGGGATTACAGGCATGAGCCACCACACCTGGCCAAAGTATGTCCATTATTCTTCCATTCTGCTTTCTTTAAATATCAGACTTCTCATTTAAATATTTTTATTCACTATTATTTTTGTTTATTAAACTTTACTGAGAGTGAAAGAAGAACTATGAAATACCAAGAAGAAGAGGAAGAGGAGGATGGGCTAGACAAAAAGAAAGAGGAAGAGGTAGAACAAGAGGAAGAAGTGACCTCTGCCCTCCAATACCTCCAATATCCATCATATTCTCAAGTCCAACTATGTCTAGCTCAAGACAGTATGCTATGTACTGTTAGTTTACAAAGTCTGCTATAACAAAGTATCACGGACTGTGTGGCTTTAAACACAGAAATTTATTTTCTCACATTTCTGGAGGTTACAATCTGAGATTAAGACATCAGCAGCATTTGTTTCTTCTAAGGCCTCTCCCTGTAGCTTGTATATGACTGTCTTCCTCTGGCATCTTCACATCTTTCCTCTGTGCAAGTCTGTGTTATATTCTGCTCTTTATTACCTCTTTAAAGGCCTCATCTCCATATACTGTTACATTATGTCGTCCTGAGAGTTAGGACTTCAGCATAAGAATTTGAGTGGTGAGGACACAATTCAGCACATAACATGTACACTAGTAGAAATTTGAGCAAATCAGAATACAAAAAGAGTGGATTCCAGCCAGAGAAATTTGAGAGAGATTCATGGTAGGGGGAGTATATTCTTAAGCTTATATGTGTCATCACATGATGATAGGCTGCATTTTAGGGCTCTGGACAATTTAAATTACTGATTATAGGTATGAGTAGAATTAATTTTTCAGGAAGTAAGCTAGGTATAATGTCTTAGCCGCTATTTATGTAGGAGTAACATTAAAACATGCCAAGCTCTCTGCATTGACATTCAATTAAAAATATTTTATATTAAAGATTGTTTTACTTATAAGCATATACATAAGCTGTTTCATAAAATTGTTTCCAAATGTATATGCCCTAATATATTTTCCTGTGGTTTTGCTTATTTGTTATCATTCTGGAATAAGAACTTGAAATACAAAAGAATTATATAGGTTTAATTTAAAACAAAACAAATATTTTATTGTATTCAGTTTTAAAAATTAAATTACAAACTGGGACATGAAAAGTTATAAAGATATGCAGGTATTCTGATTTAAATTTTCTCATTTTTGTTAACTATTAAAACTTTTTTTAAATAAGAGAATGCTTTTATATTCTTATAAAGTATAATCACACAGGTTTAAGTTCAGCCTACATTTCCATTGCCTGCAACTATTTCTATATGGGCAAATAAAGCATTTTATTTGCAATATAATTATGTTATATTTTTGCATTACTTTGTCCTTGCATTGCTATAAAGAAATACTTGAGACTGGGTAATTTATAAAGAAAGAGATTTAATTGGCTCAAGGTTCTGTGGGCTGTACAGAAAACACAGTGACATTTGCTTCTGGGGAGGCCTTAGGAAGCTTACAATCATGGTGAAAAGAGAAAGGGAAGCAGACATGTCACATGATGAAAGCAGGAGAAAGACAGAGGGCAGGGAGGTGTTACATACTTTTTAACAACCAGATCTCATAAGAAGGCACTCACTATTGCAAGAACAGCACCAAGTGGATGGTACTAAGCCATCCATGAGAAATCTGCCCTCATGATTCAATCACCCCCTACCAGGCCCCACCTTCAAACTTGGGGATTACAATTCAACATGAAATTTGGGCAGGGACACATATCCAAACTATATCATTTTGCCCAGCCCCTCCAAAATCTTATGTCCTCACATTTCAAAATATAATTATCCCTTCCCAATAGTACCCCCAAAGTCTTAACTCATTCCAGCATTTACTCAAAAGTTTAAAGTCCAAAGCCTCATCTAAGACAAGGCAAGTTTCTGCCACCTGTGAGCCTGTAAAATAAATAAAACAAGTTAGTTACTTCCAAGATACAATGGGTTATAGGAATTTGGTAAACATTCTCATTGCAAAAGAGGGAAATCAGCCAAAAGAACAAGGGGCTAAAGGCTCCATGCATGTATGAAACCCAGAAGAGCAGTCATTAAATCTTAAAACTCCACAATAATCTCCTTTGACTCCATGTCCCACATCCAGGGTAATATGGTGCAAGAGGTGGGCTCCCAAGATGGTGGGCACCTCTACCCCTGTGGCTTTGAAGTTTTCAGCCTCGATATCTGCTCTCATAGGCTGGCATTGAGTGCCTGTGGCTTTTCCAGATGCACCATACAAACTGTTGGTGGATCTACCATTCTGATGTCTAGAGGATGATGGCTCCTTTCTCACAGCTCCAGTAGGCAGTGCCCCAGTGGGGACTCTGTGTGGGGGCTACACATTTTCCCTCTGTACTGCCCTAGTAGAGGTTCTCCCTGCAGCTTGCTTCTTTCTGCCTGGACATCCAGGCTTTTTCATATGTCCTCTGAAATATAGGCGGAAGCTCCCAAGCCTCAACTCTTGCATTCTGTGCACCCACAGGCTTAACACCTTGTGGAAACCACCAAGGCTTACAGCTTGCACCCCAGGGTCTATACCTGGGGGGCCCCTTTGAGCCATTGCTAGAGTAGCTGGGATATAGGAAACAGTGTCGCACAACTGCACAGGGCAGCAGGGCTCTGAGCATGGTCCAAGAAGTCATTCTGTCCTTCTAGGCCTCTGAGCCTGCAATGACAGGAGCTGCCTCTTAGATCTCTGAAATACCTTCAAGCTTTTTTCCCATTGTCTGGCCTATCAGCTCTTGACTGCTTCTTTGTTATGCAAATATATCTCCGATAAGTGGTATCTCCACACCCTGCTATAATTCCTTTCCCAAAAATAGTCTTTCTTTTTTGTCACATGGCTAGGCTGTACATTTTTCAAATTTTTACCGTCTGCTTCCCTTTTAAATATATATCCAACTTATTTCTTAGCTCCTGCATCTGAGAATAAGTTGTTAGAAGCAGCCATGCCACCACCTGAATACTTTGCTGCTTAGAAATTTCTTCCACCAGATACCCTAAACCATCACTCTCAATCTTAAACTTTCACATATTCCTAGGACAAGGACACAATCCAGCCAAGTTTTTTGATAAGGCATAACACGTGTGACCTTTGTTCCAGTTACCAGTAAGTTCTTGATTTCCATCTGAAACCTTGTCAGCCTAGATTTCACTGTATATCACTATCAGCATTTTGGTCATAATCATTTAACCAGTTTCTGAGAAGTTCAAAACTTTCCCTTATCTTCCTGTCTTCTGAGCCCACTACACTCTTCCAATCTGTGCCTGTTACTCAGTTCCAAAGCTGCTTCTATATTTCCAGGTATCTTTATAGCAATACCCCAGTCCTGTTACCAATTTTCTGTATCAATCAATTCTTGCATTGCTATAAAGAAATACTTGAGACTGGGTAATTTATTAAAGAGGTCTAATTGGCTCATGGTTTTGCAGGTGGTACAGGAAGCATAGTGGTATCTGCTTCTGGGGAGGCCTCAGGAAACTTATAATCATGGCAGAAGGGGAAGGGGAAGCAGGCACATCACATGGTGAAAGCAGGAGGAAGACAGAGGAAGAGGGAGGTGCTAGACACTTTTAAATGACCAGATCTCCTGAGAAGTCACTCACTATCGCGAAGACAGCACCAAGGGCATGGTACTAAAGCATTTGTGTGAAATTTGCCCTCATGAGCCAACCACCTCCTACCCGGCCCCACCTCCAACCTTGGAGATTTTAATTCAACATGAGATTTGGATGGGGACACATATCCAAACTATATCAATTTTCTGCATGTTATTTTAACATGTAAAGTTGGATAACAAGAACAATTTCAAAAAATAAATCTGTAACCAGGAGGGAATAAATGCCATTTCAAACATTGTAAATTGAAAAAATATTGAGAGATAAAATCTAATGTGCTTTTAAAATAACACAAGACTGAAATTTCATATAGAACCTTTCATTAAAGACATGATAAATTTACTGGTTTATATTGATAATGACAAAGTTCAAGACTGGGACAAGAATGATAATAATAATAAAGTTGTTAATTTCATTAATCAAAACAATTAAGTAGTTGAAAATTGTCTTTAATGCCTCTTTATCCCTTATGATACAGAGGAACTAGGCAGCTCTAAGAATTCATAAAAACCTAGTATCTCTAGTACCTGGCTCTCAAAACTTCATATTTTCTTTTACCTTTAAATGTGTTCTCTCTCTATTACTTCTGTTATGCTCCACAATAAGAATTCATAGCCCAATTGAAATTGACATATAATGAAGAAGAAATTTCTAAGAGTGATACTAATGTTAATTTTAGACAAAATGGAAGGCTAACAAGGTGTATGTGTGAATCACACCGTTAACTAAAATTGGTCTTTTATCTCACATAGTTTATATGTACATCAAGCTTATTATTTTGATTTAAACAATTACTTATGATTGAAGTATGATCCAACTACTTGGTCATCTAATAGATGATTATTTATAAATCATTTTAGAATGAATATATATATATATAATCTGTATTACAACAGACAGATTTCAAAATATATATTTGCATATATGTAATTTGAAGATTATATAATTTGAAGATTTTATATATATAATTTAAAGATTTTATATATATATATAAAATTTGAAATATTATGTCTGTTGTAATACAGATTATAAAATAGATAATCCATGGATAACTTTGACTATGCTATAGCTTTTATGGTAGGTAAATATGCAGCTGGTAATTTTTTTAATCTTTGTTTAAAACAGAGCTCTTTAGTTTAATTAGATCCCATTTGTCAATTTTGGCTTTTGTTTCAATTGCTTTGGGGTTTTTGTCATGAAGTCTTTGCCCCATGCCTATGTCCTGAATGGTATTGCCTAGGTTTTCTTTAGGATTTTATGGTTTGGGGTTTTACATGTAAGTCTTTAATTCATCCTGAGTTAATTTTTGTATAAGGTGTAAGACAGGGATCCAGTTTCAGTTTTCTGCATATGACTAGCCAGTTTCCCAAGCACCGTTTATTGAATAGGAGATCCTTTCCCCATTGTTTGTTTTTCTCAGGTTTGTCAAAATCAGATGGTTGTAGATGTGTGGTGTTATTTCTGAGGTCTCTCTTCTGCTCCATTGGTCTACATGTCTGTTTTGGTGCCAGGATCATGCTGTTCTGGTTACTGTAGCTTTGTAGTGCAGTTTCAAGTCAGATAGCATGATGCCTCCAGCTTTGTTCTTTATGCTTAGGATTATCTTGGCTAATCCTAATTATGGGGTTGTCTTTGATTCCATGTGAAATTTAAAGTAGTTTTTTTCTACTTCTGTGAAAAGTGTCAATGGTTGTTTGATGGAAATAGCATTGAATGTACAAATTACTTAGGGCAGTATGGCCATTTTCATGATATTGATTCTTCCTGTCCATGAGCACGAAATGTTTTTCCATTTGTTTGTGTCCTCTCTGATTTCGTTGAGCAATGATTTGTAGTTCTCCTTGAAGAGGTCCTCCACATTCCTTGTTAGCTATATTCTTAGGTATTTTATTCTCTGTAGCAATTGTGAATGGGAGTTCATTCATGATTTGGCTTTCTGCTTGCCTATTGTTGGTGTGTAGGAATGCTTGCGATTTTTGCACATTCATTTTGTATCCTGAGACTTCGCTGAAGTTGATTATCAGTTCAGGGAGTTTTGGGGCTGAGACGATGGGGTTTTCTAAATAGAAAATCATGTCATCTTCAAACAGAGACAATTTGACTTCTTATCTTCCTGTTTAAATACACTTTATTTCTTTCTCTTCCCTGGTCAGAACTTCCAATACTATGTTGAACAGGAGCGGTGAGAGAGGGCATCCTTGTCATGTGCCTGTTTCCAAAGGGAATGCTTCAGGCTTTTGCCCATTTAATATGATATTGGCTGTGGATTTATCATAAATACGTCTTATTATTTTGAGATATGTTCCATGAATACCTAGTTTATTGAGAGTTTTTAACATGAAGGGATGTTGAATTTTATCAAAGGCCTTTTCTTCATCTATTGAGATGATCATGTGGCTTCTGTCTTTAGTTCTGTTTATGTGATGAATCATATTTATTGATTTGCATATGTTTAACCAACCTTGCATCCTGGGGATGAAACAAACTTGATTGTGGCAGATAAGCCTTTTGATTTGCTACTGGATTCAGTTTACCAGTATTTTATTAAGGATTTTTGCATCGATGCTCATGAAGGATATTGGCCTGAAGTTTTCTTTTTTTGTTGTCTCTCTCCCAGGTTTTGATGTCAGGATGATGCTGGCCTCATAAAATTAGTTAGGGAGGAGTCTCTCCTTTTCAATTTTTTGGAATAGTTTTAGTAGAAATGGTACCAGGTCTTCTTTGTATCTCTGGTAGAATTCAGCTGTGATTTCATACGGTCCTGGGCTTTCATTTTTGGTTGGTAGGCTATTTATTATTTCCTCAGTTTCAGAACTTGTTATTTTTCTACTCAGGGGTTCAATTTCATCCTGGTTCAGTCTTGGGATAGTGTATATGTCCAGAAATTTATCCATTTCTTCTAGATTTTCTAGTTGATGTGCATGGAGGTGTTTGTAATGTTCTCTGATGGTTGTTTGCATTTCTGTGGGGTCAGTGATGCTATTCCCCTTATCACTTTTGATTGTGTTTGATTTTCCCTCTTTTCTTCTTTATTAGTCTAGCTAAGTCTATCTATTTCGTTAATGTTTTCAAAAAACCAGCTCCTGGATTTGTTGATTTTTTGAAGGGTTTTCATGTCTCTATCTCCAGTTCACCTCCAATCTTATTTCTTGTCTTCTGCTAGCTTTGGGGTTTGTTTGTTCTTAGTTCTATAGTTCTTCTAGTTGAAATAGTAGTTTGTTAATTTGAGCTCTTTCTAGCTTTTTCATGTGAGCATTTAGTTCTATAAATTTCCCTGTTAACAGTGCTTTAGCTGCATCTCAGAGATTATGGTATGTTTTCTCCTTGTTCTCAAAGAACTTCTTGATTTCTGTCTTAATTTAATTTTTTACCCATGAGTCATTCAGGAGAAAGTTGTTCAATTTTCAGTTGTGTGGTTTTAAGTGAATTTCTTAATCTTTAGTTCTAATTTGATTGTGCTGTGGTTTGAGATACTATTTCTCATGATTTCAGTTCTTTTGCATTTGCTAAGGAGTGATTTACTTCCAATTATATGATCAATTTTAGAGCAAGTGCCATGTGGTGGCAAGAAGAATGTATATTCTATTGTTTGGGGGTGAAGAGTTCTCTAGATATCTATTAGGTCTACTTGATCCAGAGCTGAGTTCAGGTCCTGAATATCTTTGCTCATTTTCTCTCTTGATGATCTGTCTAATATTGTCAGTGGGGTGTTAAATTCTCCCACTATTATTGTGAGAGAAGAGTCTAAGTCTCTTCATAGGTCTCTGAGAACTTGCTTTATGAAACATTTGCTACTGTATTGGGTGAATATATAGTTGGGATAGTTAAGTCTTCTTGTTGAATTCAACCCTTTACTATTATGTAATGCCCTTCTTTGTCTTTTTTGATTTTTGTTGGTTTAAAATCTGTTTTGTCAGAAACTAGGATTGCAACCCCTGAGTTTTTCTGTTTTCCATTTGCTTGGTAAGTTTTCTTCCATTCCTTTATTTTGAACCTATGTATGTCTTTGCACATGAGATGAGTCACTTGAACAGAGTATACCGACGAGTCTTGGCTCTTTATCCAGCTTGCCATTCTGTATCTTTTAATTGGGGCATTTAGCCCATTTATATTTAAGGCTAGTATTGTTATATGTGAATTTGATCCTGTCATCATGATGCTAGCTGGTCATTTTGCAGACTTGTTTATGTGGTTTCTTCATAGTGTCACTGGTCTCTGTACTTCAAGGTGTTTTTGTAGTGGCTGATAATAGTTTTTCCTTTCCATATTTAGTGCTCTCTTCAAGAGCTCTTGCAAGGCGGGCCTGGTGGTGATGAATTCCCTAAATATTTGCTTATCTGAAAATGATCTTATTTCTCCTTTGCTTATGAAGCTTGGTTTAGCCAGATATAAAATTCTGGGTTGGAAATTCTTTTAAGAATGTTGAATATTGGCCCCCAATCTCTTCTGGGTTTCCACTGAGGGTTCTGCTGTTAGTCCAATGAGTTTCCCTTTGTAGGTGACCTGGCCTTTCTCTCTGACTGCCCTTCACATTTTTACTTTTATTTTGACCTTGGAAAATCTGGTGATTATATATCTTGGGGTGGATTTTCTCATGGAGTGTCTTACTGGGGTTTTCTGCATGTCCTGAATTTGAATGTTGGCCTGTCTTGCTAGATTGGGGAAGTTCTCCTCGATGATATCCTAAAGTATGTTTTCCAACTTGGTTCCATTCTCTCCATGTCTTCGAGGTACCCCAGTTAGTCATAGGTTTGGTCTCTACACAATCCCATATATCTCAGAAGTTTTGTCCATTTCTTTTTATTCTTTTTTCTCTATTCTTGTCTGACTGTCTTATTTCAGAAAGTCAGTTTTCAAGCTCTGAGATTCTTTCCTCTTCTTCATCTATTCTGCTATTGATACTATGATTGCATTGTAGAGTTCTTGTGTTATGTATTTTATTTCCATCAAGTTATGTTTCTCCCTAAACTGGTTATTTTGTCTATCAGCTCCTGTATCATTTTATCATGATTCTTAGCTTCTTGGTATTGGGTTACAACATGCTCCTTTAGCTCAGTGAATTTCGTTATTACCCACCTTCTGAAACCTGCTTCTGTCAATTCAGCCATCTCAGCCTCAGCCCAGTTCTGTGCCCTTGCTGGAGAGGTGTTGTGGTCATCTGGAGGAAACACACTCTGACTTTTTGAGTTTCCAGCATTTTTGCATTGATTCTTATCTTCGTGGGCTTATCTAGCTTTGATCTTTGAGGTTGCTGACCTTTGAATGAGGTTTTCCTGGGAGAGACACTCTCTCCCAGGGTCTACTGACCTGTTGCCAGCCTGAACACACCTGTAGGAGGTGGCTGGGGACCCCTATTGGGAGGTCTCAGTCAGGAGGAATGGGATCAGGGACCTGCTTAAAGAAGCAGTATGGCTGATTTTGGTAGAGCTGGTGTGCTATGTTGGGAGGGACCTTTCCTCATGCAGATCTTTTGTATTCTCCAAAGCTGGCAGGCTGGAATGGCTGAGTCAACCCAACTGCAGAGGTGGCAGCTGCCCCTCCCCCTGGGAGTTCCATCTCAGGCCAGGGCTCTAATCTTAGAGCCCTAGCCATAGAACCATAGCTGGAGTGGCTGAAGCCCCTATATCAAGCAAGGTCCCACTCAGTGAGGAGGAATGGATCAAGATCCCACTCAAAGAAGCAGTCTTGCCAAAATCCAGCAAGGCAGCTGTGCTGTTGTGGGGCACTCTTTCTCATCAGGGCCGTTTGTATTTGCCAAAGCCAGCAGGCTGTAATAATTGAGTCTACTGAACTGCAGAGACTGTGGCCCCCTCCCCCACCCACTGCCCCTGGAACTTGAACCCTGCCTCAGGCAGATTCCAGCCTGTTGCCCTTGTCTGGCTGGAATTCTGAGCCAGTGGTTTTTAACTTGTGAGGTGCATTAGAAGTGGGGCCCACAGAATGATGCTGCTTGGCTCTCTGGAGTCAACCCCTTTTCTAGGGATATGGACGGATGTATTTCCTGCCTTGCCACGGATCCTGGGGCCAGAGTATGTAAAACTTCTCAGTTTCTGTGGGTTCCTGAGCTGCTGCTCTGCTGAGACTCCACACAGCTCTGTGTATCAGACCCAAGGCCCTGGTGGCATGGGCTCACAAGGGGATCTCCTTATCTACAGGTTGCAAACATCTTTGAGAGAAGCGTGGTTTCAATCACTCACTGCTTCCCTTGGCTTTTGGGGTGGGGCTACTTTGGCTCTGTGCCACTCCCTGGTAGGCCATCTCCTCCACCCCCTTCACTTTTCTTCCTTCTCCATGGGTCGAGTTGTTTGGCTAATCAGTCCCAATGCGAGAACCTAGGTATTTCAGTTGAAGGTGCTGAAATCACTTGCCCCTTTTCATTCCTCTTCCTGAGTGCCACGGACCACAGTTGCTTCTAATCAGCCATCGTGTATCCTCCCAGTTTTCTTTTATTCTGTTTCATTGTACTATATATATATATATATAAAAAATATACTATATATATAAAATACAATATATATTTCATTACGTTTTCATGATATATATTTTTCTTCCTTTTCCTTTTAATATATTTATGTCTTTATACTTAAGGTGTGCTTTTTTGTAGACAGCATATAGTTGGGTTTTGCTTTTTTTATCTGTTTGAAAATCTCAGTCTTATAGTGGGATTATATAACTTACACTAATATTATTACTCATTTAAATGTGGCAAAATCTGTGACTTTACTAATTGCTTTTCATTGTTTCTTTGTACCTCTTCTCTGCCTCCTTTTGTATGAATTAAGTATTTTTTATAATTTTATTTTATCTCCACTATTGGCTTTTCATTTATATGGCCCCTTTAAATCTATTCTATTGATTACGCTAGGTTTTAAAATATAATATATATCATTAAGTTAATGCGTATTGTTAAATAATATGCCACTTTGTCTATAGTGTAAAACCTTACAACAGATTATTGCAAATTCATCCTCATCCTTGTGCTATTATTATCATACATTTTGATTTTACATATGCAATAACATATAATACACTGATACTCTCCTTTAGCACGTTTGTATTGTAAAGCAAATGCAAATATTAAAAAAAAATTAATTTTATAAATGCCTTCCCTTATTCCATTTTCTGTTTTCTTTGTTAATTTGTGTAGGTCTAAGTTTTTGTCTTGAAAAATATTGCTTATGCTTTAAGAACTTTTAAAAATATTTTGTTTAGTGAAAATCTGCTGGCATTGAAATGTCTCTGTTTATTTTTTCTACAAAAGTATTTATTTCTCCTTAATTTTTATAAATATTTTGGGTGATTTTATAATTCTAGATTGACAGAATTTTTTTTCTATGAGCATTTTAGAGATATTACTTCATCATCTTATGGTTTATATAATTTGTCTTATATAATTCTTCTGTAATTACTATTTTTGTTCCTCTGTATGTAATGTGCCTTTTTTCTCTGGTTGTCATCAAGACTGTCTCTGTCTTTGGCTTTAGTAGTTTGTATATGATATTGGTTTTTTGTTTGTTTTGTTTTAATCTGTCATGATTGGTGTGCTCTGAGTTTCTTTGCGATTTAGTGTCTGACATTAATTTTGGAAAATTCTCAGCCATTTATTTCTTCAAATATTTCTACTAATTTGTTTTCTTTCTCTTCTCCTTTTGCAATTCCTGTTACACATATGTTGGATTCTTTGATAATGACCTGCATGTTTTGGATGCTTTGTTGTTTATTTTTTCCCTCCTCTTTGCTCTTCAGTTTGGGACATTTCAATGGAATTTTCTTCAAGTTCACTGATTCTTTTTTCTGCTATGTCAAGTCTAACGAGGAACCATTTGAAGGCACTTCTCATCTCCTTTTCCATGTTTATTTGTTTGTTCGTTTTAGTTTTAGCATTTCCATTTGAATATTTCTTATGGTTTCCTTCTTCCTGCTAAAATTACCCCCCTAAATCTTCATGCTCTCTACCTTTTCCACTAGAATCTTTAACACATTAATCATAGAAATTTTAAATCCACTGTTAGATAGTTCAAACAACACTGTTATATCTGAGTCTGCTTCTGTTGATTGCTTTGTCTCCAGTCCGTGAGTTTTTTTCTTTGGTTTTTTGTATGCCTTGCAATCTTGTGGTTTTTGTTGTTGTGAACTGAACATACTGTGTGAGATGATAGAGACAAGAGTAAATAGATTTTATGCCTAGAAATCGGCATGCCTTTCCTTCTGCTAGCCCATTGGTGTGAAGAGTTATTATTAGTGCACCATGGGCTTCAAATTTTTGTAGTATTACCTTGTATTTAGGGTAGGAGCTCATTTCCTAAAGAGTTTGTTTCAATATCTGCTCCACCTTCACATTTAGGTCTTTCCTTTGTACTATGTCTTAGAGTGTTTTCCAACAAGCTCTTGTTCCTCTACCGAGAGTAAGACCACTGTTCCTTAATGCTTGCTATCTTGCTGCGGGTAGGAGATAGAAGCATTCTTGATTGTACTGATTAAGCCTTGGTCTTAGGCAGCATTTTGTCAATGAGTATTGAAGGAGAGCCATCTCAGTGTTTTGTACTTCCATTCTTCCCATTGTAGTAGATTTTCAAGGGGAAAGTGAGAGGATGGATCTGGCTTTTTTTTACAGTGGTTGCTCTTAAAACTCCAATAGGTCTGCACATTTTTGGAGGCTTTCTCATGACTCTCATTGGTCTTTTTTGCAAGAAGAGCTTGAGAACGAGTATAAATTATGATTGTTTTCTTGTGTCTGTGGTTTCCAAGTGCTCTACATTCTCTTGCTATCTCACACCTGCCTTCAGCAATTTGTTAAAAATGCTCTTCTTCCAAGGGTTCATTGGTACCTGCTCCAGGTATGCATGCACTTGCACTCTGTCTTTAGAGATGCCTCTCTTCTCTTAGATTTCATGTTAGTTACTTGGTTTGTGACTTTAACTCTCCAGTGAGTTCAGGAAAAGTGTTGTGTTTGCATATTGTTCAAGGTTTTGTCGTTGTAAGGGAGGAAACAGTGTTCCTTCCTACTTCCTATGTGAGAATAGATATTAATTTTTAAGTCATTAATTGTCAAGACACAACAAGAGATCTTGTCCCAGAGATCTGGAGTTTAATAAAAGTTCATTCTGAGGTTTTTCTAGGTGAATATTAATCAAATGAGATAAAATCTATAATACTACAAAGAGGGAAGTGGTGGATATAAGGCGGTGGTGTTATTTCCCTATTATTTTTGTCTGATTATGCGATAGAAATAATCTGAATGGAACAATATTTGGCCTGCTGCTTGAGAGACATGAGTAGAGCCAAGGCACATTAGGCTGCATGTAAAATTGGCTCCTATAGAGTCAGTTCTAACGACAGCAACAAAAAAAGACAAATAAAAAATTATGAGTGAGAAATGTTAAGATCTTTGTAAGACATTAAAATTTAGTACTTCCTCTCATTTTATTTGATTGACTTGGGAACTATTCTTAATGTGCTTTCAATTATAAATTATGACCAAGTAATTTGGGAATGAAATTAGAGAACCATAAGTCATGTAGAACAAATTCATGGAAGACTTCTTAGAGAATTCTACCATTTGACTATTAAATTCACCCTTTACCCTTCAGGGTAATAAGTGGATAATAAAAGTGGCCGTTGAACTTGAGGGGGAGTAGAAATTCAACATAATCCAATTAATGGTAAATCCTATATAAATCTTTGTCACTGCTTAAGAAACTCAAATGTTCCCTTTTCTAAGTTGTAATTCCTGTGCAAGGAGCAGTGCAGTTTCATTAGGATTCTGTAGCCAGCAGAAACATCCACCTAATTCATTTTACTAGCAAGTATTTTTACACTTCTCATGAATAAATAAAAGTGATTCTGGCATAAACAGCACTGTTCCTTTCCTATGGTGCTTTTGGGAACAAAATGCTGGTCTCAGTTAGGGCCATCCTACTATCCTGCCCTGAGTTTTGATCATAAGAAATATTTTAGAGCTATAATATGTGGACTTTGCTTTTTCCATAGTCAAGAAAACATCAGTTACCCAGTTCTTTGGACATGAAGTGAATAGTGTATATACCCTGTTGGACCCCTCATTTTCCATCAAAATGTAATCTTTTCAATGTCCATCAATATTCCTTTGCTTTACATTTTAGGTAGTTTTAATATAGAAAATAGTGGTGCCCATCTTGAGTCACACAATTCTCCATCAGAAAAACTAATTAGTATAATACTTTACTCTCTTTTTTGCTGATTTTATTTTTAATTTTCTGCACCCTAAGTCTTTTCAATTGTTAGTTTTTGTGAAGGATGTATGGTTTAGATGTTTGACTGGTTACCTTTGCACAGTGTCATTGGATTAATTTATCTTCATAAAAACTTACTGTGGTTTTTCTTTCCCTAAGCATGAAAATATATTTAAGGAAATTATTTTGCTATGACTAGCCACCATCAATGAACTTGAAACTGTCATTCAACAAATGAAATCAGTTGACAGACTCTTCAATACCCCGTATCAGGGGTTGGCAAACTATGGACCACAAGCCAAATGCAGTCTGCAAGCTAAGAATGTTGTTTACATTTTAGGCTTTTGTATAGACTACAAGCTAACAATGTTTCTTACATTTTTTAGTGTTAAAAAAACAAAAACAAAAGAATGATAATATTTTATGACACATACAAAATGACATTTAAATTTCATTGTCCGTACACAAAGTAGAACAAAGCCACACACTCATTTGTTTATGAGTTATTTATGGATGCTTTCATGCTATAATGACTGAGTTGAGCAGTTGGTTGCCACAGAGCTATATGGCCCACAAAGCCTGAAATATTTATTATCTATCCATTTACAGAAAAAAATGTGCTGACCTCTGTCATATATAAAGTATCTAGCTAGATCAAGATTAGAAATATTTTAAAGATAAAACATTGTACTAAAGAATACATGATGCAAAGAGGTAAATGTTGTAATCATTGTCATAGAATTAATGGCCTCCTAAAATATATTGGATATTTACAAAATAATGTATTTGACATTCATGATTATGCTAAGCTAACATTGATACCTCCCCAAGAATGTGAACACCATGGTTTGGATTTTAACCATTTCATGTGAAGAAAAGTTTCAGAACAATAAATAAATAAAAGTTTAGAATAATAAATAAGATCACTCAAGCTTCACATTAGTTAGTACTATTTTTATATAATCACAACCTATCAAAGTTTGATTTTTCTTTTGTTCCGGTAAGTCAGCTTTTAGGCTGTCTTTGTTAATTCATGTAAGAGAAATTAGATTTCTTTTAAAAAAAAAAACAAAATTATAATTGGAAATAAAATGTAAGATATTTGATAACTACTGAAAGTTCAATTGTTTAAAATGTCTTATTAACCAAAAGATTGCTTAATATTCAAAGTTCTATAAAAAGTAATTTTAAAATTGTTTTTCTCATGATTATGAGCAATTAAATTTATAAGAAATTAGAGGACAAATGTTTCAAAGAGGTAATAGTAGGGAATTTCTGTTATTTTTACTTATATTTATTTATCCAAAACATTTTCTGATAGCTAACATGTTTATACCAAACTTACATTCTTTTATAGTCTTACTAATGTCAAGACAATCTTTCTATCCTGAAGCCTTCTATAGTTTCTTACCAGAGCTATGATTCCATTATTCGGTCAGTTAATCTAGTGGTATTAGATATTAGCAAGTTAATGTTGACATTATCTCATTGTGAAACATTACTCTTTTTCACAAAGTCAGGTTTTTTGTTTTGTTTTGTTTTGTTGTTTGTTTGTTTGGTTTGGTTTTTTTTTCATTTAAGCAATCTCATTTGAACTAAATGGGTACTTCTGAAGCAGGATATTTCCCTGACCCCTTTGTGGGTGGGAACTGGAATGCATGGACTCTGGACCTAGCCGGGTGCTTCGGAGCCAGTAGGGAAAAACTCCACTCACTGGAACCTGCTGTGTTCTACCCCTCGCGGGAGGGGGAGCACGGGTGAGCAGGTGAAGGAGCTGGAGCAAGCACCTTTGGAACCTGGCAGGAGCATAACTTCGTGCAGTCCCTGTGGCAGTGACTGGGGCAGGCATGCCCATCACCCCTGAAGCCCCAGAAGGAATGTTCAGTGCCCCTTTAGCATTGCCGTCTATGGATGGCTTAAGTGTTAACAGCTTAGTGGAGTGTCAGTGTGACAGCCTTTTGCACCTGGACCTGAGTTCTTGTCCAGCATCCAGGAGGAATGAGGTCTCACAAATGAATCGAAGATGGTAAATGTGGGGAATTTTATTGCTGATGAAAGTGGCTTTCAGTGGGCAGGGGAGCTGAAAAGGGGACAGAGAGGGAAGGTAATCTTCTCCTGGAGTCTGGCTGTCCCAGGCCAGACGCCTCTCCAAAGCTATGCCTTCAAGCTGTCCCTCTGAAGTCAAGCTGCTTCTCTCCAATGGCCAGCCATAGGCTCTGACGTACAGCTGCTTCTCCTCTCTCTACCAGCCGAGTCTGGGTTTTTATGAGCATAGGATGGGGGGAAGGGAGGGCCATAGGTAGTTTTGGAAAAGGCAATGTTTGAGCTGGAAAACAGGGATGTACGTTATCACTTTGGGCCATGGTTCCAGGCTTGAGAGTGGGCTCTCGCCAGAGACCCACTCTCTTCTGCCCAGAATTTCTCTGCCTCCTGTTTCTATCACTTCCTCATAGACCTATGTTCCATAGCATATTTATAATAAGAACCATAGAGGATAATAAGGAATGTCTAAATGACAGCATTTTGGTCTTAAATGATACTAATACAGATATATCAGCATTTCCCTCCCTAAAATGTTTGTTCATTTGATGGCAAAAAATGCACATCTGTCATGTAAAGGTATGTTTTCTAAGGCTAGCCAAACAGAATATTATATATCACAGATGACCATAAAGCAGAGGTAAACTTTCTTAAATATGGGTAAAATCAGGACAAATTCTATTGGTCAAAATAAATCCTCTAAATATTAAAATGGCACAAAAATATTATTGATGTTTTCATACTATCATAGATGCTTATTCTTAAGATTAATCCTGGAAAAGAAATAGTGAAGTTCAAATTATTTCAAAAAATATACACATATTTAAAACATTACAATATATACATTTAAAAAATAAGTGATGGCCACAAAAAGACATAAAACTTGATTTGTGTAATATTCATGCCTAAAACTTATTTTTTTTCAGCATGGTTCAAATCACTTATTTCACGTCTATTATTTATTTATTTATATGATAAATATCTCTTATGTACTGACACTGTGTGTAGGCTCTGAAGAGGATGCAAAGCTGACCAATATATAGACCTGGTCTTCAAGGCAATCATGGTACACCAGGGGATACAGAATATGTACAATAGCTACATGGCAAAATGTATATTAGGTAAGGTTATAGGAAACAAGACTGAAAGTGGTAGTTTAAGGTCTGATTAAAGGGAAAGCTTTAAATGCCCTGGTTGTAGTTTGAACTTTATTCTCTACTCATTACAGACTTTTGAGTGGCAGGCAACTGTCATCATGGTTGTGCTTAAAAACCATGAAAGAAAAATGTGAGCAAGTTTTTATCTGTTTTGTTTTGTTGTTGTATTTTTCTCCTTCTAATTACCATTCTCACCTATGTTAAGAAATGGGGAAAAGATCAAATTAGTAATATTGACTATTGTATATCCATGGCAAGTTTGACACCACCATTATTTTATTTCTTTATAAAATTATTTTGTTGTTGTTAGAATATAGGCCAGGCTTTCTAGTAAGCATAGCAAACTGGAATTACTTGATGCCAGCTTTACAGAGACTTAATAAAGACAGAAATAATTATGACTTTACGTAACTTTTACACTGAATTTATTTAGTGATCTAATTCCAAGACAAATTTTCCTTAACTTTATTCACCTAAAAATAACCTATGTCTCCTTAAACGTGTTTTTTTTTTGTAAACCTGTGGATCTCATCATGGCAATTTTGTATTTGGGATTATGTTATACAGATGTTTGTCCACAGCTGCAGGCAGCCTCTTTGCAAGTGTTTTTTCTCTGGCCTTGGAAATGTATCCAGGGCCAGAGAAAAAATTTTATTTAGCTTACTTTGATTTAGGCAATTTTATGCTTTTCATTAACACTTTATCTATCTTTTTTAAATTTCTAAATTCATTCAATTTTTTCCTGCAGTAAAATCAAATAGGAAATCACTAACCTTAATTTTGAATATTTGCATTTTTAACTTAAATCATTTAAAAATTAATGTATGAAATAATATGAAAGAGAAAGAAATACATTAGTGATTATTTGTGTCAGACAGGATTTGATCAGAAAAGCAGAACTACTGTGAAAATAATGGAATAATGGATTCATTATAGGAATTAGACATAACTGTAGGAGAAGTTGAGGTATTGGTGCCTGGAAGGAAGAAGAGCTGGGCACAGAGCAAGAGAGAATAAAGACAAACTGGAGCCACCACCACCTCTGCATCTTTCCCACCATATGTAACCATAATGACGCTGAAAGTGTAATGGACTTGTGCAAATTTTTCTCACACTAACTTTAACCAAGAGCTATACAGGGAATGAGATCCTGAGAAACATAGTTTCAGCTTGGCTAAGATGACATAGTACAAAACTACCACACTGCTATTTTTAAAGATCATATGTATATTGATTCATTTATCCTGCAATTATTAAAGAAGAAGTTACTACTTGAAGGCTGTTTGCTAGTTGTTGAAGATACAATTCTAAACAAGACCATCTCTTTTCCTCAAAGTTCAAATTTCTTCAAGAACACAAATATAAGAAACACGTAAAGTAAAATTTACAGAGAATTAAAGGTAAAATTAAGACAGTAGATGAAGCCCTTGCAATAGAGTCACTAAGGAAGTCTTCCTGAGAAATGGGACATTTAAACTGATACCTGATGGATGGGTGCAGGTGACAAATGGGGAAGGAAACCAGGGAAGGAAAGTCACATGTGAAATGGCACAGAGTGACAGACAGCATGTGTTGGGACAAGTGAAAAGTTTCAGTATACCTGGAATGCCGAGTCCCAGGAGTAATAGGTAATCATTGATGAACAAATTACTCTTTATTTTGTAAATTGGGCTATAAATGTATTTAAATTTTTCCTGCTCCAGTACTCATTTTGATAGCAATTCAGTCATTCAAAAAGGCATGCCATTTTAAAATTTCCCTGACCCTAAAGTGTGCTTTAATTGGTATTATTGCCTCAAAACAGATGTTTTAGAAATAATTAAAGCTGATGAAAACTTCATTTTACTGTAAATCTCTATTTAAATTTGTCTAGAAGTATAACATAAACAAGAACATCTGTTTACCAAAACTTTCTTTCCCCCTAGTAACAAGTTCTTTACTTCTGGGTGGTCACTATTGTGGTATTTGTTTTCATACAAAGAGAAATATAGGAAGACTTACTTATAAACTAAGAGACAATGGAATTTTGCTTCAAATTACAATGCCAAAGAAACCACAATTATGCATTACTTCCTATAGTTATTAATAGCATGGTTGATCTTTAGCTACAATGATATACTGTATTTTTGAAGCTAAAATATTAATATATTTGTAAGGAAGGAGGAAATACTTCACTTTAGATTAAAATACACAAGCTATAAAAACTAGAATGTATATTCAATAAAGTATATGGCTGCAAAATATACATGGGAAAAAAGCAAAAGCTTTCATGTACAATTATAATTAACTTTATTAAAAAACTTTTATACATGAAGTCCTTGCCCATGCCTATGTCCTGAATGGTAATGCCTAGGTTTTCTTCTAGGGTTTTTATGGTTTTAGGTCTAACGTTTAAGTCTTTAATCCATCTTGAATTGATTTTTGTGTAAGGTGTAAGGAAGGGATCCAGTTTCAGCTTTCTACATATGGCTAGCCAGTTTTCCCAGCACCATTTATTAAATAGGGAATCCTTTCCCCATTGCTTGTTTTTCTCAGGTTTGTCAAAGATCAGATAGTTGTAGATATGCGGCATTATTTCTGAGGGCTCTGTTCTGTTCCATTGATCTATATCTCTGTTTTGGTACCAGTACCATGCTGTTTTGGTTACTGTAGCCTTGTAGTATAGTTTGAAGTCAGGTAGTATGATACCTCCAGCTTTGTTCTTCTGGCTTAGGATTGACTTGGCGATGCGGGCTCTTTTTTGGTTCCATATGAAGTTTAAAGTAGTTTTTTCCAATTCTGTGAAGAAAGTCATTGGTAGCTTGATGGGGATGGCATTGAATCTGTAAATTACCTTGGGCAGTATGGCCATTTTCACGATATTGATTCTTCCTACCCATGAGCATGGAATGTTCTTCCATTTGTTTGTATCCTCTTTAATTTCATTGAGCAGTGGTTGATAGTTCTCCTTGAAGAGGTCCTTCACATCCCTTGTAAGTTGGATTCCTAGGTATTTTATTCTCTTTGAAGCAATTGTGAATAGGAAGTCACTCATGATTTGGCTCTCTGTTTGTCTGTTGTTGGTGTATAAGAATGCTTGTGATTTTTGTACAAAACACCAAAAACAATGGCAACAAAAGACAAAATTGACAAATGGGATCTCATTAAACTAAAGAGCTTCTGCACAGCAAAAGAAACTACCATCAGAGTGAACAGGCAACCTACAAAATGGGAGAAAATTTTCACAACCTACTCATCTGACAAAAGGCTAATATCCAGAATCTACAATGAACTCAAACAAATTTACAAGAAAAAAACAAACAACCCCATCAAAAAGTGGGCGAAGGACATGAACAGACACTTCTCAAAAGAAGACATTTATGCAGCCAAAAAACATGTGAAAAAATGCTCATCATCACTGGCCATCAGAGAAATGCAAATCAAAACCACAATGAGATACCATCTCACACCAGTTAGAATGGCAGTCATTAAAAAGTCAGGAAACAACAGGTGCTGGAGAGGATGTGGAGAAATAGGAACACTTTTACACTGTTGGTGGGACTGTAAACTAGCTCAACCACTGTGGAAGTCAGTGTGGCGATTCCTCAGGGATCTAGAACTGGAAATACCATTTGACCCAGCCATCCCATTACTGGGTATATACCCAAAGGACTATAAATCATGCTGCTATAAAGACACATGCACACGTATGTTTATTGCGGCACTATTCACAATAGCAAAGACTTGGAACCAACCCAAATGTCCAACAATGATAGACTGGATTAAGAAAATGTGGCACATATACACCATGGAATACTATGCAGCCATAAAAAAGGATGAGTTCATGTCCTTTGTAGGGCCATGGATGAAATTGGAAATCATCATTCTCAGTAAACTATCACAAGAACAAAAAAACAAACACCGCATATTCTCACTCATAGGTGGGAATTGAACAATGAGATCACATGGACACAGGAAGGGGAATATCACACTCTGGGGACTGTTGTGGGGTGGGGGGAGGTGGGAGGGATAGCATTGGGAGATATACCTAATGCTAGATGACGAGTTAGTGGGTGCAGCGCACCAGCATGGCACATGTATACATATGTAACTAAACTGCACAATGTGCACATGTAGCCTAAAACTTAAAGTATAATTAAAAAAACAACTTTTATTATTGCATTAATAAGAATAAATAATTAGACAAGCGAATAATAACCAGACAAAGTCAACAAGAATATGCAGGGTTTGAATAATGTAATAAGCTCCAATCAAATTTCTCATGGGAGCTCTGTACAATTAAAATGGGATTTTAATATTTGTTTTAAGTAGTAACTTGTTATCCTAAGAAAATATTAGGAGACCATAGAAGCACCTTTTATAGTAAAATAAATTATGAACCTACAAACACCAAATCAATATAATTTTAGTACAGAAATAGACAAGCAGTTAATGGAGAAGAATAAAAAATACAAAAACAGATTTCAGTGTTTAAGTATTTGTGTACATGTTTATATGTGTTTGGGATTCAAATATAATAAAAGCATAACTTTAAATCGACAGGTAATGGATTCTTTTATTGCTGAAGCATTTACTCATGGTGCTAAATTTTATTTTGGTATAAAATAAATGAGATATATATATATATTACATTTTATACAATACTGATAACCTCAGGTTATGTTTCAAAAACTGAAAACATACCTTTCCTTTTCTGAACGTTGATGGACTAAAATAACATGAAAAACTTTCATATTTCCATAGAAATTCTGACAGGAGGAAATATAACAACCAAAAATTTGACCTTGTGGATAAAATTGCAAGAAAGAAACCAGAAATAAATAGTATATTTCACATTTTGCCTCAGACAGTCCTGTTGTCTGAGTGTCATACTTCCAAAAACATCTTGGTTTGGATGATTCCAAAAATTGTAAAGTGGAACTAGAAACCCATGAACTATCAATGCACCTGGTCCTGGTATAGGGGGTGAAGTGTGATGGAAATAAGGTTAGTAATTTTAATTTCAGTAAGTTAGAGCATAACTTTAGTTCTCATCTGGGAACAGATGAGTTCTAGAGCCAATCTAAGCAGAGGAATTGAGATCCTTGTACTGGGCCCATTCTGTAGGATTGATATACTGCTATATCCCCTTCCAGGAATAAAAGACTCACTTCAGTTATTGGGGATATGACTGGTGAACAATATTTTGCTGTCAGCTCCCTGTGGGAACTTTCTCAGCCAAAGATTGTTGTGTCACCAAAGCCACGCTATTTTCCCAGGGCAGCCAGCATCCAATGATGGACTGACACAGGGGTAAAAAAGTCCTGACTTTTCCGCAATGGGAAACAGCTATAGATCCCATACCAACTCCAAAGCTCTACTTAGGGTCAGGTGAGGCAGCTGATGTAACTAGATCACAGCTCAACTTCTTTCTCTTTCAAATCTTACTTTCTTTCTTTTCTTTCCACAGGTGTTAATCCCAAGAACATTCCCTAACAAATGGCTTGAACACTAAGCTTTTGTCTATCTGTTTTCCAGCAAACTCAGTCTATGATATGTACCCTCTGTAAAAGAGTGAGCTAGAAATAATCTGCCTCGAGCAGTCAGGCAAGAGAAAGAAGTGTATTTAAATAGGAAGACAGAAAGTCATATTGTCTCTGTTTGCAGATGACGTGATTGTATATTTAGAAAACCCGATTGTCTCAGCCCAAAATCTCCTTAAGCTGATAAGCAACTTCAGCAAAGTCTAAGGATACAAAATTAATGTGCAAAACTCACAAGCATTCCTATACACCAATAATAGACAATCAGAGAGCCAAATCATGAGTGAACTCCCGTTCACAATAGCTACAAAGAAAATAAAATACCTAGAAACACAACTTAAAAGGGACGTGAAGGACCTCTTCAAGGACAACTACAAACCACTGCCCAAGGAAATAAGAGAGGACATAAACAAATGGAAAAACATTCCATACTCATGTATAGGAAGAATCAATATGGTAAAAATGAGCATACTACTCAAAGTAATTTATAGATTCAATGCTATTCCCATCAAGAATATCATTGACTTTCTTCACAGAACTAGAAAAAACTACTTTAAATTTCATATGGAACCAAAAAAGAGCTCGTATAGCCAAGACAATCCTAAGCAAAAAGAACAAATCTGGAGGCATCACGCTACCTGACTTCAAATTATACTATAAGTCTGTAGTAACCAAAACATCATGGTACTGGTACCAAAACAGATACATAGACCAATGAAACAGAACAGAGGCCTCAGAAATAACAACACACATCTACAACCATTGAATCTTCAACAAACCTGACAAAAACAAGCAATGGGGAAAGGATTCCCTATTTAATAAATGGTGCTAGGAAAACTAGCTAGTCATATGCAGAAAACTGAAACTGGACCCCTTCCTTACACCTTATACAAAAATTAAGTCAAGATTGATTAAAGACTTAAATGTAATACCTAAAACCATAAAAACCCTAGAAGAAAACCTAGGCAATGCCATTCAGGACATAGGCATGGATAAAGACTTCATGACTAAAACACCAACAGTAGTCGCAACAAAGCAAAATTGACAAATGGGATCTAATTAAAGAGCTTCTACACAGCAAAAGAAACTATCTTCAGAGTGAACAGGCAACCTACAGAATGGGAGAAAAATTTTATAATCTATCCATCTGACAAAGGGCTAATATCCAGAGTCTACAAGGAACTTAAACAAATTTACAAGAAAAAACAACTCCATCAAAAAGTGGGCAAAGGATATGAACAGACACTTCTCAAAAGAAGACATTTATGCAGCCAACAAACATGAAAAAAAGCTCATCATCACTGGTCATTAGAGAAATGCAAATCAAAACCACGAGATACCATCTCACGCCGGTTAGAATGGCAATCGTTAAAAAGTCTGGAAACAACAGAAGCTGGCGAGGATGGAGAGAAATAGGAATGCTTTTACACAGTTGGTGGGAGTGTAAATTAGTTTAACCATTGTGGAAGACAGTATGGTGATTCCTCAAGGATCTAGAACCAGAAATACTATTTGACCCAGCGATCTCATTACTGGGTATATACCCAGAGTATTATAAATCATGCTACTATAAAGACACATGCTCATGTATGTTTATTGCAGCACTATTTGCAATAGCAAAGACTTGGAACCAACCCAAATGCCCATCAATGATAAACTGGATAAAGAAAATGTGGCACATATACACCATGGAATACTGTGCAGCCATAAAAAAGGATGAGTTCATGCCCTTTGCAGGGACATGGATGAAGTTGAAAACGATCAGCAAACTAACACAGGAACAGAAAACCAAACACTGCATGTTCTTATAAGTGGGAGTTGAACAATGAGAACACATGGACACAGGAAGGGGAACAACACACACTAGGGACTGTGGAGGGGTGGGGGGGCAAAGGGAGGGATAGCATAAGGACAAATACCTAATGCATTTGGGGCTTAAAACCTAGATGATGGGTTGATGGGTGAAGCAAACCACTGTGGTAAGAAACGTGCACATTCTGCACATGTATCCTAGAACTTAAAGTATAATAATAATAATAATAATAGTAATAATAATAATAATAGTAAAGAAAAGAAATCTTCTGCCTCATGGCACAGGATCAAATTAAGAAAAACTGTTAATCTGTCTTTTCCAAGGTCCTGCATATGAGGGAAAATAAAAAGACTATCTGAAAAATCAAAACTCTGGGCATGGGCCTTGCCCATGTTGGGATCTAAAACGTATTGTAGTCATGTCTTCCAGGAAGCCTCATGCTGAAACATTCTCATGAAGTTGGTCTTTATTCAGAGATGATATCCGACTTTGCTGGCATAAAAGTTATACTAAGCCTCTTTCAAAAAGTAATTCCACATCCAGGCTGAATGTGATTCCCATAGAAAAAAACAGAAACAATGCTACTAAGGATGAGCTCACAATAAAAATATACAAAACACACACCAAAAAATACTAAAGTATCGTAGTTTCAAAAATTTAACAAAATTTGATTGAGAATCTAAAAATAATATTTTTAAATGAATAGATATAAAAATAAAAAGAATTGGACCCTTAGAAATAATAAGATGCTATAAAAATAATTTTTTTATTATACTTTAAGTTTCAGGGTACATGTGCACAACATGCAGGTTTGTTAGCACACCAATATAAAAATAAATTTAAACAAAAACTAAATGAATTTCTAAAATGAAATAAAAATATTGTGTAATAATTAAAGAGGATTTAATATTATTTATGTTATTTATCCTATCTCAGTGAACAAGGTAAGTAACATTAAACAAACTAAAAAGATAAAGTATGAATTGAGACCATAGAATTCAATAAATTACCTAGAACGCAATACACAGATAAAACTTGTAAATCAGGAAAGAGGTTTTGATATACAGACAATAAAACCAAAATGTACAACACACATCTACTATAATTTCACAGAAGAATAGCATATAGAGAATGGCAGTGAGTCAATACTTGAAAAAAATGATAGCTAAACATTTTCTGAATAGATGAAACTCATGAATCTTAAGACTTGAGAAGCGCAATAAGTTAACTGCAGGATAAATGAAAATAAGCCATCACCTAGTCACATCTTAGTGAAAATGTGTAACACCAAAGACAAAAAGAAAATCTTTAAAACAACTGGAGGAAAAAACTCCAATCACCTATAAAGTTAAAATATCTGCAGCAGTATAAAATGTAAACAACAATAGAGATCAAATACTGTGAGAAAATAGCTCTAAATTTCATAGAGACAATACATTGTACAATAGAATACTGGAGTAAGCTAAACTGTTGTTCAGGACTAAGATTGTACTTATACAGACGAAAATAATTTGCTGTTTTTAAACAATTATCTTGTGTTTAAGATAATTAAATTTTATCTCCTTTACAAAGATACAATAAGAAATCATTGATGATGGTCAAAGACTAGTTTTGTTTCATTTATGAGATAACTGCAAATAATACAACACTTTAACAACATTTTTATATAGCGTTCAGACACACATACAGACATACAGACTGGAGAGGAATATTATTCCTCTTTCACAGAGAATGACATTGAGTTTTGGAAAAACTTTATGGCTCTTCTTCAGGCCTTTTGACTCCACTTCCTTTGTTCCCTTTACTATACGATACTAGTTCAAAATAACCAACCAACCAAAACAAATAAACAAACAAAACAAAACAAATTAGCATGAATGTTAGAATTTTGTGAGTGTCAGAGAACACTATTTGACTAAAATTTTGCCGGATCTCATCAAATTTGGCCTTGCAAATTGCTATGAAGCCATTGTCTCATTTAACTCCTAGATTTAAGAATCTTAAGTATAGAGAGTCAATTTGTTAAAATAGCTGTGTGTTTATGTGTATGTGTATGTATCGAAAGAGTAAATTTCAGTTCTAAGGAGATATGAATTATGTTTCATTTCTCTAAGCCCAGGGTAATATAATAAGGTCAAGGCAGCAGTCCCCCCTTATCCAAAGGATATATTCCAAGATCCTCAGTGAATGCCTGAAGCAGAGAATAGTACTGAACCCTATATGTACTATGTTTTTCCTATATGTACATATACAAATACATACAAAATACATACATTGTATGTATTTTCCTCTATGTACAATATACAATATACACATGTGTATTCCTATATATATAAAGTTTAATTTATAAATTAGACAAAGAGGTTAATAATGGTGACTATTAATAAATAGAACAAGTATAACAATATGCTGTAATAAAAGTTATATGAATACAATCTCTCTTTCTTTTCAAGATACCTGGTACTAGGCGGGGCGCGGTGGCTCACGCCTGTAATCCCAGCACTTTGGGAGGCTGAGGTGGGTGGATCACAAGGTCAGGAGATCAAGACCATCCTGGCTAACATGGTGAAACCCCGTCTCTACTAAAAATACAAAAAATTAGGCGGGCGTGGTGGTGGACGCCTGTAGTCCCAGCTACTGAGGAGGCTGAGGCAGGAGAATGGCGTGAACCCAGGAGGCGGAACTTGCAGTGAGCCGAGATCGCCCCACTGCACTCCAGCCTGGGCAACAGAGCGAGACTCCGTCTCAAAAAAAATAAAAAATAAAAAAAAATAAAACCTTGTACTATACTCACCGATTTTCAGACCTCAGTTGACCATGGGTAACAGAAATTGCTGAAAGGAAATCACAGATAGTGGGAGACTATTGTGGCTGATTTAGCAGTGTTTTCAGTATTCAACTCTACCTTTCTTCTAACTTTCATCACCTTACTTATTTATTTATTATTGGATGACTTTCATTCTTTTGAGTAACTTAGGTTGACTTGTTCACTTATTTATCAAACACAACTCTCCTTTATCAAAATAGACTATTTTTTGTTTCACTAGTTATATCCGTTTAATTGCCCAATATACATCTTTTTTAAGAAAATTAATATTAGTGTTGATATTTTAAAAACCAAAGCTGGAATTCCTAGTAAAACACAATATGCCTGGTTGTACACAATTTGTTTGCCTTGGATTTAAAAATATATTTGTGCTTCAATTTTGCAAGTGAGAACATTTTAACAAGTGCAGTCCAGAGTACCATCAACATTATTGGCATCCATTTGCTTCCCTTCAGGGAGGATGAATCATCAGTAACCAAACATCAGTAATAACACCTAAGATTCTAAAAACAGCTTTTGCAAAGCACATAGGATTTCACAGATGTTCTCAAGAAGTTGCATGTTACACCTCAGAATTAGGATGGTGACAACTAATAGTAGAATGTATCTGTTTGTTAATTTGAGTTTAAATTGGTTACCCTAAAGTCAAAGAGAGATAGATTGTTCCACAACACCAGGAAAAAAATCAGTGGGAATATGAAAAATCTAATCCATCAAACACATAACGTATTTTTAGATACTTTACAAAACCTTTTATTTTTAACTAAACTTTATAAACTAACTGGTTGCTCCCTACTGTTAAGTTTATATACAGTAGAGTCAAACTGGCAGCAATGTTAAAAATAGATTCAGATTTAAAGCATGAAAATAAATGTATTATTAACCATGCCTATTCTCATTGATTTGCCAAAGAAGCTCTAGTATATAACCATCTCAAAAATACAGAATATTATTTTTTTGCCATGGAAAATTGAAAGTGTTGCATGAACTGAATACATTATATAGAATTCCCTTTTGATGATCTATTTCAATTCAATATATATTGGTTAAGTTTCTACTCTGTAATAGGCGATTTGAGTGTCAAGGGTCCAAGACATAGATACAAAAATGAGTGCAACTGAGTTAAGACAGTCTTCAATTTCAAGACAATATACACATACAAGCAACCAGATACAAGGTAGAATGAAGTGTACCTTAACAATAATTAATAGCATATGCTATGATAGCTCAGAGGATGGACTGATTGATGCTGTCTGAGATGATTCAAGTAAAGCTTTATGTAAAAAGAATCCATGTGAGATGCAGCAATGCTTTCCAAGAGTGGAGACAAGGGAGAGGAGCAGAGCAGATTAGATTACTTTAGGTTAAATGTACTTAGGTTAAATCTTTGAGAGATGCCAATACTGACATTTGAAAGAAAAAATAAGGGCTTTATAATTTTCTTGGAAATGATAAATACATTTTGTTTAGTGCTTAGTAGGTGCCTGACATTTTGCTTTGAGCTTAGTAAAATCATTTTATTGAATACACTATGGTACGACATGAGTATTACCCTATTTCACTGATGCAGAAGTTGAGGCTTAGCAAGTCTGTTATAAAACTTTTACTAAAGGTGACATGGCTTGTTGGGTATATTCATTTTATGTTACTATACAATAAAATGCTATGAACTTAATGGCTTATATAATTCCTATTTATTTATTTTTGAAACAGGGTCTCACTCTATTGCCCAGGCTAGAGTGTGGTGGTGTGATCTCGACTCACTGCAGCCTCCACCTCCTGGCTCAGGTGATCCTCCTACCTCAGCCTCCTGAGTAGCTGGGACTACAAGGCATAAGCCACCATGTGCAGCCAATTTTTAAATTGTTTCTAGAAATAAGGTCTCACTATGTTGCCTAGGCTGGTATGGAACCTCTGCACACAAGCAATCCTCCCATCTTGGCCTCCCAAAGTGCTGGGATTATAGGCATGAGCCACCATGTCCAGTCAATTCCCATGTATTATCTCACAGTTCTATATGTCGGAAGTCCATGAATGGACTAGCTCAGTCCCCTCCTCAGGGGCCTCAACAAGCCAAAATCAAGGTGTTGACCAAGACTGCAATTCTTATCTGAGGACTGGGTCCTCTTTCAAGCTTATTTACTATTGGCATAATTCATTTTCTTGTAGCTGTCACTAAGGCCCCTGTCTTCTTGCTCATTATCAGATATTGATTAGTTTGTTAGGCCTGGGAATTAATCTCTGTGGCTCTCTGTTCTACCTTCTAGTTTCTTAGTTCCACCCTCTGAGTCATCCTTTCTTTTTATGAAAAGTAGCAAACTTTCAGAGCTGAGTAGTTTATTAGCTTGTTTCCTGTCAGAAGAATTTTGGGGGTCCAACAAACTTCTTTCTTTGTACTTTCTTGGTCCCTTTCAAGTCAAGTGTGCAGCATTTCAGCTAATATAATGTTCTCGAGGACTTTGTGGGCCTTACGTATAGATTTCCATCTATAGATTTTTGCTCGATTAGACAAAAGTCATATCCATAACTCTTTTTATCATAACCTCTTCTTCATTTTTTGTTCCTCTTCCTAGAGGCCCTCTGGCTTGAATGAGAGGATATATGGAGCAACTCCTAATCTCTTGAAATAGCCTAAATACTCTGGCAGTTTACTATAGGCTCCTGGCACCTTTAGCACTTTGCTTGACAATCTCCTTAATTATATATACAAGTTTATGGACTGAAAGCTGTGTTTTCTGCATAACTGCAGGAAAAAATTTTGCTAAGCATTCTGCCATTACATAACAGAGGTCATCCTTCCTATTTTTAAGTACAAACAAGGTACATATTAAAAACCAACTAATATTTCTGCTCTTCCGAACATCCCCTCCAGAGACGTGCGTCCTTTCACAGTTTTTAAAATCTGCTAATATAAATTTATAAAAAATGTGTATACATATTTCAATTTTACTTTGTCTTTCCTTTAAAAACCTGTTTCTTTGAAATCAAGGTGTCAGCCAGCTGCCTCCTCATTTGGAATCATAACTAAGGAAATGTTTGTTCCCAACCTCCCTCAGGTAGTTTGCCAAACTTAGTTCTTTTGGTTTTGGGAGTAAGTCCCTGTTGTCTTGTTATTTGTCAGATGGGCCACTCTCAGCTTCGGGGGGCTGCTTTCAAGTCCTTGCCAGATGGCTCCCTCCATAGATTCTCCAGCATTTTCAATCTTTCTGACCGCAGGCATTCCCATGATTTCTTAAGGGTTCAGCTAGTTAGGTCAGGCCCACCTAGATATTTTGTTTTTCTTACTGAACTCAAAGTTAACTGATTAATAACCAATTATGGGAATCATATCCCATCGTATTCTCAGGATCTGTCCACACTCAAGGGGAGGGTTATCCTAGGCATGCGTAACAGGGAGTGGGAGTCATGCGGGCCATTTGAGAATTCTGCCTGCCACAGTAGCACAGCCACAATCCAATCCAGATCTCCTTTACTCCAAAGCCTCTTCCACTAATATTACTCTATACCCCCACTTCCTAGGGTTATTGTGAAGCATATTTCTTAATTTAATATGCTAAAACCAGCATAGATATTTATGCTTTATCAAAATGTCAGGCACAGACCAAATTTATTTACCTCCCACCAATGCAGAGATAAATCCATATTTGCTCAGAAATATAGATATTTGGTACAGACAAATTTACATATATAGATATTAATTACAATGCCCGATGGTAAAATTAATGTAGCTAAATTTTTCTCATAATTCTGTTGAATAAAATCATAACATGTTCTCAAATAATGAAAACTAGTTATGCATATTACTGAGTATCTTCTCAGATTTATTGTTATTTGGAGGTCTATTCAACTCATAATAAATGGTAAAGTTCCACTGGTTTAAAGAAGATAGGCTTTTCTGGCCCTTTTAAGTAACAGGCTGACTATAAGCATCTAGGGCTGATGTGATGGCCCCTAGGTAGTGGGGACTCATGCTCCTTCTACGTTATTGCTCAGGCATCTTAAATACATATCTTCCATCATGTGCTTTAAGGTGGCCCCTCCAGCCCCCTTCATAATTCCAGGTAATATGGACAAGTGGGAGGACAGAGAAGGCATAGTCATTTAAATTAAGATGAATGACTAGAAGTTGCAAGCATTGATTTCCTCTTACATCCCATTTTTATAGAGCCTGGTCAAATGTCTATTCCTAGCTGCAAAGCAGTCTGTGAATGTTATTCTTTGCTGAACGATGACAGACCCAGCCTAGAATTTTTATTGTTATAGAGAAAAGGAAAAATGGACATCAAAGGACCACTAGCCATGACTACCACGTGTTTTCTAATTGCAGTCCCAAGCTTTGTTGGCCAGTACTTCAGGTTATTATGAACAGCTCTGACCTATTATTTCTGGCTGAGTAGAGGCAGGGGAATAATAATACAGGATTCAAAAATCTAAATTCTTATTGGCTTGTGGCAGGAAAACACCTTTAAGGTATCAGCCAAGTAAACAGATGGTAAAGATTAGTGGTCAATAGGAGATTAGTGAATATCCTTTGCTTTACAAAACGTGATAAACATCAATGTAGCCTGGAGAAAACTGACAAAAATATGTCAAGAGTTGCCAGACAATAGTGTGGTGCAGGTCTCTTATCACTTTATGGGCTACGAAGAAAAGGAGATGTGACTGACCACAGAGGACACAGGAACATAACTGCATGGGTACTGAGTAGTATTAATTTCATTTAGGTCTGATTCAGGTGGTAGTTTCATTTCTGGGAACTCACTCTAATCTGCTAAATTGAATGGAATCTCATATGTAATTAGATTATATATCTATAATAACTTGAGAAAGCATACTTTCCCAATAGGCACTATTTTTTTTTATTTTACTTTAAGTTCTGGGGTACATGTGCATCATGTGCAGATTTGTTACATAGGTAAACATGTGCCATGGTGGTTTGCTGCCCCTATCAACCCGTCATCTAGGTCTTAAGCCCCACATTCATTAGGTATTTGTCTTAATGCTTTCCCTCCTCTTGCCCCCCACCTCCCAAAAGGCCCCGGAGTGTGTTATTCCCCTCCCTGTGTCCATGTGTTCTCATTGTGCAACTCTCACTTATGAGTGAGAACATGCAGTGTTTGGGAACCAAAAATACCATTTGACCAAGCAATCCCATTATTGAGCATATACCCAAAGGATTATAAATCATTCTGCTATAAAGACACATGCACACATATGTTTATTGTAGCACTATTTACAATAGCAAAGACATGGAACCAACCCAAGTTCCCATCAAAGATACACTGGATAAAGAAAATGTGGTACATAAACACCATGGAATACTATGCAGCCATAAGAAAGAATGAGATCACGTCCTTTGCAGGGACATGGATAAAGCTGAAAGCCATCATTCTCAGCAAACTAACACAGGAACAGAAATAGGTGCTATTTTATCTATTGATGTTATTAGTATGACTTTAATGATGTAACCACAGAATTGGTAAAATTCTGGGAGATATAAGGAATGTAATCAGATATCATTTAAATATTCATAAGAATAGTGGCTTGACCACACTGTAAGAAGATGAAACAATTCAGAATAGTATAAAACAGGGACTAGATTAGTTGAGTCCTAGTAGGTGGTAAAGTATATAGGGTGTGAGGCTATTGACTGAAAATGCCAAAAAATGATCTCTACTAAAGTTTCTTGAGCAGACTAGTCCTATTAGCCTATCCTACTTGGAGGGTATGGATTTGAATACATGGTTGACATAGTAACTAAAACAAGTGGACCAGCTTTTTTTACTTAGTGACAAGGGAAAAACCCATCTGATGTCTGCAGTCCATTTTTAATTATTAATTCTGCAGAGATGATAACCCCACTTTTCTTTTTTCCATAGTGGGTAATTTTCCTTTAAGTCCTGGCAGTGTTAGAATTTTAAATATAAATGATAGAGTATCATATATTATCAGAGCCTTGTTATGTTTTTGTTAAATCTAGAAACGAAAATTTTTTTGTAATAATTTGGTCAATCCATTTCACTTGATGTTTCGTTTTAGAGTATTTGGCCAGGTAGTGCTTGATTGCAATTAAGCGTACATTTGAGTAATCTTTTAGAAATTGTAATTTCTTAGGTCAAAAGTTATAAATTTTTTATAATATTGGAGAGTCTTAAGTTGCATTATATTTTGGAGTTTAATATTAGAGTTACTAAAGTTACTTAAGTACTCTAGCAAGTTCCTAGCTGGAGTAATTGAAATACTTCAAAAGAAAGTTACTGGGTTTATACATCAGATGTAGTTGAAAATGTTTGAAATAATTTAATTAAGTTTAAAATGGTAGAACTTGTTACAAAATTTTAGTTTATGTTCGGCTGATCACATATTAATCAGAAGCTTCCTTGTGAGAGATTTTTAAGATTTTCCCAATGTATGAAAAGAAATAATGAAGAAAATGTCAGATAACTTAAAATTTGAACTTAAAACCTTAAGTAAAATAGGCCTGTGAATTTGTGAGGTTGTTAAATCAGTATTAATTTGAAGACTTCAAATAGCTATAAGTAATTTTTTCCAGGCACATAAGTTACCCTGAAGTCACCAAAACTGCATAAACAAATACCTTTTTAGGGGAAACATGCTGATACTTTATTTTAAAAAATAATAATAATATTAACTTAAAACAAAGTCACATATAAAAACTAAATAATCTGCACTTTCAAACTCCCTCTTCCAGTGGCATGTATCAATTTATATTTTTTTCTGCTAATATAAAAAATGCATATTTATGTATATATAGTTAAAATTTATTTTCTCTTTTCCTTTAAACCACGATTCTTTGGACAAAGACCTTAAACAATTCACAGAATAATTAGAAGTGGTCAATAAATGTGTAAAAATGCTCAAATTCACCTTTAATTAATATGTACATTGAGATAACCACAGAATAATGTAAATATATATTGTGATAACTACATAATATTCATATGTCGATTTGGCAATCATTTAATATACACTGTTGGGAAAATTAGTAATGTGAAATCAGCATTCACATACATGGATGATGCCATTGCAGAAAACTCTCATGCAGATAGTTTGGCAGTATGTCTTTAATAGCTTATAATATCCACAATCTTTGATCTAGTGATTCTGCTTCTAAATATATATGGGCACAGACATTCATCACAGTCACACTTATGAAATTAAAAAATTAGGATGAATTCAATGTCAAAGAAGGTACTCATTAAAAAATAGTGCTTATATTTGGTGAATATTGCTATTAAAAATGAGTTAGTGGGTGCAGCACACCAGCATGGCACATGTATACATATGTAACTAACCTGCACAATGTGCACATGTACCCTAAAACTTAAAGTATAATAATAAAAGAAAAAAAATAAAAAAAAGAAAAAGAAAAAAATAGAAAAAAAAAACTATTTTCAAAGAGTAATGGCATAGGGATATGCTTATTGCAAAACTAAGACATAAACCTATATATAAATCCCTATATAGGTAACCCATATATAAACCTAAATAAATATGCTTCTAATTAAATGTCTAACAGAGGGATGTATTTGTAAGGTATGAAAGAAAACAAGAAAGTATTGTAACATAATCGCAATATCTCAGCATGGTGGAATTACTGGCAAAGATTATTTTTTCTTATGCTTCTCATATAAGAGATATATCTCATCTTCAATGAGCATGAATTACTTTCACATAATGGATATTTAATTAATTTATTTATACATTGCATTTACTAATTTATGACTAGGTCTCTTTTATTTGTAATACACCATATTTATTTTCTTGCTGTTTGATGTATTTTTAAATTATATAGCTAATCAGTTTGGGGAGTAAAATGAGAACACACTCTTCAGGTTTCAACAAAGTAGTCTTTGCACTAGACTACACTGCAAAATAAGAAATAACTTGAAAGTTTACTAAAAAAAGCACCAGAACACTAAAAGTATGAAAAAAAAAATCAGCCCAAATATGTTTGTAAAAAGGCTTAAAATCTTGGACTTCTGAGAATTTTGGAGAATATTTTTGAAAAACTGACCATCCAAATAAAACATGTTTGTCTGGGATGCAAATTCATAAACAAAATGGTTGTAAGAAGTGAGAAAGACATGAGTCTTTGTTTTCTTTGATATTATTTTTAACACATTGAAATATTCCAGTAAGTGATTTGAATTGCAATTTAGGAACCAACTGAATCAACAAAATAAATATGACAATTTGATGCCATTTGAGGATATTGGCATTTTATAAAAGAAATTGTCTTGTAGAGCAGATGATGGTTCTGGCTCAGGTTGCATCTCTTTTTCTTCTTTTTCTCCCCCTGGATGTAGACTGTTGCTGTTAGGTTCAAAGCACTCTTGCCAACTCTAACACCATGGCAATAATTAAAAGGTGGAATTAATGAAATGCTGCAAGGTAATAGAGGCTTTCAAAACTGTTTAGGACACAAGGAAATGCTTGTACAGGTGATTAAGAGCAGGAGCATACAAGTATATCATGCTAATTTGGCAATTTTCACAATTATTTTAGAACTTTGCCAGAAGCTCATCAACCTGCACTCCCATTTCACTACAGTGTCAGGCCATAGTGGTTGCTCCACTTCTTCTTGGGTGTTTCTAGCACCAGAGAACTTTCAAACTCATGGTGGTTCTTAACTTGGGGTCACGAACTCCATAGTAGTACATAAATGCGTGTCAGGAATTAACACTGTGAAACTATATGCAAATATATTTATATGAAGATTACGGTCCGTGTCTTAATCAGATTCTCAGAAGTGTCTGTGACTTCAAAAGAATTAAGATGTTCTCACTCATAAGTGGGAGTTGAACAATGAGAACACGTGGACACAGGGAGGGGAACATCACACACCCGGGCCTGTCGGGGGATGAGGGCAAGGGGAGGAAGAGCATTAGGACAAATACCTAATACATGCAGGGCTTAAAACTTAGATGACGGGTTGATAGGGGCAGCAAACCACCATGGCACATGTATACCTATGTAACAAACCTGCATGTTCTGCACATGTATCCCAGAACTTAAAGTAAAATAAAAAATAAAGCAAAAAAGAATCATTACAGAGATAGCCAATTACATTTTCAAACAGCTCAAATAATTGAACAATCAGATAAAATGTTATTACAATAACAATTTCTACCTCTCTATCCTAAAAAAAAAAAACCCTCTGGGACAACACAGTCTTATTATTCAACCTGATTATAACCCTATAAATAAAATAGGTTATATACTCTTGAAATCTCTTCCACTCTAAACACCCCCATTTTCTTAATTGTTTCCTTTTTTGATGACTGGTTGCTCTACTATCATGTCTACTCTTTTTATACACACACAAATTTGATTATTTATTGCTTCCTGAAGGATGGCTCCCCAGATTGCAGTTTTCAGGTGTGATCAAAAAGGTGACCATGCACTCCAAAAAGGACTAAATTTCCCCTATTCTGCACATTACTCTTATAGAGAAGCATTTGTGTTTTGGAGGGAGCCATAACAAGTGTTTATCCTCTTTGAAAGTCAAATGATTTTTGCATGTGTTCAGATACAATATTTGCTACATTCCATAAAGTATACTAAAATTTTGCATCCCCCATTCCTACCCCTGCATCCCACACCTCCTGAATCTACTCATTTCTATGGCTGAGACATTGGACTGTTTGACACTCACCCTCTGTTGAAGTAGTCCTATGCTTGCTTTTGACTTTTCATTCAGGCTAGGCTAGGTTCCCTGTTTAATTACTTCAGTGCTGATACTACTAACTCTCCCAAATTTCTCAGCCTGGCATACAGAGAAATATAAGTCATGTGGATGTAAAACACTGATGTTCAAATCTTAGTTCTATCACTTCTTACTTCTATGCTCTTGGACAGTTTAGTCAAGATCTTAAAGGAGGAGGAGGAATTATCTTGAAATGCATATTAATCAAATGCAATTTTGCAACCTTGCTTGTGTCCTGATTTCAATAAACTAACTCAAAGAAGACATTTATAAAACAATTGGGAAATTTTAGGTGTGACAATCCTATTTTGGATATTTTTAAAGGGCCCTTAACTCAGAGAGGTATACTAAACTACATGCAGATGATAATACAACATTTATGATTTCCTTTAATATAATTCAGTGGAACTATGGCTACATGAATAGATGAGACACGATTTACCGTGTTGATATGTTTCGAAGCTGGTCAATAGGTACAGGAAATTCATTTACTATTTTATCCACATTTGTATTTTAAGACATTTCTATGATAGAAAAGCCCAATTTTTAAAAAGAGAAAAAATTTACTTTTAGCTCTTTGAGTTGAACAAAATTAGCTTACACTTCAATAAAAAAGTCACCAGAATTACTTTATTATTCCTAAATCCCTGGTATTTCCTCAGAGACATGAAAAGTCAGAAAAACAATTCCAGCTTCTAAAGTTTCAATTTCCTTATTGGGTCTCAGGATTTTTTTTAAAGTATCTTCTTTCTTTCAGTTTGTGCTATATATTGGTTCAAGATTTTCTAGCTGAAGTACAACAGATATTTAGATACTACCTATGCAGAATATGCTTGTTATACCAACTTGGAGAAGAGCAATTCTTATTTTATACCTGTATCAACCCTTAGAGCCCCCTTGTACAAATTGGAAAAAAGTGGTCCTGCCTCTGATGGAGGCAATTTGTTTGGGCTGCACCCTTTGTTGATCCCTCAACTAGATGTTATTGTGCAGTGAACAAATTAGGTTTTTGTGATAGCCTTGGAATTGTAGAATCTTTCCTTTATTCTCGAAATTCTACTGGCAGTTAAACTGAGTTTGTTATGTTTTGTAGAAAATTACTGGTTTACTACCCCCTCCTTCTTCACAGATACTGCTGGTACAAATTACTTTTAAGCTCTTACTAGATGACTCTTCTATCCATATCGCATGCAGTCTTCTTCTTCATGTAAACCAATGCACTACAACATAGCCATTTCTTCCACAGATTTATAAAGGGATAGGGAACAATCTACATCTTTTAAAAACTAAACTTTTTATTTTGAAATAATTTCATTTACACAGTTTTTCCCAGTGCCAACATCTTACAAAACTATAGCACAATATTACAAGCAGTATATTGTCATTGACACAATCCACCAATCTGAGATTGCCCCAGTTTTACTTGTACTCATTTGTGTATGTGTTTTTAGTTCTATGCAATTTTATCCCATGTAAATTAACCCACAAATTTTCATCCGTATGATTTTGTAGATACTGTCTTAAACTATTGTAAAATAATAGCTAACATGTATTTACTATTTATTATATACCCAACAGTTTTCTAAGCATTTCATATATATTACCTAACTCAACACTCAGAACAAGCTTAGAAGGCAGACACCATTATCTCCATTTTATAGATAAAAACACCTGATGTACAGAGTTAAGTAGCTCACCCTTGTATCACGTAGCAAACTATGGGCAAAGCTAAAGCCTGCATTAAGTAGTCTGATCCAGTGTCTGTGCTCTTAATCTCTACGCTGCACTCTCTGACAAATAAGTTCATTTTCAGCTCTTCCATGTCTTCAAAATGGGCACTAAGTGAGCATTTTTTGAGTGAACACCTCTACCCAGTATATTATCTAATTCTACCACAGAAAATCTATTTTTTGCTGTCTCTGACTTCAGGTCATAGCCTGTCCAGCCCCTACCTAGCAATGTATCCTACTTTGCTACTGTGGCATGGAAATTAAATGCGACCAGGCAAGTCACCTGTCTAGCACAGTGCTAGAGATATGAGTTATTTGTCTTCTTTTCCCCTTGCATCTATTATTTTTTCTTCATTTCACCACAGGTAGATTCTGCCCATGTCACCATATGCCTGAACTCCTACTAGATATTAAATTCAGACATCAGACACTGTTCATATATATACTGCAACAGGCTGTGGTCTTCTTAACCTTCCTTCAGCCTCTTCCAACCCTGTCTCCACTGTCAGTCCCCATTGGCAGGTATTCTCCTCATGCACTGGCATACTATTTCCCAAATCTGCACCTTACCACCCCCCTAATTGGCACTGTAGTGTCTTCTCAATCTTTGACTATCTGCTTTTATTTATTTACTCACTTATTTGTACATAAAATGATAGGAACTTTCTTTGAAAAAAACATAGGCAAAATTCATTATGTAAGAGAGACTGGAAAAAATAAATGTTCTCCGGAATCTGATTGACTCAAAGCCTCCATACTGTGGAGCAGAGCTTGGAAACACCTCTGCTTGTATTTACTGTACTTTTCCAGCATGATTTTCTACAGCTTGTTCCACTGCTTTAGACTCTGTCATCTTTTTTTCATATTCCTACTCTTATTGCCACAATTGTTCATTTTATGCTTTGATTCATACTTTTATTCCTTGTCTGGAATGGTCTCCTTCCCTCTCTCCACATCTGCAAATCCTACTTCTTTAAACTGCCTCCATTCTTCACTCCATCAACACCTCTTATTCTCCTCACCAGCACTTCTTTAGCTGCTATTGCCTCACCACTCATTTGGCATTTAATAATAGTATGTTACTTTATTGGAATTTATTGCTGCTTATGATCTCTCTATGCCATTGTAAGCTTTTGAAAGGCATTGCCACTTTCTCAGAGTCCCATCTTCACCACTAAGAAATCTTAGACAAAGTACTTCTTTGTATTCCCATAGCAATTAGCACAGCATATTAATGTCTACCCAGATGTTTTGCTGAATGAATTACTAAAATGTGTACAACATCACAGCATAAGGTATAGAAATTACGTGATGTCCTCAGTATTTAAGAAGAACAACTTTTGGGTTGCCTTAGGAGAAAGCAAATTATTCTTATCAGTCTCATAGTTCTTTTAGCATCAATAAACCTATTTATATCTACTGCTTTAAATGGGAACTTTGGTTAATAAAAAATTTTGTCTTTGACTATATACATAGGACTATTGCTAATGACATGCAAATAGAAATTAAATAGATGAGCCTATATATATATATATATATATATATATATAGGCTCATATATATATACACATATATATATAGGCTCATATATATACACATATATATATAGGCTCATATATATATATATATACAACTAAATTTGGAAAAAAATATATACAAAATATGTAATCCTGTGAGACACTATATATTGACTGGGTAGACAGAGTCTATATTTATAGTAGAACTAGAATAGGTGGTAAACAAAAATCCATAGAAGGATGGATAAGTTGATTTTTTTCTAAGTATTTTATGCCTATAAATTAGACCCAAAACTCATAAATGTTTACGCTTATGCTGATCCTTTGTGACAACCTTCTTCCATAAGAAATTTATAGAAAAATGTGTATTACATAATTATTATATACATAATTATATGCTTCCTATATTTAGATAACATTATTACACCTCATTTTTTATATGTAATCAGGGTCAAGAGACCCTAGTATATTAGGTAAAGAAAGAAAAATTCAGTTGCCTTCTATCAAAATATCTTCTATTGTTGATGCGTAATTTTTAAAATCCTCTTTTGAGGTACAAATTCACACCATTTTTCTTCAGAAAAAGTAACTTCGTGGAAAATTTTGTCTTTATCATCAGAAGTGTTTTATTAATATTGTTGCTCTTTAAGACCTTAAAGTTATAGTTAAAGATGTAGTTATAATAATCAGTCACAATTTTAAAGTGACACTTCAAAAAAGCCTGAGGTAAGAATGGATTTCAAATAAGAGAGGTGTATGTGATATTGATACATTAGATGAGGAGGATAGGTAAACACCTATATTTTGTATAATATTCTAGAAGAGTAAATTATTTTTGTGACTTTATCTTAAAGGAATGGATTTCATAAAAAGCAGAAGGGATAGCCAACAAAACTTCCCTGCCACAGCCTTTTTCTAGTCTAGGAATTAGACCAAGACTATTTGGAAGGGCTGGGTGGTAAATGATTAAATGTCATTGTTCATGCAATAAATATAAGGGAAGGTTTCACTAACAAGGTTGTGCACTGATTTTCTATGGTTAGGTCTACTTGAGGTATTTGATATGACTCAAGGTTTAGCAAGTTTCCTAGTTTAAGTAGATTGGATAATTGGAGAAAATGACCAGATTACATAGGACAGGGGTATAATTTAGGATAAAGGAAGTGGAACAAATGTAGCATCTGAATAACTCAAATTGCTAAGCCACAATAGAATTAAAAAAAAGGTCTCTTAGAAAGGAAATATAATAATGTGGTCCAGCACATGGGCTTTGGAATCTGACTGGCTCTTCTACTTACAGCTGTTCAATTCCTGGCACACTACTCAAGCCTTGTGCTTTATTGTCCTTTGTGAAATGTGATAATAATATGTCTACTTCATATAATTGTTATGAGACATCTACTATTTTTGCCCAGAATCATTCAGCCTATTATAGGCATCCCCACTTTCCCTTTTAGCCTATGTGTTCCTAAGAAGTATGTGATTTTATCTGGACAATTATGGAATTTCTTTTTTTTTTTGGCTGTGTGATTGGTTCAGGGACACTGACGTTCTTCAGTCAAAGCAAAAGTGAGACATCTTCTTTTCCACCAGATTGGAACCTAAAAGATGTAGCAGTGAAGCTTCCACATCTCTCTTGCTGGAAACAATATGAGAACAAAAATGGAGGAGAGCAAAGCCCATGGATAGAAAGAGATAGAATATTGTTTTAGCTCCTGAATTTAGCAGTTTGTGAAACAAGCCCTATCATACTTTTAGTTATTTTTAAACAACAAATTTTTCTTTCTTCAGCTTAAGACAGCTTGAGTTGGGTCTTCTGACACCTGAAATAGAGTGCTGACTATATGGGCTTTAAATTATATGTATATATACACAATATATATGAATATGTAACATATTAATATATAATATACATATATGAATATATAACATATTAATATATAATATACATATATGAATATATAACATATTAATATATAATATACATATATGAATATATAACATATTAATATATAATATACATATATGAATATATAACATATTAATATATAATATACATATATGAATATATAACATATTAATATATAATATACATATATGAATATATAACATATTAATATATAATATACATATATGAATATATAACATATTAATATATAATATACATATATGAATATATCACATATTAATATATAATATACATATATGAATATATCACATATTAATATATAATATACATATATGAATATATCACATATTAATATATAATATACATATATGAATATATCACATATTAATATATAATATACATATATGAATATATAACATATTAATATATAATATACATATATGAATATATAACATACTAATATATAATATACATATATGAATATATAACATACTAATATATAATATACATATATGAATATATAATATACTAATATATAATATACATATATGAATATATAATATATTAATATATAATATACATATATGTTATATGTGTGGGTGCACACGTGTGTGTAATTACATATATATTCCATGTAGATATCTACATATATCAATGTATCCATATCCCAGTTCCTAAAATCTACTGGTGCTCAGGAATATAATGAACACTTCTTATGTATTCATTACATTCTAGATACGTTTCAAATGGCTTCAGACAAGTATGTAATTCTTATGACCTTATCAGGCAGAGTATATTAGTTATCTATTGATGCATAAAAAATTACACCAAAACTTGTATTTATTATTTCATAATTCGGTAAGTGAGAAATTAGGGAAAGCAGCTTATTTGAGTAATTCTGGCTCATGATCTCTCATGCTTCATTTCAGCTAAAATGTTATTTAAGGCAGCAAATCTCTGAAGGCTTGACTGAGACTCTAGTATCCACTTCTAAGATGAAAGAGTGGTTGAAAAATAAAGTAAGACAGAAGCTTCAATCTCTTTTATGCTCAGAAACACTATGTCACTTACACAATATTCTGTTGGTTACTCAAGTCAGTCTATTCAGTGTAGGAGGGAACTAGATCACAATCTGAATACTAGCAGGCAGGGACCATTGGGGGCCATTTTGGAGGCTGGCTACCATACGAGGCACCTCCATTTTATAGATGAGAAAATAAAGGCTTAGAATATTTCAGCAATTCATCCAAGGTAGCATAGCTATTAAGTGGTGCCATTATTACATAATTATAATGTATTCAGCAACTCATTTTCCTTAATAAATGGATGTAAAATTATAGAATGTAAAACTTCTTTAATGTTTCTATCACTTGAATTCTGAAATAGGTCTTTGTTTTAAAAGTATAACAAATATTAATTAGGCTAAAAGCAATATATCATTGCAAAAGACTTTTTCAAAGTGCTTATACATATATTATGGCATTTTGAACAACATCACTGGGTTCTAAAATAGAACCCATTTTTTGTTTTTAGGAATCTTTCAAAATTTGTTTTAGTTCAACAAAATATCCTAAATTGTAATATTGCAACCTTGCTCCTTCTTACATTTTGCTCTAAGTTTCCATTTTAATCCTTTCATATTAATTTATTTTGATAAACAGTGTAGTTATAAGTCTTAACCCAGTTCATAAACTTTCTTCTACTCTCCACCCCCACCCCTGGTAACACTGTTTTACTCTCTATCTCTGTATATTCAACTTTTTTTATGATTCTACATATAAATGAGATAAAGCAATATTTTTGTCTGTGTCTGGCTTATTTCACTTTGCATAAAGTCCTTCAGGTTCGTCCCTGTTGGAGCAAATGGCAGGATCTCTTTTTTAGAGGCTAAATAATATTCCATTTGTGTGTATTATATATAGTTGTTTCTGTATCTTCATTATTGTGAATACTGCTGCAATGAACATGGAAATGCAAGTATTCTTACAAAGTGGTGTAGATATACTCCTTTAGTGTAAAAATATAGTCCTTTGTGTATATACCCGGAGGAAGGATTGCTGGGTCATACAGTAGTTCCATTTTTAATTTTCACAGAACTCAATCTACATTCCCACTAACAGTGTAGGAAAGTTCCTTTTTCTTCACACCCTCGCCAACACTTGTGATCTGTCTTTTGAGGATGCCCATCCTAACATATGTGAGGTGATATCTCATAGCGGTTTTAATTTGCATTTCCCAGATGACTAGTGATATTGAATGCCTTTTCACGTACTTGTTGGCCTCTTTCTTTTTCTTTCTTTCTTTCTTTCTTTTCTTTCTTTCTCTTTCTTTCTTTCTTTCTCTTTCTCTCTCTCTCTCTCTCTCTCTCTCTTTCTTTTCTTTTCTTTAGACGGAGTTTCACTCTTGTTGCCCAGGCTGGAGTGCAATGGTGCCATCTCGGCTCACCACAACCTTGGCCTCCCAGGATCAAGTGATTCTGCTGCCTCAGCCTCCTGAGTAGCTGGGATTACAGGCATGAGCCACCACGCCCAGCTAATTTTGTATTTCTGGTGGAGACGGGGTTTCTCCATGTTGATCAGTCTGGTCTCCAACTCCCGACCTCAGATGATCCATGCGCCTCAGCCTCCCAAAGTGCTGGGATTACAGGCATGAGCCACCACTCCTGGTCTTGTTGGCCATTTTTATTTCTTATTTAGAGAAATATCTACTCATGTCCTTTGCCCATTACTTAATCAGGTTATTTGTTTTTTTCCTAATGAGTTGTATGATTTCTTTACAAATTTTGGATATTAATCCATTATCAGATATATGATTTGCAAATATTTTTCCCAGTCCATAGGTTGCCTTTTCATTTTGTTGACTGTTTTCTTTGCTGTGCAGAATGTAGTCTCATTTATTTTTGTTTTCTTTTATAACCTGAGCTTTTATTGTGTGATATTCAAAAAAATCATTGCCAAGGTCAATGTCAAGGAGCTCTTCCTCTATGTTTTTTTTTTTTAGGAGTTTTATGGTTTTAGGTTTTACATTTAGTCATTTTATCCATCTGAGTTTATTTTTGTATATGGTATGAGACAGTTCAATTTCATTATTTTGCATGTGGAAATCCAGTTTTCCTAGCATCGTATATTGAAGAGACTATGATTATACTTTCATGGATAACTCTATGTGGTATCCTATTTTCCCCGCCCTTACCAATGGTATTTCATTCACCACTGTCCTTGAGCTAAAATGTTCTCTTAACCATCAAGTCTATAATTCTTCTCCCAGAGTATCTGTAGGGTTTACCATTTCCTTTCTATTTTCATGGCCAGAATTTCAATAGACACTCTAGTAACCTTTGGCAATTTTCTGCTGGATGCTTGCATTAAATGCCCCAAACATTTATTTAGTAGAAATTGTGAAAATTTGGAATTATGGGATCTTGCATAGATGATTTTTGTTAACAATTAAATAATCACTTCTTGGCCTTTTGGCTAAGATCAGGTTCGACAATGAAATTGCAATGTGTTTTAGTTAGTAAAAATCATTAGGCTACATGGAGAGCAAGAGGTTAGTATAGATGTTCTCATCTATGAGACATAATTATAAAGCTGTTTATTGAAGCCATCTGAATGGATATTTTTTTCCCAATGGTTACTGAGCTTAATATTTTCCACAGAGTGTGACTTTTTTAATTGAAAGAGTCTATAAGTGGTTTCATCAATTTAGGAAAGTGCCTTGCTTAAAACACAGTTAATGTAACTCAGTGCAGTAAAATAATTAATATTTTTTGAGGTACACTTCTTAAATCTAGTAATAAAATTTAATGTTCAGGGCAAAGCAGAACAGAATAATTTTAAAAAATCCTTGTAAGATTATTTTTCTTTTAATGTTCAAAAGGACCTCCACATATTTTCTAGAAATCTTGCAATTTGAAATTGCTATTATCTTTGGCTCTGATTTAACCAGTAAACTAGTTACCCTGAATTCTAAGATACTTGTGATAGACATGTGGCTTGTGAAGTATACCCTCTGTTTTGAGGACTATAGTTTTTGCAGAAAGAACTAGTACTCCAGGATATTTTCTTGCCTTGGTTTAAGAAGATAACCTTAGTGTAATTAAGTCATAGTTTGGGGTGGAGAGGAGGTAGAAGGGAGACATTAAAACCAATGAAAACACAGCTGACCAAATTACTTTGGCTATTTGATGTAGCAGATACAACAAATTAAAAAGTGATGATTTACAACACTATACACTTTACAGTCCAAGAGGGTTTGACATTCAGATTAATGAAGCTGTAAAGATAAATTGCTACCTACGTGCTTCTCCACTTTTCAAATATGAAATACTTTAAAAACTGAAGTCTAATTATGGACTATAGTCTTTCTGTGAACATTAATAAAAGTTTGGCCAAACCTAAATTATGCTTTCCATAACCTTTTTAGAGTCAAATGAAAACAAAACAAACCTCAACCAATTATAGTAACTGTGCTGTGTAGCAGGTTTGCAAATATATGATACATTTTGACAGCTGTTTTTTACTGGAATCCTATCAAGACAATCACTAAATATTTTGGAATCCTTAAAATGAGAGAATGCTAAATTTGTAACTGCTTCAGCCACTGGAGGCCCCAGAGTTGGAAAGTGTCTCTTGGTTGTTACAGTGCTACCTACCAATGCTTGAAGGGTTGCTATATTGCTACCAATGCTTAAATCTGGATGACAATTTATGTAACTCAGATTCTCCAGTAATTAATGCAAAATAATTACTTTAAATGTAATCATTCCCTGTTCAAAATACATATACCATTTGTGCAAACAAATATATCCTTCTGATACACTTGATCAATAAGATAGAGAAAGATGATATTCAGAGATTTGTCCCAATAAAATGGGTTGAATGATTAGAAAATAATACTCTCAACAAACTTGTTAACAACAGAATGCTCTCAAGATACAGGAGGGAATAAGTGAAAGTGTGCAGTGCTGATCCTTGACCTTGGTACTCTCAAAAGTAGCTTAGATAATGCGATAATGTCTTATCTCCTGGGCTGGGCATGGAATATATATATAATATTTTATATATATATAAAACATAATATATATATAGTAAATATGCAATATCCACATATATCCCTGTGGTTAATCTCAATTTCCCTTTTGTTGTTGTTTTTAATGTTGTTTGTGTTTTACTTAGAATTAAGTTAATCTGAATCTTAGTAAAAATCACCTTTTCCTATCCTTCTACCCCTTTTCTTCGCTCTTTTCACTCTAATTCAGTCACCTTTCTTTAAATGTGTCACAGCCCAGAGAGCTTCAGAGTTTCTAAGAAGCAACTGAATCAATTCCTTCTTGATTTCCTTATAGTACTTCCTTCTTGGACAGCAAAGTATCTTCCTCACACTACCTAAGAGCATCCTGAGGAAGCTCAAGGTAACCACGGTTAGTAACAGTTATGTGACCAACAGGAAACCCAAATTTTGCAGAAACATCAATTCCAAGCCCTTTTTATAGTAGGTCCTTTCAGTTACTAGAGCTCCTATGCCAGCACTACATGAAACAAGGCCTAAAATATTTAAGGCATACGGGTAGACTACAGCCCACCTAATTCTAGTTTATCTATTGCCACTCCCTGACTTTCACTTTCTAGGAATATCAAACATATGGAGTTTTTCCCTATCTATTTTTGGTCATGCTATCCATTCTGCCTGAAAAAAAATTGTAAATCCTCCCTGACACAGCTGAAGTGTCAGTTTCTCCAGAAATCCCTCTTTCATATCTGTGAGATAAGTTGTGTGTTCCCCTCTAATCCGTGTCTTTCTAAGCTACCGGTTCTCAAACGTCAGTGTGCACCAAAATTACTAAAATACAGATTCCTGCGACTCACTCTCTGAGTTTCTGATTCAGTAGGTCTGCAATGGGACTTGAGATTTTGCATTTCTAGCAAGTCCCTAGGGGATGTCAATGCTGCTAATCTGGGGATTACACTTTGAGAATCATTTTTATTACATTTTAATTAAATGTAGAAAATAGGACTATGTAGACTTTCCCCAACTCAAATGTGAACTCATTGAAGGCAAAGAATCTGGTCTTACCTGTCTTTATTTGTACTTTTAGTCCCTGAGCACAGTGTCTGACTCTGCGTAAGCCATCAATGCTGAAAAATAAAAGTTCATAAGCTTGGGAGTTAGGCAGAAGTAGACCTATAGCCTCATTTTACCGATATCTAACTGAACTAACTGTTGGATAACTTGGGTAACTAATTTTACCTGTCATGCTTTCAGTTTTGTCATGTCCATTTGAGGATTAAAATGTAGTGTACCCATCACATCTTGTTATTTTGAGATTCAATTAAATATATTGACATATATATGTATACATGTGTATTGACATATATATGTATATATGTGTATAGACACATATGTGTGTGTATATATAGTGTGTGTGATAATCCTCTCTATGGGGTGTGTGTACATAGTGATAAGCTCATTAGCTAGAACATCCTAAGTATTTTGTAAATGGTATCTTACTAGAGCTATGAATAAATTTGTTTGAAAAGATCTTTTCTTCTGTTTGCTCACCATTCTAGGTGCACAGTTTATACTGGCCAGCTTCTCTGGGGGTGAGGGGAAGGGAAGTGAGAGGAAGAGAAAAGCCACTATCCATAAAGGGCAAGAAGACACATAATTGGCCTCTGAAACATAATTTTCTGTGGTAACTAGAAAGTCCTTGTTTATTAAAAGTGGTTTAGGGTTAGACAATATGTTTTTGGGTTTTCAAAGCTTTGGTTGTCATTGGAATGAGTAAGCCTTTAAATTAAGTGTGGTTGACTTAACATAAATATCTAATACTTTCTTCATCTCCCGTATCTGCTCTCTTTGGCACATTGCCAAGTCACTTGAGGGTTGCTGAAATAAGTTTTTGAATAATGTTAATATAAAAGGCTGAAGTTATTTTTCCACACACAGATTATACATATGTGCAAACTAAAATACTAAGAGATTTTGGTTATGAAAAGTCTTCAATTCTAGGAAATAGAGGTGAATAGCTGTTATCTCTATAAAAATATCCAAGCGGCTCTGTTCTGACCAGTGTTGCTTCAGCCTGCCTGGTGTGTAAGATGTTATTGAAGCTATCCTAACCATTGCAGTCCTAAAATCTGGGCATGCCTTTGTAAACAACTTAATCTTGTGTTGTAGTGACTTAAGCACCAAGAAGAAACTGACTTATTAGTATATTTGGGTCAAGGTTTAGGAGGAGAGCAGCATGAAATTTAGAAAGGACTGTTAATTTCAATTAGAACCGATTCTACCTACATTAGATAGCCTCATGAATTTGGGCAAAAGTTAATACTGATACAAAGTTACCTGATATCAAATTACTAAACGATTTTGTTAATATGTTGATAAATTATTCTGTTCTAAAGATTTATATAGATAAGTGTTCAATTACTTTCACATCTATGAGTGAATAAGCAAACTTTATTAGCATGGACTATGTTTAAGTATTTTGACATGTATTTATTCTTTGCATGGCTTATTTTTATTACTACTTTAGAGATGAGCAAACAGAAGTACAGAATAACAGATTTGCCCAGAAAATAAGTCTTAGGAAGCTGTTTTGAGGACCTACCCTTGACCGCAATTCCAGTATTGACAACATTTAATGCCTTCTCATCAAGCATAAACATTTATTAATCTGCTCAGATATTTTAAAGCTGTGCTCTTTCCTTAGGTTAGCAATCTTAATTATTTTGCTGTCATAGACCACTCACCTTAAATAAATGAAGTATGTCTTTATATTCAACCACTAGTAGGCAGACAAATATAAGTGTTAATATATCTACTAGTATTTTCTTACCTTAGTAGGAATCAGTAGGGGACTTGCTCAAGAATATCTAACAAATAAGTCACAGTCACCATATTTTCACCCCCAAAATCAAAACAATTTTTGCCTTTCCACGATAATTTCTACTACAATTCTTTGGTGTGTAAACTAAGATTTAGCACTATTATCATTATTGAAGCATCCCCAAAATTTGCTATTTAAGGGTTTGAAAACCACCAGGTCTACTTTAAATGCATAATTTCTTTAAAATATGAATTGACCTGTGGCAAAATTATGTGCAGTTTCTCCATGTTTCCTAGCTCACAGCAGCACTTTGAAGCTTCATAGTCAAAAGATAACACGTAGAAATTTCACAACCCTCAAAGGTCTGAAAGTCCCTGTCTTAGTGGTCAGAGCAATTTTCTTTTTTACAGATACTGGAACCCATCTTGAATCATGCTATGGACCGAAAGTCTGTGACCTCCCCACCTAAATTCATACGTTGAAATCTTCACTCCCTAAGTGATAGTATTAGGAGGTGAGGGCCTTTGAAGGACAATTACATCATGACGGTGGAACCCCCATGAATGAGATTAGTGCCTTTATAAGAAGAGCCCAGAGAGCTAGCTAACTCTCTCTCTCTCTTTTCATCAGGTAAGGATACAGTAAGTCTGCAGTTTGTAACCCAGAAAAGGGCCATCACTGGGTTCCTACTATGCTGGCATCCTGATCTTGGAATTCCAGCCCCTAGAACACAAAAAATAAATGTGTTGTTTATAAGCCATCCAATCTATGGTGCTCCATTATAGCAGCCCAATCTAATACAAACCACAATCAGCAGGATATTCAGAAGTTACCGGGGAGAATTATTTGCTAAATTTACCATGACTATTACATGTGAACAAAGAACATTCATTTAATAATTAGAATACAGTATTTTACCCCAAATCCTAAATAGCAAAAATGATTACCATATTAGAATTCTAATGGGGACATTTATCAATTTATTTTTGAATATACGTTAAACACTGGACTACATAACTGAGGCTTTGAAAATTTCCAATTATATAATGCCAATCATACATTTTCTTCCCCTAACATCCCCACCAAAAACAAAACAAAGCAAAATAACCTTATAAGTTTTCAATGACTAGCTCTTAACCGTCTTCAAAGAAACATGAACACAGTATTAGGGTGAATGCTCTGATTGCAGATTTTATTATTATTCTAGAGAAATAAAATGTTACTTAACGAGTCTCCTTTTGTTCCATGAAAATGAAAAAAAAATTCCCTATTATGGATAGGAAGTTTAGGAAAAATATATAAATCTGTGGTCTTGAAGGTCATATAGAGTAGATACGAATTCTAGCTCTTTTATTTCTTAGCTGGGTAAACTTGGGCAAATATTTAACCTCCTTGACTCTCAATCAAGAGGTATCATTGGAGATAATGGTGCCTATTCTGAAGAGTTGTAGTGAAGATTAAATGAGATAATATGTATAACATATTTAATACCATTCTTATACATAGGAGGCCCTTAATAAGATATATTAGCAAGTATAGCAATTGTTGAGATACAGCACATTTCAAGAAATTAATTATTTCAGTAAGATAGAAGTAAACTTCCCATGCATATTGAAGACTTAACACTGAAATCTGAGAATGAGCATCTCATTGATGCAGAGGGAGTAAAATTCATACTGCTTTAACATGCCTTTGCAAACCCCTAAATATGTGCAAGCTGAGTTAGAAAAGAACACAGGTCTAGGAACAAAGAGCAATGAGTGAAGATTTCAGAGAGTTAACCTGTATTTTTACCTGAAGAAATGATCAATATACAATGTAGAATCTCATTGAAAAGGGAAATTGAGACCATATTCCCTCACAGAATGACATATTGACATATATATATATATATATATATCTGTATGTTTGAAATGATAAAATCTTAGCTATTCACATGTGTTCTCAGAAGCATGGAGAATGACACTGAGGAGCAGGGAGCGGGGTTATCAAAAATATAAACAACTTCAGCAAATGGCTACTAAATAAAATACAACTGAAATGAATAATTCAATGTTATAATAAAATTTATCTGAACATTTATATAATGTTATCACACCCTATATATGACTTTGTGTCTGTAGCTTGAAATTATGAGATAAATTTCTATATATAATAGCCACTGTGTGTAAATATTAAAATAAAAATTTAACTAAAATAAAATGTAATTAAAAATTTAGCTCCTTGGTAGCACTGAGGTGTGCCTTTAATAATATTTGATAAAGACAATAATCTCTACCTCACATTATTGGTTAGTGAAGTATTTGCAGGGGTCAGGCAGACTTTTGAAGTAAATTATGTCCGGGTCGATTTGGTCTCGTAAGTATTTTGAACTTTCTGAGTTGCGTTAGGATTTATTATACTTTTGGATTAAACTCCTAAACTGTAAGTAATAGATTAGACAGATGAGCACAAAAACATCCCTCCCAGAGATAATGAAAAACATTCAATTAACCTTTGGAGAAGGAAGAAATACATTAGAACTCAAAACACTGAGTGAAATCATAGTGTTGATATTTGAAGCTGTCATTACAGTAATGGTATATTTTAAGCTTGCTTCATTTAGATGTTATTTTTTATAGTGGTTGTGGGTTTGAGATCATATTAATAAGGCAAATAGTCAAAGTTGTTAAGTAAATCATACCTGGAATTTATTTTCTTTATATTCTTGCATCAACAAAGTCTGTGCTGAAAAATATTTGTTCAGATAGGTTTTCTGCGTTTATCCCTTTCACAGCCCAGCTTGTGTAGGCAAATTTAAATTTTGCAGAATCAACACATATTCACATAAAGCTCTTAAATCTAAATAAAAGCTTGGTTATCTAAAGTTTTGTGTATATTTTTAGCTGTAAGACAAAGGAAGACTTTTAGCTTGGTCTTTCCATAATGTTTATGTAAATGTAGAAATCTAATAATATCCAGTTTGTTTATAGTCTGACTATGTAATTGAGGGACATCTATTTCTTGTGCAACAATAGAAACAATGAGTTTTGAGCTTCAAAAATTCATTTTCATATGCTAAATAAATGAAATTTTAAAGTACATGTGTTAGGGTTCTCTAGTGGACAGAACTAATAGGATATTTATATCCTATTAGTTATGTGTGTGTGTGTGTGTGTGTATGGTAGTTTATTAAGTATTAACTCACTTGATCACAAGGTCCCACAATAGGCTGTCTGCAAGCTGAGGAGAAAGGAGAGCCAGTCTGAGTTCCAAAACTGAAGAACTTGGAGTCTGATGTTCAAGGGCAGGAAGCATCCAGGATGAGAGAAAGATGTAGGCTGGGAGGCTAGGCCAGTCTAGCCTTTTCACGTTTTTCTGCCTGCTTTATATCCTGGCTATGCTGGCAGCTGATTAGATGGTGACCACCCAGATTAATGGTGTATCTGCCTTTCCCAGCCCACTGATTAAAATGTTAATCTCCTTTGGCAACACTCTCACAAACACACCCAGGATCAATAATTTGTATCCTTCAATCCAATCAAGTTGACACTCAGTATTAACTATCACAGGTCCACCCCTTGTCAATTTGCCCCATACACATTGCCTGAGATCATACATAATCTTCAAATAAAGACAATAATAAGGTCATAATTTCATCTAACATAGTACAACTATCCTTCGTACAACCAGAAACACACCAAATCCCAACCCAAATGCTATTACATAAAGTTAACATCACTTAAATGCTGATATGAAGTCAATAAATCTTATGTCACAGGATATGGGAAAAGGGAAATAAAATGAAGATATTTTCTTAGTACAAGTGTATACATGCACAAACGTGTTTTTAACAAAAGATAGAGGAAATACTCCTCATGACTCATTTCTGCAACTGGTCATGTGGTTGTATCTGGTATTAATGACTACCTCGTCTACTACCCATTCTGTATTCCCTTTGCCCTCAGCAAGCGCCTCAGAAAGTTGTGTTATTTTTCCTAGTGGAATGACCCAAACCTTCATTCCTGAAGAGTCTGGGTCATTTGTAGTCTTGTCTGGATTGGGCTGTTGTAGTTTCCCATTGACATTAATCACAGGGCATAGTAATACTAAGAGACGCCCTAATGGATCCATGCATACTCTTCCTTACCTCTATTCTGGAGAAGTAAACTGATTTCATCGTGATAGTCTGGGTCAATCACCCCAGCCAACACTGTAACTTGCTTCTTAGCCTGTTGACTTAAAGGTAGGAGGAACCCAAAATGTCCAGATGGCAATCTTAAGTTCCAGTTTACTGGAATCATTGTTGTGTCTCCTGGTGGCAGCATTCCTCCTTCTGGAACTAAGACCTCTAGGCCAGCTTAATGTAGTGTTGTAGGAAAAGAAAGCAACAATTTTGCTAGTGGATCATTAGGGGTGATGGCAAGTGTTGCCACTTCCACTTCCACCCCTTGATTCCTGGATCTGTGAATCCTGGCTATGGGAGGAACAGTATCATGTATTGGACTCTGATTCACGGGTCTTCTGGAGAACTTTACCCCAGCCCTGCAAAGCACTGTCACCTAGTTGGCATTGTAATTGTGACTTCAAAAGACCATTCCACAGTTCTATCAATCCAGCTGCTTCAGGATGATGGGGAACATAGTAAGACCAGTGAATTCCATGAGCATGAGCCCACTGCCACACTTCTTTAGCTGGAAAGTGAGTGCGTTGGTCAGAGGCAATGCTGTGTGAAATACCATGATGGTGGATAAGGCATTTCATAAGTCCACGTATGGTAGTCTTGGCAGAAGCATTGTGTGCAAGATAGGCAAACTTATATCCGAAGTAAGTGTATATTCCAGCGAGGACAATACCTTTTCCATAATGGAAGAGGTCCAATGTAATCAACCTGCCACCAGGTAGTTGGCTGATCACCCCAAGGAATGGTGCCATATTGAGGGCTCAGTGTTGGTATCTGCTGCTGGCAAATGGGGCACTCAACAGTGGCCATAGCCAGGTCAGCCTTGGTGAGTGGAAGCCCATGTTGCTGAGCCCATACATAACATCCATCCCTGCCACCATGGCCACTTTGTTCATGGGCCCATTGGGAGATGACAGGGATGGCTGGGGGAAGAAGCTGAGTGGTGTCCACAGAACGGGGCATGCTATTCACTAGATTATTAAAATCCTCCCCTGCTGAGGTCACCCATTGGTGAGCCCTCACATGGGATACACATATCTTCAGTTTTTGACCACTCAGAGAACTCCATCCACATACCTATTCTCCAAATTTCTTTGTCATCAATTTTCCAATCATGCTTCTTCCAAGTCCCTGACCATACAGCCAAACCATTGGCCACAGCCCATGAATCAGTATATAATTGCACAACTGGCCATTTCTCCTTTCATGCAAAGTACACAACCAGGTGCACTGCCTGAAGTTCTGCCCACTGGGAATATTTCCTTTCACTGCTGTGCTTCAGGGATGTCCTAGAAAGGGGCTGTAGTGCTGCAGCTGTCCACTTTCAGGTGGTGCCTGCATATCGTGCAGAACCATCTGTGAACCAGGCCCTAGTCTTCTCTTCCTCTGTCAACTGATCATAGGGAACTCCCCATGAGGCCACTGGTGCAGGCTGGGGGAGAGAAGGCAGAGTGGCAGGAGTGGAGACCGTGGGCATTTGAGCCACTTACTCGTGTAAGTTGCTTGTGCCTTTAGGACCTGCTTGAGCCCAATCACATATATACCACTTCTATTTGATGATGGAATACTGCTGTGCATGACCCACTTTATGGCTAGTTGAGTCAGAAAGCACCTAGTTCATGATAGACAGTTCAGGTTGCATGGTGACTTGATGACCCATAGTCAAACGTTCAGTTTCCACGAAAGCCCAGTAACAGACCAAGATCTGTCTCTCAAATAAGAGTAGTTATTTGCAGAAGATGGCAGGGACTTGCTCCAAAATTCTAGAGGCTTCTCCTGTGATTCATGTATGGGGACCTGCCAGTGGCTCCAAATAGCATTCCTATCTGCCACTGACACCTCAAGCACCATTGGATTTGCTGGGTAATATAGACCAAGTGACAGAGCAGCTTGCACAGTAGCCTGGACCTATTGCAGTGCCTTCTCCTGTTCTGGACTCAAAACTGGCAGCCTTTCAGGTCACTTGATAAATGAGCCAGAGTAACACACCCAAATGAGGAATGTGTTGCCTCCAAAATCCAAATAGGTCCACTAGGCATTGTGCTTCTTTCTTGCTTGTAGGAGGGCCCAAATGCAGCAATTTATTCTTCACCTTAGAAGGAATCTCAACAGGCCCCACACCACTGGACCTCTAGAAATTTTACTGAGGTAGAGATCTCTGAAGTTTAGTTGGATTTGTTTCCCATCCTCTGGCATGCAAACGTCTCACCAATAAGTCACATGTGTTTGTTACTTCTTGCTCACTGGATCCAATCAGCATAATTTCATCAATGTAATGGACCAGTGTGATATCTTGCAGAAGTGAAAAGTGATCACGCTCTCTCTGAATAAGATTATGACAGGAAGCTGGAACGTTGATATACCACTGAAGTAGGATGGTAAATGTATATTGCTGGCCTTGCCAACTGAAGGCGAATTGCTTCTGGTGGGCCTTATGGACAGTAATGGAGAAAAGGCAATGAAACCATAACTGGTCCAGCAGCTGCAATTGGAGTCACCACTTGGTTAAGCTTATGGTAATCCACTGTCATTCCCCAAGATCCATCTGTCTTCTGTACAGGCCAAATGGGAGAGTGAATGGGGATGTGGTGGGAGTCAACACCCCTGCATCTTTCCAGTCCTTGATGGTGGCACCAATCTCTGTAATCCCTCCAGGGATGTGATATTATTTTTGATTTACTATTTTTCTAGGTAAAGTTAACTCTAATCTCTTCCATTTGCCCTTTCCTACCACAATAGCTCTCACCCTACCAGTTAGGGAACCAATGTGGGCATTCTGTCATCTGCTAAGTATGTCTGTGCCAATTAGGCATTCTGGCACTGGGGAAATGACCACAGAATGAGTCCAGGGACCCACTGGACCTACTGTAAGTTGGACCTGTGCTAAAACTCCATTAATTACCTGACCTCCATAAGCCCCTATTTTAACTAGAGAATCACAGTGACATTTTGGGTCCCCTGGGATCAATGTCATCTCAGAGTCAGTGTCCAGTAGTCCTCAAAATGTCTGATCATTTCCCATTCACCAATGCACAGTTACTCTGGCAAAAGTCTGAAGGTCCCCTTGGGGAAGGATGGGAGAAAGATTAACAGCATAAATTGTTGCTAGTGTAGTTTGGTCCTTCATCAAGGGGACCCAGCTTCCACTTCATTCAAAGGGTTTTGGGTCTGTAAACTGGCTTAAGTCTGGAAATTGACTGAGGGGCCATGATTCTATTTTTATAATTCAAATTAGTCTTTTGTTCATTTGACCTAGAAGTTTTCTGCCTATACAAATTAAATAGGAATGGAATAGGCTTCCTATCAATTTCACTTCTAGGAATACCGTGATCAATTAGCCAATGTCAGAGCTCTACACAAGTCAGACTATTCTGATTGCTGCTTTACCTCTACCGTCCATTACGGTAGCTATGCTCACCTTGCCTTTGATGGTTGAGTGCCCCCACTTGGCCCCTGCCACCTCGAGATCCAATTATTCCCATTGTATTTAAATTTTGTAGTTGAGTGACTGTGGTTCCCACTGTTAGGTCTGACATACAGAGAAGAGCAATTAAAGGGCTCTTCAAAGATGCAGGTTCTGCCCTCACAAATCTATTTCAGAAGGCATAGGTCAAGGGTGTATCTTCTGGGCCCTCCCAGCTGGGATGAGTAGGTTTAAAGTGACTAATCCACTCCACCATCCCAATCTCCCCAAGCCTCTGGATCCCTTCCTCTAAATTAAGCCAAAGGCGATCAGGCATTTCTAGCTCACTCACAGTGGGGGCAATCTTTTAATCCATATTTCAGCTAACCAAGCAAGTAAACTATTAGAACCTTTTTTAACTGCTTGAGCTGCAACATTAAATGCAGAGTCCCTACTTAGTGGGCCCAAATCAGTAAATTCAGCCTGATTCAACTCTACATTCCTTCCACCATTATCCCAAACCCTTAATATCCATTTCCATGCCTGTTCTCCAGATTTCTGCTAATATAAATTAGAAAACTCAAGTAGTTCTTATCAAATGTAGCACACCTCCTCATGGGGCCTCTGGGGCCCACCTAGACTTTAGTCTAGTTATAGGTCTAGAAGCAAACAGGGGTATTGGGGGTGGCTCCTGATGAGAATCAACATTATCTTGCCTGGCAACTGCCTCAGGGGAGGCCATCATTGTTTTGGCCTCAGGCAGCACACGGTTTATCTCCTCAGACGAAAGTGGAAAGGCTGATGGCAGCATGAGTCAGGAAGGGGATATTGCCACTACTAGGGATAGGGAAGCTGTTTCTTCTGGCAAAAAAAGTTCACCAGAGTTTACAAACTCAGTGCCCCCAGATTCATCAGTGTCCTCCCACACATCCCCATTCCATGTTGCAGGATCATTCTTTTCCATTCAATGCCCTCCCTTTAACAGTAGACACCTGGTGAAGCTGTGCATGCACCTTTCATTGCAGGTCAGCCACTTGCATGATTAGAGCTTGTGACTTTTTTTCCACAATTTCAGCTCTTTCTCTACAGGAGATAAGATTCTAACTCAGGACAATCTTAGCAGATTTGAGGCTCAGTATCTGCTTCTAAAGCCAGGAGTTAGAATACCTGAGTTCATCATTTTCTTTCATCACTTTGTCCACTGAACTTAGGAGCAACCAATCAGCTTTATTATGTTCCTTGATTCTTCACACATAATCAAACGTTTTATGTATAGAGTCACTAAACTACTTGCCTCTCACGAGCAGTGAATCAGAAATGTGAAATGCATTTATTTTGCATAACTCTCTAAACAGTTAACAGCAAGGATTATCAGGGTTCTCCATACTATTGGAAGTAGAGTTCTTAGCATTTTTGAGTCTAATCATATTAAGTAGCCAACTCCAGAAACCCCCAAAACAATAAAAGAATTCATCCTTAACATTGTTTCTCTAGAACCACTCCTGGTACCAAAATCTGTATTAGTCAGGGGTTCTGTAAAGGAACAGAACTAATAGTGTGTGTGAGTTTATATATATTTATATATATTTATATATATATTTATATAAATATATAATATTTATATATAAATATTATAAATATATAATATTTATATATAAATATTATAAATATATAATATTTATATATAAATATTATAAATATATAATATTTATATATAAATATTATAAATATATAATATTTACATATAAATATTGTAAATATATAATATATATATAAATATTATAAATATATAATATTTATATATTAATATTATATATATTTATATATAATATTTATATAATATCTATATAATATTATATATAAATATATATAATATCTATATAATATTATATATATTTATATATATAATATTATATAGATATTATATATATTTATATATAATATTATATAGATATTATATATATTTATATATAATATCTATATATTATATTATATTATATTATATCTATATAATATTATATATATTTATATATAAATATTAAATATATTATATATAATATGTATATAATATTATATATATTATATATAATATATGTTATGTATAATATATATTATATATAATATGTATATAATATTTATATATTATATATAATAGTTATATAATATTTATATAATAGTTATATATATTTATCTATATAATATTTATATAATATTTATATATTTATATATAATGTTTATATGTATATTTATATATGTGTATGTATATTTATATAATATTTATATATATTTATACATATAAATAATATTTATAATATATAATATATTTACACAAATATATGTAATATATTTACACAAATATATATAATATTATATATAATTATATTGTATATTATATATAAAATATATAATATATTTTATAAATATATAATATAATTATATATAATATATTTATATAATATATTTATTATTATTAATATAATAATAATATAATATATTATGTATATAATATATTTATATAATATATTTATATTTATATATAATATATTATTATATATAATATATTTATATAATATATTTATATTTATATATAATATATTATTATATATAATATATTATATAAATATATATTATATTTATATAATATATTATTATATATAATATATTTAAATATTATATATATTTATATATTATATAAATATGTATAATATATTTATATATTATATAAATATGTATAATATATTTATATATTATATAAATATGTATAATATATTTATATATTATATAAATATGTATAATATATTTATATATTATATAAATATGTATAATATATTTATATATTATATAAATATGTATAATATATTTATATATTATATAAATATGTATAATATATTTATATATTATATAAATATGTATAATATATTTATATATTATATAAATATGTATAATATATTTATATATTATATAGTATACTATATTTATAGAAATATATTATATATTAATATAATATAAATATATAATATATTTATATTATATAAATATATTATATATTAATATAATATAAATATATTATATATTAATATAATATAAATATATTATATATTAATATAATATAAATATATAATATATTTATATTAATATAAATATATTAATAAAAATATATAATATATTATATATAAATATAATATAAATATATAATATATTATATATAAATATAATATAAATATATAATATATAAATATAATATAAATATATAATATATAAATATAATATAAATATATTATATATTTATATTAATATAAATATATAATATATTTATATTAATATAAATATATTAATAAAAATATATAATATATTATATATATTTATGAGTTTTTATGTATGAGTCCATATGTGTATATATATATAATCTGTGTGTGTGTGTGTGTGTATATATATATGAGTTTAGTAAGTATTAACTCACATGATCACAAGGTCCCACAATAGGCCATCTGCAAGCTGAGAGCTGAGGAGCAAGGAGAACCAGTCTGAGTCCCAAAACTGAAGAACTTGGAGTCTGATGTTTGAGGGCAGGAAGCATCTGTCATCGGAGAAAGATGTAGATCAGTCTAGCCTTTTCATGTTTTTCTGCCTGCTTTATATACTGGCTGCCCTGACAGCTGATTAGATTGTGCCCACCCAGATTAAGGGTGAGTCTGCCTTTCCCAGCCCACTGACTCAAATGTTAATCTCCTTTGGCAACACCCTCACAGACACACCCAGAATCAATACTTTGCATCCTTCAGTCAAATCAAGTTGACACTCAGTAGTAACCATCACACTATGTTTTTTTTTTTAACCTTTTGAACATATAGATTTTTATATGTTTAACAATTTAAGAACACACAGTTTCTCAAATATTCATGGTTTTGATAACTTTCTACCTGCAAGGGGTTATCCACATCCCAAGAAAGCATTATGGAATGGAATCTATGATTGACACTAATATAATAATGTATTAATTTTTATCAGTAAAATGGGTATCTTTTGCTATCATCTTACTCTAAAACTTTTAGTGAAATACCCTAGGAAGAACAACTTCAAATAAAGGGAAAAATGCATTGCCAATCATTACTAGGAAAATTGTTGATTGTTGATAAGCTATTTCTTAAATTCACATATATGAGAGAATAAAGTCTGTATCTTAAAGTATTTGATCAAATCAGTTTTATGAATTATTAAATCAGAATATTCTGCTTCTTCTGACTGTTGGTTAGTAGAAGAAATCACGACAGGTGAGTCAGTCATATTCCACTTATTATCTATGGTGTTTGCAGATCCTCCTCAAATTCTGTACAGTAAAGGGCATCAATTGGGAAGAAAGATAAAGAAAAACAAAATAAGCTGTTGATCATTTTGAAAAAGGCAAATTTCCATGCAAAAAGAGGCACCTTTGCTTTCACAAGGAAGGATTAAGTAAAATTTAAAACCCATTTTGCCCAACGCACTCTGCTTTCTCACATTCAAGCTCCTGTAAAGTTCAGTAGAAATGCAATCCTTAAGTTTTTTATTTATTTTCAACTAATTCAGCACAACAGTGTTTTGCAAGCACTTTTTGATGTCAGAGAAACATGTTGTTTTGTCTCTAAAAAGCCATTTTCTGTTGAAGCAGGAAGTCACTAATTGGCATAAAGAACAAAACACTCTACTTTTCAAAACGTGATTTAAACCTTCAAAATGAATTAGTTTAAAATTGTCTAAATATAATTGTTTTGCCTATCATTTTAATTAAAATATTTGAAAACGTTCTTATCTCAAACACCTGGTGTATTTTACAAAAGAAAGACTATTTGCAGGGATTGCAAGGGTGGATAGAGAGAGTAAACAACCATTTTTAAATATATTTTGAATGCAATGGGACAGAGGTTTTAGAATACTTAAGTATTACCCATTTTGAGGCCTGGCTTTACTCAAAATACCTTGTTTTAGCAGTGTGTGAGTGCTTTGAGTAGTGGTATTTATCTTACTGCTTTTCACTTCATATTCTCATTCTATCACATTTCATGTTAAAAGAACCATAGAATTATGGGTTCTCTAGTACATGCCTTTAACATTCTTTCATTATTAGCTACTATGATGTCAGTTCATAAGTTGTCATCTACGAGCACTTCAGACATTCCCTCCACCAACTTAGAAGCTCCCAAATACACTCCATTCTTTCTGCCGTCAAAAAGTCTTTGATATTTGAAACCCATAGTATATAGAAGAAATTCTGGAAAACTTATCAATATTTGAAATAGGTCTCATCCTGACTCTTTTTCATTGCTTTCTATCTCCTTCACTAAGCATAATTTGAAAACGAGTATTTGTGTTTCTCTTGATTTCTCTGAAGTATAAACAAGTAGTGCCCATTTAATTTTGGTAAATTTCATACATTTTAAAAATTGCACCATCAATAATACAATATGTAAGAAATTGCATTCCATATTGTGACACTTGCATTACTAACTTGCATAAATTTTAGTAACTCCTTTATAGTGAAATCTCTCATTAACATTAAATTAGAACCTGGAAACAGCTGTACTTTATTGACAAAAAGTTAAAAGTCAGGGAAGCTGATATAAATGACATACTTTCAAAAGTAGGGTTAAACATCATGCAATAGAATAAATAGGGATTCAGCTCAACCTTTTTCATCAACTGTATATTAGAGTTTACATAAATTTTTCCAATTCACATATCTCATCAGTGATGGGAAGATAATTCAAACCAAATTTGTTCGACTCCAAATTCCATTTATGTTTTTTCTTATTCCACAAACATTTAAGTGAATCTAGGCTTGTGGGAGAATTCAAAGCCTCTTTTAGGAATTAGATGTGTACCAATAATTACAATACAGTGCAATAAGGGTAATTATTAACATACATACAGATACGGAAACATCATCAACAAAGTGGCTGATGCTGCCTGGGTAAATTAGAGAAGATCTCACAAAGAAACTATTGAAATGTATTTTGAAACATTATTAGGATTTTGTTGAGGAAATTAATAATTGAAAGAATTATTATCAAAATATTAAGGTATTTCAAAATCTGTGTACAAAAGCTTCACAGCCTGGATCATAGGGTGTATACCAAACTGAATCATAAGCTGGATCAAAGGCACATCTAAAGCCCAGCTAAGAGGTTGAAGAGGAAAGTGAAAGTTAGAGCAAGGGGAAGTTTACATTTATCTTATAGACCAGCTTCCTCCAATAGAAACATGACACCAGTTACATATGCAACGTTAAACTTTCTAGTAACCATACTCAAAAAGAAGAATAAAAGCTAGTAAAATTAATTTTATTATTTAATATACAGAATATACTACATTATATTTTAATATAATGTATAATATATATTTTATTTAACTAAATATCTATAAAATATTATATTTTCTGCAACGTTTTTATTGTGGTAAGGTACACATAACATACAATTTGCCATCTTAATTATTTTTCAGAGTATAGTTCAGTGGTGTCTTAGTCTGTTTGTGCTGTTACAACAAAATACCAAGACTGGTAATTTATAAAGAACAGAAATTTATACCTTAAGGTTCTGGGGGACATCCAAGATCACTCAATGTCTGGTGAGGACCTTCTTCTGTCCTCACATGGTGGAAGAGAGAAGAGCAAAAGGGCTGACTTTGTGTAAAGCCTCTTTTATAAAAGTTGTAATCCCATTCAAGAAGGAGGTGGAGGCGCTGTCATGACCTAAGCACCTCCTCAAGGCTCCATCTCTTAATACTATTGCATTAGAGATTGTTTCAAGGCGAATTTTGGGGGACACATTCAGAACACAGCAAGTGGTATTAAATACAGTCACAATGTACAACCGTCACCATCCATCTTCGTAACTCATTTAATTTTGTAAAATTGAAATTTTATACCCATTAAACAACATTTCCCCATTCCCCTTATCCCCTGGAAACCACCATTCTACTTTCTGTCTATTATTTCACTATTCCAAGTAGCTTATATAAGTGGAATCATCTGGTGTATTTGTCATTTTGTGACTGGCTTGTTTCACGTAGTGTGATATCCTCAAGGTGCATTAATGTAACACGTGTCAGAATTTCCTTTCTTTTTAAGGTTGAATAATATTCCATTGCATGTTTATACCACATTTTGCTTATCCATCCATCCTTCAATGGACACTTGAGTTTCTTCTACATTGTATCTATTGTGAATAATGCTGCTATAAATATGGGTATACAAATATTTCTTTGAGATCCTGTTTTCGATATGTAATAACTTTATCTCTTACAAACTTTTTTTATTTAAAATCTATTTTGTGTGATATTTGTATAGCTACCCTCCTCTCTTTTGGTTATAATTTGAATTAAATGTCTCTTTCCATCTTATCACTTTTAATCTATTTGTGTCTTTGGATCTAAAATGAGTTTTACAGATACGATTAATTACATAATGAGTTTTTATCTGTTCAGCTAATTTCTGTCTTTTTGACTGGAGAGTTTAATCAATTTACATTTAAAGTAATTACTGATAAGGAGAGACTGGTGTCATTTTGTTATGTGTTTTGTATGCTTTATAGCTTTTATGTTCCTCATTTTTTGCATTACTGTCTTTTTTGTGTAGTTGATTTTTTGGAGTGAATCATTTAATTTCCTTTGGGATTTCCTTTTGTGTACATTCTATAGCTATTTTCTTTGTGGTTATCATGGGCATTAAATGCATTATTTTAATTTCCATTTTATAAATATAAAATTGATGCAAAAGGAGCTACACTGTTCATTATCTTTATTGAAATTTTTATTTTGAGAACACAAGCATAAGTCAGGAAGAAATATTTAGGTTTTATATTTAAAAGAAAATTTGAGAATGAAATCTATTATAAATAATATTGAGAGAGATAAAAGTCACTTCTACAAATTTTCACTGTGTTCTTTGTAACTCTCTTATCAGAGTAAAATTTTTGTCATCACACATATTTTAAAAGAAAGGAACCACAAAACTTCAGAGGAAAGTGAAATAAATAGATATTTTTTCTACTGAATTAAATGTTTTATCAAAGCAGGAACTATATCACTTTCATGCATAAAATAAATAATTTTAAATTGAAGCAAATACGTTTAACAAATGAAGTAGCAATTAACTTGAACACCTACTCAGAACATAGTAGTACACTAAAACTCTTGGAGTACAAATAAATATAATAATCTTGAGCTGGGTGCAGTGGCTTATGCTTGTAATCCCAGCACTTTGGGAGGCCAAGGCACGGGGATCGCTTGAGCCCAGGAGTTCAAGACTAGAGTGGGCAACATAGGGAGACCCTCATCTCTACAAAAAGTAAAAAAATAAAATAAAAACAATATAAATAAAAGTAAATAACTGGGCTTGGTGGTACATACCTGTAGCTCCAGCAGCTCAGGAGGGTGAGGCAGGAGGCTCGCTTGAGGCTGGGAAGTTGAGGCTGCGGTGAGCCAACATCATGCCACTGCACTGCAGCCTGGCTGAGAGAGCGAGAGACCTTGTCTCAAAAAAGTATTTAAAAAATTAAAATAAAATAAAAAAGACACTGTCTTAAAACAATGAAGAAAGAATATCTCTGCACTCAAGAATTTCATAATATACTATGGCAGGATTATAGGAATTAATAACATGTAAAATAATAATGACTTAGCTATAAGAAAGATATCTTAAATGACAGAACAATAATGTACTCAATAGCAACTAAGAGAGATTGTGAACTCCTTTCTATGTATTCTTAAAAATAAGGTAAATAAATATTCATGCCGATTAATTTCATGATTAAAAATGGAGAATTATGTGCTACTTATGGATGAGCAGACTATGTTATCATTTGACATGAAGTCCTATTAAAGGGATTAATCCCTAATTCTCCATATTTTACCTCTCTTTACAATTTCAGACAAAGATACTTCGCTTGCTTTTTAAATTCATGTTACCAAACATCAAGCCATTAGATAATTAATGGAAACCTGCTGTCTGACAGGCTCTGAGCTAGGATCTGGAGTTGTGAAGGTACTTGGAGAGCTTGACAGTCAAATACAGAACCAAAATATAATGTGAAACACTCTATAATTAAGAAATCTGCAATGAGAGATTCATTCAGCAAATATTTATTGGCCTTCTACCATGAGACAGTTATTATTCTAGAGATAAATCACTAGAGGTACATTACAAACAAACCAGCAAACATCCCTGCCCTATCGAATGCAATTTGCAGTGTCATTGCAATTTCAATGAAAAGACAATTCATTCCTATTTTTGCAAAATGTCAACACAAACAACAGAAAGTGGAACAATTAGGGTGGGACTTGAAAAATGAACTGGAATTTGCTGGGTCAGCAAGGAGGTGCTAGGCATTGCTGGTGAAAGTGGCAGCCTTCTTAAAGGCGTTGAAGTAGACGGAGGTGCCACAGTATCTGTTTATTCACAACACCCCTTTTTTCTTAGATGGCAAGAAATTAAGAAAAGCTAAATCCTGTTAGACAGTAGAAAATCCCAGGACATCTCTAGTATGTATCTTGTTAATTTTTAACCATTTAAAGATGTCAGTTTTTCTGTTAATAATTGAAAAAGTATAGACCTGATTATATTAAGTATGCTTTGAAAATGAGAAAGAATTACCTTTGGGCTTATTCATGAACTGTCAAGAATGTCAGCTGAAGCATGGTGGTTTACAGATATAAAGTTGCACTAAGCACTGCTTTTCTTGAAATCAAATTATCTACCTGAATGAACAGAAATCTGCAGGTTAAAGAAATGATTTTTTTCTTTGAATATATAAACTTATTAAGGAAAGAAGTTCAAATATAAAAACTTATTTAGGAAATGTGTAATAAGGGTGATAAATACAGTACACTTTGGCATATAATTTTGCCTACAGATAAAGCCAAATATTTTAAACAAAAATATTTTTAAAATGAAACATATGATATGTGTTGTAAATGTACAACCATTTCATGAATCGCAACGTCAGAATACATTGTGATAAAAATTAATCTACTCATCTGCTGGCAGTGAAGGAATTAACAGATATTTCACTATGCCATACCAAACACGTTTTAGATTATCACGAAAAGGTACCAGAGAAAGGTCAGAAACTATTCAGAGACATTTATTTAATGCTTTAGAAAACTCAAGGACTCAAATGCAAATATGTAAAATGTATCAACTTTTAATAAATATACTCGGTAGAAAAATATATTCTTAAAAGCTGATCTTTAATAAAGGTCTCTGGTACCTTTCAACCCTAGGTCATGGCACACTATCCTGAAAAGATGCTGTTGTTTTGCTCTAACTGGTTTAAAAAGTGCTTTCACATTGAATAAATATAATAAAATGCATTTATATAAAAAATCTGATCGTGATTTACTATATTCCTCCAACTGATGACATTTTTCAGACATTTCGAAATTTACATGCTAAAGTATTTCTGTTTATTAATAATGTGTGATGTAAAGTAAAAACATCATAACCCATTTCAAGGCGTGTCATAATTAAAGGGCAGGGAGGAGGTAAGGGGACATCATTGCTTGCACTGTTTTATTTCTAAAATTCTTAAAGTAACTCTACATGCAGTTGCTACAAACAGAGAAAACCAAGAAAATAAACTATCCATATCATGTGAGCAATTTAAACACTATTAGTGAAGAGTTAAAAAAAAGGGGGGAAATTAAGCATTTTATTTTATGATACAGAACCTTAAAAAGTTAAACATAGTTAAAAATTGTATTTGTAAATATTCAAAAGTTCATATAGTTACATTTCAATTTTTCATTTTGATACCGAAATAGTGAAATATCAAGTTAAACCAGTTAATTTGACTGCTAATTTCTAAAATGAATATGTTGACCATTTTGACAAAACCATGTTTATTCAGTTATTTTGGTTACTAATCAGAATTCCATTTGAAGAAAGAATCTGCCTTCATAACATGCTGCTACCCTACACAAACTTTTTGAGAAGATTTACATGCAAAATGGTAGAAATATTAGTTTAGCCTGAAATACTAAACATAGCGCTGTGATGTTGATCTGTATATTATTTCTCTACCAATCAGCACCATAATTTCACAAAGAAATGTTCAGCTTAATTTTAATTCAAATATAGCTTCCAAAATGCCCTAAAATACATTCTTAATTCTGACCTAAGGGGAATTTATTGAATTTTGTGAAGTGGAGGTCTTTGATTTCAGTATATGTTACATGGTGAGTCATAGTGCCTTTGTATTGAGTATATAGTGATCTTTTTTATCTTTTCATAATATAAGCATTTCAAAAACTACTAACCTGCTATTCCATGTGCTGCACATGTTAGGCATTAACTAATGTGATTTTTCAAGCATCTCTTACATGTGACACATTCAGGACTGCATTCTTTTGAGGGTCTCGATTCTGAGAGCCGCAATTATAGGTTAGAGCCCATTCTCCCTTTTTATTTGTGGTTCAGTTTTAATGTGGTCATGGTACATAGTCCCATGATTTATGATCAGATGGATTAACCACTGACTTATGCCTCACATAAGCATTATAAATTTATATGCATATCTTCCAGATGCAGAGAAAATGCAGAGAGATTTTCGTAATGGATTATTCAGACCATCTTAAGTAGGGAGAAACCAATCCAAAGCAAAAACAGCTTTTGCATATGGCATCCATAGCTGCAAGGTTATTTTGCAGAAAGTGCTCAGATGAAGCAAAGATGTCCTTGATGAAGGCAAAAAATAAAAAAGCCAACAAACTATTTATAGATGGGGCTGTCTAATTTAGAGTAAACCTTTTGCCTCTAACCACATTTGCTGCAGAATTCTTCTGGCTAATTGCAGGCTACTCCTACTTTACATGGAGACATCTGCACTATGGCACACCCTATAATTATATGGGAAGGGATCACTCATGATTTTGTTGATAGCGTATTATAGCTAAATCCTTTGGGTGGGAACAGGAGAATTGCATTGTTTCAATCTAGGGGACAAAAGGTGAAACTTTTAAGGAAGTAAATTTTCCACAGAATAAACCATGCAAGTGTTTGGTGATGATGTTTTATACTTTTTCTTAATGGCTTAAAGAGACCCTTTGCATTCTATGAAAGGCAGAGAGAGGGAGAGAAAGGTGTCTACACAGCCAGGATTAATCCCTCTAGCACGTGTTGAAAATGAGTCATAATTGCCACCACCCTAGTGCAAGCCCTTATCACCCCTTGACTATTTGTTGCAAAGGCTTTTTACTGCAGAAGCCTCAAATCCACATTCTTCAATATATTCTGAACACTAGTCATTGGTGCAAATTTACAAATTCTCTGTTTTCATGATGTTACACATCTTCTCAAAAACTTCAGTGACTCCCATCCCTTACAGGACAGAGACCAGCTTTCCTTACCTGGCTGTCCCGAACCTCCAAGGGTTTCCCCACTTTCTCTTCTAGCTGTATCCCTTCCTAAAATGTGACATCAATATAGTTTGAAATTGCCTGTGACCTCCTCAAAACAACTTTTTGGGGGTTTGAAGTCCAGCCACATCACTTACCAGATACATCAGTGGAAATAAGTGGTTTCACAACTCTGAGGTTCAGTATCTTTACCCATAAAGTGAATGTGATAATGTCCTCGTTTTTGGGTTGCGGTGAAATTTTAACATATTAATAATATATGTAAAACACTTATAACAGTGCCTGGAACATAAGTAAACACTAAAAATTGAATAGCTATTTTTAGTGTTCTTGTTGTTTATTGGAAGAAATACACTGAGAATCTTCCAGATGAGTTTTTCTTACAAAGGTGTATTGTCTGACAAGCAATGTTTTAATTATTTTTTGAATTTCTGTATTTTTTAGAATGATCTTACTAACAACATACTATTCATATTTGTTAACGTTCCCTACCCAGCCCTTGAAGGAACTTAATCAGATTCTCTGCTTAGGTGTGCATTAACATACCCATCTGCAATGGGTTGAATAATGTGCTCCCCAACCCCTGACACACACACACACACACATACACACCCCTCATGTCTATACTGAACCTCAGAATGTGACCTTATTTGAAAATAGGGTCTTTGCATATATAATTAGTTAAGAATCTTGAGATGAAATTATCCTGGATTTACAGTAGCCCTACATCAATTCACTTCTAAGAAGAGGAGAAGATGCAGAGAGACACAGAGAAGAATGCAACATGGAGATGAAGGCAGAGACTGGAGGGATACATCTATAAACCAAGGAACACCAAGGATTGCCAGCAACCAAGCTAGGATAAAAGCAGGGAACAGTTTTTCACTTAGATCCTCCAGAAGGAACCAATCATGCCCACATATTTTTTCAGACTACTGGCCTCAGGAATCGTGAGATGATAAATTTCTGTTGTTCTAAACCACACAGTTTGTGGTAATTTGTTATAGCAGGCTCAGGAAACGAATATGTGAGCATCATCCCATGCATCTTATAAAACTCAGTTCAGATCCAACATATATGGTGAAAACTTCACTGATTAAATCACTCCAGCCTGATACAACATCCCCTGTTCTGAACCTTCAGCAAAACATGCCAGCTGCCCCACTCATGTGGTTCTTACCTTCTTGTCTTATTGTCTTTGTACCTGCATATGTCTGTCTCCACAGCAAGAATATAAACTTTGTGAGAATGAAGACTTGACCCTACACAGTTTATACCCTTTACAATAACTTCAGTAGTGTAGGTTATTATAAATGCCAGTTGGTTTATCCAAACCACCCTTAAACATTATGAATAATTAATTTAAATCGCAACAACCTTTTACCAAGATATGTCTAATATTCAATTTGTATATTTAAAATAATAACAACTTTTCAGTGATATGTAACATTGATACAAAGAAGCATATGTACCCAATATTCATTGCAAAAATATATTTCTAAAAGAAATATACCTAATCTGTTTACTCTGTGGTCATCATAGTGTAGGTATTCTTTTAAACATGGTTTAGTTCTATAAATTGTGATTAGCTATGGTAATAATTTGCTTCTCACATTAATTCATTAGATGAAAGTGTTTATATAACTAAAAAATGTATCCTGAATTTGCCATCTAGTTAATATGATGGGTGTGTTGGTGACTGTCTCATTGAGCTGTTAATAATTAGTGCTTTAACAACCATGGCCAAGGCCACAGGTTTGATCTCCTTTATGGCCTGGTTAGTTTCTCTCCGTTTTGCAGCTACAGACTGTCCCTTTTACCGCAGCTGGCTGACTCACAAATTTGTGGCCACTCAGGGAAGTATCCTACCACTACCTGGTCAGTTGTGTCTGCTTTGTGTTCAAAGGGCAGTGAGTTGAGAAGCTGCATTGCTGGAGAGTCCGTTGTAAAGGACTTCAAAGATTGAAGATAAGGCATCTGACACTTGAGACGTGGGGAGGTTAATCTTGGTGTAAAACTGAAGGCCCAGAGACATAACTGGACAAAAAAGAGAAAAGATAGAAAAGCACAATGAAACACACAGAGGGAAAAATTTGGAGAGACAAGGAACTAAACAAGTCTGGAATAAAACGAGAATATGAGAAGAGGTAATAAATACATAAAATGCAATATATAAAGAGATATAAGCTTGAGGAAGGATTTTAAAGAAAAAGAAGCTAAAAGCCAAAATGGTCACATGAAACAGGACTACAATAGCAGACACGTAGTTTCAACAGTGGGAGATGAAGTGCATTTTAGAATATATGAATACAAACAGTGATGTATTCATATATTCTAAAATTCCAAAAAGTAAGTTTGTAAAAATGGTGAATAGTATGTGTCGGTGATCTATACTCAGGAGGATAGGTTGACCAATGAATCACAGCTAGAATTAACTGCCTCCCAATCTTCTTGAATTTTGATCAACTCTTATGTGCCATAGCTTCTCTGGCAGACACAGTCCCTGCCTCCCATGAGACTGCAGGTGTGGGTGCACACGCTGACACTGTGAAACTACAGGGTGACAAGTGTTTTGATAGAGGTTTGTATGCCAAGGGCTAACATTACACATAAGAGAGTCCCCTCCCTTATCCTAGGATTGAATAAAGAAAATTTATCAGATGAGATGACACTTAAGATTAAGAAGGAGGCTCTAAAAAGTGCTAGAAGCACTAAACTGTGTTATGAAAAGCTGCTTTCATTTATTTCATTTATTTACTTACTAAGTAATAATTGAACCACTTACCATTTCCAAGGTACTACATAGGGCTTGAAAACCTTTTAAGCTTTATGAACTAATGTAGAACTTGCAGTCTAGTGCAGACAACCAAGGTGGTCAAATTAGCATCAATAGAGTTACATTGGTTCCAAACTGATAAAAACTGTCACTTAGGAAACACAGAGCATTCATATTAAAAATGGAAAGTCTACAGAGGAAATACTTTAGTTGATCAATTTATGTAAATAGTTTTCATATTACTTTATCTCAAAGCTTGGCTAAAATATGGTTGAGATTTCTATATTACTTATTACAAGGCATGTTATATTTTACATTTGGATCTAATGACATCACTAATAGGATTTATAGGCACACTCATTGACATCTATGGACATTTCTGCAAGAGATTATTGAAATTTCACATGAAGTGTTATTTTTTCATTGCAGCATTCTGTTAATCAACCTTCAAAAAATGTTAAGTCAGAAGAGAAAAAGCGCATTGCTTTAAAACTTGAAAATATTTTACCTGAACACTTTGTAATAGAACAATTTGAAACTATTTTCACATATTAGGATATAATGTCCAGTAGACATATAAAATGCTTTTTCTGCCTATATGCACAAATGTTGATATGCACATAAACATCTATATACTTAATGAAAACACACATATTTGCACAGAGAAAATAGTTTATATTATCAAAGTTTAGAATGTCATTAAATGTATAAGAAAAATTATCTCGAGCCTTTGGCACAGTAAATTTAGAAGCAATATTCTAGCACTTAACAACTACATTTTTGAAAGGAAAATTTTCACAAACAAGGAAAAAAGGAATTTTTTCTGGAGTTTAGAAGTGAATTCTTAAAACTATATTAGATTATTCAAAATATTTTTTGTAAAAATCAGGAGAGTTGTATATTAAACTATGGGACAAAGTAATTCTTCATATGTATTTACAGAAAGGACATCCTTTTCTGTTGATCCTAATATAATTATTGAAAGCAGGTATCTTGTCCAAATAGTAAGCCTTCGGGGCTTGTGAATACAAACAATGGCTCCTTGACTATATTTGTACCAAATGAGACAGAACGTGAAGACTGATTCAACTCACACAGAATTCAGAAGTTTAAGAAACCAAAGTTCATTTAAACATAAATTTTGGGTGAGGAAATTATACACGTGACAAGCTGTAACAAGAATTATAAAACAAACAAAAATAACACCCTCAAATCCTTGCCAAATGTATAAATACAGATTGAAGGGCAAATCCTGATGCAGTAAAAACTTTGATATAATTTTTTATCCAGAAAAGGAAAAAAGCAAAGGACAGTATTTTGAAGGAATAATTGAAAAGTCCTTATGTTATCGTGAAATTTGTTTCATCTATTTTCTGTATTTATTATTATTGGTAAATAAAGAACATCTGAGTTTTTTCTTTTCTAGCTAATAAATTATGTTTTAAAAAGTTAATGTATATTATTCTACATCTTCCAACCTGCTATGATTGCTTATATGTTAGCTAATTCTCAAAAGTACTGGAAAGTTTTATTTAGTGCAGTAATTTTTCTTCTTATGTCCTCCATCATTACTCTTTCCCGAAGCTCTAAGTAGAAGACTACTTCTTAAAATTTTGGCAAGTGTGTTTGAACAGGTTGAACTCTATTACACTTCGTCACTTCCCTAAAACAAATGAGCTAATTATGTTCTTTGCTTCAAAATGTTTATTGAGACGTTCACACATGTTACTCAGCAACCCCACAAACTTGTTAAAAGCACGTGCCTGTTTTCATGCTCTGAAAATGTACTTGATGCTGGCATTTGGTATCAAACACAGATGGACATGAGTATCATAATGTCATTAGTAAAGCCATTTAAAGGCATTTTTGCATGTTTATAGTGGGTTTTGAAGGCCGTTAGATAGTTTCAGTGAAAGGAGGATACTTGAGCCAGAGCACACATTCCATAGAAAAATATGCAAGAAATCAACTCCCTAGTGGGTTTTTGTGTTCGTATGATTCTTTTTTTCTAAGACTCCGTAATTTGGGAATAATTTTAATGTCTCCGACTAATTTGTGCTCTGAGTATGTGATTCAAAATACTTCATTGGAGTATTTAGCAAAATTAGTTATTTTTACTTGCTTTCAGCTATTAGTTTAAAATAAAGGTATAAAAATCTTTATGTCTTAAAAAAAAAAGTTTGGCTGAGAAAAACTCCCGAGTGAATATTGGCACTAGAAAAATAAAAGCACAGTAAAGCCTGAGGTAACCTCTTATCTCCGTAAGGACAAACAAGGGAAAAAAAGAATTAAGAAACAAAATTTGCTCCCCAGGTAAAGTCTGCATTGAAAATTCTGACCCAGATATCAGGGAAGTGCCTAAAGGGATATAAACCCCAAAACACATATACACACAGCCAGCACAACAAATTGACCAATGCAGTCAGCTCCCACATTCACCAAAGGCATTTATCAAGTATAAATAAGAACAATTAAACCAAACCTGTCAAACATTTGGTGAAAACCGATACCCAAAGAAAAGTCCCAAACTCAACAAACAGAGCTGGAAGAACAAACTAATCCCTAAAATGTAGCACAAAAAAGACATGGAGATGGAAAATATGAAAGAAAAGCCAGAATATAAAAGATGAATTTACAAGTACTACTGTTTGTCCAATAGGAGTTCTAGATGACAGGACTGAGAAAAATTCAGTGAAAGAAATAAGTGAAAGAAAAAAAGAAGAAAATAAAATTCCAAATTAAAAGCTGATATATATATATTCAGCTTATATATGCATATGTGTGTGTGTGTGCAATGAAGTGTGAAACGAGACAATTTTCAGAGTAAAGTCTCAGAAAGTTACTAAGTCCCTTTCTATTGTAATTACTTACATTTACTATAATAAAAAATTGTATACCATCAATATGAAATAAATTTAAGACAGAATATGACATTGAACACACTAAACAGTGTTGAAAGTAGGAAGTACTTGTGCTTATAATAAAGCGGCACAGAATAATGAGGTATTAGTTTAAAAGTTAATAAAATGACAGGAAATATAAGGTAGTAAACATATTACCAATCACAAAAAATATGAATTAATTAAATGTATCCATAAAATACATACTGTATTCATCAATTTGTTATAAGCATATTGTGGATCCCTGAAATAATCTCCAAATCAAACATAAAAACGAATTAAGGCAAACATCAGAATGATATATAAATTATGATCACAATTATGTTTAAATGATGTGTATATGTACATATGTATAAAATTGAATGCGTAAGTAAAGGGCTAGAAATGTATACCCCACATTTTTAATGATGTTTCTCTCTAGGATAGGAATTGAACTAGGGTTGGTATAGAAAACTGTAAAATAAATAATTTTTTGAAATAAAATATTTTTACAATACTTGTAATATTAAAAACAAGACAGGTTTTGCTACTTTCCAAAGATTTATGATTCCATTGATAAAAATATTTTTAACCTAGAAAAAGAAAACTATTACATATGTATTCTATAAAACTACTATTTGAGAAACGATTTCTACAAATAAACTTGAAAAGTCAATAAATTCATAGAGTACATCAAAATATGAGAATTAGATTTAAAAAACAGATACTCTCTTTGGAATAAAAATTCATATAAAATATGTGCAAATATTTCACAAAAGCAACTTAGTCTGTCAGATAATTTGTACATGGTTATGGATGAGATTCTTCCAAATCTAGAACCAATATGTGAACTGTAGCAAAGATAAAATAAAATGTAAAATCTATGTTAAGTCTGGAAAACTTTGAGAAAAAAGGATTTATTAGTATTTCTTCAGCAGTAAAGGAAAATAAATCCCTTTAATATAGAAAATGATATAGTGGTACTCCCTCAATTTGAAAATGACTTTTCTCCTGATGTCAAACAAACCAAGAAACCTTCTGGATGTCAATTTTGATTCCAATTTAGCAGAGAATGTAGTGGTCAGTGAAAACACATTTTAGTCCTCATGCCAGCTATATTTCTCAGTGAAAATAAATATATTGGAGTTTGGTTCGCATATCACTATTTTATAAATTGTGTTATTGTAAGTGTATCCCATTTTCTCAGCATTAAGGGAAAAATTGATAAATTCAAGAAGAGATTCAGACTCTGGACCCTTGATGACCCATTCACATAAAGCATGTAGTTCTCAACTGGAAACCATCAGTATAGTGCAGGGGTGTCCAATCTTTTAGCTTCCCTGGGCCACACTGGAAGAAGAATTGTCTTGGGCCACACATAAAATACGCTGCCACTAACGATAGCAGATTAGCTTTAAAAAAAATGCAAGAAAACCTCATGAGCTTTCAAGAAAGTTTATGAATTTGTGTTGGTCTGCATTCAAAGCTGTCTGGAGCCGCATGCAGCCCATGGGCCACAGGTTGGACAAGCTTGGTATAGTGCATGCTATTGTAGTTCCCAGGATTGCCCTTTAGGTTAGAGCCACTCTCTGCTACAAGAAGTTGAATACCTTCCAAGAATTACTTTCTGCCAAAATAACCTTCTTTGTCCCAGGTTAGTCACTGTCCCTGGAGGCAACCTATATGCAGTGACGGTGAGGTTGGGAGAAAGCATTAAAAAGGCCTATCCCCTTTGCCTCAATTAGGACATCTCTGAAGGCCATCCCAACTCCACAGGCCCCTAGAGGATTAGTTGAGCCATTTATTGCAACTGCATTATAGATCAGCTACTCCCTCTGCCTCTATATATTAAGAATATATTACATAGTATATTATTAATATGAAAACCGATAAATAAATACTATATTTGCTATTAAAAGTTTGTATTTTATGTTTTATTAATATTGACATATGAATAAATTAAAATTAATAGATTTTACAAGATCAATATGAATACATTAAAGTTACATTACAAATGTAAGTACCCTAATGTGGTCTTCTAGACCCCAAAATACACATTAGATTCCCTTGGTCCCTTATGTCATCACGCAATCTTTCTTCACAGATGCTAACTAGATATCATTTATGTGGATACATATTTAATAAAATAAAAATTTGTTTAATTCCATTAGACTGGAAGCTTCATGAGAGCAGGTACCATCATCAATGATTCACATTTAGGACAAATTTAGCACATAGCATGCAATTATAATTATTTCTTGTTCAAAAGCATTTTTGTATGTAAGTACAAACAACTTTTTTTTTTTCCAAATTTCTCTTTACCTCTTAGTTGTATCTGTGTTTCTTTTTAACTTTCTCCTTGTGGCATTATTTTCTTCTAATGCTCTTATAGTTTTCTTTTTTTTTTCTTCAACTTTTATTTTAAGTTCAGAGGTACATGTGCAGGATGTACAAGTTTGTTACATAGGTAAACTTGTGCCACGGTGGTTTGCTGCACAGATCATCCCAATGCCTAGGTATTAAGCCCAGTATCCATTAGCTATTTTTCCTGCTGCTCTCTCTTCCCCAACCCCCTGCCTCCGATAAGCCCCAGTGTGAGTGTGGTCGTTCCTCCCCATGTGTCCATGTGTTCTTATCATTCGGCTCCCACTTATACCTGAGACCATGCGGCATTTGGTTTTCTGTTCCTGCCTTAGTTTGCTGAGGATAAGGGCTTCCAACTCCATCCCTGTCCCTGCAAAGGACATGATCTCATTCCATTTTATGACTGCATAGTATTCCGTGGTGTATAGATTCCACAGGTTTTTATCCAGTCTATAGCTGATGGACGTTTAGGTTGATTCATATTTTAGCCATCTTTATTTCAATTTTAGAAAGTAATTATTTTGTTTAAATTTTGTTTTGTTTGGTTCCAAATAGTTTGCCATCTTTTTTCCAAGAGCTTTTATTAAATAAACTGTCCTTTTGCCCTTTCTTTGAAATACTACCTCTTTGTATAATAGATTATTTTATATGTACTTGGGTCTCTTATATTGTATTTGGCTCTGCTGCTCTATATGACAATGCCTTTGCTATTACTTGAAAAGTGAAGTTATTGAAGTTTTACAATCTTCTTTATATTAGCCACTCATTCACTCTTTTTAATGCATCATTAGATAGTATTACATTCTTTCAAGGACATACAAAAAGTCATCAAACCCCCTTCACCTCTCTAACCAAAAGAAATATGAATGTATAATAATTTTATGAAATTGAAAAAAAGTAGATCAAAGAGAGCTACCAAAACAGATTTGGAATTTATAACAGTTTGCATAAAACACTAAAAATAGTGAGTTGTCACGTGAAAATGTCATCTAGGGCCATGCAAATGTACTATTTATCTCAAAATAATTTTAGAGTCTACTAAACAGAATACTTAAGCATGAATAGAATCAGAAACACCTAATTTACTGAAGCACATTGAAGGGAGATAAGCTGAGAGTATCTTGGAAAAGAAAATAACTTCTCAGTATTATAAGCAGGGTTTGAATAGTGTGTGCATGTAACTCAGAATGAGACGGATGATCACTTAAAAGGATTGATGGACATATGCAATGTAACGAGAACTGGAGAGATGTGATTTTCTTTGATTTAAGTAAATTAGGAAGTCATTGTATATGAAATAGATTTAATGTGAAGCAAGAGAATGCTGGAAATGATAACATTTAAGTGATGAATCCTCAGAAGAAGCTATGTAGGATTTATGAAAGCTTCAAGCAGAGACAATATACTCTGTCAGAGCAACAATAAATTTAGAGAGTAGAAAGAGTGATATCTGGGGGCTTCAAGAGAGTGACAGGAGAATTGTAGAACATTTGTATAAAAATATTTGCAACTAAAGGCCAAGCCTAGTTTGGTGAATGCAGATGACCTAGGGCTTCTGGTTAGGAGTCTTAAGAATGTTGACTGAAAGAGGAATTAAATCAACTGGTAGGTTTTGGAAACTGTTGAGCGAATGGAATCAGATAAAAGTGATACTAATGAGCTAGCCATATCCACGAGACATAAGTAAGTTTTCAAGTCAAATAAGCCAGGTAAGTGGTCAAAATTAACTTGATTTCTAGACAAGTAAAAGGAGGGGAAATGCTAACTGATTTGGAGGAATAAATTGCATAACTCATGAAAAGAGTAAGTAGGGAAGGAATAGATTTATTCACTTAGGCTAAAATAATGATCTCTATGTAAACTGATTTTAATAATTTTTTTCTAGTTTCCTAAACTGAAAATATCAATGGGGGAACAGCCCAATTCATAAAATCCAAAAAAGCTTTTTGCTTCAGTAAGTACTATGAGATCCTTAATATAAGACTGAAAAAACAGTCTTATATTAAGCTTAGAGCCTTATATTAAGTTTAGACTCTAAAAAGGGCTCCATTCTTGCAACTAGTCAAAGCCTCAGGAGCAATTTTCATAAGATTAGTTCTAAATGCCCAGCCAAAGTTCTTGAGAACCAGCTACATATTCTTGGAAAACTAAGACCTTTTTCCCCTTCTTATGTTGTTGTTGTTGTTGTTTTTGTTTTTAATCTCCAGAGAGTCTGAAAAGGGATAAGAGAATTATATCACAGCAGCCAAAATAAATAGTAAGAAAGCTTGAAACAAATATTGCTTTCCTTCACTTCTGAACACACCTTTAATACCATGTAGATTTGCATATTGATATACATTTAAGAAATATAGACAGGTATGTAAGTATTTCAACATCCTATAACGCTATAATTTTTCATGATGATATTATGATTAGTCACATATCTCCTTCTAATTAGATCAAAGGCCAGGTCTTTATGCATTCATTCATTCATTTAATAAATATTTAATGAATTTCTACTATATGAAGCCTATTCCAGGCACAAGGATACAAGAGAGAAAATGAAATAACAAAAACTCTTTCCTTAGGAAATTTAAGAGATGAGACAAAAGCTAGAGATTACTGAAAACAGAATCAGATCAGGAGTAAAGGAGAGATGGATGTAATAGAGAAATATGCAACTACAATTTGTAGAGCTGGCAAGTGGGGAGAATGCTCAGTGTGTTTAAGGAACAGCAAGAAGGCCAGTGTTGCTGGAGCATAGTGGGGCAGGGGAGGGGTAGGACCCAAGGGTGGGGAGGGACGGAGGAGCCAGATGGGTCATTAAGGCCTCAGAGGGGATTGTAGTAGTTTTAAGCAGAAGAGCCATGTGGTCTGACTCGTGTTTTAAAAGGATGCCTATGGTTGCTAAGGGTCAGTGTGGTGGGTGGGCAGACAGGAGCTAAAAGGACAGAATAATTCTCTTTGTGTCCGCATTTCCTCGCCTGCCATATTGCCCAGCACACATTAGTGTTACAATTAATGCTTATTGAGTGAGTGAATAAATGAATGAATAGCGTTATATGGCTGATGATAGGCTTTAAGAATATAATACATAGAAACTTCTTAAATAATATAAGTTGTGATTTTGGATAACACAGATCATTATTGAGAAATTGTGTAAGTACTGAGCACCAGTTAAAGGATTCCCAGACTAATAATCCTGAACCACTGTTAACTTTACCAGATCCTTTTAAGTGTAGTGAACTGGGTCCAGAATATTATTAGAGTAGTTATCAGGAAAAGTGTCAAAGATGATCACAGACCTGATTGATCATAAAACAATTGCACTAAGTGACTTGAATAAAGTAGTGATACCTTCAGTAGAAATTGTTATTAACTACTGTAATTAAGATATTAAACTTGATACGCACTTTACCATGAGTAATCCTACTAAATAAACCACCATCCTTCCTGTGCATTATAATTTAGAAATTCATCGCAGAACAATCTTGATAAGAAAGCTTCATTCTTGTTCTTGGGTCACTGAAAACGTTAAGTTGAAGAGAAAAAGGTTTTAAATTTTAAAAGTGTTTATTTCTTATTCAACTATAGGTTTGAAAAACAAGGATTTTTAACTCCTTTAATAGTAACCCCCACCTCCCTCATTTTTGGAAAACGAATTATACAAACAAGCTTCTAAAGAAAAGAAATGCTTCAGAACTGGGCAGAAGATGTGTTCTCCTGGTAAAAGAGAAAATGAAAAGCGGCACACCTGCTTCCAGCTGGGCCCCCCTTTGCAAATCTCACACAGCCTCTCCATGTGAAGTCTTGTCCAAGTCAAACAAGTAGCAATTTTAAAGTAGCACCTAAAGAGGAACTTGGGCAGGATTTGCCAGCAAAACCCCAGACCCTAAAAGTTCCTGCTGTACAGGCTTTATTTTCATTTCCTTGACCCATTTGCAGAGACTTGTTACTGATGGCCGGCTGGGCCTCCCTGTACACAGCACACGAATAATAAACAGAGGCCAGCTGACACCCAGAGACACCTGCAGAGTACTCACAGTGCAGGATTGTTCATCCAAGGGGAAACATTTTGATGGGGAGGTGGATGCATAGCCATCCCCTGGCTCAGTACACAACACACACACACACACACACACACACTCACACACACGCCTGAAAGAAGTCTACCATGGACTCTCCTGAGGGCCTGCTGACCTGCCAAGAGAGCCAATAAAAAAGAACCGCTGACGATGGTAGCAATGTGTGAAAAGGCCTCTGTAGGTAGTCATCTCCTTGTATCCCAAGCACTTGGACTTGGTGAAATTAATTTTTCAGAAGTTTGGTAGCCTTCATGCAAGCCTTTGCACAAAGACTTTAATGCACTGAGCTTATTATTCCAGTTTTTCGGGATCCAACTTCTTATTTATTCATAAATTACATATTTGCCAATGAAAATACTTTGTTGAAGGTCTGATCAAGCAGGTGCATTCAAGTAGCCTGAAAAGCCTTCACTAACATTTGAAAACTTTTCAGAACTGGATTTCTTGGAATTGACAAGAAAAGCCTTTTTTTAAATTCCATGAATTCACATTTGAAATATTTTTATAAATAATTCAGAAAATATGATTTAAGTTAGTGATAGATCAAGGGGAATATATACAATAACATTCACCATATGATGAGAGTAGTTTGTTTCAAATCTATTTAAATATAATAATTAACATCTTTAAGGAGCCTGCTCAGTATTTAAAATATTCAGTACATTCAATGTTTTTCACTAATGTTTATTCATCATAGGAGAAATAAAGAAAAGCTGATTTTATAACTGTGCAGCTTCAAAGACCTAAGATTCAGTTCACTTATCATAATATTTTTGAACTGGATAAGATCTATGAGATCATAAGCACAGAAAAATTATTGAACCCAAAGTTGTAACATGATGTAACCAAGGACCCCGTAAGAGGAAGAGAGTTACCATAAAAACTGGATTCCCATATTCTAATACAATGTGCTTATTCTAGAAAATTGTGCAGCCTGATTTATCAATGATACAGTAATCTTCTGTAAGAAAAATGAGGAATTGGCCCACACTGCACACTATCTCTAAAATTATGGTTGAGTGATTCTAGCATATTGAAATATTTTGTTTTTGTCTCTTTTTTTTTCTTGTTACCAAAGTGCATCTTTCTGATGTTTTTTAAAACCACTTACATGAAGTTTCAGGAATAGTCCAAACCATTCTTGGACAAGGGAGAACACACCAGCTGCATTTTAAGCAGCAGTGCAGCTGTATAAAGTATGTGAGCATGACCTGAAGCTGGAAAAAAGCCAGTTTGTCTTAAAGAATTCCACCTGGACCTACTTAGCACCTCCTATCTTGCCCTAACCTAAACACATGCCCTTGGTCTCCTCAGGGACAGGAATGGAACCTGGGGAGAGAAAGAGGCTTAGGACTCAGTTTGTGTTGGCAAGATTGTTCCAGGGCTTTTCTATTTCCTGTCTCACCCTAGTTTAGGCCTTCACCTGCCTCCCTCTTTGCTCCAACAGACAACTAAAACTCAGGGCCAGTAATTACATTATATATTGATAAATCAGAAAGTACAGCATTTCCCCCATTTTTAAAATTGTTTTTATGAAAAAATCCAAGGACACCCAGAGACCTCCTTTTATTGCATGTAAACAGGACAGTAAATAACTGGGCTGCAATTCTTACGTAGGTACATTGGCTCAGCTAATTAAGGAAAAATTTTCATTTTCATATTCATCTGTATACTTGCCCTTAAATAAAGACATTACTGTCTTTCATCCAGTAGCTGAAATGATATTAAAGTTATTAAAATTCTTCAAGGAGCATCTTCAGGAACCTCATTATGTTTTCATACATTAATTCAACAAATGCTAATTACTATAGCTTATGCTGACTAAATATCTACCTTATGCCTGGTACTACGTTAAGTACTCTGCATAGATATCATGTAACTGTTATAGCAATGCATGAAGTAAGTACTATCCTTATCCCCCTTTTCTAGATAAGGGTACTAAGGTTCAGGGAGGTTAAGTTACCAGCACAAGTTTACCTAGCACTAATTTATAGAATTAGTATTTGAGTAGAGCCTTTTGTAAAAATGTTAATGATAGATTCTATGAACCTGCTGTGTAAGGGTTTGCTATAATTTTTTTAATGTTTCAAATTTATAAATTTTTATAATAAAATGTCAGAAGGCAAACCACTTTTATTTTCATTCCCATAAAACTTTTATTGATACAACGTGTTGTGCCTTATTTGATATTTATTTGGAATGACATTATAAGCATCAATGCAAAATATAGGTACTAAGAAGATTCTAATAGGTTGATGGAGTAGGAAGCACCAGGAATCTGTCTTCCCACCTAGACAACAGTCACATTGGCAGATTGGTTTTGTATGAATACTTTGGAACTTTTAAGTCTATTGAAGGCTTTAAACTTTCAGGAGATGTCTTGCCAATAAATTGCAGTTAATTTTAGTAAATTTTAGTTTTTAGCTCAGCAGTGGCTACCCATCCTCTACCTCCAACAAAATTACAGGTAGCTGTGCATGTTTATGGAGCAGTTTATACACGGTTTCAGCAGCTAGAGTGGGCAAAAAGAACCTTGTTCTTCAGGTATTGGGAATTTGTGCTCTGATCACAGAAGTACAGACACATGGGTAGGCAGCTATTTTTGCACACACTCTCCTTCTGCATGATTGTAAGCTCCTCCCCCTCTGACTAAAATAACTAAGGGATCTAAAGGGCCAGTGCCTCGTACTCTCCCTTCATTTTTGTTTTTCCCCTTTTTAGAGCCAGACATTAGAGACCAGGATATTTAAAAGACCAGGATATGTATGAGGGAAATTAGAAAGTCACTGCACATGGTCAGGGAAATGTGTAGAATCAGAAAAGATGTGAGAGGACCTTAAGTTTACATGTCAGGCATGACATGAAGATGAAGACATGTTAAAGCCAATAAAAAATGAAACATAATGAAGACAAAAAACAAACAAAAGCAAAACCCCTGGGAAAGAGAGAAAGTTTTATCTCTAGTTTCAACACATCATTAGTTTCAAATATCCAGTTTTTAACAAAAGATTCACAGGGCATACAAAGAAACAAAGTATAGCCCATTCAAAGGAACAACAAAATTCTCCAGAAAGAGTGACCAGATGTCAGACCTACTAGACAAAGACTTTCCTAAAAGTCTTTGCTATCTTAAAGATACTCAGAGAACTAAATAAAGACATGGATAATGTCAAGAAAATAATGTATATAAAAATGTATATATCAACAAAGAGATATAAACCTAAAAAGAAACCAACAAGATGTTCTGCAGCTAAAAAATACAATAACTGAAATAAAAAATTTACTAGAGAGCCTAAAAGGCAAATTTCAACAAGCAGAAGAGTGAATCACTGAACTTGAAGATAAGACACTGGAAATTATTATGTCCGAGGAAAAGAAAAAAATGATTGAAAAAAGGTAAACAGTGCGTAAGAGACTGGTGGGATATCTTCAAGCAAACCAACAAATGCAATATGAAAGGATCAGAAGGACACTAGAAAGAGAAACAGATTATTTGAAAAAACAGTAGCCAAAAGCATCTCAAGTTTGATGAAAGACATGCATATAAACATATGAGTAACTTAAGAAATATATAGACTCTTCCTGAGACACATTGTAATCAAACTGTTGCCAGCCAAAGACAATTATAAAATTCTTAAAACAAGAGAGAAGCAACAATTCACATACAAGAGATTTTCAGCAAAAGTATCAACATATTTTTCATCAGAAACTTTTGAGGTCAGAAGGCAGTGAACTAATTTTAAAGGTGCTCAAATAAAAAAAAAAGTCAACCAAGAATCCTATATCCAGCAAAATAGTCTTCAAAAGTACAGAAAAAATTAGGACATTCCCAGATAAGCAAAAGCAGAGGGAGCTTATTACTACTAGACCTGTTGTGCAAGAAATTATTAAGGGAGTCCTGGAGAGTAAAATGAAAGGACAATAGATAGTAACTTGAAGCCATATGAAGAAATAAATATCTCAGGACAGGTAAACATATGAACATTTATAAAGGCTAGTATTGTTATAAAAATGGTTTGTAACTCCACTTTTTTTCTACATTAAAGACACCAATAAATTGTTTTAAAAATAATTATTAGTCCAAAAACTAGTATTATTGTAACTTTGGTGGTAATTTTACATTTTGTTTTCTACTTAATTTAAGAGAAAAATGCATTATACAAACAATTATTAGTTTATATTTTTGAGCAGACATGTATAAAGGTGTAATGTTGTGATATCGATAATGAAAGGAGTGAGGATGAAACTGTATAAAAGCAGAGTTTTTGCATATCATTGAAGTTCAGCTGACATAAATTCAAATTAGAGCATAATAACTTTAATATATCAAATGTAATCAATCCCCATCATAAGCACAAACCAAGTAGTTATGGAATATACACAAGAGAACATGAAATGATAGTTAAAATATTTCACTAGAAAAAAACAGAAAAGAAGACATTAATGCACAAAATGAGGGACAAAAAATCTTAAAAGGCTTATAGACAACAATTATCAAAAGGACAGAAGTTTCTTCTTATCAGTAATTATTTTAAATGTAAATAGACTAAACATTCCAATCAAGAGATTAAAACAATCAAAAAACAGAATAAAACAATCAAAAAAGGTTATGAGGAACAGGAAGAACATTATTTATTAATAAAAGGTTTAATATAGCAAGAATATATAATAGTTATAAATATTTACATACCTAATAATAGAACATCAAAAATGTATGAAGCAAAAATTGACAGGATTGAAGGCAGATATAGACAGTTCCACAGTAATAGTTCAATGCCCCACACTCAGTAATGAATAGGACATCCGGAAAGAAGATAAGTAAGATAATAGAGCACTTGACACAATAAAATAGTTAAATCTAATAGACATATGCAAGAACATTACAGCCACTACCAACATAATACACAATTTTCCTAAGTGCATGTGGGACATTGTCCATGATAGTTTATATATTAGTCCACAAATTAAATCTCAGTAGATTTTAAAAGATAGATATCATACAAAATATTTTCTCTAACAATCGTTGGATGAAGTTAGACATGAATAATTGAAGGAAGACTGGAAAATATCCTGCAAATCTGTGGAAATGAAACAACACATTCTTAAACCACCAATGGATCAAAAAATAAATAACAAGGGAAATCAGAAAATACTTGGAGACAAATGAAAATGAAAAAAGCATACCAAAATTTATGTGATACAGTGACAAATGCTTACATTAAAACAAAGATCTCAAATTAACAACCCAACATTATAAGTTGTTGAATTAGAAAAAGAAAACAAACCAAAGAAGAGTTCATATAAATCTATCTGAAACTTAAAAATATATATTTAATAGGAAGGAACTTCTTTAAATGCCCTCACTTTAGGAGTCTATTATTAATCTGATACCAAAGTCAAAGACACTGCAAGAAAACTGTAGACCACTATCCCTTATAAACATTGATACAAATATCCTTAACAAAATGCTAGAAAACTGATTTTAACAGCACATTACAGTGATTATACATCATGACCAAGTGGGATTTATTCTTTGAATAAAACGATGGCTTAAGCATGATCAACACAAAAATTGATCAATGTAATACATCACATTAACAGAATGAAGAAAAAAATCATATGGCCATCTCAATTGATGAAGAAAAAGCATTCAACAAAACTTGACTCTCTTTCATGATAAAAACACTCAGCAAACTAGGAATAAAAGTAAACCACCAACAACTAAAAACCATATATAAAAAACCCACAGCAAATATCACGAAAGACTGAAAGTTTTTTCTCTAAGATCAGGAATAAATTATAGATGCCGACATTCACCACTTCTATTTAACATACTACTAGAAGTCCTGGTCAAAGCAATTAAACAAAACAAATAAATAAAAATCATCCAACTTGGAAAGGAGGAATAAAATTATCTCTGCTTATAGGTGATATGATGTTATATGTAGAAAACCCTACAGGTTCCACTAATATATCTTAAAACTAATAAATAAAGTCAGCAAACTAGCAAGATACAAAGTCAACAGAAAAATATCCGTTGCATTTCTGTACAGGAACACTGAGCAATCTGCAAAGGAAATTAAGACAATAGTTTTGTTTATAATAATATGAAATAGAATAAAATACTTAGGAATTAACCACAGCGGTTAACAACCTATACAGTGAAAACTACAAAGCATTTCTGAAAGAAATTAAAGAATATATAAACAAATAAAAAGGCATCCCATGTTCATGGAGCGAAAGACAGTATTGATAAAATGTTCGTATTATGGAAGACAATGTACAGATTCAATGCAATCCTTGTCATAATTGCAATGACATTTTTTTTTGCAAAAATAGAAGAGTCCTTTCTGAAATTCATATGGAATCTCAAGGGACCTGGAAGAGCCAAAACAATTTTGAAAAAATAAGAACAAATTTGGAGGACTTTGTGATTTCAAAACTTACTAAAAAGCTATGGAAATCAAAACAGTGTGATACTGGCACAGAAGCAGACATATAGATCAATGGAATAGAAAAGTCGAAAAATAAACCTTCACCTATGTGGTCAAATGATTTTTCACAAGAGTACCAAAACCAAAGATACAGTTTGGATATTCATCCCCACCTAAATCTTACATTGAATTGTAATCCCCAATGCTGGAGGCAGGGCTTGGTAGGAGGTGTTTGGATCATGAAACTGGTTCTCTCATGGCTTATTGCTGTCTTCATGATAGTGAGTTCTCATGACATCTGGTCATTTAAAAGTGTGTAGCCCCTCCCCCTACCCTGATTCTCTCTCATTTGCTCCTGCCTGCTCCCCCTTCACCTTCAACCATGATTGTAAGCTTCCTGAAGCCTCCCTAGAAATTGAGCAGATGGCAGCACCTGTTCCTCCAAAACCTGAAAAACCATGAGCCAATTAAACATCTTTTCTTTATAAATTACCCAGCCTCAGATATTTCTTTATAGCACTGCAAGAATGGCCTAACACAACCATTCAATGGGGAATAAATAATGTTTTTAGTGAATGGTGTTGGGAAAACTCAGTATCTGCATGCAAAAAATGAAGTTGGACTCTTAACTAACATCACATAAAAAAATTAACAAAATTGATCAAAGACCTAAATGTAAGAGCTAAAATTATAAAATTCCTGGAAGAAAACATGGGGCCAAATCTTCATAACACTGGATTTGCAATGGAGAAAATATGACACCAAAGGCACAGGTAAAAAAAAGAAAAAATGGACAAATTGAGCCATGAACATTAAAAACTTTTGTACATTAAAGGACACTATCAAGAGTAAAGAGGCAACCTACAGAATAGGAGAAAATAATTGCAAATCATATATCTGATAAGGAATTAATATCCAGAATATATAGTGAATTTCTAAAACTCAACAACAAAAAAACAAATAACCCAATTCAAAAGTATAAAAGGACTTGATTAGAAATTTCTCCAAAGAAGATACAGGAATGGATAATGAACACATGAAAAGACTCTCAATATCACTAATCATTAGAGAAATGCAAATAAAAACCACAATGAGATGATAATTTTCACCCATTAGGATGGATACTATCAAGCAAAACAGAAAATAAATATTGGTGAGGATGTGGAGAAATTGGAACTCTTGTGCATTGTTAGTGCAAATGTTAACTAGTATAGAGGTTGTGGAAACCAGTGTGGCATTTCCTCAAAAATATTGAAAATAGAATTACCATATGATCCAGCAATTTGATTTCTAAGTATGTAAGTAATATAATTGAAGTCAACATATTGAAGGGATATTATATACCCATGTTCATAGCAGCATTAATCATAATAGCTACAACATGAAAACAATCCAAGTGTTCATTCATTGGCAAATAAATGGATAAACAAAATACAGTATATACATACAATGGAATATTATTTAGCATTAACAATAAGCAAATCCTGACAAATGCTACAACATAGATGATCTTTACGGACATTATGCTAAGTGAAATAAGCTAGTGACAAAAAGACAAATATACGGTATGATTCCACTTATATGAGGTAGCTTAAGTAGTAAAACTCAGACAGAAAGTATAGTGGTGGCTACCAGAGGCTAGGGGAAGGCAGGGAATGGGAGCTTATTGCTTAAAGGGTATAGAATTGCAGTTTTGTAAGATGAAAATAACTGTAGCGATAGATGGTGGTAATGATTGTACAACATGAATGTGTCCAATACCCATGCACTTAAAAATGGTTAAGATGGTAAATTTTAGGTTACGTGTATTTTACAGTGAAAACAAAATGCAGGCACTAAAATGGAAAGTCATCTAGCTATTCCAGAGTGTGTTTTTCTTTTCATAGATTGTCACAAAACTAAGAAAAGTTATAGAATGCCGAGTTGTCAAATAACGAATGTGAAAATCATCCAGATCCCCATACCCCAGCATGAAATGCACTAAAATGGATAAATAATTAAATTACAATAAAATATGATATGTATTATGATAGGGAACAGGTCCCTTTACAAGTCCATAGAAAAATATTTAAGGCTATTCAAGGGGAAGAATAATCTTCCAGAGGAAGTACAGAATGAGTATATTTTAGTTATACTCTCTGAGGAGAGGTAGGTTTAGGCAGAAGGAAATCATATACATAAACCTGGCCCAAGATAGAGTCTGGCATATTCTAAGAATGAATGGCTGGAGCTTAAAGTATGGAGCAGAAGTGTAGAAAGAGACAAGATTCTAGGCTTCGGCAGGGACCAAAATGAGGATGATCTTGTAAGCCATGTTAGGAAGGCCAAACTATCTCAAGGGCAGGAGTTGGACATTAAAGAAGTTGAGCAGGACTCAACTTGGAATGTTAGATCACTCTGGCAGCAGGCAGAACAAGTGAGCCAGCAAATGAGTAACTTGACTAATTGTGTTAATCCGGGTAGGCAAGAGTTGATATTGGCTAGGTCAGTGGCAACAAGAATGGATACAAATGGACAAAACTCAAGATAATTAACAAGTGTCAGGGTCAAAAAATGATGACTACCTGTGAGAAGAGCAAGGAATTAAGAATGATAATAATAGCTGACTTGTAAAAAGGCTGATCAAGGTCCAGAGATTTCATTAAGCACCTTACATACATCATCTCATTTAATTTTCCCAATACTCTACAAGATATTTACTATTTTAGAAATGTTGGCTAACATGTTCAGTGTTGCACAAATGGAAAATGGCAGAAGTAAGGCAATAAAAGACTGTTCACTCCCAAGCCCATACTCAGTGGTTATACTACCTAGACAGTCTCTTCTCAAATTGGGTAGATGGTAACGCCACTGACTGAAGAAAATAGGAGAGGATGTGTTGGGAAACAAGCTGACAGTAATTAAAATAGTTTTCAAACATTTTACTGGAAATGGATATTATATATAAGTTATCAGTTTTATGACCTAAATATTAAAAATTTTACTCTCTCAAGTTAAATAGATCAGTGAATTAAAGCATGTAATAATATGCAGCAAATGGAAGTTAATTCTATTATCAGTGTTTTTCAGCCTAGCTGCAAATCAGAATCACCTGTAGCATTTTTAAAACCTGTGCATGTCCATACTTCACCCCCATGTAGTGGATATGTGGAGAAGTATCTATATTTTTCTTAAACTTCCCAACGAGGCCAATCCTATGAGCAACCATTATATTCAGTTTATGGCAGTGTTTCTCACAATAGGAGGGTAGAACTAACTGCTGGCATGCGGAATGTGGGAGGGCTTATTAAAATACATCTTCCAGACCTATTCCCATTCTTCTAAATCAGAATCTCTGGGAGTGATGCCCAGAATCTGCATTTTAACTCTCAAGTGTGTTACATACAATGAATTTTGACAACTGTCAGTATATGGTATTTATCTGCATTCATATTAAAGGATATTTTAGTGAAATCTATACCATTCATATTCCAAATGTATACAACTGATACTACCCATTGGGGACATATCATTTTAGCATCTAATAATTTCCTGTTTCTTCTTGTTAAATGTTTAAAAATGTAATACTTCATTGCTCATCGTTCCTGAGTTAGTCACTATTGTGGGACAGAGAGAACATGAATCCTTGAATCATCAGAAACTAGTGCTTGTTAATGATGTTCCAAACAATTTTACATGTCAAAACTATACTATGCCATTCATAATAAATCTAGGCCATAGCATGTTTACAGGAGTTGTTTCCAAATAAGGCTTCCATAGAAAATACGTGTCAGATTTGTTTTCCTGTGTCAGAACAATGAGCACAATATGAATGGATTTTTACTCCTTTGATGCTCCAAACTATTTCTTGTGTAATGCCCAGGAACTTTGTCTCCCCTGGGGCTAACCTCTCAAGTGTCTATTAGTTAGGTCTGTCTTGTCATTTTCAGCAGTACAGGATATGCACTACATAACTCCAGGGGGTAACATCCATACTACGGTAGTCTGTGATGTGCATCACGGTGCCATTGATCAGAGGTATTAATTATAACCCAAGGAAGTTTTTAAACTCTAAATTAAGCTTGTCTTTAACTATTTCTTTCTCATCAAATTGGAAAATATGTCTACTACTTGAAATGCTACATGTAAATTTGTTGACTAAAATGACCTAAAAGTATATTAGTAAATAAAAGAAAAGCAAGACATGTATTAGCCATAGACAATACCATTAATTTAGTTCACGAAAAATGTGATAAAGACTGGAGCAGCTGCTTTCAAAAAAAGCTTATATAATTTTTTAAATATTAAATTTTCATATAAACATAAAAGTTCTGGTTTTTCCTTAATTTGGCTTTAATTTAAAATGCAAATATTTAAGGTTGGTTATTTTAGTTTTGACTGTTTAAGTGGATGTTAAGTAGATGATTTTTATTTCATTTTCGGAGTTATAGCATTTATTATCACAAAAGCTGAGGTCTCACTTAGGAAATGGGTTTTCTATTACATACATATAAGTTGTGATCATGGAATCATTGGTTAAGTACAAGTTTTTATCAAATAGAATTTCAATATAAATTGCCACTTTATGTTTACATTGGAAGCAAGAAGGTAGTATTTCTAACATGTTTCAAGAAATTTGCAATAATTGTTACCATTCAGAGATATCCAAATTTTAAAATTCCTAGTTATTTTTTAAGTCACCTGCTTCTATTTTATTTTTGACTTGTTTTGCTTTTCTAAGTCCACATATTTAAAAAGAGTCTAAAGAGTCTAAATGTGAAATATTAATAACTGAAAGTATTACATTTTATGATTTTATAGTAATTACATTTTCTTAAATATATATTTTAACAATATTTTACATTACTCAGCATGTGATTATACAAAACAGATTTTGCAGTATTTGCTGAACATAGTAACTAAAAGTGGATCAAATATTTCAAATACTTAAAGACACAATTTACAAACCCATAAACTTGTTTTATGTAATACTATAATTTTAATTTCAAAATGAAGACAATTATATTAATGTTTCTGAGCCCAGGTATATATTAAATACTGATAGTTCAAATGAACAGTTGTTTATTTGGGAACCGAGAGCTCGTGAGGCCCACTTATATTCATCTTTTCCTTTCCATTTCCCTGTCTCATTGATACTTTATAGAGCTATCAATAATTCTATGAGGGGTGGGGGAAAATAACATGTACTGGCCACTATGTGCACACAATAGGTGAGACAACTACTTTTAAAGGAAATGAGGAGGGAAGAAGAGGAGGCAAAACATAAATGAGAAAATTTTCTACTGCTTAGTAGCTCTAAAAAGCTTAATAAGGAAATACATGACATTACTGATTAAAATTATAACTGGGGATTTTCTCTCCATTTCCTGCATTCATTGTGATTCTACCCACGATAGGTGTGCTTGATTATTGGACGTATTTTAAATAAAACAGAATTTCAACTGCAAGTAAACAGTGGAATCTACCTCTGCACAGAAAGCTGTCTACCAAAGTATGCCTATTCTATAGAAGGAAAAAGCTTCCTCTGTAGATGTGAAATGGTGGTGGATCTCTTTAGCACTGACATTACTCCTACTGTGATACACAAGACAACTTCATCTCAACCTTCTCAGTTAAATCCAGGAGGGAATTTTTGGCCCAGAGTAAAGTAAGAAATGGAAGCTAAAGAGACCATTCCAAATCACTGGCATACGACAGTAGATGGAAGCGTTCACTGGTGAGGTTTATAAGGAGAGAGGAGTAAAAAGGTGAAGTTCCTTAAATCATTTCAGATGGAAAATACTTGCAGTTTGCTAATTGTATGCACATATGAAGAAGCAGAGTGTTCAGTGGAGGAGCGGATGTGTTTTTGTTTTGTGTTTGCTTTTTTTCAAAGTGGATGTGTATTCCCAGTTCATTCACATTGGGTAATACTCAATAAATATGTACTGAGTAGATGAACCAGTAAGTATTTCTAAGACTCACTTGTGATTAAAGGGACTGTCTGAAAGATTCCAAGTGAGACAGAGGAGTCTTTAGGAAGCAGTGACATGGTCCCCAAGGCAGTAGTCTCCTCATCTGTTAAGTGACTCCCTACTTCTTGGGTCCTTGTGAGGATAGCTTGAATCCATAAAGCTCTTGAGAAAGTGGCTGGAACATAATAAACTCTTGATAATTCCTGGTATAATTAGGCTACTATCAATGTTACAACATCTATTACTTAATGGGTGGTCATAGTGTTATGAAAGCTCTGAATTTTAGGTCTAAAAGCTCTCAATTTTGTGACTAAATGAATTTTCACTGAAAATGTCCAGTCTGTTTCTGACACTTTCCCACCAACCAATTCAGTGGCTCCCTTAGACTAGTTTCTACTTAGAATTGCTATGATGGAAAAGGGGTACACAGATTTAGAATGTAAGTGTAATTTCATGTCCATTATATTGGACTAATAAATTATCACTAATCCTGGTAGTCAGCGGACAGGGCAGTTCTTACCACATTTCACATATAGCAGGATCCAAACCTCATGGAACACTTTGGTTGAGCTGGGTGCTTGTCATCGGTACTTGGATGAAGGAGAGACTTGCACCGCTGGACAATGGCCAGCCACCTACAGAAAATCAACAGTATACTAACTCCAAATATCTCTGTTGTTCTCTTGTTCTGCATGTTTTTTTAAATTAGAACTGAAAATATTTGTTCCTTTCACTTAAAATCTTTATTCCTTAAAGTAGAAAGTTGTATTAAAGTCTAATATTCTGCCTTCCCACTTACTCTTTACTTTCCTTCACTACCAGTCACCCCATCCAGTCACTCACCAAGTTCTGAGAATGTCACTTTCAAATATTTCTTGAATAGTGCTTCTTGAACTTTTTGTTTGTTTGTTTTGTTTTTTGAGACGGAGTCTCGCTCTGTCGCCCAGGCTGGAGTGCAGTGGCTCGATCTCGGCTCCCAGGTTCACGTCATTCTCCTGCCTCAGCCTCCTGAGTAGCTGGGACTACAGGCGCCCGTCACCACGCCTGGCTAATTTTTTGTATTTTAGTAGAGACGGGGTTTCACCACGTTAGCCAGGATGGTCTCGATCTCCTGACCTCATGATCCGCCCGCCTCGGCCTGCTTCTTGAATTTTAATCTGCACGTACATCACCTGGGGATCTTGTCAAAATGCAGATTTTGGTTCAGTGGATCTGGAGTCAGACACATTTTGTAAAGTAAACACAATTGAGTATAGCACCCACATTAAAAAAAAAAATGATTATTATGAGCACTCCAGAAGTCAGCTGTAATTGGCTGACTGTTGGTTCCCAATGATATCAGGTTCTAATCCCTGGAAACCTATGAGTGTCCTCTTATATTGTAAAGTTTTTGTACATATAATTATACAAAGAATCTGGAAATGAAGAAATTGTCCTGGATTATCCAGATGGGCCCCAAATACCATCACAAGTGTCCTTATAAGAGCAGCAGAGGGAAATTAAACACATGTGTGGACCTGCCAACACCTTCATAGGGGACTTCCATCCTCCAGAACTGTGAGAGAAGGACTGCTTTAAGTCACCAAGTCTGGCAAATTTTTATAACAGCATTAGGGAGCAAGTGCACTAGCCTTAATTCCTTTCAAAATAAACTACCTCTCATCCTTTCATGTGATTAAGACTTACATTCTTTTCTGATAAAACTTTTTAGGAAGTCTGAAAGAGATGAGTGCAAAGTCCTTTCTATGATACCTTTATATTACTACATGATCTCTCTTGCTCATTTTCTCCTCTTACTTTTCCATTGAAGATACTCTTACATATTGAGCATTGAGAAATTTCTCTATTTCTGTATCTCAATTACTAGGCCTACTTGCTTAATTCATTAACTATTGCAATTATTAAATTGGTTCAACACTTTTGCACTAAGCCTATGTATCATTAATTATAGAATTTGATTCTTCTAAATAATCCCTGGCTGTAACTAATATTTGAATAACACTTTCTAATACACATGTAAAGTAAGTTATTGAAATTTCATACTGTATTGCTTTCTATGCTGCTTATAAAAAATTACCACAAAGTTAGCAGCTTAAAAAAAACACACTTTATTATCTTACAGTTTTGTAGGTCAGATATCTGGCATGGGTCTTGGCAAGCTAAAACCAAACTCTCAGCATAGCTGAGTTCCTTTCTTCAGGCTTCTGGAAGGAATCATTTTTTTTTGCCTTATCTAGCTTCTAGAGGTTGCCCACATTCTTTGGTTCATGGCCCCTTTCCTCTACATTCAAAGCCAACATGTTGAATTTTACCTGACCTTCTTCAGTAATCACATTGCCCTCTCTAATCACAACTGGGAAATGTTCCTCTTATAAGGACCCTTGTGATTATATTGGGCTGACCTGGATAATTCAGTATAATCTCTCCATCTCAAGATCCTTAACTTTAAGCACATTTTCAGAATCCCTTATGTCAAGGAAAGTGACATATTTAGAGGTTCTGGAGATTAGGATGCATACATCTTTGAGGGGGCATGATTCTGCCTGCTACATAGTTTCTAGTTATATAACCTAATTTTGATGATCTAGGAGATTTTAAGGTTTCATATTATTCTTAGAAAACAAAAGACTTTTTGATTATTTTTATATTAACTACCTTTATTTTGTAGTCACTCAATTAAAAAAAAAGTTTTCACTGAAAACATTACTCCTCCAAGCATTTTATTTTTCTGAAATGCTATTAAATATAATTCTAGGCTTTTGACTAGTAGTTTTTATAATGAAATTGTTGTTTTCCTTAAACTAGGGATACATAATAATTTTTAATAATATTATTAACAAATATATTGCTTAGTAGCTCTGAGATGATGTCTTTTGAAGCAAATGATAAAATTGCCTTTATTTTTATAAATTAGAAAACTGAGATGAAAAGATTGGTTTTTATCAGTGCATATTAAGAGAAAAGAAAAGCTAAAATTAGAGGTCACAGATATTTTACCTATAATTCTTCTTATAGTTCATTAAATTCTACTGTCACCAAGTTATCGATTCATTGTATTTGTTTTTAATATCTCTCTTGTTAAATTATACTTTAAGTTCTGGGATACATGTACAGAACATGCAGGTTTGTTACATAGGTATACATGTGCCATGGTGGTTTGCTGCACCCATCAGCCTGTCATCTACATTAGTTATTTCTCCTAATGCTATCCTTCCCCTAGCCCCCCAACCCACAACAGGCCCTAGTGTATGATGTTCCCCTCCCTGTGTCCATGTGTTCCCATTGTTCAACTCCCACTTACCAGTGAGAACATGCGGTGTTTGGTTTTCTGTTCCTTTGTTAGTTTGCTGAGAATAATGTTTTCCAGCTTCATCTATGTCCCTGCAAAGGACATGAACTCATTCTTTTTTATGGCTGCATAGTGTTCCATGGTGTATACGTGCCACATTTTCTTTATCCAGTCTATCATTGATGCACATTTGGGTTGGTTCCAAGTCTTTACTATTGTGAATAGTGCTGCAATAAGCATACGTGTGCATGCATCTTTATAGTAGAATGGGTAAATACCCAGTAATGGGATGGCTGGGTCAAATGGTATTTCTGGTTCTAAAACCTTGAGGACTCACCATCCTGTCTTCCACAATGGTTAAACTAATTTACACTCCTACCAACAGTGTAAAAGCTTTCCTATTTCTCCACATCCTCTCCAGCACCTGTTGTTTCCTGACTTTTTAATGATTGCCATTCTAACTGGCATAAAATGGTATCTCATTGTGGTTCTAATTTTCATTTATTTAATGACCAGTGATGATGAGCTTTTTTTTCCATATGTTTGCTGGCTGCATAAATGTCTGCTCTTGAGAAGTGTCCTTCGACCACTTTTTGATGGGGTTGTTTGTTTTTTCTTGTAAATTTGTTTAAGTTCCTTGTAGATTCTGGATATTAGCCCTTTGTCAGATGGATAGATTGCAAAATTTTTCTCCCATTCTCTAGGTTGCCTGTTCAGTCTGATGATAGTTTCTTTTGCTGTGCGGAGGCTCTTTAGTTTAATTAGATCCCATTTGTCAATTTTTGCTTTTGTTGCCATTGCTTTTGGTGTTTTAGTCATGTAATCTTTGCCCATGCCTATGTCCTGAATGGTATTGCCTAGCTTTCCTTCTAGGGTTTTATGGTTTTAAGTCTTATGTTTAAGTCTTTAATCCATCTTGAGTTAATTTTTCTATAGTGTGTAAGATAGGGGTCCACTTTAAGTTTTCTGCATATGGCTTGCCCATTTTCCAACACCATTTATGAAATAGGGATTCCTTTCCCCCATTGCTTGCTTTTTGTCAGGTTTGTCAAAGATTAGATGGTTATAGTTGTGTGGTCTTATTTCGGAGGCCTCTGTTCTGTTCCTTTGGTCTATGTATCTGTTTTGGTACCAGTACCATGCTGTTTTGGTTAATGTAGCCTTATAGTATAGTTTGAAGTCAGGTAGTGTGATGCCTCCAGCCTTATTCTTTTTGCTTAGGATTGTTTTGGCTATATGGGCCCTTTTTGGCTCCATATGAAATTTTAAGTAGTTTTTTCTAATTATATGAAGAAAGTCAATGTATTTTTTAACCTATTGAGTGGATATGTTGCCTAAACATTAGAAAAAAGCAGGAACTCTTATCTGCTGATTTTGTTGATATGTGGATACTTCTATCTGTTTCAAACCCTTGAATTCATCAAAATCCATTTACATTATACTTTTACAATGAGCCTGGACTGATCATCCTAGACAACAGTGATACATTTCTTCTCCCAAAGACACACTGCTTATTTAGTTTATCATTCTTTTAGTGCATACAAGCTGCACTATTGTTCCTCAACTGCCTTGAATTGTTTATTGCCTTTTACGTGAATTAAAGATTTCCTTCCAAAAGAATTGTGAACTGCTTGGTGGCAAATCATATACATTATGCTTTTTCATATTCCTTTCTTACTTATTATACTGTTCTTCCCATTGTAGGTATTTATGGTGTATTTGTTAACTGATGAGCAGTATCACATCCTCATCATTATTTTCAGCATCATCGCAAAGCATGTCCTGAGAAAATGACAAGTTGTCTAGAACATTGTCTAGAATGTCCTTAAAAACACTTACTATGTATTATTCTCCTGTCCTACATGGGGAAGGAAATACTGTCTCTTGTTCTGTTGAATTCACAGACCAATTTGAAGTACAAAAAGGCTGTGTGAACAAATGGAAATTTCAAGAGACCGAAAGGTTTGGCAGGTTTGCTTCCCTCTCCCTCAAGACTTTACTGGCAGCCTAACTTGAGGCAGGCCATGTCATCTCTGGCCATAACTGTTTTCTCATCTGTAAAATGACCACTACAGCAATTTCTTTCCTGCAAACCCTATTGCTAGAATAAGCAGATAGAAAATAATTCACTTTAAAAAGGTAAATTCCTCATAAAAATCAAATTATTATTCGTGGTTATCTCAAAGCCACATTCACTGATAAGAATTTGCAAGGGGACAAACTTCTTTGAAAAAAAAAAAAAAAGATACTCTTTGTGGAATTCCCATTTTAAAAATCCCCCTAAATGTCTTTTAAGGTAATAAAAGCCCCTGATTGGCTTTACATAGCCCATAGGCCGTTCTTGTGTCTGAGACCTTCAAGTCCCTAGGAAACATCCAAGAAATGACCAGGGTTCTAGCAAGGAAAAACAGGCCCACTCTGAAGCCTAATATGTCTTAATTTATTTTTGTCTTCCACTCTACAGATAATGAAACTGCTTTATGGGATTTTGTTGTGAGTTGCAAATGAGATAATTCTTGTGAAAACCCATATGCAAAGACATTGTGTTTAGCAGCTTAACCTAGAAAAATCTGAAACAGTTCATGTCAGAAATTTGCTTTGTTGTTGTTAATAAGAAGTAATCTTTTTATGAAAAATATATGAATTTTACACTTTAGATTTGAGTGATCCACATTCAAATTAAGTTACCCATATTCAGAATATGTAACTTGAACTAGATGGTATACGTTGTGTTCTAATCTTCAATAATTAAGTACAGCATCAGCTACTTCTAAGGGTACATCTATCAAAAGTGTTTACCATGATGATAGGTGTGACTCAAATGGTAAACAAAAAGCAGAAAGAACTTAGATGACATGACATTTAAACTGACATCAGTGAAAGTAGATAAGTTGGAGTTTTGTCTTAAAGGTAAATGTTACCGGGTTATTTTGGCTTAGTTATCATGGTTAAGAACAAAATTATTTTACATGGGCAGATAAGAAAGATAAACTCACATTTATTATTTTTTTATCTTCAGATCACAATTTTGTATGTGCACATTGCCCTTAAACCACATCCTGCATGTTTTGGATTTCAGAGACTTTAAGATTAAGGGCAGTTCTTTTTATCTGCTTATTCTCATGGTTTGTTTTGATTTTTTTCCCCTAGCATGATACATAAGAGTTTTGAATTGTTTAAAGATCCTTCTGGACTTACGAGCAAAGGAAGGAGAGGATTAAGATGATCTTATTTTTATTTCATATTTATTAAGCACATAAGTTATTCCAGGATTTTTAGAAAATGCCAAACTAAAATAGCCTCCAAATAATTGGTTTGCCTTTTAGATTTTTAGAAGAACCATTCAAATGTCTCTTTAGTCCCACCTGCTTTCTTTTATGTATGAGGAAATTTAGTCACAAAGAGCTTAAGTTAGTTATCTCTAATCAGAGAGCCGGCTCATGACAAAACTAGAAGTAGATGTTTTCACTCTCATCCAGTTGAGAATCCCTCCACCATACCAAACTGCCACTCAGGACAACTAAATATTTCCAATAAAGAAAGATGTATAATTACATACTAGACTGTAAGAACATTAAAGGTAGAAATAATCTTATTCATCCGTGTGCCCAACACACAGTAACAATAAGCACTTTATAAATATGTGTTGAATAAATGAAATGTTAACCAGCACTCATTTCACTATATCACATGGCATAAGGAATCAGCGCATCATCATTCACTGAGGTAAGCATCTTAATTGAAGACCTAGCTATTCATTTAGCCTAGACTCTATGGTCTCACTGGTAATAAGGCCACTAAACACCTATCTAGGAGAGAATAACAACCTATAGAGCACTAGTCTTGAAAATCCTAATTTCAAAATGACCATACAAAAGTTCCTGTACAAATACCATTCTATAACTCTTCACTGTCACGTTCCAACATAATCCCTGACTGTATTGTTATGCTGCCAGATGAGCAGTTAAGTCTACACAGATTAAGCAATTTCTATCACAATGGGATCTTTTAATAATATTTTTAGAAACCAAATAAATAATTTAAAAATTACAAAATTACTAGTAGTAATGTGAGTTATATCAAAGGTGGTATTAAGATTATATATGATCCCAAATTAGGATTCCCCGGATAACTAAAACCTGTGTGATAATAACCCTCCCCAACATGTTCCTAAGACAGTAACCCAGGCAAGTGGGTATCCTCTTTTCAAATGAAGCTTTTGTCCCAAAACCCAAGTAGGCCCATGGCAGAGCTAAGCTAAACCACATGAAAGATTTTGCCTGTGTTAAATATTGTCTTATGTGACCAAAAACACTCAAAATAGATTGAGAGGCCTTCTTACCTCTTTTTAACCCAAGCCCTTTTCTAAATTTTTGTTTACTAGTATAAAAAAAAGGTCTTGGCAAGAAGACAACCCGGGATATCTTTGTAAGGCCAAGAGGAAACAGCCTAATCCACTCACCCCAGTATTTCTCAGTGTGTGAGCAAGGAAGAGACTGAATGTCCCTTGCATGTCTGCTCAGTACCTATAGTGAAACCTTACTCACCGCTTCTCCTCCTTGAGTGTAGAATGAATGGGGTGGCTGGTGAGGATGGGAGAGGTGGGGGACTTTGGCTGGGTCTTCCCCTAGATATAAAAAGCAAATTACACACAGATGAGAAGAGGCTACTGTATGTTGTTGAGCAATATTCATGGGTTCCCAAGTTCTAACCCTGACTTTTTACCATCTTCTACAGGTGAACTCAGCCAAGTCATCTAATAGTTTTAGCACAGACATTGGGTCATGGTTGATACCTCTTTCTTTTTTCATGTCCCTGGCTTATCCCTCCAGCTTTTCCTCACTATCAGAGTAGGAGAATGGCACTAGAGAACAATAGTGAAGACAACAGACTTAGAAATTCAGCACAGTTGGCTTCTAATTCCAGCTCTGTCATATATAACTTGAGAAAATTACTTAATGCCTCTTAAATCACAGTTTTCTGTGATCAATAAAATGGGGATAAGTGTGCTTTCTTAGTAAGTTTTATTGTGAATGTCAAGTGTAATAATGCACAGAAAGTGCTTAGCACAGTGCAAGACCCAGTTTGATCACTCGTAAATATTATATTCTAATAACAATAGCCGAGGCTTGTGAGCTTAAGTGGGATATGGAAAGACACTTTTCAGCCAGCTGAAATCTTAAGACTCAGGATTACCTTTGGCACCTAAGTAACAGCTGCCCCCTCACGTGGTTAGGCTATGACACCAGAGATTGCCAACAAAACATCAGAGTAAGGAATATTTACTAGCCTGTAATGTTCATTTCCTTCAGACTCTTTGCAGCTGTGCATAGTGGATGACAGTGGATAAAGTTTGAAGGGGCATTCTTGCTAACTCCAATCTTACTACCATCCTTTAACCATAAAATACGTTAAATGCCAATGTACTGCCTGAAACAAGAACAAATAGAATTTATATTTATCTTGCTCATTTTGGTTGCAACAATTCTAATCATGAAGGATTGGGGCAACATCTTTTCACTATTTCCTATGTCATTTCCTATGTCTCAACAATCTCTTCTTTTTTTATATATATAAAAATATATATTTTATTATACTTTAAGTTCTAGGGTACATGTGCACAATGTGCAGGTTTGTTATATATGTATACATGTGCCATGTTGCTGTGCTGCGCCCATTAACTCGTCATTTACATTAGGTATATCTCCTAATGCTAACCCTCCGCCAGCCCTCTACCCCACAACAGGCCCCAGTGTGTGATGTTCCCCTTCCTGTGTCCAAGTGTTCTCATTGTTCAATTCCCACCTATGAGTGAGAACATGCGGTGTTTGGATTTTTGTCCCTGCCATAGTTTGCTGAGAATGATGGTTTCCAGCTTCATCCATGCCCCTACAAAGGACATGAACTCATCCTTTTTTATGGCTGCATGGTATCTATGGTGTATATGTGCCACATTTTCTTAATCCAGTCTATCATTGTTGGACATTTGGGTTGGTTCCAAGTCTTTGCTATTGTGAATAGTGCCGCAACAAACATACGTGTGCATGTGTCTTTATAGCAGCATGATTTATAATCCTTTGGGTATATACCCAGTAATGGGATGGCTGGGTCAAATAGTATTTCTAGTTCTAGATCCCTGAGGAATCACCACACTGTCTTCCACAATGGCTGAACTAGTTTACATTTCCACCAACAGTGTAAAAGTGTTCTTATTTCTCCACATCCTCTTCAGCACCTGTTGTTTCCTGATTTTTTTTTAATTTTATTATTATTATACTTTAAGTTTTAGGGTACATGTGCACAATGTGCCAGTTTATTACATATGTATACATGTGCCATGCTGGTGCACTGCACCCATTAACTCGTCATTTAGCATTAGGTATATCTCCTAATGCTATCCCTCCCCACTCCCCACACCCCACAACAGTCCCCGGTGTGTGATGTTCCCCTTCCTGTGTCCATGTGTTCTCATTGTTCAATTCCCACCTATGAGTGAGAACATGCGGTGTTTGGATTTTTGTCCTTGCCATAGTTTGCTGAGAATGATGGTTTCCAGCTTCATCCATGTCTCTACAAAGGACATGAAGTCATCCTTTTTTATGGCTGCATAGTATTCCATGGTGTATATGTGCCACATTTTCTTAATCCAGTCTATCATTCTTGGACATTTGGGTTGGTTCCAAGTCCTTGCTATTGTGAATAGTGCCACAATAAACATATGTGTGTCTGTGTCTTTATAGCAGCATGATTTATAGTCCTTTGGGTATATACCCAGTAATGGGATGGCTGGGTCAAATGGTATTTCTAGTTCTAGATCCTTGAGGAATCGCCACACTGACTTCCACAATGGTTGAACTAGTTTAAAGTCCCACCAATAGTGTAAAAGTGTTCCTATTTTTCCACATCCTCTCCAGCACCTGTTGTTTCCTGACTTTTTAATGATCACCATTCTAACTGGTGTAAGATGGTATCTCATTGTGGTTTTGATTTGCATTTCTCTGATGGCCAGTGATGATGAGCATTTTTTCATGTGTCTTTTGTCTGCATAAATGTCTTCTTTTGAGAAGTGTCTGTTCATATCCTTCGCCCACTTTTTGATGGGGTTGTTTGTTTTTTTTCTTGTAAATTTGTTTGAGTTCATTGTAGATTTTGGATATTAGCCCTTTGTCAGATGAGTAGATTGCAAAAATTTTCTCCCATTCTGTAGGTTGCCTGTTCACTCTGATGGTAGTTTCTTTTGCTATGCAGAAGTTCTTTAGTTTAATTAGATCCCATTTGTCAATTTTGGCTTTTGTTGCCATTGCTTTTGGTGTTTTAGACATGAAGTCCTTGGCCATGCCTATGTCCTGAATGGTATTGCCTAGGTTTTCTTCTAGAGTTTTTATGGTTTTAGGTCTAACGTTTAAGTCTTTAATCCATCTTGAATTAATTTTTGTATAAGGTGTAAGGAAGGGATCCAGTTTCAGCTTTCTACATATGGCTAGCCAGTTATCCCAGCACCATTTATTAAATAGGGAATCGTTTCCCCATTTCTTGTTTTTGTCAGGTTTGTCAAAGATCAGATAGTTGTAGATATGTGGCATTATTTCTGAGAGCTCTGTTCTATTCCATTGGTCTATATCTCTGTTTTGGTACCAGTACCATGCTGTTTTGGTTACTGTAGCCTTGTAGTATAGTTTGAAGTCAGGTAGCGTGATGCCTCCAGCTTTGTTCTTTTGGCTTAGGATTGACTTGGTTTTATCATCCATCCTCATTCATACCACCATCTGCTCAAGTCCCACACTGTTTTTTTTTTTTTTTCAAAAGACTGTTCAGTTTTTTCCGTGATGTTTTTAAAAATCTGATCATTTACATTCTGTTGCATAAAACTGTTCAATGACTTTTATTGCATTTAAGTTAAATTGAAAGCCATTATTAGAACCCACATGGCCTACAGAAATTGGTTCCTACCTAATCTCAAATTTTATTTCACATCATGCCTTCTCCACCCTCTTCTCTACTCTCACTACTGCTCAGCCACATTGACTTTCTTTCCATTTCTTGAACAGGCAAGACTATTTCCTGCCTTAGGGCCAGAGTACTTGCTATTCCCTTTGCCTGGAATGTTCTTCACGCACATCTTCCCCTGGATTTTTTTATTATTCAAGTTTCAAGTGAAACAATTTCTTCTCAGGAAGACCCTATTCAACTACCCTACCTATTCAACTACCCTATTTGCTAGATTTCTTCCAATTAATCTCAACTTTATTGTTTTCACAGCACAGTATCTCTGCCTATAATGTTGGTTTTGGGCAAAATAACTTTTATGTGATTATAAAATAGAAATAGAAATATCTAATATATCAGAAATGCAAATAAAGCTCCTGTCAAATAACGGATTACTAATAAATTGTGACTTATTTATTACTGAAAAATTATTTTTTCTTTCTATCAAGCATGCAAATGACTCATGCTTATTTTGAGGTTAAATATGAAAAGTGATAGAAGAAATACATTTTTATCTTCTCTTTTCTATAGTTCACTTATGCATTTTGTCAATAAACATTATTGCATGTTTTGTCTATGCTGGGTGTGAAGCTTGATTCTGGAAATACCAAGATAAATGATAGCATCCTTAATCACAAGCAGCTCAAGCTCTAATAGGGAGACTTTATTAGAGGCACACTGCATCTCATTCATCTCCTGAGGCAGTGTGATAGGAATGAGGTAAGAAATGAGTTCTGTGGGGACACTGCATAGGGATGGAGGAATTGGTCCACAAAATCCTCCAATGAGATGAGTTTCAAAGGGATAAGAGAAGATGGTCAGATGGTGAAGGAGAGGAAGCTCATTCCATGTTTTCAGGTGATAAATTCTGTGTGTTTTTTGCTAGACTGTGAACTCCATGAGGTCAGGGTCTTACTTTGTTCAATATTGTATCTCCAGCACCTAGGACAGCACTTGGTACACATAGTCCCTCATTAGGTATCCTTGAACGAGTCCCTCTAAGGCATAGTATGATTTACTCTTGTGCCTATACAAGATACAGATGGGTTTTTAAACTCATAATTTGATAGAGAAAATGAGATTTTTGAGGTTGACAATTATAATGAGAACTATAAATAATTTACTACACATTAATATTCAGTGAATTATAAAGCCTATCTAGTGGTTTCAGATATTGATTTATAGTTTCTTCTTACTGAGGAAGTGGTTTTAACCCATAATTAGTACTGTTAATTGATGAGATTCTGCTCAGGCTTGTTCATATCCTCTGTTGTTTGTCTCAGGGAGCTCTTAACCCATTGGTATGACCACATTCTTTTCTACTCCTTTATCTCTGATTTTTTAGTCTTTGCTTTCTCCTGAAGTCCTTTAATACCAACCAGCACACTGCAAAGTGCTGAGTGCCTATCTGCCCGCTACTGAGAATGCCTCTGTAATGTTGCTGTCATTTTCTGTAAGTTTCCAAGATTGTCCCCTATTCTCCTTAGCAATTGCATTCTTCTGCAAGAACAATGCCCTTTAGTGATGATAGTGAAAAGGTAACAAAAATCCCTTTGGTCAGAAGAATCATTTTGTTCTTGGAGTCTGAACTGAAAACAGAACCTAGTTTCCTGCCTGCCACCCACAAGCATAGTATAGTAGTAAGATCATAGGCTTCATGTCCAGATGCTTGGGTACAGATCCCAGCATCATGACTGACAATTCCTGCTACTTTAGATTCATTTCTTCCTTCTCCACCCTACTCTACCCAGGAAGGCTGCTTCCATTAAAGTACATGCGTGAGATCAGGCTCTGGCCCCAGTGGGATATGGCCAGTATAAAACTCTAGCAAGAAGGTACTTATTCCCTTGACCCTTCGTAGACATACAGCTGTCTATGCCCCTTGACACAATCTCTCTGCAATTCTGTCGGATACTCACATACAACTCTTCCTCCCTCTCCTTTTTGGGTTCTGATAAACTCTCCCTCTTGGGGGTAGTGTTGGGGGAAGTCTAGTGGCAGAGATGATGTCAGTTTTATTACTAATAGCTCCAGGTTCATGCAATATCCCTTGTGGTGACCCTACATGCCATCTATTAATTCCTGTGTAAACAAACAAATGTTGCCATTGTTTCAAATTAGAAATCTGACTGATGCAGTAACTATGTGACCCTAGGCCAGGTACTTAACCTTCTCGTGCTTCAGTTTTCTCATCTGTGAAACAGAATTAACAATGATACCTACATTATGGAGCTTGGGTTAAAATTAAATGAGAAAATTTCTGGCATATAGTAAACACTCAATAAACAATAGCTTTTAGGGCTACTATTTGTTGCATGGTGACACTTTCTGTGAAGCATAATTAGATAAATAGTTCCCTGAAGATTATTTTGTTGGCCTTTGCTTGATTATCTCAATCCCAAATCCCTGTCAGCTGTACACCCACTGTGAATCAGGACAGGAAACATATTAAGGATACTAAGTTAAGGCTGGGCATGGTGGCTCATGCCTGCAATACCAGCACTTTAGGAGGCTGAGGTGAGTGGATCACTTGAACTCAGGAGTTCAAGAACAGCGTGGGCAACATGGCAGAACCCTATCTCTACAAAAAATACAAAAATCAGCTGAGTGTGGTGGTGTGCTCCCGTAGTGCCAGCTACTCGGGAGGCTGAGGTAGAAGAATGGCTTGCACCTGGGAGGTCAAGGCTGCAGTGAGCTGAGATCATGCCACTGCACTCCAGTCTGGGCAATAGAGTGAGACCCTGTCTCAAAAAAAATGGGATACAAAGTTTGATAAACATATGCTGTCCAGACTACAAGGACCTCAAAAACCACAATATAAAGTGACGAGTACTGACATAGAAACATAGTTATGCCTCAGGGATATGTTCTGAGAAATGTGATGTTAGGCAATTTCATCTTTTTGTAAACATAGAGTTTACTCACACAAACCTAGATGCCTATTGCTTCTAGGCTACAAACCTGTGCAATGTTACTGCCTAAATATTGTAGGCAATTGTAACACAGTGGTAAGTATTTGTGTATCTAAACATAGAAAAGGCACAATAAAAATATAGTATATTGGGCAACTGTGGTGGGAGGGATTGCTTGAGCCAAGGAGTTTGATACTAGCTTGGGTAATATAGTGAGACCCTCACTCTCCAAATACTAAAACTAAAAATAAATTAGCTGAGTGTGGTGGCACTTGTCTATAATCCTAGCTACATGAGAGGCTGAGACGGAGGATCACTTGAGCCCAGGAGGTCAAGGCTGCTGTAAGCCATGATCACAATAATTCATTCCAGCCTAGGTGACAGAGCAATACCCTGTCTCAAAAACACAAAAACAAAACAAAACAAAAACAGTATAAGAGATAAAAAATGGTACACCTGTATAAGACACTTACCATGAATGGAGCTTGTACCACTGGAAGTTGTTCTGGGTGAGTCAGTGAGTAGTGAGTGCATGTGAAGGCCTAGGACATTACTGTACACTATGGTAGACTTTATAAACACTGTACACTTAAGTGACACTAAATTTATAGAACAACATTTTTCTTTCTTCTATAATAAATTCACCTTAACTTACTATGACATTTTTACTTTATCAAATTTCAAATTTTTAAAATTTTTTGACTCTCTTGTAATAACACAATATAAAACACAAACACATTGTACAGTTACATAAAATATTTGTCTTTATATCATTCTACAAACTTTTTCTATTTTAAAATTTTTTATTATTTTTTCTTTACTTTTTAAACTTTGTTGTTAAAAACTAACACAAAACTAGCCTACACCGGGTCAGGATCATCAAGATGTCACTAGGCGATATGAAATTTTCAGCTCCATTATAGTAGTATGGGACCCCCATGGTGCATGAGGCTCGTTGTTAACCAAAATGCTGTTATGGGGTACATGGATGTATTTTTAAAACTGTTATGAGAGCTCAGATGGGAAGCAGAGGAAATTCCCAAGACGATGGTAAAAAGAATTCCCAGAAAAGATGGTTAATTCTGTTTGAAACCTAGAAAAAAATCAAGTACAGGTAAAAGAAAGCAGTGAATTTCTGAGGGCATATTCCCAGGAAAATAAAAACAGACCGACTATGAATACATTGAGAAGATAGTTATAGTTTTGCTGGAAATTTTGAGGGGATTAGTGGTAGGTACATAGAAAATCAACAGAGTAAGCATGATCTCACCTATATGTGGAATCTAAAAAAGTTGATCTCATAAAAGTAGAGAGGAGAATTGTGGTTACCAGAGGCTAGGGAGGGTAGAGGGAGGGAGAAATGGTGAGAGGTTGCTCAGTAGGTATAAAGTTGCAATTAGATGGGTGGAATGAATTCTGAAGTTCTATTGCACAGTAGGGGGACTATTGTTAAAACAATGTATTGTATATTTTAAAATAGCTAGAAGATTCTGAATAGTCTCACCACAAAGAAATGAGAAATGTTTGAGGTGATGGATATGCTAATTACCCAGATTTGATCATTACACAATGTATACATATATTGAAATATCACACTGTACCCTATAAATATGTATAATTATTATGTGTCAATTAAACATTTTAAAGCTTAAATAAACTGAGGAGGTAAAAAAAGTCAACCCAATAGAAAATAAAAAGTCTGAAGAAAGAAAATTTAATCATAGCTAAGGAATAGATACTTCAACTTTCTGATTCTATAGCTCAGCTGTGGCTAATGTTTATAAGGTACAAAAATTGAAAACACTGACTAATTTTTTAACCAAAAGTTATGGCATAGCTTTATGGCGGTTGGGGGGGGGGCGATAAAAGGAGAAAAAGTTTAGGCATGGTTTCAGAGTGGAAAAGATACATATTAGAAATCATCATCTTCCATATAATTAGAAGTAGAAACAAAAAGAAAAACATTAAGAAATATCAGTATTAATATGTTATTCAGAAACAACTAAGAGTTAAAGAAGGTTCATTTGAGGAACAGATACCAAGATGAGGGAGGAGAAAAGGGTAATACTTTATTTCTTGGAAAACTTTGAGGTTAGTTTTAGAAAGTGTATGAATGCATTTCTAAAACTTGAGTTTTAGAAAGCATATGAATGCATTATTGAATAAAATAAATATAGATATGAAATTAAATACCTTACACAAAAGGAATTATATGTAAGGGAGAGGTGAGAGTGGTCCTAGAATAATAGTTTGGTAGGACATTATGAGCAATTCGCAATAGTAAAAAGGTTGCACTTCAGAACTCCAAGTAGCTAATAAAAACAGGAGAATCATATGCTGATTTCCATTTTAGAGAAGAATTTCTTAGCTAATTTTGAAAATGGATAGAGTGAGGAATGAACGGTATCCAGGAAAGTAGTTATGATAGTTCAACAGGGAAACAATGAGGTTTGAAATAAGATATTGGCAATTATCACACAAAGCAAAGACATGGTTTGAGATATTTCTTGAAGCTAAAATCAGCAGAATTTGGTGATTAGTTAGATGTGGGAAGTAAAAGAAATCAAAGTTAATACAGAAGCTTCTACTTTTTGGTTGATAGTGTAGATATTTGTTCTTATAACAAACATAAGAGCAAATTTATGGAATGACATGGTTTTAAAAATCTAGATGCCTGGATTACATCCAGTTAAACTGATATAGTAGACAGTAACACACACAATTTTAAAAATCAAGGAAAAACCTCAAAACTGGAGATAAACGATTTAAAAGCTTCTGGTGTATAAGTGGTAGTTGAAGTCACTGTCCAAGAAAATAATGTCTGGCCAAGCTAACAAGCATTTATATAAAGAGGATCCAGTAATGAAGCCTAAGAAATGTATTAATTCCTTATTAATTTAATCATTCTTTCAACAAATATTTTTAAGCATCTACTATGAGCTAGGCACTGACCAGTTCTTTGTAAAACTTCCATCAACATTTTCCTGTGGTTCTAAGTAAATTCTTTCTTTTAAACCTCTTAACATTTTGTGAAAATAGATGAAAATAAGAAAGACACTATGCATTTCATTATTTCACGATTATGTCATTTTACACTTATAAAAATGTAGGGAAAATACATAGTTGGAATGAAAGGAGAAGAAAAAGAAGGAATGATTGCCTTTGTAGGAATTGAAAGGTATAGAAGAACGTCAGGGTATTTGGGCAACCCTGACCCATGAACTGATCCATAAAGTAGAAGAAAAATGACTTGAGAAAGACCCAATCAAAGCATCAAAACAATTGGAAAAATCAAGTAAGCTATAGGGTCATGTAGAAATAGTAATTTGAGTATGAAAATATGGGATGGGATGGGACCATTTTCAGGGATATTCAATTCAGCCTTCATCTTCTGTTAAGCTGATCTATTTTTTGGTATTGGAATGACATCACGGATCTTGGCTCTCTGGCACATTGTTATGTTGGTTACAGTAGCCTCAGTGTGGAACTACAGTTGAATTTCTATCATTAAAACCCTGGCGACATGATTTGTCAGGAAGATTCAGCTGGTGTTTATTATTGACCTGCGATTGTACTACTAAATGTATGTCAGCTTCTACAAGGATAGATCTGGGCTTCTTTTGGCAATTAAAGGAATATAAGAGGAGAATATAAGAAGGGAGCTGGATATTTCTGTATTCAGACCTACCTATATAACTATTTAATTATTAAACATTTTTGTATTGTACCTTTATACTTCCTTCCCACCTTCTCTTCCGTTTTCTGTTTCTTCTCTTTATTCTTTCTTGCCCTGTTCCAAGTCAGCACTAAAGCACAAACACATTAAAATAAAACCGTGGTTCTCAAAGTGCAATTCCCTTGATCAGCAGAATCAGCATCATCTGAGAGCTTGTTAAAAGTGCAAATTCTTGGACATCATCCCAGACCTACTGAATCTGAAACTCTGGGGATGGGACTCAGCAATCTGTGCTTTGCAAGCCTTTCAGGTGATTCTTATGTGTGATAAACTTAGAGAAACACCCAATAAAATGAAGAAATTGGAGACACACACACACACAGAAAGAGACAGACAGAGGGAGAGAATAATAAAATAATAAGATAATAAGATAAATCAAAAAGAGAAGTTTGAACATAGAATTGTTTTTATGGCAAACAAAAAGTTTGATTCTATGCTTTCCAAACAGATAAAGCAAAGAAGGAAGCATTATTAATTTACGTGATTCCTTTGACACTGCATTCTATTCAAGAAAGAACCAACTTCCTTTCTCTGTTGCTCTTAGCAAAAAGATTTCTGAAGGGTTATCTAAGTAAGATATGTTTATTTCTTATTTCTCTATTCACTCTTTAATTCATCATAGTTGGCCTCATCATCTATTGAAAATGCTCTTGATGACATCACCAGTGTAAAGTTCTCTTTCTAATATTCAGCAACAAGAAACCCAACTAGTTATTCTATTCTATTCCTTTTGATAGATGAATATTAGGAATATCATCAATTCATTCACTCAGCAAATAGTTGTTGAGCGGCCAGTATGTACCAGGCACTGTGCAGGACATTGTTGATAGCATGTAGAACAAAATGAAGTCTCTACCTTTATGGCCCCTGCAAACTAAGGAGAAAGAAAGGCAATTTATTTTCTTTTTATTTATTTATTTATTTTTGAGACGGAGTCTCATTCTGTTGCACAGGCTGGAGTGCAGTGGCATGATCTTGGCTCACTGCAACCTCCGCCTCCAGGATTCAATTAATTCTCCTGTCTCAGCCTCCCAAGTAACTGGGATTACAGGTACCTGCCACCACACCCAGCTAATTTTTGTATTTTTAGTAGAGACGGGGTTTTCCCATATTGATCAGGCTGGTCTCGAACTCCTGACCTCAGGTGATTCACCCGCCTCGACCTCCCAAAGTGCTGGGATTACAGGCATGAGCCACCATGCCCAGCCAAAAGGCAATTTTAAAATGAAGTAAAGCACAAAGAAATAAGTACCAAGATAGATATAGCTGCTGTGAACAAAAATAAAACAAGGCAAAGCCATAGCACCTGGAATGTATATGCTACTTTTGTTAGAGAGACCAAGGAAGATTTCTAGAGGAGTGACATTTTAGCAGAAATCTATATGAAGTGAGAGACCAAGATTTTTAGATAGCTGAGGAAAGGCCATTTTTGGCAGAAAACATTCATACAAAAGGGCCCTAGGCAGAAATATTTTTATCAGAAGACCCACATGGCTGGAGTAGAATAAGTTATAGGGAAAATAGTGGGAATCAGGTTGGAAAAATATGCAAGAAACAGACTATATATGTTGAAGGTAGAGGCAACAAGACTTGTGAATGGATTGAAATGAATGTGAAGTGTCATGAAAAGTAGGCATGAAGAAGAACCCCGAGGTTTTTGGCCTGAGCAATTAGGTAAATAATGTTGCATATTACATGGAAAGAAGATTTGGTTGAGGTGGTGAGACAGGATATTAAAAGAAGTTGTGTGATGGACAGGTTCAGTTTCAGTTGTCTATGAGACCTTAGAGAAGAGAGAAAAGAATATATACACTAGTCTGAAATTCATGAAAGAGTAAAACGTGATAATTAAATTCATGGAACTGGATAAGATCAACTAACTGGTGTGTGAATGCAGACAGAGAAAAGATGAGGACTAAGCCTGGGAGAACTCCAAAATTTAGAGGTCAGGAAGAAGAGAAGGAGCCAATTAAGAAGAGATTGATGAAGCAGAATAAAACCTTGAGAATACACAGTGTCAGTGATGCAGATGAAGAAGACATTTCACAAGAAAAGGTGGTGAACAATTATGTCAAATGCCACTTGGAGTTCAAGTAAAATTTTTTAAAAATCAAAATTGACCTTTGGATTTGGAAAGATAAAATAGTTGTGTGAGAAACAAAGCTATTTCAGCAGAGTGCTGCAGGAAAATGACTGTAAAGCTAAAGAAATATTGAGGATTCTGCTATAAGGAGAAGCAGACATGCGGGACTGTAATTAGTCTCTTTATCAAATACTAGATAGTACAGAATGTTTAAATGTTAATAGTAATGAACTTACACAAAGTAAATAAATCAATTATTTGAAAGTAACATGAGATGAAATGAGGTCAAATGCACAAAAAGAGAGACTGGCCTCGGACAGAAGCATGGATATCCCAGCCCTTATAACAGGATGAAAGGAAGAACACAGATCTAGGTGTAGATGGATCAGCACATCTGATGGGTGGAAGACACAGTGGCTCTGTTCTGATTGTTTGTATTTCCAGAGAGAAAATAATTGAATGTGAGAAAGGGTGTTCGTGAAAGTTTGATGAGAGAGAACATATGTAAAAAAATTGGGAGCGTGGGAGTTTATGGTCATTAATTTTTACTGAGACCAGTCATCATAGTTTCCTTTTCTAGCCAAACTCAGCTGTTGCTATGAAAAAAAAAAAAAAAAAACAGAAAAGGAAAATTGGGTTGAAACGGTATCAGAATTTTCTAAACTAGATAGAAGGATGTGTGCAAGAAATCTGAAGTGCTAAACAACTGAACAATTCTGATGCTGCACTGTGGAATCTAAATTTAATAAAGAGAAAAAATGAGCAAATAAAGAAGACAAGCGTACTAAAATATGACGGTTTAATGGATTGGTGGCTCCAAAGAGCCGAAAGGATTATTGGATTGAATATGTTAGCTAGAAAGACAAGTGATGGAGGTCAGAAAACAGTGGATAAAGACAAGATTTTGGAATTCTGCAGTCAAAGAAAGAATAGATATTTGTTTTAGAAATTTAGAAAACATAAACAAAATCAACTTATGGAAAGCATATATATTATATGCATACACATTTGTGTACATGGGTGTGTTTCTGAAGTTAGTATTTTTAATTGATCTATATTCATCACTGTACCAGTGATATATGATGTAATTATTGTAGCTATTTTGTCTAATAGTGCAAGTTCTACTGTTTATTTCTCCTTTATAAATCATCTTATTCTTTTTTTATCTTATTTTCTTTTTATTTATTTATTTATTTTTATTATTATAGTTTAAGTTTTAGGGTACATGTGCACAATGTGCAGGTTAGTTACATATGTATACATGTGCCATGCTGGTGCGCTGCACCGACTAACTCATCATCTAGCATTAGGTATATCTCCCAATGCTATCCCTCCCCCCTCCCCCCACCCCACAACAGTCCCCAGAGTGTGATGTTCCCCTTCCTGTGTCCATGTGTTCTCATTGTTCAATTCTCACCTATAAGTGAGAATATGCGGTGTTTAGTTTTTTGTTCTTGCGATAGTTTACTGAGAATGATGATTTCCGATTTCATCCATGTCCCTACAAAGACATGAACTCATCATTTTTTATGGCTGCATAGTATTCCATGGTGTATATGTGCCACATTTTCTTAATCCAGTCTATCATTGTTGGACATTTGGGTTGGTTCCAAGTCTTTGCTATTGTGAATAGTGCCGCAATAAACATACGTGTGCATGTGTCTTTATAGCAGCATGATTTATAGTCCTTTGGGTATATACCCAGTAATGGGATGGCTGGGTCAAATGGTATTTCTAGTTCTAGATCCCTGAGGAATCGCCACACTGACTTCCACAATGGTTGAACTAGTTTACAGTCCCACCAACAGTGTAAAAGTGTTCCTATTTCTCCACCTCCTCTCCAGCACCTGTTGTTTCCTGACTTTTTAATGATTCCCATTCTAACTGGTGTGAGATGATATCTCATAGTGGTTTTGATTTGCATTTCTCTGATGGCCAGTGATGGTGAGCATTTTTTCATGTATTTTTTGGCTGCATAAATGTCTTCTTTTGAGAAGTGTCTGTTCATGTCCTTTGCCCACTTTTTGATGGGGTTGTTTTTTTTTTCTTGTAAATTTGTTTGAGTTCATTGTAGATTCTGGATATTAGCCCTTTGTCAGATGAGTAGGTTGCGAAAATTTTATCCCATTTTGTGGGTTGCCTGTTCACTCTGATGGTAGTTTCTTTTGCTGTGCAGAAGCTCTTTAGTTGAATTAGATCCCATTTGTCAATTTTGGCTTTTGTTGCCATTGCTTTTGGTGTTTTAGACATGAAGTCCTTGCCCGTGCCTATGTCCTGAATGGTAATGCCTAGGTTTTCTTCTAGGGTTTTTATGGTTTTAGGTCTAACGTTTAAGTCTTTAATCCATCTTGAATTGATTTTTGTATAAGGTGTAAGGAAGGGATCCAGTTTCAGCTTTCTACATATGGCTAGCCAGTTTTCCCAGCATCATTTACTAAATAGGGAATCCTTTCCCTATTGCTTGTTTTTCTCAGGTTTCTCAAGGATCAGATAGTTGTAGATATGCAGCATTGTTTCTGAGGGCTCTGTTCTGTTCCATTGATCTATATCTCTGTTTTGGTACCAGTACCATGCTGTTTTGGTTACTGTAGCCTTGTAGTATAGTTTGAAGTCAGGTAGTGTGATGCCTCCAGCTTTGTTCTTTTGGCTTAGGATTGACTTGGTGATGCAGGCTCTTTTTTGGTTCCATATGAAGTTTAAAGTAGTTTTTCCCAATTCTGTGAAGAAAGTCATTGGTAGCTTGATGGGGATGGCATTGAATCTGTAAATTACCTTGGGCAGTATGGCCACTTTCACGATATTGATTCTTCCTACCCTTGAGCATGGAATGTTCTTCCATTTGTTTGTATCCTCTTTAATTTCACTGAACAGTGGTTTGTAGTTCTCCTTGAAGAGGTCCTTCACATCCCTTGTAAGGTGGATTCCTAGGTATTTTATTCTCTTTGAAGCAATTGTGAATGGGAGTTCACTCATGATTTGGCTCTCTGTTTCTCTGTTATTGGTATATAAGAATGCTTGTGATTTTTGTACATTGATTTTGTATCCTGAGACTTTGCTGAAGTTGCTTATCCACTTAAGGAGATTTTGGGCTGAGACAATGGGGTTTTGTAGATATACAGTCATGTAATCTGCAAACAGGGACAATTTGACTTCCTCTTTTCCTAACTGAATACCCTTTATTTCCTTCTCCTGCCTAATTGCCCTGGCCAGAACTTCCAACACTATGTTGAATAGGAGCGGTGAGAGAGGGCATCCCTGTCTTGTGCCAGTTTTCAAAGGGAATGCTTCCAGTTTTTGCCCATTCAGTATGATATTGGCTGTGGGTTTGTCATAGATAGCTGTTATTATTTTGAGATACATCCCATCAATACCTAATTTATTGAGAGTTTTTAGCATGAAGCGTTGTTGAATTTTGTCAAAGGCCTTTTCTGCATCTATTGAGATAATCATGTGGTTTTTGTCTTTGGTTCTGTTTATATGCTGGATTACATTTATTGATTTGCATATATTGAATCAGCCTTGCATCCCAGGGATGAAGCCCACTTGATCATGGTGGATAAGCTTTTTGATGTGCTGCTGGATTTGGTTTGGCAATATTTCATTGAGGATTTTTGCATCAATGTTCATCAAGGATATTGGTCTAAAATTCTCTTTTTTTGTTGCGTCTCTGCCCGGCTTTGGTATCAGGATGATGCTGGCCTCATAAAATGAGTTAGGGAGGATTCCCTCTTTTTCTATTGATTGGAATAGTTTCAGAAGGAAAGGTACCAGTTCCTCCTTGTACCTCTGGTAGAATTCGGCTGTGAATCCATCTGGTCCTGGACTCTTTTTGGTTGGTAAGCTATTGATTATTGCCACAATTTCAGCTCCTATTATTGGTCTATTCAGAGATTCAACTTCTTCCTGGTTTAGTCTTGGGATAGTGTATGTGTCGAGGAATTTATCCATTTCTTCTAGATTTTCTAGTTTATTTGCGTAGAGGTGTTTGTAGTATTCTCTGATGGTAGTTTGTATTTCTGTGGGATCGGTGGTGATATCCCCTTTATCATTTTTTATTGCGTCTATTTGATTCTTCTCTCTTTTTTTCTTTATTAATCTTGCTAGTGGTCTATCAATTTTGTTGATCCTTTCAAAAAACCAGCTCCTGGATTCATTAATTTTTGGAAGGGTTTTTTGTATCTCTATTTCCTTCAGTTCTGCTCTGATTTTAGTTATTTCTTGCCTTCTGCTAGCTTTTAGAATATGTTTGCTGTTGCTTTTCTAGTTCTTTTAATTGTAATGTTGGGGTGTCAGTTTTCGATCTTTCCTGCTTTCTCTTGTGGGCATTTAGTGCTATAAATTTCCCTCTACACACTGCTTTGAATGCGTCCCAGAGATTCTGGTATGTTGTGTCTTTGTTCTCGTTGGTTTCAAAGAACATCTTTATTTCTGCCTTCATTTCGTTATGTACCCAGTAGTCATTCAGGAGCAGGTTGTTCAGTTTCCATGTAGTTGAGCGGCTTTGAGTGAGATTCTTAATCCTGAGTTCTAGTTTGATTGCACTGTGGTCTGAGAGATAGTTTGTTATAATTTCTGTTCTTTTACATTTGCTGAGGAGAGCTTTACTTCCAACTATGTGGTCAATTTTGGAATAGGTGTGGTGTGGTGCTGAAAAAAATGTATGTTCTGTTGATTTCGGGTGGAGAGTTCTGTAGATGTCTATTAGGTCCGCTTGGTGCAGAGCTGAGTTCAATTCCTGGGTATCCTTGTTGACTTTCTGTCTTGTTGATCTGTCTAATGTTGACAGTGGGGTGTCAAAGTCTCCCATTATTAATGTGTGGGAGTCTAAGTCTCTTTGTAGGTCACTCAGGACTTGCTTTATGAATCTTGGTGCTCATGTATTGGGTGCATATATATTTAGGATAGTTAGCTCTTCTTGTTGAATTGATCCCTTTCCCATTATGTAATGGCCTTCTTTGTCTCTTTTGATCTTTGTTGGTTTAAAGTCTGTTTTATCAGAGACTAGGATTGCAACCCCTGCCTTTTTTTGTTTTCCATTTGCTTGGTAGATCTTCCTCCATCCTTTTATTTTGAGCCTATGTGTGTCTCTGCATGTGAGATGGGTTTCCTGAATACAACACACTGATGGGTCTTGACTCTTTATCCAATTTGCCAGTCTGTGTCTTTTAATTGGAGAATTTAGTCCATTTACATTTAAAGTTAATATTGTTATGTGTGAATTTGATCCTGTCATTATGATGTTAGCTGGTTATTTTGCTCATTAGTTGATGCAGTTTCTTCCTAGTCTCGATGGTCTTTACATTTTGGCATGATTTTGCAGTGGCTGGTACTGGTTGTTCCTTTCCATGTTTAGTGCTTCGTTCAGGAACTCTTTCAGGGCAGGCCTGGTGGTGACAAATCTCTCAGCATTTGCTTGTCTATAAAATGTTTTATTTCTCCTTCACTTATGAAGCTTAGTTTGGCTGGACATGAAATTCTGGGTTGAAAATTCTTTTCTTTAAGAATGTTGAATATTGGCCCCGACTCTCTTCTGGCTTGTAGAGTTTCTGCTGAGAAATCCGCTTGTTAGTCTGATCCGCTTCCCTTTGTGGGTAACCCAACCTTTCTCTCTGGCTGCCCTTAACATTTTTTCCTTCATTTCAACGTTGGTGAATCTGACAATTATGTGTCTTGGAGTTGCTCTTCTCGAGGAGTATCTTTGTGGCATTCTCTGTATTTCCTGAATCTGAATGTTGGCCTGCCTTGCTAGATTGGGGAAGTTCTCCTGGATAATATCCTGCAGAGTGTTTTCCAACTTGGTTCCATTCTCCCCATCACTTTCAGGTACACCAATCAAACGTAGATTTGGTCTTTTCACATAGTCCCATATTTCTTGGAGGCTTTGTTCGTTTCTTTTTATTCTTTTTTCTCTAAACTTCCCTTCTTGCTTCATTTCATTCATTTCATCTTCCATCACTGATACCCTTTCTTCCAGTTGATCACATCGGCTCCTGAGGCTTCTGCATTCTTCCCGTAGTTCTCGAGCCTTGGCTTTCAGCTCCATCCACTCCTTTAAGCACTTCTCTGTATTGGTTATTCTAGTTATACATTCGTCTAAATTTTTTTCAAAGTTTTTAACTTCTTTGCCTTTGGTTTGAATTTCCTCCTGTAGCTCGTAGTTTGATCGTCTGAGGCCTTCTTCTCTCAACTCATCAAAGTCATTCTCCATCCAGCTTTGTTCCATTGCTGGTGAGGAATTGTGATCCTTTGGAGGAGGAGAAGTGCTCTGCTTTTTAGAGTTGCCAGTTTTTCTGCTCTGTTTTTTCCCCATCTTTGTGGTTTTATCTACTTTTGGTCTTTGATGATGGTGATGTACAGATGGGTTTTTGGTGTGGATGTGCTTTCTGTTTGTTAGTTTTCCTTCTAACAGACAGGACCTTCAGCAGCAGGTCTGTTGGAGTTTGCTAGAGGTCCACTCCAGACACTGTTTGCCTGGGTATCAGCAGCGGTGTCTGCAGAACAGTGGTTTTTCGTGAACCACGAATGCTGCTCTCTGATCGTTCCTCTGGAAGTTTTGTCTCAGAGGACTACCTGGCCATGTGAGGTGTCAGTCTCCCCCTACTGGGGGGTGCCTCCCGGTTAGGCTGCTCAGGGGTCAGGGGTCAGGGACCCACTTGAGGAGGCAGTCTGCCCGTTCTCAGATCTCCAGCTGCATGCTGGGAGAACCACTGCTCTCTTCAAAGCTGTCAGACAGGGATATTTAAGTCTGCAGAGGTTACTGCTGTCTTTTTGTTTGTCTCTGCCCTGCCCCCAGAGGTGGAGCCTACAGAGGCAGGCAGACCTCCTTGAGCTGTGGTGGGCTGCACCCAGTTGGAGCTTTCCGGCTGCTTTGTTTACCTAAGCAAGCCTGGGCAATGGCGGGCACCCCTCCCCCAGCCTGGCTGCCACCTTGCAGTTTGATCTCAGACTGCTATGCTAGCAATCAGCGAGACTCCGTGGGTGTAGGACCCTCTGAGCCAGGTGCAGGATATAATCTCCTGGTGCGCCGTTATTTAAGCCCGTCGGAAAAGCGCAGTATTTGGGTGGGAGTGATCCGATTTTCCAGGTGCCGTCTGTCACCCCTTTCTTTGACTAGGAAAGGGAACTCCCTGACCCCTTGCGCTTCCCGAGTGAGGCAATGCCTCACCCTGCTTTGGCTCGTGCACGATGCACTGCACCCACTGACCTGCGCCCACTGTCTGGCACTCGCTAGTGAGATGAACCCAGTACCTCAGATGGAAATGCAGAAATCACCTGTCTTCTGTGTCACTCATGCTGGGAGCTGTAGACTGGAGCTGATCCTATTCAGACATCTTGGCTGCTCCCCAATCATCTTATTCTTAACCACTTGCTCTTCAAGCTAAAATTTTAAGTAATGAAAGATACCGACTTGTGTTTTGCTTAGAATTTCAGCACAGTTATTTCATAACTTTTGTTCAACGATGTAGTCTTTTCATTTCATTTTTATGTTATTCTAGAAATTTATTTTACAAAAAATATTTTGCAAAATGTTATTATTCTAATAAAAAATAATGCAAGTAAAGATTGCCTGCACAATAGCTAATGGGTTATTACTAGCATAAAACCCATCTTTTCTGTATAAATATTTTGTATTGGATCAACTTATTGAACTGTCTTAGAAGTTTTTTAATTCACTCTTTTGGATTTTCTAAGTAAATTACCAGTTCATATATAAGTATAATAATTTTATTTTCTTCTTCCAAGTACTTAAAGCTCAATTTTTAAAAATTTTCAATCCCTGGACATTCTAGAACATTTTGGATACTAATGTTGAGACAAGATATTCTTCAATTATTCTTAATTTCACTGGTAATTCAAAATAAAGCCATTTAGTCAGGTGCAGTGGTTCATGCCTGTAATCCCAGCACTTTGGAAGGCCACGGTGAGTGGATCATTTGAGATCAGGAGTTTGAGACCAGCCTAGTCAACATGGTGAAACCCCATCTCTACTAAAAATACAAAAATTAGCTTGGAGCAGTGGCGTGTGCTTGTGGTCCCAGCTACTCGGTAGGCTGAGGCAGGAGAATCACTTGAAACTGGGAAGCAGAGGTTGCAGTAAGCCGAAATCGTGCCACTGCACTCCAGTCTGGGCAGCAGAGCCAGACTCCATCTCGAAAAATATAGTAAATAAATAAATAAATAAATAAAGCCATTTAAAATATAGATATGTCTTATAAACTGGGAGAGAAAAAAACAATGATTCCCCCTGAGAAATCAATCCCCAACCATTGCAAAATGAACAAGCCAGCTATATGCAAAATTCTTAGTTTCTTATGGTAAATAAGTACAGATTGCAAAGTGGCTGCAATTATCCACTTTGTCCTTTGTCCATGACCTTTTGCAGTGACACTTGGTAGCTCCTCCCATCAAGAGAAGAAGTCACTCTGCCCTGCCTCTTGAGTCTGGACTGGCCTGCAACCTGCTTTGGCCAACAGGATGCGGAAAATAAAAGTGTGCTTGTTCTGAGCCCAAGCCTCCAACAGGAAAGACAAAGAACTGTGCTAAACATAACCCTGTGAATTGTATGAATAGTGAAAATTATATATTTTATATATATATGTAAAACTGCGATTGACTGAGATAATATAGAATTTAAAAATAGTTATCAGCACAAAACATTCAGAAAATAACCTGTTGCAGAGAGATTTATAATGATGGGCATTTCTAAATGTTAGAAAACAATAGTTGATTGGCAGAGAACTTAGGCTACATTTGCAAAATCACTTATGTTCTGAAACAAAAAGAAGGGTCCCTAAAATTAATGATTCATTAGCACATTCCAGAGATTTAAAATTCTAGCACATAACGATTCCTTCATTTGTCTCTATCAGAGAGCACACTGACAGTCTGCTCTCTGGGTAACACAAGAACTTAGCTTTGTTTGACAGCTCTCATTCCCTGGAAAAGGATGTTTCAGTTTCAGTACAGCAACGTACTGCTTAGCATGCTTTTTTTTTTTTTTTAAGTGACTTTGGCTTCACTGTCAATAAAGTCCCATTTCGATGTATCAGGTTTATGTCCCCTCATTAGTATTTGGCAAGAAAAATCAGGCAACACATGTAGTCAGCTTATAACAAGTTTATGAATTTGTATTTTAATCCACTTCTGGGAAAAGACAAGCAGCCAAAGATCCAAATGATATATTAATGGTCTAAATTTTACTCTGATTCATCTTTTTCCAATATATGAGAGGTAATGAGGACATAACTAAGTATTGCATAAGTCTTTTCAACTAACAGTGGTTCACTTTTGAGGTCACAGGCTCCCTCAGTAAAATCTCAGATTCTACATGCCCCTTGGTGTCTTATTCCCCACTTCAATATCAGAAACAATGTGTCTTGATATTTCTTCATTGCTTGTTCTTATGGGGATTTTTTACATGGTTAACCAAAAACTAGTATTTTCTGCTTAGGTTGCCAATAAATAGACCAGTATTCATGGCTTCAAATGAATAGCATGTGATTTTTTTAATGCTTTTGTTGGTTGTATCTTGACTTGTTCTAGATAGGATTAAAGGGTTTTATCTAAGGAAAATATGAATTTTGGAAGTTTTTCCTTTATAAACATAGCATCATCATTTTTAAAAGCCTTTTAATATATAAAGTATCATTTTCATGTGTCTTTTGGGAAATTAACTGTGATTAAAAATGTTATTAGAATGAAAAAGATCATATATTGTATGATTCCACTTTTATGAAAAATCCAGAAAAGAGACTCTATAGAGATAGAAAGTAGATTAGTGATTGCCTGGGGCTGGGGGTGGAGATAGGGATTGCTACAAATGTCATAAGGGATCTCTTGGGAGTGATGAGAATACTCTAAATTTGAGTTGTGTTGTGCAACTCCATAAATTTACCAAAAATCATTGAAATCACTTAAACTTCAATGTGAATTTTTATGTTAAGTAATCTATACTTAAATAAAGCTTTTATTTAAAAATGTTTTTAGTTAAACCTAAGCAATTATTTATAACATTTTAAAATTATTCTTAAGTCTATAGGGCTCTCAATAACAAAGCTTTCAGTTACTGAAATACATCACACTCAGGCTGAAATAAACCTAATTCTTCAAGGGGCTCTTTTGACTTATTTGCCCCATTCTGGATGCCAGAATAGTGGTTTTATTGTCAATTGGGTGTGTCTTGTATATATGTGTGTGTATGTGTGTGTATATATATGTGTATATATATAGCTATATATATACACATATATACATATATGTAAACATATATACACATATATACCTATATATACGTATATGTATATACGTATATATACGTATATATGTGTATATACGTATATATACGTATGTATACATATATATATAGGTATATATATAAAATAACTAAAACGTTTGTTTCAGTTTTAGCTTCAAATTATATAAAAAGTTTTAACTGTGAACAACTAAACTTAAGAAAGAAAGTGAACCATGTATGGCAACCCTAACGTAACTATATACACCAGGCAATGGAATTCTGATATGATTATTCCATTTCCATATCCCCTAAGGAATTTATAAAACTCTTAACATGCTACAAATACAATAGCAACATTAATGACAAAGGTTTTCAAAAGCAATAGATATTATTTATTGAGTGCTTACCATGTATCAGGCATTACCAAGGGCTTAGCAAAATAGTGTTATTTAATTCACACACCAATTTAGGTATTATTATGCCCATTTTATTATAGAGGAAACTAAATCTTAAAATGTATTACTAACTTACCAGTGTCACACAGTAAGTAGGTGACAGAGCCAGCATTTGAATCCAAGTCTATCCATCATGCAGTAGATAAGAACCTGAATATCATGGGAAGCCAAGCTGGGTGTGAGTTTGGATGCTCCCCTCTCTAGCTACATATCCTTTGGAGTTACCAAAACTCTCAATGCTTTCATCTCCCACATTTATAAAATGAGGGTAATAATGCTATCTAGCCGTTATAAAATATTTGAAACAATTAAATGAGATAATGAATGTGAAGCTTTTAAAACTTCATTCGGAATATAGTGGCTTCTTAATCAACGATAACAAGTATTCATAGAAGAAATAATTACTATTAACTCTGGAGAAAAATATGCATTTTGAAATGAATACACAATTAACTGAGACTGTTAGTTTAACTTCATTCAAATTCTTAGGCAATCCACAAAATATAAATAAGGCAGTGAAATTTCAACCAACCCTCAAGTTCTTGACAACTATTAATATCTGCCACCACATCTGTCTAATTATCAGTGTTATCACTTCTTCTGCCTCTATAACCCTCAACTGTGCCATTTAAAAGATGTATTTCTAAAATTAAATGTTTAGTTGTAATTTCCTGACAATTTGTCAGCAATTACTACATACTAATAGTTCCAATCAGATTTTAAAAATAATTTAATAAAGCGTTGTGTTCATTAGAAAAATATTTTATTTTAGCAAACTTTTTAAAAATTTCACTAAAAAGACTTCTTAAAAATCTTCCCAAGTCTTTGTAGATTCTGTGGCACATATACACCATGGAATACTATGCAGCCATAAAAAATGATGACTTAATGTCCTTTGTAGGCCATGGATGAAGTTGGAAACCATCATTCTCAGCAAACTATGGCAAGGACAAAAAACCAAACACCACATGTTCTCACTCACAGGTGGGAATTGAACAATGAGAACACTTGGACACAGGGTGGGGAACATCACACACCAGGGCCTGTTGTGGGGTGGGGGGAGGGGGGAGGGATAGCATTAGGAGATATACCTAAGGTAAATGACGAGTTAATGGGTGCAGCACACCAACATGGTACATGTATACATATGTAACTAACCTGCACGTTCTGCACCGTAGAACTTAAAGTTATATATATATATATATATATATATATATATCTTCCCAAGTCTTCTTATACTTTTACACATATGTAACCATATTTGGAAAGACATAATGAGGGAATTTACATTTGTTCTATGCAGGTTTGTGTGAGAACAGCCACAGGTGATTATCGTTTTTGCGTTTAGAAGTTTAGGTTTAAAAAATTTAATTGGGCATTTTCTGGTTGAAAATTTAAAAAAATCATAGATACAATGATTAATAACCAGAATTCTAATTGAGAAAATAAACAACAGTATTTGCATGATGTTTACGAATTGGGTGCTCAGGGCAGATGACCCTGACAGCACATGAATGTAAGCTGAGCAGTTCCAGGCAGGCAGGAAGTCTCTGTTTGCTCTACATACTTAAAGGAGAATCATGAAGAAAGAGGCTACTCAATGGCCAAACTAGCTAAATGCTCAGGTCTAAGCAGGATTCTGTTGTTTTGTTTGTTTTTGTTTTGCTTTGTTTTTGGTAGAAACTTGCTGGATTTTTCAGGAAGGTGCTTAAGAGCACAGAACTAATGAATCTAAGTGAGACATTGAGAGTAGTTTGAGTGACTTGCCCAGGGCTATATATGATGATTCTAGAGGGACCTGCACTTATACTCCGCTTGACCTCACTTAAAGTCCTCCATCATCAGAAAACCAAGAATTCACAAAAATCACAGAGCAGACATTTAACTCTCACAGAGCTGGAGAAGTGATATTTGAAATAAATTTAATCAGGTTTCAGGGAAAAGGGGATTTAACTGACCCAAGAAGGCTATATATAGTAACATAAAATAGTGAAATTATGGCCAAATGTATATAATTTTAGATTATCAGTCATTTTACTTACAAGAACAATGAAGCGTAAAGAAATTTTGGTATTAGCTTATGATAAACACCAAGACTTCACGTTTGTTTTCAAGTTCTTTAAATCGACATCAATTTTATAATTTTTATGTATTCATTTTCTGCTTAATCTAGAAATAATGGCAGTGAATTCATCAAAGTGATCATGAATTGTCTATATGTTCTTCTAGTTCTATCAATTTGTGCTTTAAATATCTTGAAACTTTGTTTTTAAAGGTTCACTCAAGTTTTGAATTGTATGTTTTTCTATGACATTAACCTTGTATCATTATGTAGTGAAGCTCCATCCCTAGTAATGGTTTTTATGTGAAAATCCATTTTGTCTAATATTAGTATACTGATAACTGCTCTTTTTGGATAAAAACTCTCCTGTATGTATGTTTTTTGATCACTTAACTTTCAACCTTTAAGTGTTATTGTGTTTCATGATATATGATACATATATGTATATTCTAATAAGCTTGTTTTTAACTTAAACATTTAGTCATTTATACTTATTACAAATACTTAATTATTTTAACTTATTATAATCTGTGTGAGTTTGCTAAGGCTGACATTACAAAATACCCCAGACAATGCCTTAAGCAACACAATTTTACTTTCTCACAATTCTGGAAGTTGGAAGTCCAAGATAATTGAAGGGGTTGGCAGATTTGGTTTCTTAGGAGGGCTCTTTTCCCTTTCCTTGCAGATGGCCATCTTCTTGCCGTGTCCTCACATAGTCTTGACTCTGTGCACGTGCACCCTGGCATCTCTCTGTGTGTCCACATTTACACAATCAGCTTGGATTAGAGCCTACCCTAAAAAGCTCATTGTAATGTATTCACATTTCAAAAGGCTCTGTCTTCAAATACAGTCACCTCTGTGGTACTGGAGTTGAAGGTGTCAACATATGAATTTGGGGAGGACACAACTGAACCCATGGCACTATCTTTACATTTTGTGCATTTTATTTTTCCTAACTCTTCTATAATTTTCCTTTTCATTATTGCCTTCTATTTAATTGGTTGATTAACTTTATATATCCCACTATAATTTAAAGGTCATATATACTATTTCTTATTTCTTAATAATCATCCTAGATTTATACACACATATGTATCAAATTCTAAAATTGATCACTACATCTGCCCTCATTCTGGAAAATTCCAGAACATCACAACACTTTAATCACTCCCTCCAAACATACAAGTTTATTTCAAACACTTTAAACATATTATTCTTTTTATTTAAGAAGCCATTATTGTTGTTTTATACAGTCAATATTTGTTTCTATGTACCTCTATTTTTGCAACTTTCTTTGATTATTATTTTTTCTTTATCTTTGACTTGACAGCTAGAATCACTTCCTTTTGCCTGAAATATATCCTGCAGAATTTCTTTGAGCAATGATCTGATGTTAGTCAAATCCCTCATTATTGTTTTGGTCTGAAGATGTTTTTATTTTGCTCACTGGAAAGAATTTTCCCTGGCACACTGTTCTTGGATAATTCTTATATTTTCTGGATTCACTGAAGATAGTACTTCATGCATTTTTGATTTCTCAGCTTTCTGTTGAGGCAATAAGTTCTATGCGCCTCTGTCTCTGAAAGGGTAGAATTTGTTTCCTGCATCCTCACCCCACAAGGTCATGGAAACCTTGCTCAAATTCCCTGAGGTTGGGCAAATGCTTTCAGAACAAAGATTATTTTAAGGCCCTGCTCTCCTCTCTGGGTTCCTGCTTTCACTTAGTTTTTGGACTCTGAATATTTCTTTTCCTTGCCAGGGCATCAATGCATTTTACAAGTTATTGTTTTAGATTTTATTCAGAATTTTTATTTGTTTTTAGTAGGAAGGTCAGTCACAATATCTAGTCTGCCATTCTGCTGGAGAAATAAGTTTGGTTCATCTCTCATTTAAAGACAGTGGGGAGGATATTTGGGATATTTTTCTTTTTCTGTGATATAATTCCATGGGTGGGGGCTTCTCTGTGTGTGTGTGTGTGTGTGTGTGTGTGTGTGTGTGTGTGTGTGTCCCAATATGACATAACTGACATTGGGAGCAAGCTTGATGGTGAAAAGATGTCCAGCACCTTTAGGAATGAATATGAGATTATGAAATATTGAGAATTATAGCTCATGTCCTTGTTTAAGGAGGTGCAGCCTTGCTAGACATTGGTCTGTAGTGTGAGTCGCAAGAAGTCTCTGAGTTACCATTTGTTTATAATTTGTGCTGCATAAATTAAGAAATAAGTGGCTTAAAAGCATGGAGAAATTGATACTAATTTACATGGAGTTATGTGGGCAAAATGAAAAGGGCTGAGGATTGAAGTCTGTATAAGAATGCACCCAGGAATAACAAAGAATGCTAGTTTCTCTTGCCATGTCTGTAGGATATATAACTAATCCATCACAACACTTTCTCCCCTTAACCAAGAACTTGCTTGAGAATCCTTTTCAGCACAGTATTCTCAGCATTCAATGTTAAACAATCAGAGAAGGCAATCAAGATAAAGCTATCAGCATAATAACAACTAATTGTTAATTGTATCTCTGTTGTTCTTTTCATTTTTCAACTGGAATATTGCAATATTATTAGTACTTTTTTTTTTTTCTTTGGAGACGGAGTCTTGGTCTGTCACCCAGGCTGGAGTGCAGTGGCGCGTTCTTGGCTCACTGCAACCTCCGCCTCCTGGGTTCGAGCGATTCCCCTGCCTCAGCCTCCCAAGTAGCTGAGATTATAGGCGCCCTCCACCACGCCCGGCTAATTTTTTGTATTTTAGTAGAGATGGGGTTTCACCATGTTGGCCAGGATGGTCTCGATCTCCTCACCTCATGATCTGCCTGCTTCGGCCTCCCAAAGTGCTGGGATTGCAGGCGTGAGCCACGTGCTGGGCGAGTAACGTGTGTTTTTAGGTGCAGTGGGGAAAAAGAATCTGTTCCATGTTATGACCACTCTTTCAGAAGCCCTGCTTCCTATGGTCACTCGTATTAGTGTTTTACATCATTCTATCCTATGGCATTCCATAATAAATCAGCTCTTTTATATTTTTGTCTTATTCTCTATTCTGTGCTACCAGTCCGTGATCTTTATTCGTGACAGAAATTCTCATGGGCAAGAGATATCAGGATACATCGACTATGCCCACAGGCTAAAGACGGAAGATTTTGAAGTCTACTTTACTGGAAAAAAAAGACTTCTTCCAAGGCCTACAGATATAAGGTAAATTACATACAATTCTTGCACCCTTAGAGGCAGAGACAAAGACTTTTTATTTTATGGTCTACATTGTGCCTAAAATGCTAATGTATATATAACAGGAATGTGATATAACTGATTATTAATATGAAAATAACTAAATCTTAAAATAAGGAATAAGCATAGATGCATTGTTTTTCCTTTAACAGCCTGAGAAAAAGGATTCTTCAGAGACAAGATAAGTAAATTCCCAGTGACATTCCTTTTCAATGATAACTAGTGCCTAAATTTTGTTAACCTCATGAGGCTTTTGCAGCACTTGGGACTTGGTCTGTCCAGAAGCCTCAAGAGCTGCTCATCCAACATGTTTTCCTCCACTTTTCTTTGGTCACCAGCCAAAGTGCTGGCCCCTGATCAGCTCACCCTCATTTCTCTCATCTCTGTCCTATTCTGGGACACCCATTCCTTAACACCCATCATTCTTTTTACTACTGATGCTTGCCTTTTATTCTAGAACCCTTATCTATCACCTAGCATCTACTCTACACTGCCAATCTATTCACAGATGGGTTCTTCTACTCCCTTCTAAATAGCATGCAAGCTAAAACTTTTTATTCCCTCTTACTTAACTATAGAACCCCAAAATTAAGTAGCAGCATTAAGCTTTAACTCTCCACTACTGTATTCAGATCATTATTTGATGATTATAACAATACCTACCTCCTCTGAGATGCCTGTTATCCTCTATCCACCCTTACTGATATTATCTGAAGACTTCCTTATCCATCAACTTTTTTTGATTTGTTTGTTTTTGAGATGGAGTCTCGCTCTGTTGCCCAGGCTGGAGTGCAGTGGTGCAATCTTGGATCACTGCTACTTCCACCTCCCGGGTTCAAGCAATTCTCTTGTCTCAGCCTCCCATGTAGCTGGGACTACAGGCACACACCACCACGTCTGGATACTTTTTGTATTTTTAGTAGAGACAGGGTTCCACCATATTGGTCAAGCTGGTCTCAAACTCCTGACCTCAGGTGATCCACCGGCCTCAGCCTCCCAAAGTGCTGGGATTACAGGCGTCAGCCACCAAGCCTGACTCCCATCTCCACTGTAATGGACTTATCTCTTTCCTATCCTACCTAGGATAACATTTCATTTAACTTCTCTCTTGCAGTAATGCCCATTGCCCATGTCTTTTTGATTTTTGGTTGTATCTGACCTACTAACATTCCAAAGTCGATCGATCCAGACATTTTTTTCACTGCACTTGTAGCTACCCCGCTAGGTACTGCTGAAGGAAATTTTAGGAAATTTCACAAAACTGTGGATTGCTGTGCTGATAACTTATGGTTTCCAAACTCAATTGAGTCCTTTGTGATTCTTAAAACTTATGTTCAAAATTAAAGTCATTTTAATTCCTGAAGCCTGCTATTGCTTCTGTGTCACCTGTCTTGGCAAATGGCACCACCCTTGAAACCAAAGGCAAAATCCAGATGTTATCCTAGACTCTTGTTTTTCATCACCACCTTTATAACTAATAATTTATTAAAAACACTGAATTCTATTATCTTAGCAGCTTTGTTTTGTTAAAGCAAATTTTAGATATCTCATTTCACCTGCAAACACTTCAGCATGGATCTTTATCTGATAACATTTTTAAAGAAAACATCTTGGCATTATCATACCTAACAAAATACTTTCCTTAATGTCATCTAATACCTAGTTCACATTTCATTTTCACCCTTAATAACATTTAATTGACTGTCTAATTTATTTTTTATAGTTTGTTTGACCAGTCAAAATTCAAGTGATTTCGTGTTTTGTCTTACTATATCTTGACCTCTTGCATCCTTTTTTTTTTTTTTACAACAGTCCCCCTCATTCTTTTTATTTCTACGCTATTGATTTGTTGGAGAAACCAGGTCCTGAAAAACATTGTCCTCAAATGTCTCACATTCTGGATTTTACTGATCCAGTAAAATCGTGCTGTTTATTCTACTATCTATGTTCCTCTATTCCCTGTAAACTGATTTGATTAAATGTAGTATAATTTTTTTCTAAGTAAGAAATTTTAATATGTGATGCTCTATACTGCCTACTGCCCCAATTTTAGATCTCCTGAGCTCGATCAGTAGGTTCAGGTGGTGTCAGTCTAATTACTTCATTACAAGATTTCCCATAAAATTTCACCCAATGGTGTTAGCATCTATTATTAAAAGCTACCTAAATGTTTTTGCTAAGGGTTGAATAATGGTGAATCTATAATTATATTATTTATCCTGAATTTTTTAACTTGAATTCTTCTATAGAGAAAAACTTTTCCTTATCACTTATTTGGTTACCTTGAAAGAAATTTATGCAGAAATACAAAATAAATATTTTTTTCATTTATAGAAAATTTGAAGCCAGAAACACAAAAGAGTGTAGAGATTATACCAAATTATTTTTCAGAGTAGTTGTATCATTTTGTATCCATGAGAAATACTGTATAAGTGATCTGGTTATCCCTCATCCTCACCAACACAAGATATTAACAAACTGTTCTTTCCCACTGTAGTGAGTTATAAATGATCTCTCAATGTGGTTTTAATTTTTATTTACTTGATTATTTATTAGATTGGGTATCTTTTATTGGCTGTTCAGATTTTCTTTCTGTGAAGTACCTATTAAGATTTTTCCCTGTTATTTCAAGTGAGCTATTCTTTTTCTTGCAAATTATAAGATTCGTTTTATTTATTTTTGGATATTGATTAATCCTTTGCCTCTTATGTCTATTTCAAAATATCATCTCTCTGTGTGTAGTTCTTCTTCTTTTCTTTTCATTGATTTTGATGGTCAGAAATCAGAAGTTCTGATAGTCATCTTAATCCATTTTAAACTTTACCTCTGCAGTTTGTGCTTTTGTATTTTGTTTAATAAACCCCATCCTTTTTGGAAGTCATAAATATACTGTCTTATAGGATATTATAGTTTTGCTTTTGATTTTATATCTTTAACTGCCCAGTATTAATATAGAATATGGGAGTTAGGCAGTTGTTATTAGGGGAAAAAGTCCCTTAGGTATATGAAGTTCCATACTTAGTTTGATTCAGAACTAAAGCCAAAATTTAAAATTAAATATTTCATAAAGTCTCTATATCCTTACCTTTTAGCATGGTCTTTTATTCTATGCAGAGACAAACATTTTGTGGCTATGATTAGAATCTGGTCTTGCATTTTTACTGTGGAAAATATAAATGTCAATAGACAGCTGCTACTATTATGAAATGTAGCAGTAGAAAGGGCCCTGACCAAACTGGCAATCTTTTCAATTCAGCTTCCACCTTAACTATGTCTTTAAGATTCAGTACTTTCTTTTTGACACACTTGTGAGTAATTATAAGTGGATAACAGGTTACAGTTTCAAGTTCCTTCACACTTCCCTGTTGATATGGGCATGACAAGCATTATTCTTACCATCAGAGAGAGGATAAGATAAAGAGTAAACCACTTACTAAAGTTCATAAGTGAAACACTGATGAGAGAGGACAAGTTCTTCAGCCTTCTAATTCACTGTTCACCTCTAGAACACTATTCCTGGTTTAAGCTTTTATATCCCAAGGACAACTGTACCATGTAGAATCACTTATAAGCTCCACATATATTTGCATACATTTCCATGTTTATGCATGTGTTGAACAAAGATCTAAGGCTTGCCTATAGAGCTCTACCCATCCCTCAGATAGGATAATCAAGAGGAAATGAAAAACTTTTCTTTGTGTTTCTTTTTAGAGCTTCCATGAAATATTCATACCCTTGACAAGAAAATGACCTTAAATACTAAAGCTTTGAAAGGTATTATTGTCAAATTTCCCTTGAAGTCCCATTGTCTGTTTTATTAAAATGTTTAACGTTCCAAGCCCCTGAAGTTAGAATTATACGCACTTATCCTGTGCTTAAGTGCATTCTTATGAAAGCATTCTGGTAACATACTGGCTGATTCTCAAGTTTAAAAAGGAAAAAATAAAGCAGTAAATGAACCCAGGGTTTCTACAAATAGTATTAAAATATTGCCTATTTTTAAAGTTATTAATGCTTTTCCAAATTCAAATATGGTGATTGTTCATTAGAATATTAGTTTAGTCTTTTCAGCAGATATTCACTGAATTTGAAAGAGGGGGAGATACTTGGAGCGAAAACCTACTAACTAAAGGAGACTTGCCGCAACTACCTAGCTCCTTGATATGCAAAGTATAGTCCATGAACCCACAGTGAAGCATCTCAGGCTCTCTTCCAACCACTGAGTTAGAATCAGTATATTAACATGATCCTCAATATTTCCATATGCTTATTTGTCTTAGTTTGTGCTGCTATAACAAAATACCACAGACTGTGTAATTTATAAACAATAGAAATTTATTTATCATGGTTTTGGAGGCTGGAAAGTCCAAGACCAAAGTGCTGGCAGAATTGCCATTTGGTGAGGCCTCCTTTCTGCTTCCAAGATGGTGCCAGAAAAGGGCTTAAACTAGTTCCCTCCAGTTTCTTTATAAGGCACTAATCCATTTCTGAGGCAGAAGTATCATGACTTAATCACTTTCCAAAAGCCCTACCACTTAATATACCAGTTTTAACATAAATTTTGGAGGGGACACATTCAAACCATAGCAATATTAAATTTTGAGAAGCATGCCCTAGACTGGTGCTCTCTACTAGGGTAGCTACTACCCGCATATGGCCACCGAGTACTTGATGTATGGTTAACCTTGAATTAAGATGTACTGTGAGTGTAAAATGCACACTTGATTCTGAAAACTTCTCATAAAAATACAAAATGTCTTATTAGTAATTATTATTTCATGTTAAAATAATAATGTGATAGATATTTTGAGTTAAATAAAATACATTATTAAAATAATTTTACCTATTTCTTTTTATTTGTTTCTAATGTGGCTACTAGAAAATTCAAAAATACATCTGTGGTTCACATTGCTGGCTCATATCGTATTATATCTCCATTAAGCAACACTCTTCTGGTCTACTTGTCCTCAACCCAGAAGCTCAATCTCACCCCAGTCTTTAGAACCAGTACTAATCTTAGATAGGTATGATGTAAAAAGCCAGAAACCAGAGATCACCAATTAGTCATTGGACCAGATCTGCCTGCAGAATTTTTTATTTGGCCTGCACAATTGTATGTAAAATTGTGTCAATGTTTCAGAAACAAAAAATTTCCCACAAAGTATCTTGGACTTGAAATTTTCTTTAAACTATAAGATCTCTCATCTCAACCATCATCTAGAATTAAACTGCAGCTGCTTCCTCAGATGGGTCATATTTTTACTAGATTAACACAGACTTCACTAACCACATATATTGATACCACCATCACCCTTGAGTTACTCATGCATAGTACTTGCTAGCTTCTTTTAGGCATTTGAGTTTGTGACTTCTGGTTTAAACTGCTATCTTAGATTCTAGAGGTCATATTTTCTGTTAGCCTAGTCATGATATTCTTTGCTCACCCACTATGAGTGAGTTAATTTCAGCCCTTGGTCTCCCTCAGGTTGTTCCATACCGTGGTTACAAGGTTGAACTGCGTCAGAGTCTGAGATGATTATGATGATGATTTAAAAATAATGATGATGTTAACTGAGCATTTACTGTGCATAGTACTAATTAATAACTAAAGCACTGTACTAAATAATTTATATATTATATATTATATATAAATATTATATATTACCTTTACAAATATTATATATAATATTTCATTTTCTCTTTACAACAACCTTATAGGTTAGGGACCTGATATGGTTTGCCTGTGTCACCACCCAAATCTCATCTTGAATTGTAATCCATATAATCCCCACATGTCACGGGAGGGACCTGATGGAAGGTAATTGAATCATGGGGGCAGTTTTCTCCATACTGTTCTCAGGATAGTGAGTGAGTTCTCACAAGATCTGATGGTTTTATAAGCAACTGGCATTTCCCCTGCTGGCACTCATTCTCTCTCCTGCTTTACTGGGAAGAGGTGCCTTTTGCCATGATTTTAAGTTTCCTGAGGCCTCCCCAGCCATGTGGAACTGTAAGTCAATTAAACCTCTTTTCTTTATAAACTTCCCAGTCTTGGGTGTTTCCTTATAGCAATATAATAATGGACTAATACAAGACCTTTTTCACATTTTAACACTTAAAAAACCTGTATCATTAAAGTGTTAGCTGGCTTAACCAAAGTTATATACAGACACATACATATGTACAACCAGAAATCCAGGACCAAACAGAGATCACTGCCATTATTTTTTTTATTCAGTACATTATTCCATTTAAGACTTTGACATTTAAAGATGTCACTTTTGACCTCAAATCCATATCCCAATCCTTCCCAGGTCATATTTTTTTTGTCAGAAGTGTGTCTCATGTGACAAGACCTAATTTAGGAATATTTTTCAGAACTTTAAGCAATCCTGCTGTCCACAGTTAAGACTAGGAAATTTTGGCCATCCTGTACCCACCCTTGCCACTTCCTTCTTTCATTGAGCTTGGCAGAAAACACCCCTTTGTACTTAACCAGGCTTTAATTTTCAGTCACTGTGAGTAAGAATTATAGTGTCCCCACAGCTTTGTGTGTGGAAGAGCTCTGAACAGAATTAAAAGTGACCTGTAATTGTGGTTTCAGCCTAAAAGTCTTTAGGGAAACATTGGACCTGACTTGTTGAACCTCAGTTATGTCCCAGGATACTTTTAGAATCTACTCATATCCTCTGAACTGTGGTTCAAAAAAATTTTGTAATATCTACTTGGAATTCTTTTACAGATAAATTTAATTTTCCAATACTTAACTCATTTTAGCTTCTCTTTACTCCAAGCTAAATATTAAGTACTGTCTCTCATGGAAAATTCAGAAATGGAGCAGAGATCCCAAAAGCCATATACTGTGCATATAACCCATAAACTAGGACTAACAGTTCCTACTGAATCCTTACTAGAGTATCTGTCTGTGTCATCTAATGATAGAAATTATTCATGCACAGTTTGGTCCATTGCTTTAAAAGAAAAAGTCAGAATCCCAGAGCAATCATTTGGTAGTTTCTTTAGTTGTCTAGAATGTGCTTCCTTGAATATTGTGTCTCTGGATAAACCTTAAGTGAATAATTAGAGATCTCACAAAACCCCTAGTTTATTGATACTGACTGTGGTTAAAACAGGATTACTCTTTACATAAGATTTTTTCCAACTTTTTAAAATTTTTGGTCAAAAATACACAACATAAAATTTCAGTTTAACTATTTAAAGTGTACAGTTGAGTGACATTAAATACATTCAAATTTTTGTGCAAGTTTTCCAACTTTTTATTATTAATTTTTTTTAAGTTTTGGAAAAGTTCAAAGAATAGTACTATGAAGGCTAATATACTCACAACCTAGACAAAACAATTGTTAACATTTTTCCAAACTTGCTTCAATTCTCTTTTGGTATTTTGGTGTGTGTTTATTTGTGTCTATGTTTGTACTATTTGAAAGTAGCTTACAGATTTCACCTTAAAATATTTCATCTTGCGTCTCGTGAGTATAAGGACATCCTCCTACATAACATCACCATTATTCTAGATAAAAAAATTCATAATTATTTTCTACTGTCATCTAATGTTTAGCTCATATTTAAATTTTCTTAAGTATGTCCAAAATGTATTACAGCTACTTGTGTGAATCATGATTCAGTGTATAAAAATCACATTGCTTGTGTCTCTTTACTGTCCTTTTCTTTAAAAGAGCACCTCTCTCCATACTTCCCAGCCAAATGTTCTTTTCTTTGTGATGACATTGACGTTTTAAAAACACAGGACCCTTGTCTTTTAGATTGTTCCACATTCTGAACTTGTCTGATTGTTTCCTTGTGGTAATATCTGACTCATTTCTCTTATCTCTGTATTTTCTTTATACTGGGAGATAACTCTAAAGGCTTCATTTTGTTCAGTATAAATATTTCTTTTAGACAAGAACTTCTCCATTACCTATTGCATCATATCAGGAAGCACCTAATGTCAAGTTGTCTCATTATAAGTGATGCTCAGTTTGACCTGTTGGTTAAAGAAGACTTGCTGTATCATTCCTCTAAAAAGGTATATTTTCCTTTTTAAACAAAATTTAGTACCTAAACTAGTATGAACTAACTTTTGTGTATTTATATAAGCCTACTTGTTTTTCTATTTTTTTCTTTAAAATTTACATTTTACAAGAAAGTATATTAGTAGCAAATTTACCTTGTTTTCCAGAGTTATTTTCATTTAATTTTCTAAATTAGAAGAAAGGATAGTACTTGTGAAAACAAAATTTAAGTAGAGTTAAAGCTGTAAGTGCAGCTTGCAGGAATTGTACACAACTTTCAATGTAGAAATAAGCTATGCACCAAAATTAAATTGTTTATTGTTTAGAACTCAGAATCATTTTCCTTGAGATATTGTCTTATCAGAGATAGTTTGTCAGGTCATGTCACAAATTTTCAAACCCATTATTTCCATGGAAAACTTAATTTTATTTTATGTGGCAAAAAGAAACTTGAGGACATTAAATAAATATCTCTACTGTCCTATAGCTTCCCTATCTCAGCTCTTATGATGACTGTATCATTTGGGTTAATAAAAGAAATAAGGATGCACCATGATCATTATTCTTTAGACAACATTTCCATGGGCACCACACAATAAAATCACTAAGGTAAATGATGCTTCAGGGGACACATTTCGCTCTCTGGGGTATCAGGAAATATCAGTTCCTATTCTTGGAGTACATGTAAATCAGTATATTTCAGGAAGAATTTGTGCAGTGGTCCAACATTAGCAACTTCAGTAGCCCTAGAAGTCTAGTGATAATTGGAAATCTAAAATCTAGAGATGCTTAAGTATAAACCCCACAAATGAAGAGAGAAATAATTAGCTTGCTTATGGACAACAGGGTAGATGTAACAAAAATGGGACTAGATCTTAGGTCTCCTAATCCCTAGTCCAATTTTTTTTAACATTCCAGCATGCTGTATATTTATCTATTCTTTGATTGCCTGACCATTACACATTAGAAGAATTACATGTTAATTTAGCTGTAGAAGTGACAGTATAATGTTAACTTGTTGGTTACTTGGATCTAAAAATCTCATCTCTGTATTTTCATTTGTTTTTAACACTCGGCATTTTTACTTTCAATCGAAATTTATGTTTAATTTTTATTTATTTTTTACATATTATTTTTAAAGAGTGTGAGTGAAGCAGATAAGCCCTCAAGATGTGTAATTTTAATTAATTAACATACTTTACAATCTGGTAACATGTGTATGCACCACTGTGCCAAAATTTAATGAAATGGGTTAATGGCACTTATTAAAGTTGTTCGGCTTCTCTAGTCATAACACAGAATTCAACCTTTTCCTCCATTTCTTATATTCAAATAAATAAAGTGATAAATGAGTCCAAGCATGAAAAGTCAAGTCAGTCAGAATGCCTACATACCTTCTTATTATTTCCTATAATCTGTCTTTACTATCATTCATGCATTTGGAGGTCTACAAAGTCAGACCTTTGGGATTCTATTGTTTAAATTCCAGGATAAACTGAGTACCAAAGTCCTTTGACTGTGATGCACTGTCAAGAAAGTTCAGAAAATGAACATAAAAAATGAAGAATGGGAGAAAGAAATGAGGAAAGAAAGGAGAAACAGGAGGAGGGAAGCGGGGAGAAAGGGGGGAGAGAATCTATTCAAACAAGAAAGGAAGGAGGGAAGAGAGGATGGAAATGGCTTGAAGTTCATGAAAACACCTCCAAATTAGGAAGTCTTCTTGAATGCCTTTTGTATAAATACATGAAATGAGTTCATTTAAATAAGAATTATTGCTTTGAGAGAAGGTGGGGGAATGTCAGCAAGACAGCAAAGTAGAAAGCCATAGCTTTTATTTCTCCAGAAAAAAAAAAAATGTCAATATAACAACAGTATTAGTACCAAAATATTTTGAGGAGAAATTCAGAATGCAGTTAAGAAATATAATCGTCCAGGTGTAGTGGCTCACGCCTGTAATCCCAGCACTTTGGGAGGCCAAGGCAAGCAGATCACAAGGTCAGGAATTTGAGACCAGCCTGGCCAATATGGTGAAATTCCATCTCTACTAAAAAAAAATTAGCCAGATGTGGTGGTGGGTGCCTGTAGTCTCAGCTACTTGGGAGGCTGAGGCAGGAGAATCACTTGAACCCAGGAGGCGGAGGTTGCAGTGCACCAAGATCACACCACCATACTCCAGGCTAAGTGACAGAGCGAGACTCCGTCTCAAAAAATAAAATAAAATAAAATAAAATTAAATTAAATTAAAATTAAAAAAAGATGAAATTTTACTTTATCCATGTGGGTTCTTCCCCAAAACAATCTTAGTTTAACACTGAGAAGCTTGCCTTAGTACATGATTTCTCCTATAGTGGGGAAAGTGAGATTGCAGTGTGTGCCTGGCCACCTAGCCTCCTGCCTTTGCAGGGTGCCCTTCTTGCAGCTGGATTCTTTTTGGCCTCATACTGAGCACTGAACCACCTGTAGATCCCAGTCCTCTAAACAACTAGAAATAAAGGAAAGAGAAGAGAATTCCCTCACAGCCAGCATTGCTATTCAAGATAAGGAAAAGGCACAGAACTGAGGTTGTATCTCTAGGAGGAAAGGAAGAAAGTGAAGGGAATTCTATTGCAGGCATTTCAGAACCCTCTATGGAGTGAGGTTCTTTCTCATCTCATACTAAGTGCTGAAGGACTGGCAGAGCCCAGTTCGAAGGAAAGGGGAGGGCAGCCCCTAACAGCTCTGTGAGATTGGAAATAAGTTGCATAACAGAGGTTCTTCCTCCAGAAAAGACAGAAAGAAGTGAAGGGGCCTTATCTCCTGCAACTCAGAGTGCCCTCCATGGAGCCAGTTTCTATCTTGCATCATAACAAGCACTGATTAACCAGCAGAGCTCAATTCCTGGAAAGGTACGCAACAAAGAAAGGAGATAAACATCGTCCTATAGCTGGCACTGCTCTATAAAATTGGAAAAAGCACAGAACTGAGGCTTTTCCTCCAGGGGGAAGAAAGTTTCCAGGAAGTTTCCAGCCTTACAGTGTGCTCCTTGTTGAGTTGGCCTCTATCTTGCCTCATATTAAGCACTATTGACCAGTGTGTATGCCTCTCTGAGTCTGGACTAGTACATAAAGCTTGGAAGAGGTATCTGCTTCTTTAAATGTACAGACAACAAAGTAAACCTACAAGGAATATGAAGAATTAAGAAAACATAACAAAATTTAAGTAAGAAAACAATTTTTTAGTAACTAACCCAAGATAAATGGAGATCTGTGAATTGCAAAAGAATTCAAAATAATCATCTTAAAAGGTGCTCAGTGAGTTACAAGAGAACGTGGATAGACAGCTGAACATAATCTGGAAAACAATAGATGAAATGTATGAGAAATTCAATAAGGAGATAGAAATGATGAAAAAGAATTAACCAGAAATTTTGAGGCAGAGGAACACCATAACCAAAATGAAAAATTTACTAGAGGCCTCAACAGCAGATTTTATCAGGCAGAATAAAAAATCAGTAGGTTTAAAGACAGGTTATTTTAAATCGTTCCATCAGAGGATCAAGAAAAAAGAATGAAAAAGACTGAAGAAAGCCTAACAAACTTATGCAGCTCTGCCAAGAGAATCAATATACGTGTTATGGAAGTTATAGAAGGAGAATAGAGATAAAAATTGGTGGAAAGTGATTTAAAGCAATAATGATGGAAAACATCCTCAGTCTCAAAAAGGAAATGGAAAGCTAGATTCATGAAGGCCAAAGGAACCCAAATAGGTTGAATTTAAAGAAGTCTACATAAAGATACACTGTAATCAAATTATAAAAGTCAAAGGAAAAGCAAAGTTCAAAGTGGTAAGTAAGGCCGGGGGCGGTGGCTCACGCCTGTAATCCCAGCACTTTGGGAGGCCGAGGCGGGCGGATTACGAGGTCAGGAAATCGAGACCATCCTGGCTAACACGGTGAAACCCCGTCTCTACTAAAAGTACAAAAAATTAGCCGGGCGCGGTGGCAGGCGCCTGTAGTCCCAGCTACTCCGGAGGCTGAGGCAGGAGAATGGCGTGAACCTAGGAGGCGGAGCTTGCAGTAAGCCGAGATAGCGCCGCTGCACTCAGGCCTGGGCAAAAGAGCGAGACTCCGTCTCAAAAAAAAAAAAAAATTTAAAAAAAAAGTGGTAAGTAAAAAGTGTCTCATTACATACAAGATAATCACCATAAGACTATAAGTATACCTCTCAGCAGAAACTTTGTAGCACAGAAGAAAATGAGATAATATATTCAAAATATTAAAAGAGAAAAAACTGCCAACCAAAAATAATATATGAGCAAAGCTATCCTTCAGAAATGAAGGAGAGAGAAAAACTCTAAAACAAAAATTGAGAGAGCTCATTACAAGACCTGCCTTATTAGAAATGCTAAAGGGAATTCTTTAAGATGAAGAGGACACAAATAGATGCTAATTAGAAGCATGAAAATACATAAAATTATAAATCTCATTGCTTAAAATAAGGATATAGATAAAATATAATAATGGTGATGCATAAATCATGTTCAATTCATATAAAAGTTAAAAGACAAATGCATAACAATATCTATAACTACAATAATTTGCTAATAAATATACAATATTAAAAGTTATACATTTTGACTCTAATAACATTAAGCATATGAGAGGAATGAAGAAGAAAAGTTGAGAGTTTTTGTATGTAATTGAACTTAAGTTCTTATCATGTGAAAATGGACTGTTATAACTAAAGATGACGTGTATTAGCCTCACGGTAAACACAAATTAAACCTGTGCAAGATACAGAAAATATAAAGAGAAGGAATCAAAGCATACCACTATAAAAATCATGAAATCATAAAGAAAAACAGCAAGAGAAGAAGAAAGGAACAAAGAAACTACAAAATGTTCAGAAAACAACAGAATGACAATTAAAAGTCCTCCCTATCAATAATTACTATATATGTAAATAGTTAAATTTCCCAATCAAAAAAGTGGATGAAAGGATAAGAAAACATTATCCAAAACCATATGCTGCCTACAAAAGACTCAGTTTACCTTTAAGGACACAAACAGGCTGAAAATGAATACATTTTCATGAAAAAAATGTTACATAAAATAATAATTAAAAGAGAGCAGGAGTGTCTAATCTTATATTAGACAAAATAGACTTTATATAGAAAATTTTCACAAGGGATAAAGCAGTTCATAATAGAGTGATACAGAAGCGAATTAAGAGGATATAATTTTTTAAAATATGCACTCAGAGCTCTTAAATATATGAACCAAATATCAACAGATTTGAAGGGAGAGATAGCAATGCAATAGTAATAGAGGACTTCAATAGTCCACTTTTTTGTTTGTTTGTTTGTTTGTTTTTACTTTTAAGTTCAGGGGTACACGTGCAGGATGTGCAGGGTTGTTACATGTGTCATGGAGGTTTGTTGTACCAATTATTTCATCACCCAGGTATTAGGCCTGGTACTCAATAGTTATTTTTTCTGATCCTCTCCCTTTTCCCACCCTTCACCCTCCAGTATGCACTGGTGTGTGGTGTTCCCTTCTATGTGTCCATGTGGTCTCATCATTTAGCTCCCACATATAAGTAAGAACATGAGGCAATTCTCCACTTTCAACAATGTACAGATAAAACAAAAAATCAGTAAGAAAACAGCAGACTTGAACAACACTATAGGTCAACTTTCCAACAGCAGCAGAATACACATTCTTCTCAAGTGCACAAGAAATATTCTTCAGGATAGATCATGTCAGGCCACAGAAGTGTCTCAATAAATTTTTAAAAATTGGATCAAGTTTCTTGTTCATGCACAATATTATGAAACTAGATATAAATAGGAATAACTTTGGAAAACCCACAAATATGTGGAATATTAACAACACACTCCTGAAAACCAACAGGTAAAAGAATAAACCAAAAGGGAAATTTAAAAATGTCTTTAGACACATTTAAATGGTAATACACCATACCCAAATTTATGGGATGCAGCAAAAGCAGTTCCAAGAGAAGTGTGTAGCAATAACACCTACATTCAGAAAAAACAAAATATTTCAAATAAACAACCTAACTTTACACATAGCAGAGGAAGAAAATAATAAAGAAAATTATAAAATAATAAAAATAATAAATTATATAGCAAATACCAAAAAAAATAGAAAAGAGCAACGAAACTAAGAGCTAATTTTTTATAAAAAATAAAAAATAAAATAAACAAAGTTGACATTCCTTTAGCTAGACCAAGAAAAAAAGGAAAGAGGGTGGAGCAAGATGACAGAATAGAACCCTGCATCATTCATCACCCCCATTCACTGGAACACCAAATTTTAACAAGCATCTTCACACATAAAAGCACAATCACAACTGTTAACAATTGTCACAAGAACCAAAACTACGATAAGCAATCGCAGTATGTGGTTTTAACTTCTTATCGCTAAAAGAAGCATGGAAGAGGCTCAGAGAGACAGTCTTAATTGCCACCAGCATCCCTCCCCCATATCCCAGCAACAGTAATACCACTCAGAGAATCTGTGAGCTTTGGGGAGGGAGAGTTTAGTGACTGGGTGACTTTACATTGAACTCAGTGCTGCCCTATCACACGCAGCAGATAATAAGGACTTGCTGGGCTCAGCCAGTGCCCACATATGGAGGGAGTATTTGGACCAGCCCTAGCCAGATGGCAATTGCCCATCCCAGCAATTGGAACCTGACTTTCTCATCAGGCTCCACTACTACAAGCTGAAGTGCTCTGGGATTTTAGATAAACTTGAAAGGCAGTCTAGGACACAAGGACTGCAATTCCTAGGCAATTCCTAGTGCTATATTAGGCTTAGAGCCAGTGAACTAGGGTGGAATGTGACCTAGGGAGACACAAGATGTTGCAGCTATGGGAGTGCCTGCAACATCCCTATCCTAATCCTGGGCAGTGCAGCTCACAGCAACAAAAATGACTCCTTCCTCCTGCCCAAGGACAGGAGAGAGAAAAGAGGACTTTGTTTTGCAATTTGGGTACCAGCTCAGTCACAGTGGAATAGGGAAACAGGCAGAGTCCTGAGGCCTCCATTCCAGGTTCTACCTCCTAGATGACATTTCAAGACACACCCTGGGCCAAAAGGGAACTGGGTACCTTGAAGGGAAGGACCCAGTCCTTGAAGGATTCATCACCCACTGACTAAATAGTCCTTGGGCTGTGAATAACCAAAAGTGATACTCAGGGAGTATGCTGTGGGGCTTGGGCGCTGAGAAGTTCTGACTTCAGGGGTGACCCGACACATTCCCAGCTGTGGTGGCTACTGTGAAAGTCTCCTTCAGAGGGAAAACTAAAGGGGATTTTGCCATGCACTTTAGGTACCAGCTCAGCCACAGTGAGGTAGAGCAACAAGCAGGCCCTTGGTGTCCCTGAGTCCAGGCCTAGCCTCTTGGACAGCATTTCTGGACCTGCCCTGGGCCAGAGGGGAGCCCACTGCCTTGAAGGGTGAGTCCCAGGGTTGGTAACATTCACCACAAGCTGACAAAAGAGCCCTTGGGTTTTAAGTGAACATCAGTGGTGGCCTGGCAGAACACCCCATGGACTAGTGGTGGTAATGGGCACAGGGAGTGGCTCCTCTGCCTGTGGAAATGGGAAGGAAGAGCAGGAATCACTTTTTATTGTGGTTTGAGTGCTAGCTTAGCCACAGTAGAAAAGGATATCAGGTAAATTGCTAAGGTTTTTTACTCCAATTCCTGGCTCCCAGACAGCATCTCTGAATGTGCCCAGGGCCTGGGGAAACTCTTTACTTTCAAGTGAAGGGCTTCGGGCAAAGCCCAGTTTTGTTCTTGCTTCAGATCTAACCCAGCACAGTTCCAATGATGGTGGCCACAGAGGTGCTTGCATCACCACACCCACAGTTCCACATAGTGCAACACAGAGAGAGACTTCGTTTGTTTGAAAGAAAGTTAGGGAAAAACACAAGAGTCTCTGCCTGGTAATCCAGAGAATGTTTCCAGATTTTATCCAAGACCACCAACACAGTACCTGTTTGAGCCTGTAAAAATCACAGCACGATTGGGCTTGGAGCCCAAGTCCCTTTAAATATCTGGAAAGCCTTCCCAAAGAGGACAAGCACAAACAAGCCCAGACTATGAAGACAACAATAAATAATTAACTCATCAATGCCCAGGCACTGGTGAGCATCTACAAGCATCAAACCATCCAGGAACACATAACTTCACCAGTATAAATAAGGCATCAGGGACCAATCCTGGAGAAATAGACATATATGACCTTTCAGACAGATAGTTCAAAATGGCTGTTTGGAGAAAACTCGAAGAAATTCAAGATTACCCAGAGAAGTTTAGAATCATATATCAGATAAATTTAACAAAGAGATTGAAATAATTGCAAAGAATCAAGCAGAAATTCTAGAGTTTAAAAATGCAACTGACATACTGAAGAATGTATCAGAGTCTCTTAATACTAGAATTGATCAAGCAGAAGAAAGTATTAGTAAGCTTGAAAATAGCCTATTCGAAAATACACAGTCAGAGGAGACAAAAGAAAAAAAAATAAACAATGAAGCATACACATGGAATCTAGAAAATAGCCCCAAAAGGGTAAATCTAAGAATTATTGGCCTTAAAGAGGAGGTAGACAAAGAGATAGGAGTAGAAAATTTATTCAAATGGATAATATCAGAGAACGTCCCAAACCTAGAGAAATATCAACATTCAAGTACAAGAAGGTTATGGAACATATGCAGATTTCACCCAAAGAAGACTACCTAAAGACATTTAATAATCAAACTCCCAAAGGTCAAGGATGAAGAAAGAATCCTAAAAGCAGCAAGAGAGAAGAAACAAACAACATACAATGGATCTGTAATACCTCTGGAAGCAGACTTCTCAGTGGAAACATTAGGGGCCAGGATAGAGTGGTATGACATATTTAAAGTGCTGAAAGAAAAAAAAAATACCCTTGAATAGTATAGCTGGTGAAAATATCCTTCAAGCATGAAGGAGAAATAAATACCTTCCCAGAAAAACAAAAGCTGAGGGATTACATCAACACAAGACCTGTCCTAGAAGAAATGCTAAAGAGAGTTCTTCAATCTGAAAGAAAAGGATGTGAATGAACAAGAAGAAATCACCTGAAGGTTAATAACTCACTGGTAATAGTGAGCACATAGAATAATACAGAATTATGTAGCACTGTAATTGTGGTATAAATTACTCTTAAGTAGAAAGACTAAATTATGTACTAATTAACCATAAAAACTACAACAACTTTTCAAGACATAGTGCAATAAGACATAAAGAGAAATAGAAAAAGTTAAAAGGTGGGAGGATGAAGTTAAGGTGTAGAGTTCTCATTAGTTTTCTTTTTGCCTGTTTGTTTCTGTATATAATCAGTATTAAGTTGTCATCAGCTTAAAATAATGGGTTATGAGACAGTATATGCTAGCCTCATGGTAACCTCAACCAAAAATCATACAGTGGGCATATAAAAAATAAAAAAAAGGAAAGTAAAGCATATCACCAGAGAAAAATCATCTTCACCAAAATGTAGACAAGAAGGAAGCAAGGAAAGAAGAAAGAGAAGACCATAAAGCAACCAGAAAACAAATAACAAAATGGCAAGAGTAAGTCCTTATTTATCAATAATATCATTGAATGTAAATGGACTAAATTCTGCCATCAAAAGGCATAGAGTGGCTGCATGGGTGAAAAAACAAGGGTCAACGATCCGCTGCCTACAAGAAACACACTTCACATACAAAGACACAGATAGACTGAAAATAAAGGGATGAAAAAAGATATTCCATGCTAACGGAAACCAAAAAATGATCAGGAGTAGTTATACTTATGTTGAACAAAATAGATTTGAAGAAAAAAGTGTGAGACAAAGAAGATCATTATTTAATGATAAAGGGATCAATTTGGCAAGATAATTTAATGATTGGAAATATATGTGCACCCATCGCCAGATATATAAAGCAAATATTATTAGAGGCAATGAGATAGATCCCAATACAATAATATCTGGAGACTTCAACAGCCCACTTTCAGCATTGGACAGATCTCCCAGGCAGAAAATCAACAAGGAAACATCAGACTTAACCTCTACTATAAAACAAATGTGCCTAATAGATATTTACAAAATATTTCATTCAGTGGCTGAAGAATACACATTCTTCTCCTCCTCTCATGGATCATTCTCAAGAATAGACCATATGTTAGGTCACAAAACAAGTATTTAAATTTTCAAAAAAATTGAAACAATATCAAACATGTTCTGAAACCACAATGGAATAAAACTAGAAATCAATAACGAGGAATTTTTGGAAACTATACAAACACATTGAACATTAACAATATGTTTCTGAATGACCAATGGATCAGTGAAAAAATTAAGAAGGAAGTTGAAAATTTTCTTGAAACAAATAATAATGGAAACACGACATGCCAAAAACTGTGGGATACAGCAAAAGCAGTATTCAGAGGGAAGTTTATACCTATAAGTGCCTAAGCAAAAAAAAAAAAAAAAAAAAAAGAGGGAAAACTTCAAATAAACAACCTAACAATGCATCTTAAAGAACTAGAAGATCAAGAGCAAACAAAACCCTAAATTAGTAGGGAAGAAATAACAAAGATCAAAGCAAAAATAAACGAATTTGAAATGAACAAAACAATACAAGAGATCAACAAAATAAAAGTTTTTTTTAAAGATTAACAAAATTGACAAACGTTTAGCAAGACTAAGAAAAAAAGAGAGAAGACTCAAATAAATAAAATCGTAGATGAAAAAGAAGACATTTCAACTGATACTGCAGAAATTCAAAGGAACATTAGTGGCTACTATGAGCAAATATATGCCAATACATTGAAAAACCTACAAGAAATGAATACATTTCTAGACATATATGACCTACCAAGATTGAATCAGGAAGAAATCCAAAACCTCAGTAGACCAATAATAAGTAACAAGATTGAAGGTGAAATAAAAATTTCCCAAAGAAACTCCTGGGACCCAATGGCTTTACTGATGAATTTTACCGGAAATTTAATAGAGAACTACTACCAATCCTGTTCAAACTATTGTGAAAAATAGAGGAAGACAGAATACTTCCAAACTTATTCTACAAAGCCAGTATTACCCTGATACCAAAACCAGACAAAAACATATCTAAAATGGAAAACTGCAGGCCAATATCTCTGAGAATATAAATACAAAAAATACTCACAAACCAAATTCAAAAATACATTAAAAAGATCATTCATCATGACCAAGTAGGACTCATCCCAGGGATGCAAGGATGGTTCAACATATGCAAATCAGTGAATGTAATACCTCATATCAACAGAATGAAGGACAAAAAACATATAATCATTTCAGTTGATGCTGAGAAAGCATTTGATAAATGTCAACACCTCTTAATGATAAGAACCCTCAAAGAACTAGGAACAGAATGAACATACCTCAACGTAATAAAACCCATATATGTCAGATCCACAGCTAATATCATACTGAATGGGGTAAAACTGAAATCCTTCCCTTCCCTCTTATATCAGGAACGTGATAATGATGTTATTTTCCCCACTGCTACTCAAAATAGTACTGGAAGTCCTAGCCATAATAATTAGACAGGAGGAAGAAATAGAGAGCATCCAAATTGGAATGGAAGAAGCCAAATTATCTTTGTTGGTAGTTGATATGATCTCATACTTGGAAAAACCTAAAGACTCCACAAAAAGCTATTAGAACCAATAAACAAATTCAATAAAGTTGCGTGATACAAAATCAACATATAAAAATCAGGAGCACTTTTATATACCAACAGTGAACAATCTAAAAAAGAAATAAAAAAGTAATCCCATTTACAATAGCCACAAATAAAAGAAAATACCTAGGAATTAATTTATCCAAATAAATGAAACATCTATACAATGAAAACCTATAAAAGACTGATGAAAGAAATTGCAGAGATCACAAAAAAGTGGAAAAATATTTTATGTTCATGATTGGAAGATAAATATTATTAAAATATCCATACTACCCAAAGCAATCTACAGAATCAATGCAATCCTTTTCAAAACACCAAAGCCATTCTTCACAGGAATAGAAAAATAATCCTAAAGTTTATATGGAATGACAAAAGACCCAGAATAGCCAAAGCTATCCTGAGTCAAAAGAACAAAACTAAAGAAATCACATTATCTGACTTCAAATTATGCCACAGAGCTGTAATAACTGAAAGAACATGGCACTGGCATAAAAACAAACATATAGACCAGTGAGACAGAATAGAGAACCCGGAGACAAATCCCCACACCTACAGGGAACTCATTTTCCACCATGGTGCCAAAAACATACACCAGGGAAAAGGCAGTCTGTTCAATAAATGGTGCTGGGAAAAGTAGATATCCATAACCAAAAAAGAAACTAGATTCTTATCTCTCACCATATACAAAAACCAAATCAAAATTGATTAAAAACTTAAATCTAAGGCCTCAAACTATGAAACTACTATGAGAAAACATTGGGGGAATCTCTCCAGGACATTGGTCTGGGCAAAAATTTCTTGAGTAATACCCCACAAGCACAGGCAACCAAAACAAAAATGGACAAGTGGGATCACATTAAGTTATAAAGTTTCTGCACGGCAAAGTAAACAATCAACAAAGTGAAGTATGAGTCAACATATGCAAATTAGTAAATGTGATGCACCATTTTCACACAATGAAGAATAAAAATTGTATGATTATCTCAGTAAATAAAAAAGGCATTTAATAAAAATCAATATATTTCAATGATATAAAAACTCTGAACAGATTAGGTATAGAAGGAATATATCTCAACATAATAAAGGCATGATATGACAAGCCCATAGCTAATATATTCAATGGCGAAAAACCGAAAGCTTTTCCTCCAAGATAAGTATTAAGACAAGGATGCTCACTCACAGCGCTTCTATTCAATATAGTACTGAAAATTCATGCCAGGGCTTTTGGACAAGATGAAGAAAGTAAAGGCTTCCAAATCAGAAGGGAAGAAGTATGACTATCTCTATTTGCAGATGACATAATCTTATATGTAGAAAATTCTAAAGATTCCATCGAGAAAATTAATGTTAGAGCAAATAAATGAAATCAATTCAGTAAAATCGGATCAAAAATCAACATATAAAAAACAGATGCATTATATCCACTAACAACAAACTATCTAAAGAAGAAATTCAAGAAAAAGCCCAATTTATAGTAGCATCAAAAATAAAATAAAATGCTTAGGAATGAATTTAACCAAAGATGTGAAAAAACTATACACTGAAAATTATGAAACATTGATGAAAGAAATTGAAGGCACAAGCAGATGAAGGCATCCTATGTTTATGGATTGAAAAAATAATATTATTAAAATGTTTATACTTCCTAAATAATCTACGGAATCATTGCAATATCCTAATTCCAATAATATTTTTCACAGATAGTAAACGAAATCCTAAAATTCATACAGAACTATGAAAAACCTCAAATACCCAAAGCAACCTTGAGCAAGAGGAGCAAAATTGTAGGCATTACACTGAGTGATTTCAAAATATAAAGCTTAGTAATCAGAACAGTATGATGCTAGCATAAAAACAGACATATAGACCAATGGAACAGAATAGAGAACACAGAAATATATACATATTTTTGATCAGTTGATCTTCAACAAATGTATCAAGAACACAATGTGGAAAGGATGGTCTCTTCAATAAATGATACTAGAAAAACTACATGAATACATGCAAAAAAAAAAAGAAATTGGACCCTTATCTTGCAATGTATATAAAAATAAACAAAATAGATTAAAGATGTAGACATAAAACCTGAAAATGTAGAACCGCTAGGAGATGACATAGGGAAAAAGCTTCTGTACATTGGTCTGGGCAACGATTTTTTAGATATGAACCAGCAAGCACAGGCAACAAAAGCAAAAATGACAAATGGAATTGCATCTAACAAAAGCTTCTGCATAGCAAAGGAAACAATCAGCAGAATAAAGACACAATCTATGAAATGGGAGAAAATATTTGCAAACCACACATCTGATAAGGGATTAATATCCAAAATATATAAGAAACACAAGCAACTCAGCAGCAAGAAAACAAATAACCCAATTTAAAAAAATGGTTGAAAGATCTAACCAAACGTTTCTCAAAAGAAGACGCACATATGGCCTACAGATATATGAAAAGGTGCCCAACCTCACTAATCATGAAAAATATGAAAATCAAAATCACAATAAAATATCACCTCACAATTGTTAGAATGGGCGTTATTAAAAAGACAAAAGATTTTTCTTTACAGGGATGTAAAAAAAAAGAGAATCTTTGTACATTATGAAGGCTAAACCTAGAGTCAGTTTCTTTGTTCCCCCCAGAGATGTTGTGAATTATTTATATGCTTATTAAATACCTCTGTGCTTAAACCAACTTCAGTAGACCACGTTGTCTACAATTAAGGATCCTAACCAGTACATCTAATAATTTGTGTGTTTATTTTATGTACCAGAATATAAGCATTCCAAGAGAAGTTAACCATTACTGCCAATTGCTGAAGTCCCAGTGTGAGGCACAGCTTAGCCCAGAGTAGGTAGATGCTAATACATAGTTATCGAATATCATAACATAAAGTTTTAAACAGGTTTACTCTTTTGTGCAATATTGGTGGGAATATGAATTGGTACAGCCATTATGAAAAATATTGTGGAGATTCCTTAAAAAATTTAAAAAATCTAACTACTATGTGATCCAACAATTCGACTTCTGCATATATATTTAAAAAAATGTAACCACTATCTTAAATATTTGAACTCCTATGTTCATTGCAGAATTATTCACAGTTTCTAAGGTACAGATATGTGTGTGAGTGTGTGTGTGTGAGAGAGATATATATAATGGAATATTATTCAGCCTTGAAAAAGAAGAAAACACTATTATTTTTGTGGATGATGTGGAGGACATAATGCTAAGTGAAATAAGCTAGACACAGGAAGAAAAATACTGTATGGTCCCACTTTATATGTGGAATCTAAAAAAATCTCACTCACAGAACCAGGAAGTAGAAGAGTGGTTGACATTCAGGGAGCTCAGGGGCAATGGAAATGGGGAAATACTGGTCAAATTGGACAAAGTTTCAGTTATGCAGGATGAATAAATTCTGGAGATTAAATGAACAGCAAAGTGAATAGTTAACAATACCCTATTATATACTTGAAATTTGCTCAGACAATAGCTCTTAAATGTTCTCACCACACACACACACACACACACACACACACTAGTAACTATGTGAAATGATGGCTATGTTAATTAGCCTGATTGTGGCGATCATTTCACGTGTATACATATATCAAAACATCACTCTGTAAATCTTAAATATATGCAATTTTTATTTGTCATTTATGCTTCAAAAACTAAAATGAGTTATTGCTTTGTTTCTTCAACTCATATTAATTTGAACCACTTTAAAGGCATTTGGGTGAAATACTTTGTAGAATTTGGTTAATCAACTTTTAGTAAATAAGCACAAGATTAGAAATATCAATAGGCTTGAAAAGTCAGGCTATTTGTTTTCTGAATATATGCCTTTACATTTTTTCACAAATACATGTTTTGTCTTCATTAGTTTACAGAAAATATACATATAATTTGAAGGATGCAGAGCTAGATAATGTTTGATGTTTTTCTATATTCAAATTCCTCTGACTACTCCCTCAATAAAAATGTGTACCAATGATAACTGTCCCAAAGAGATTTCAATCCCTCCTTCTGTCAAAGCTATATAGGATCAGCCCATTCATCTAAAGATTAAAATGAGCTACTTAGCTCATCTGGGAAGCAGCTGTGCAGAACTGTGGAAGGCAGTGGTAGGGAAAAACCACTATTAGATAAACAAAGCAACAGAAAGATGGTGAAAAGGGTAAAGGGATAAGAAATTAGAATTCATTCAAACAAAACTCACTCGGATGAATGAGGAGGAAGGTTTTTTCCCGCCAACTCAGTAAATGTTTAATCTGGAAAAGCATGCTTCCACATCTGGCTTATGTTTAATATTGTAAATATAACTTCTTTCATTTTTAATTTTATTTTTGATGTGAATTTTAGTTTATGAACAAAAGTAAAATAAAAATCAGTGGAGAGACATTGTATTTAATGTTACAAATATTAAATATTTCAAATAAAATATTCAGAATACAAAATAGTACATGCTGTCTTACATGTGCTTACCACAGTCTCTAATGAAAACTGAAAACATTAGAAATATTAGATATTTATACTGTATGAATTTGAATCATATATATGAAATAATATTTTAAAAATACCAAAATATCCAGAATGGTTATTTTGTAATACACATGTAATACACATAATTTTCAAAGTGGATACAATTTATTAAAAAGGAAAGTAAAAGGAAAAAAATGAGTAAACGGATTTGTTTACATTTATTTGTTTGAGGGCAGTATTGTAATGTTTTATAGGCAGGAATGAACTAGTTTCAAAGTGAATTAGTCCTCTATTTTCTGAGGGACTACTCTGAAAGAGCTTTCTACTCTTCAGATCAGACACACAAATTAACATGTGGCTTCTGTGGGCTTACTGGCCCTTCTTTTCAAGGCTTGAAAAAGTCAAATCATATGTAACACAAGTAAATCCACAAAAAGAAGATAAATGGAGTAAATTGGAAGTCTAATTACCTGGAGTGAGAAATAGACGAAATTGAATGATAGTTTTTCTCTGCTTCCATATGTAATAATAAAGGCAATGACTTACATTTTGTAGTTTATAACACATTTACACAAGCAAGCATTATGTCTATTTAATATATTCCTTCACTGACAGATTTTATTTCACCGAGTGATTATAACACAATGGCTCAAAATGTTATCTGTTATTCTAGAAGTGCTATAATAATGTATCTGCATTAAGGTGTGATTAATCAATCATACCTTGCTGCTATAATAATTTATTATAAGGGCTATATTAATGTATCTGATTAAGGTGTGATTAATCAATCATTTGAGGGAAGTACGGGAAAGACTGCTGTAAGAAAATAATTCAGTTTATCTTTGAAAAATGAGTAGGAATTCACCCAAGAGAAAAGTGAAGGGCACGGCATTACAAATATCAGCAGAAAAATGAAAAAGGCATGGCAAATTTTAGGAACAGTGAGAAGCTGCTACCTATTCAGTAATCTTAACCTTCTGGATATATTCTAGAACCAAGCTGAAATGGAATATAAGACACATAGAAAAACAGCAAGGTGTACTACTGGAAGTTCTTTATAGGGTATTCCAGAGCAGTTTTCATCATTGTACAAGAGATTAAACATTTCTAAAACGTTATGTTATGAAATTCAGTAATTATATATTAGGCATCTACTCTGAGCTAAGCTGTGCCTGGCATTGGGAATTCAGCAATTGACAGGAATGGTTAGCTTCTCTTGGAATGCTTATATTCTGATAGATAAAATAAACACACAAACTATTAGATGTACTGGTCTGGATCCTTTAATTGCAGACAACAGAGTCTATTGAAGCTGGTTTAAGCATGGAGGAATTTAATAAGCATATAAGTAGTTCACAACATCACTGGGAGGACCAAAGAAACAGATTCTAGGTTTAGCTTTCATAATGACTCTTAAAGCCATGCTGAAGAACTGAGGTGGCAAAAAAGCTGCAGCCTCTACCACAATCAGAAAACTGCATAATCAGGAAGCTCCTACCACTGTGGACAGCTCCAGAAACATGTTTCTGCAAGTCAGGAACCACAATATCAAGAACCTTCTGCCACACCTGCCATCTCTAGAGCTATGCCTTTTCTATATAATCTATTTGAGCACAGTTGTTTCCTTATGCCCTGTGTCTTTCCCCACATAACTTAGTTTCACATTGATTTCCCCTGTGAGAGCTTCTGATTAGAGAAAACTAAATTGAAACAGGGTATTTTGCTGACCTCTTCACGGGCCTCACAACAGGGGTGCCTCAGTTACTCAGCCTGCGGCACTCAACCCCTTGCAGGAGGGAGCATGCAGGTGAGTCGGTGCAGGAGCCAGGGCAAGTGCTTTTGGGCACTGGCAGGAGCAAACTCCATGTGGGGCCTCATGACAGTGTCCAGTGGGGTGCCCAGAACCCCTGAAGCCCCAGAGGGAGTGTTACAGTAAGGGCTCTTTTAGCTCTGCCGTCTGTGGATGGTTTAAGTGTTAACAGCTCAGTGGGCCCTCTTATATCCACACTCGTTGCTCGAGCTCTTGACCAGTGACCAAGAAAAATGAGGTCACATGAACAAATTAAAGGTGGTAAATGTGGGGGATTTTATTACCAATGAAAGTTGGTTTCAGCAGGATGGGGAGTTGAAAAGGGGATGGGGCAGGATGGCAATCCTCCCCCAAAGTCTGGCTATCCCCAGCCAGACTCCTCTCCAAAGCTACACCTTTAAGCTGTTTCTCTGAACTCAAGCTGCTTCTCTCTAACATCCAAACTTAGTCTCTAATATCCAGCTGCTTCTCCTTCCTCTGCCAGCTGAACCTGGGGTTTTTATGGGCACAGGATGTGGGAGGTGGGATGGGCTATGGGTGGTTTTGGAAAAGGCAACATTTAAGTAGGAAAACAGGGATGCAAGTTCTCATTTTGGGCCATGATATCAGGCTTTTCGGCTTGAGGGTGGGTCCCTAGCTGGGGACCCACCCTCTTCTTCCCAGAATTTTCCTGTCTCCCGTTGCTATCAAAATTACATGGGAAAACCCAGCTGTAAGATAATCTGAGAAAATTAGATTTTATCCTTCTACCTCTGTAATCCAGGAAGGCATACCATAAAGGAATTTGAGTGGGTATGGAGCAAAACAATCCATGGACTATGACAATAGTGATAAGTAAATTAAATGACTTAAACAATTTTTTAGGTAATTTCCAGGAAATAAAAGGAAGCCAATACTGAGAGTAAGCAGGCAGGAGCTACTTTAGACAAAATAATCAAGAACAGCTTCTCTAAAGAGGTAATATTTAGGCTGATTCCCAAAATATAAGGGCTTGCTAACTTCCAATGCAAAGAATAAGGAAAAGATTATTTTAGGTAAAGATCTCTATCATACAGCTAAATAGCAAGATGTCTGGAGCCAAACTGGATTTAACAGTCTCTGCCCCTTGCTTGATGATCTTGGGCAAGTTACTCAAACTCTCTCACACTTGTGTATAACATGAGCTTTATAATAACACCTATATGGAAGGCTACTGTGAAGATTTTATGAGATAATATATGTAGAACACTTAGAACAGTCACTGGCACATAGCATATGCAAGTAAAAATTCTTCTATTATCATGAACATTTCCGACTCTTAAATTTGAGTTATCTATGAGATGTAGCTAGATATGAGAGGTCTGTAGACACAAGCCTGAAAGTATTCAACATAAAGTTAGTGCTTAAATCCTTGGGAAAGAATGCAACCAACTAGAGTAGAAAAGAGATGAGATGTAATGTGAAAACAGCCAATTTTATATGTTGGGAAGAGGAAAAGAACCCAGAAAACTAATCTGAGAAGGAAGGTACAGCAGCATAAAAGGAAACGCAGAGCACAATCGTATCATGGGACTCAAGAGAGAAAAGTCTTTCAATAACAAAGAAGTGGCCACCTGTTGACTAACATGAGCATGAAAGGCAAGGACAGACCAAGTGAACTTGAGAGAGGTGCTTTTAAACTAGGCATGTCAGAGATTTCAGTCCTCCTAGGGAATAAAAGAGAATGTAGAAGTCTGACAAGAGCAGCCACAGATTGTACAGAAATACACGGTGGTAAAAAATGCAAACTCTGGCATCAGTCAGCCTGGGTTCAAATCCTGGCTCTGCTTCAGCTACATTGAGCAAGTTACCTGGCTTACTCTCTCTGCCTCATTTGTCCCACCAGTAAAATGGAGTTAATAATACCTGCCTCAAAGGGTTGTTGTGAGAACAGAATGAGCTCATAAATGCAAATTCACTGGAAATGTTTAAGAAGAGATGAACATTAAGAAATGCCCATTGTGTCTGGAAATAGGTGAAACATTGGTGACTTTATAAGAACAGTTTCAGTCAAGAGGTGGTGGTAATGGGTCAGAGAAAAACCCTATTGTAGTAGGTTGAAAGGTGACTTGGAGGTGGAGGAAAAATAGCATGAGTAGATAACTAAAAGTTTGACAAGAAAATAAATGACATAAAAGTGGAAGAAAGTGTGTGTGTGTGTGTGTGTGTGTGTGTGTGTGTGTGTGTGTCTGAGAGGGTGGAAGGGAACAGTAGTCTATAACGGAAATGTGATATGAGAACTAAGAAAGAAGTTTATAGGATAGGATGTGTAGGAGCACAAGGAAAGTGAAAGGCATTTACATAATTCTATCCAATAGCATTCTAAATCAACTCTTTTATGTTTCTTTCTTATTATTTTATATGTTTTGTAACTATACAAAGAATACAACAGAAATAATATTAACATAGCAATATTCTTGTCTGATTGTATATCTCATGTTTAAAGAACCTGGGAAAAATATCAGACATGCCAGCATGTGTTAAAGCAAATAATTTGTCAAGACTAAGATCTAATTTATCAGTTTAGTTTCTCAGTAACTGGATTAATACGTATCATCTAAATAAATCTGTTGCTAGGATGACTGTATTTTAATCTGTTGTAGGTAAAATATGTTCAATAAGAAAATTAAGAAGGGGTTGCTTCTTTCAAATAAAAGAGTGGAAAAGCCCTAGAAGAAAAGGCTAAAAGTAATAAGAAGCAAAGTTTGATAATTCAAATTTATATGGCAGTATTCTCTGGAAGAAAATACAATTTAGTAGGATTCAATAAATAGTTATTTTAAATAATAATAATAATAAACAAGGCTGGGATTTGAAATCAATCAAAATTTTTTTCTAATTAGACAAGTTTGTTGCCCTCTATGTCCTTTTGTTTCTGCATTTTATAAAAATAAATAATAATATATACCTTAGTTTGTTATTTTGAGGATCAATATGGTATTGCATAAAAACCAACCCACAGTAGATGCTTAGTATTTTAAAGCACTGCTAATCATTTTACTAAGTAACTACCATTTAGTCATGAAGTCAATTAAAAAGGGTTTGCAATAAAAAAGCTAGGAAGATGAGTAAAAAAGGAATTTTTACAGCATAACTCATCACCATAGTAAACAATGGTATACAGAGAGCAATGAGAGCAATGTTGCCTGTTGAGGCTGGACTCTCCCTAAGTGCATGAAGCAAGGTGCACAGGCGTTATGGAGGGCAAAAAAAATATACCTATCACAATCTAAGATGTAATTTTAGTTACAGAATCTATTCCTGTAGCATATGACTAGAACATGCATGTGCACATACACTTATTACATATTAAGCTATTTTAATTTTCAAAATCCATTACTGTATCAACAGGATTATTTTTCTAGCAGCTCCCAGGATCTGCTAGAAACATCTTCTTTGGGCAGATCATCCAAGAAGCAGTGCAGTTATACAATGGGTGTCTTTTGAAACATTCTGGCTCCTTCTGTGGGTAAAACTGAGCATAAGTTATTTTCTCTCATGTCATCCAAAGTAGCAAACATTATTTTAAAAATATATTTGCTGTTACTTTGCCACTTTTAAGATGCTTCGTGACCCTTAGGAATTGCCACAGGTATATAAGAGCCTGTTTTATTTACTTGTAGTTTTAAAACCAGCCACAATTGGGTCTCCATGCCAATGTTTCTTCTTATTCCACTGTCTAGAATAACAGATTTCCAGACTACATATTTAATCATTATTGATGCTTTATCCTTTGGCCCCAATCACTGCCAGCAATTGGTTCAATCCCTTCATTTCTTTCATATATGGTTACCTACTTTAGTTTTGAATATGACTAGAGACTTATTAAGCCTAAAATTTCCAAACAGAACTCTAAATTAAATCTCTTAAAGTTTTAGAACAGTTTTCATTTTTCCTTCTCAAGGATTAACAGCTGAGTTTTTCCCCGTCCTCCTAACTCAGCCAACTAACTCTTGACTTAGGCTAAAGTTTGTTTCTCTCTCCGTCCTCTGATCTTGCCATTCCTAAAATTATATACTTTTGTGTGTATATATTTATATGGCATTGTGAAAAACAGTTCAGCCTTCAAGAGTGGCACTTTCAAATAACAAAACTGTGATATTTTCCAGCTGGGTCAGGTGCCTTCCTCTTTCTCACTGAAGGATGTTCTGAAGTTACATTTCTTCTATGAGAAAAATCTGAACATTTTTCCTATTAATTAATAGGTAGAATGTATAATTAAGAGCCCTTTCCTTGTCTGGGTCCAGGATGAAAATACAGTCTATCCTGAATATCTATAAGTTAACAGCAAATTTGTGGCACAGAATGGCTCCTGTTTCTTTATATCATTATTTTATCCATATATATGGATTATTATTTTATCCATATATATGGATATATATGGATAAAATATATATTATATATTTTATAAATATATGAAATATACTTTATATAAATATATAATATGTAAGTATATATGGATATATATCCATATGTATGGATACAAATATATATTTTATCCGTATGTATCTGGATTATTATTTTATCCATATATATGTTATATATATATATATATATATACACACACATATGTATACACACACACACACACTTTGGTGACTCCCTAGTTGGGGCTATAGTATATCATCAATCTTTGGTAAAGAAGGGATAGTTGGTTTGCTAACCACATAAGAAATTGTTTCAAGATAACATCATTTTTTTATAAATGCAGACTTCTTCAGGCAACTTTTAAAGACTTTGATAAACTATTTTTTACCTCCAATTGGTTTTATAACTGTTCCAATCAGAGAATAAATTATCTTTACAGAATAAAATATATAGGACATTATGTTAGTGTTTTATTGAGTCTTGTACATATATATCTATACAAACAAATCATAAGTAAATTTCCATTACTGTTGTGCTGCAAAGAAATTGAGACTATTGACATATTTTAGTATAATTTCTTATAAAGTGTTACTATATAACCAAGAAATTATAATTTGCTAGATTCTTAGAAATCTTCAATCAAAGTAAGCCTTGTAAATGGATTTACTGGCAAAAACCTAGATCTTTGGTGAGATAATGTTGAAAACTTTCCTACCTTTTTGGATAGGGAGACTATGGAGTGTTACAAAGCATCTTTTATTTTGATGACTGTTGCTGCACTTGGCCACTCTGACCTCAGAAGTTGAATCACATGTCTGCCTGGAAATGAGCTGTTGTTCTTACCCATATCATTAGATGGTCTCAGGAGAGATTTTTCCTGTTGGCTCAAAAAGAGCCTAAAATTCCAGATAAATTGGGGAAGGAAAAAGGGAAAGGTTTACATCTATTTATTATCAAGAAAAACAAATTTCTAGTTCTTTCTCAGTTACATAAAAGAAAATTGAAATCTGAAACAAATTTTAATATTATTTTTGCTATAATATTATTTTGTTCTAATTATAAAGACAACCTCTATTGAAGACAATCCAGAAAGGGAAAAAAACTATAAAAACATTAAAGTCACCCATAATTTTACCACCGTAAGATATTACTATTATTATTTGGATTTTTGTCCTACTAGTATTCCTTTATTTAGGGAGATATATATTGGCAATATGAAAATTCATATCAATATAAGTACAAATACAGATATAGATAAATACATAGATGATAATATTTTTTTCAAAACTTGAATTATTCTTTCAACTGCTATAAGAAAGTCCTTCCAAGATATATCTGAGAGGTAGCTAGCTCTCAGTCTATTCAATGGAACACATTAATTAATATTGATTAGCTGTAACATATGCAGTAATGTAACATGTAGTCTCTCAAGAGGCTTTTATTATTTCCCTCATTTACATAGGGATTCATAGAAAAATAAAGTTAAAGTCATGCTTGGTCAGGAGCATAGAGAAGAGTTTTCTAAACTTCCTCAAGACATATGCACTTAATAGAAAATATATAATTTTTTATTTGAGGACACACTTTAATGACATAAAGTCATTTTGAAATAATTCTTATAATGTTCCTGTGTGTGTTAGACCCTATATAGAGCAATAAATATGAAGTGCAATTAGCTGATTATCTAAGGATTTAAATAGAAGGTTTTCCAGTTGTGAGTGTATTATTTTTGGAAATGTTACATGCATAGCCCTCTGCCAGGTGTGATGTTCAGTGTTAATGGGATTAATCCTCACATTAACTGTATTAGAGGGATTAACATTTTTGGTCTGGAGAACACTGGATTAAAGCAGTGCTTCCTTAAAATGGTTCCAGAGCCAAATCAGATTGGGAATAGTTTCAACTCTTCTTAGAAACTGGGAGTGCATATGAGCAAGTCAATGAGTGAGGCTTCCTGCAGTAGAAATACCTACCTCTCTCCACCCCAGGTCCTAGTCAGATTGGCAGTTGGGAACCTTTTGCTTGGGTTCTGTGGGGAACCCTTTTTAATGAGGCCTAAATTAGATAATCTCAACTTTTTTTCATATCCCAGCAAAAGGAATGTTCTTTTCCTCTTTATTTTTTTTTCAAAGGACATTTCCTTGGGACTTGACTTTTTTCTTGATTAATATGGTAAGATCTGGAGGGACTGATATTAGAGTTAGGGCCTAAAAAAAGAGACAAGGAAGATGTTCAGCATGTTTCTTATAGGCTGTAGGTCAACCAGCTTCAAGGAAGACAATCCTTGGTGTTTTCTCATGGTTCAGCCTAGCTTTGAAGAGAATGCAATGGGATTTGGAACAAAAGCCTTACAATTTAAAATGATGTATATTTACATATTAGTGAGAAGAGTGGAACCTTCCAATGTTTGGTCAAACTGGTATTTCTTCTCCAGGAAACCCTGAGATGTATGTCATAAGCAGCAAACATGTGTCCTAAGTCTTTGTCACAGGCAAGAAAATGCACATGCTTAATATGACAGAAAAAATTATAATTTAGAATATGAATAAAACGTGGTTTTACACCATGGTAAGCTTACGTGCAAATATCCAGCCTTATGGTACTTAAAAGTATGTGTGAAATATGGATGAAATTTTATGTGAGTAAATTTTGTAATGAAAACATAATTCAAATTCTTATAAGTTAAAATAGAACAATTTTTAAGATATAACACTTCACTCCCTATCCTTTTTAGGTTGAAGGGCCTCATTTATTGAATTTGGAAAAAACTGGAAAAGCTTAGTTAAATTAATAAAATGAATACTCTTCTGTTGCAATTAAAAATCTATGCTTTACTTTACAGTCAAATATTATCATTTCAACCATTTGACCACTCCAGTCCATCAAGTTAATGGTCAATATGTTTGAATCTGGTCCACTTAGTTAGTGATAGAAGACCAGAAACACATCCAGCTGTTAGACTACGCTTACTAGTGAGTTTGACCATAAACATGGACTGTCTTCTGATTCCTTTTCCTCAACTGAGACTACAGGGCTGATTTCCATTGTGCCTTTTAATCATTAAAATATATTGTAATCAGGAAATTGATTTTTTTTTAAAAAAGACTAGAATTCTCAAGACTTGCATATGCACAGCAGTAATATTCTTAGTGCTTGTATTAGTCAGTTTTCACACTGATATAAAGAACTGCCCAAGACAGGGTAATTTATAAAGGAAGGGTGTTTAATTGACTCACAGTTCCACAGGGTTGGGGAGGCCTCAGGAAACTTACAAACTTGGTGGAAGGGGAAGCAAACATGTCCTTCTTCACATGGCAGCAGTAAGAAGAAGTGCAGAGCAAAGGGGAAAAAGCCACTTATAAAATCATCAGATCTCGTGAGAACTCATTATCACAAGAACAGCATGGGGATAACTGCCCCCATGATTTAATTACCTCCCACTGGGCTCCTCCCATGACGTGGGGATTATGGGAAGTACAATTCAAGATGATATTTGGGTGGGGGCACAGCCAAATCACATCATTTCACCCTTGGCCCCTTCCAAATCTCATGTTCTCACATTTCAAAACACAATCATGCCTTTCCAATAGTCCCTGAAAGTCTTAGCACATTCTAGCATTAAACCAAATGTCCAAGTCCAAAGTCTCATCTGAGATAAGGCAAGGCCCTTCCACCTATGAGCTTGTAAAATCAAAAGCAAGTTAGTTACTTCCTAGATACAATGGGGGTACAGGCATTAGTTAAATATACCTGTTCCATATGGAAGAAATTAGCCAAAATGAAGGGGCTATAGGCCCCATGCAAGCCCAAAATCCAACAGGGCAATCATTAAAATTTAAAGTTCCAAAATGATCTCCTTTGACTCCATGTCTCACACCCATGTCATGCCGATGGAAGAGGTAGGCTCCCACAGCCTTAGGCAGATCCACCCCTGTGGCTTTGCAGGGTACAGCCCCGCTCCTGGCTGCTTTCATGGGTTAGCATTGAGTGTCTGCAGTTTTTCCAGGTGCATGGTGCAAGCTGCCAGTGAATCTACGATTCTGGGGCCTGGAGGATGGTGGCCCTCTTCTCACAGCTCCACTAGGCAGTGCCCTTATGTGTGGGAATTTCAACTCCACATGTGTCTTCCACATTGTCCTAGCAGTTGTTCCCCTTGAGGGCTGGGCCCTGCAGCAGTCTTCTGCCTGGCCATCCAGGTATTTCAATATGTCCTCTAAAATCTAGTTGGACATTCCCAAACCTCAGTTCTTGTCTTCTGCACACCTGCAGGACCATCACCGTGTGGAAGCCACCAAGGGTTGGGGCTTGTACCTTCTGTGGCAATGGCCCAGGCTGTACCTTGACCCCTTTTAGCCATGGCTGGAACTGAATAAGCTGGGACGCAGAGCACCATGTCTCAAGGCTCCATAGAGCAGGGGATCCTGGGCCTTATCCACAAGGCCATTTTTCCCTCCTAGTCCTTCAGAACTGTGATGGGAGGGGCTGCAGTGAAGGTCTCTGACATGCCCTGGAGACATTTTCCCCATTGTCTTGGTAATTAACATTTGGCTCTTCATTACTTATGTAAATTTCTACAGCTGGCTTGAATTTCTCTCCAAAAAATGGGCTTTTCTTTACTATCACATTGTCAGGCTACAAATTTTTCAAACTGTCATGCTCTGCTTCCTCTTGAACACTTTGCTGCTTAGAAATTTCTTCCGCCAGATACCCTAAATCATTTCCCTCAAGTTCAAAGTCCCACAGACCTCTAGGGCAGGGTCAAAATGCTACTAGTCTCTTTGCTAAAGCATAACAATAGTCACCTTTGCTTCAGTTCCCAACAAGTTTCTCATCTTCATCTGCATCTGAGACCAACTCAGCCTAGACTTCATTGTCCATATCACTATCAGCATTTTGGTCAAAACCATTCAACAAGTCTCCAGGAAGTTCCAAACTTTCCACATTTTCCTGTCGTCTTCTGAGCCCTCCAAACTGTTCCAACCTTTGCATGTCACATAGTTCCAAAGTCACTTCCACATTTTTGGATATCTTTATAGCAGCACCCCACTCCCCGTACCAATTTACTATATTAGTCCATTCTCACACTGTTATAAAGAACTTCCTGAGACTGGGTGATTTATAAAGGATAGGGGTTTAGTTGATTGACAGTTCTGCAGGGCTGAGGAGGCCTCAGGAAACTTACAATCATGGCAGAAGGGGAAGCACGCACATCCTTCTTCACATGGCAGCAGGAAGGAGAATTGCAGAGCGAAGGAGGAAAAGCCCTTTATAAAACCATTAAGTCTTGTGAGAACTCACTTACTATCACAAGAACAGCATGGGGGTAACTGCCCCATGATGCAATTACCTCCCATCTGGTCCCTCTCACAACACATGGGGATTATGGGAACTACAACTCAAGGTGAGATTTGGATTGGGATACAGCCAAACTGTATCAGTTCTCAAAAGAAATTTCCTGACAGTGTTTTTATTATGAATCTCCCTTACCCGGAATGGTATGGAAAAAAACATTGAGTTCACCAAGAGCAACCTGCCAGAAAGCTTAAGGGCCTCCATCACATTCCCTTCTTTGGATGGAAGAACAGTTCTGTTAGTTTCACATTGGCTTTGCATGCAGAGTTTCACTGTGGCAAAGGGCTCGTCCATAACATTTTTCATCATTCTTTTCAACCTGAGATTAACAAGCGAGTGCAAAGTGATTTCAGACTTTGCTCAGGGAACCTGAAGTGTCTTGTTCATAGGTGTCTGAATTTTTCAACTCTCAAAAATTCTTCTACTGATATCCCAATGGTCCAAAACATTTAGTAAGTTAGAGCGTGTCTAATGCACTGTGGTGTTGGAGTTGACACTGCATCTGTATACGATAACAACTTGACTTCAGGTAGTGCATAAATCCTGTGGGTTACATATATCAGAGCTGTAAAAATAGCCACAGAATACAAAGTCTGTAACACTTAATTTATTTTGCTGATTGGATGTCCCATAGAGTTTAAACTTTAAACATATTTTTTTCTTACTTTGTTTTGTTCGTCCCCATTCTTTAACAGTTTGAGAATATTGATTTAGCATGACATTCCTACCTCCTTAAGTAACAAAGTTTGGAAAAAATTAGTGGAGAAGTCTTCCAAAATACAGTTGCTCACATACCAGAATTTTACTCTTACATACTCTGATTTGGTGATGTACCTGCCCGTACACATTAGTGTCACCAGAAAACATTTCCTTCACTCTGTTTCTCATTATATCTCCAGATCAAAATGTTCTTTAGACATAAGTGTGCAAACCAAATTGCCTTATTGGTATTGGTGAACCACACCTCAGGTAATACTGCTAAGTTCATTCAATTGTTAATAGATATAAATATTTGCTAAAGCAGATTACAAGATTGTTAATGTTAAAGTGAGTGCAAATGCTCATTTCTCTCATCACCACCTTACTGTTGTGCTTGATGAATACCTAAAACAAAACTCTGGATTTAATCCAAATGTTTGAAAATACATGTTAAACACACACACCTACACGCAAGCACACACACACACACACACACACACACACACACACACACACATTCTGCCTTAGTTCTACCTGTTTTGAACTCTCAGATAATGAGAGACACATGTTTACTTTAAATGCTAAGATTTTGCCTCCAAACCTGTGGAAAGTCTCTAGCATAGGTAAAGCTTCATGCTATACATACATAGTTTTGTAAATTCTCACAATTCTCCCCAAGTTTACAAAAGCAAAACCTGTAATCACTTACTTAAACATCTATAGTTGTGGTTGTGAATTTGAATTCAGATCTGTATTACCAATTGCCTTTTTTTTTTCTACTACTTAACTATGAACAATTAACTAAATTTGGTTCAATGGTCACCAAACTTCATTGACTGTCTGGGGTGGTGCATTATTGTAGTAAAGGGGAGTTTAGTCTTTTCCAGAAGAGTTTATTCAGAGATCTTTTACAAGACTTAGTTTCTAGCTTTGGCACTAAATTAAAATTTGTAATTTAATTATAATGACAATGTAAATAATAAACTCATAATTATTCTAAGCAGATATGAGAAATAAAACTATTATCTTATGATTATAAAAATACATATTAATAACATATAATTTGAGTCCCAACATTTTTTAAACTATAAATATGATATGCAATGAATGCCTTATAGTTAAGTGATCAAAAGAAATTTCCTGACATTGTTTTTACTGTGAATCTTTCTAATATTTTCTAAACTTTCCTTTAAGAAAGTTTTCTTCTACATTTTTTCATTCCAAGGAAGTTTTCTTCATAATGACTTCCTTTTATAAACTTTAAATGGGATAAGAATTTATGGAAATTTTTAAACTCTTCTCCTTTACAAATGGAGGTATTTCAATATTTCAAAATTATAAATAAAATATGTGATTTTAAAAAGAACAAATAGTTAATGTAAAATACAGAAAGCAGCATGCTTTAGACTATCAAATTGCAGTATTTTTCTGAAACAAGCTTGCAACAAAAACATTTTTAATGGTTAAATTTAGCCAAATAACTAAATTTTTTGAAAACTACAAATGGAATTCAAACAACTTATAATTAACTGATGATGTTTTTAATAACTATTGCTTGAATTAACTCATGCTTTAAAAATCCGCACATTGAAATTTATATCTAAATTCAATACGCAAGGAAAAGGTTTAGAACAGCTGAATATATGTCTGATTCCAAAAAGTCCTGTTAGCCTAGCAAGTTAGCACACCAAAGTTCACATCTAAACTTTACCCCAGAATTGACAGTTTATTTGATATAAATGATTAACTTTATGAAAACTAGTTATTGTCAACAGTGCTGGTGAGGTTACAGAGAAAAGGGAACATTTATACACTTTTGGCAGGAGTTTAAATTAGTTCAACCGTTGTGGAAAAGAGTGTGGTGATCCCTCAAAATGCTAAAAACAGAACTACCATTTGACCCAGCAGCCTCATTACTGGGTATATATGTAAAGGAATATAAATCGTTCTGTCATAAAGACACATGCATGAATGTGTTCATTGTTCACAATAGCAAAGACATGGATTTAACCTAAATGTCTATCAACCACAGACTGAATAAAGAAATTGTGGTACATATATACCATGGAATACTATGTAGCCATAAAAAAGAAAAAGATCTTGTCCTTTGCAGGAACATGGATAGAGCTGGAAACCGTCATTCCTAGCAAACTAATGCAGGAACAGAAAAGCAAATACTGTTTGTTCTAACTTATAAATGGGAGCTAAATGATGAGAACACATGGTCACAAAGAGGACAACAATAGGCACTAGGGGCTACCTGAGGGTAGAGGGTGGGAGCAGAAAAAAATGACTATTTAGTACTAAGCTTAGTACCTGTATGACAATCTGTACAACAAACTCCCGTGACATTTACCTATATACCAAACCTGCACATGTACCCTGAACTTAAAATAAAAGTTAAAAAAAAATTATTGTCATCATTGACTACTCTAAAAACAGAATAGTCTTGGAAGTATGAACTCAGGGTTCTCTACAAGATTTTTGCTTTCCTCTGCAGTTCTCAGTATACACTATTGGAAATGCTTCCAAATAAAAAAAGCAACTTGGATAATTTAATAAACATTCAATAACATGTTATCTTACTAATTTTTTTCTAATCTTTGGCTCTCAGTCTCTCAACTCATCACAAACTTACCATTTTATTCTTTAAATAAGTACTTATATTTTAATGTATGCAGAGCCTTTGCAATTGTGCACTTCCAAGTATTTAAATAAAATAAAACATAAGTTGTTTGTTCCTTTCTATGTTCCTATGTCCCTGGGCTGTTCCTTTATTTCAAAGTTTTACATTTTTTTGCTTGGTTGTTTTTTTTATTTTTTCTTGGACCATTTTATCTTCTTTTCTATATTGTAATCATTATTTTTTCTACCCATTTTTACCTTTTGTCACTCATGCCCTCCTCCCATTCTATTCAACCAAACTCACATTTGAAGATATTATTCTGACATAAATATAAATCAGCTTACAAGAATTTTCACATCAAATATACAAGTAAATGTGTTTATTTTAAAAAGAACGAGCATCAAAATCTTTTCTGCTTCAAGTTTAGTATTAACATAGAATTTTGATAGACTTGGAACCAGGTATCCACTCCAAATGAGATATTTTTATGCCATTATTTGTCTGTATGCCAAAAGAAAATTCAAACTGAGTGCATTCATCATTCAAATTGATGTCAGGCTTAGAGTGTTAAGAAAAAATCTGGCTGGAATAAGATTCTAGTCAATACCATAAATCTCATTATGACTTTCATGTCACACTGAAGTACATCACATTGACCTCAAAAGCCATACCACACATCAGAGAAAGGAAATCAGAATCACTTCTGTCAGCATCAGCACAATGCCATAAGAAGCACTTCTTGAAGGGAAAATAATTTATAAAAAAAGGAAAAGGCACTTGTTTTACATTCAAGAAATCTGGGTTCATTTACTTAATATTTTTTCATGCCATGCAAAAAATGGTTTAGTTTTTGACACTATAACAGACTTAGAACTGAGTTTCAAAAGCAAAATTTGTCTGAAATTGCCTCAAAATAAAAAAAAATACATGTACTGTATTCTACTTTTATTTGAGGAAAGCTCAAATAAAAAGTGACCTCTGGGCACTAAATCACTATTATTTAATACCTTCTTTCTTTTAGAGACAAAATATTAAGCATTTGATCCTCTAAATAAAATGTTCTACTTATTGAGAAAGTTGACTATTTTGTGGGTCTTTCAAGCAACCTATCAGAGGAAAATGAACAAAATAATAATTACATGCTAGTGCCTAATAGAAAGCTAGGTGCAATGAAAAATGAAAAAGAAATGTAAGATATAGTGCCTCTTCAAGATCTTAAATTACCTCCACTGGCAAAATTAACATTTCGGCTGCAGCTACAGAATAGTTAGCCATCAACTTATTATTATACCCCTGCCTCCCACACATTACAGCAGGAGAATAGACAAGGAGTCCAGGGGTAGAATGAGCGAGAAAGGTTCGTCACTATTCTGCATGGCCTAAGAGAGACCTTGGAGAACACCTCACCATATCAATGAGTCATCCGTCGAAAGAGCCACTTGGTGCAGCTGGGCAACAGTGCCCTTGGAGGACATAGGCTTGGCCACCTCTGGGCCACTGTCTCCCTCATTGTGTGAGGACTGCAAAAGGGGTAGGGTGTTAACAGACAGAGCAGAGCTGCAGTCGGACCACAGACAAGGGAGAGGTGACACACTGGCCCACCCGTATGGCTCAAGCCCAAGGGTCAGTGGTTAACCCAGAGCCCTGAACCCAGAGTTCTGTGTCTGATATGTCAGAATCACCCCAAATCAAGTTTCAGCCCCATTCTGGCAGCACTAACTCACATGATCCCATAAAAGAAATACTGTACTAGTCAATAGGAGTGATCCACTGGCCAGGCTACCCTCCTGAAATGTGGGCACACTCCCAATGACGAGGAAGAACCCAGAGGCCTGAGTCTGGAGCTCCTAGAGTCTTGTTGTGGACCTCACAAACAGGAGTGCGGAATAGAGGGGAAGCCAACACTCTAAAGAGAAGAAAGAGGGACCAGCCATAACAGAGGTCTTGGTCCACTCTGATTCCCCACCCAAACAGCACTGCCTACCCTAGTCCCCTCCACCATTATATACCACTGTAAGAATAATGAGAAATTTTTTATAAAGTCACCTCCAAAACATAGGGCCCCCTGAAATGTAAATTTTTCCTCCCTGGATCTGAGGACATTACTGTCAGAAAGAAGGAACTGGAGCAAGAATTTAAAAGATAGTAAGGTTCCAGATAAAAAGAAAATAGTATTTGACAGTGAGTGAGAGAGAAAAGTTGGGAGGCAGCAAGGGAGCCATCCTAACTGACAAAGAAGAAAATAAATATATTATATGGGAGAAGTAGGAAAAATACTAGCACTTCAAGTCACTACATGAAGGTGGGCTGAGGAATTGTGAATATTCTGGAATGGCTTATGCATTTTTGGTTCCAACTTCTGTTTAATATATCTTAACATACAATACTATGAAACCTGAATAGCTAAGGAACACATTGCTCACACTTCATTGCAGCTAGGATTCCGGCTGAGACGTAGGTTTCCCTCCTTTAGTTTGGAAGAGTGTTTAAGGAGAGAGAAGCAGGTGCTAAGCATCCAGTTCGGTGGTGTGAACTATGGCATTGTAGAGGCAGCTTCATAGTTAGGCAAGAGGCTTCGCGATTTTGGCAGAGACTGAGTGGTTTTGAAACTACAGTTACAGAAGGGATTTCCCTAATTTGGCATGCAGTTTCTTTTTTCTTTGGTCAGTACATTTTGAAGTATAATCTACATACAATGAAATTTCTATATTTTAAAGTGTACAATTCATGAGCTTTGGCAAATGTGTACAGTAATCTACACACCGCCACAATTAAGATATAGAATGTTCTCTTCACCCCCTAAAGTATGCCTTTTGGCCCTTTGTATTTCATCCTCAACCCCCACACTGGCCCCATTGATCCACTTTTTTAGTACTGTAGAGTGACTTTTTCTTGAATATCACTTAACTGGAACTGATCAGTCTGTACTGTTTTTTGGCTATGGCTTCTTTCCCATAGACTAATGCTTTTGAGAGTCGTCCATGCGTTCTATTTATCAGTAGTTTATTCCTTTTGCTTGCTGAGTACTATTCCACTATAAAGATATGCCACAATTTGTTCATTCATTCACCAGTCTATGGACATTTGAATTCTTCATAGTCTGTGTCTAATATTAATAAAGTGGGTATGAACACACACGTCTGTGTAGACAAAGGTTTTTATTTTTCTTGGTTAAATATCTATTAGTAGGATTATTGGATATGATAAGCACATGTTGAATGTTATTAGAAACTGCCAAAGATTTTGTTAACACTTTTCATTCTTACTAGTAATATATGAGTTCCTTTTATTCCACATCCTAGTCAACTTTGGTATTATAGGTCACTTTAATTTTAGCTATTCTGGTGTGTGTGTAGTATCAGATTTCTTAACCTCAGCACTATAGACATTTGGGGCCAGATAATTTTTGTCCTGTGCATTGTAGGATATTTAGCAATATCCCTATCCTCTGCCCTCTAGATGTCAGTTAGCATCCCTCCAGTTATAACAACCCAAACTGTATTCAGACATTGAAAAAAGGCTCCTGGAGGAAAACGCCTCCCCATATTGAGAACCACTAATGTAGTGCTACATCATTGTGGTTTTAATTTACATTTCTCTAATGATGAATGACAGTGAACATCTTTGCATGAGCTTATATATAGGACCCTGCAGGTTATTTATTTCCTCAGTGGAGCTTTGATAGTTTGTATCTTTCAAGAAAATCATCCGTTTTATCTGAGCTGTCAAATTTATTAACATAAAGTTGTTCATAATATTCCCTTATTATGCCTTTACTATCTGTAGGTTATGTAGCAATGTGTCCCCTTTTGATGCCTGATATGAATAATTTATTTCTTTCTTTTTCTTGATCAACCTAGCTGGAGGTTTATCAGTTTAATTGGTGTGTTCAAAGAACAAGCTTTTGGTTTCGCAGATGTTCATTGTTTTTCTGTCGTTAATTTTATTTCTTCTTTTATGTTTATTATTTTCTTGTTTTCTTATCTCGGATTATTGAATTGTGGCCATTTTTCCTAATATGAGCATATTTTTGCTACCGTTTTCCCCTAAGCACTGCTTTGGTTCATTCTAAAATTTGTTATATATTTATTTCAATTTATTTCAAATATTTTCTAAATGCTCATGATTTTTGCTTTGACCCATGGGTTATATAAAAGTTTTTAAATTTTTTTCTCAAATTATTTTTATTTGTAAAATTTTTATTTCAGTTTGGTTTTGAAAGATACTTTCAGTGGGTATAAAACTCCAGTTTGACAGCGTTTTTTTTAAAGCATTTTAAAGATGTCACTGAATTTTCTCTAGCTTACGTAGTTTCTGATGGATACCTTTTGTAATTCTTACCCTTTTTTCTCTGCATGTGAATGTCTTTTTCTTTCTTTTTTAAGATTTTGTCCTGGATTTTTCACACTTTGATGTATTTTTCACAATTTTTGATGTACTGGTTCCTTGGTGTAATTTTATTTTTTACATGTTTGTTCTGCTTGGTTTTTATTGAGCTTCTAACAGCTGTGAGTTTATAGTTTTTATTAAATTTGAAAAATTTTAAGACTTTATTTCTTCAAGCATTTTTTTTCTAAGCTCCCTCTCTACCACTCTCCCGGATCCTCCTGTTATCCATCTCCTCTCCTTCTAGAACTCCAATTACACATGTTATCCTACTGAGCCGCTGTTTTTTTATTGTTTCTATCATTACAGCTTTGAGAGTTCACTGATTTTTTTTCCTTGAGCAGTGTCTCTAATCTGCTGTTAATTCCATCAAATGTATTATTTATTTCAGGTATTATATATTTTCTCTCTAAAACTTAATTTGGGTTATTTTCATGTCTTCCATATTCTCTTCTTACCATATAAATTTTTTAGCATATTTGTCAAATACATATTAGGTGTTTTACATTTGGCGACCAGTCATTTCTACTTTGTCATTTCTGAGTATATTTCCATTAATTAATATTTTATTTCAGGGCTGGGTGCAGTGGCTCACACCTGTAATCCCAGCAGTTTGGGAGGCTGAGGCAGGTGGATCACATGAGGTCAGGTGTTCAAGACCAGCCTGGACAACATGGTGAAATCCCATCTCTAATAAAAATACAAAAATTAGCTGGGCGTGTTGGTGGGTGCCTGTAATCCCAGCTATTCAAGAGGCTGAGGCAGGAGAATCACTGAAACCCGGGAGGCAAAGGTTGCAGTGAGCCAAGATTGTACCATTGCACTCTGGCCTGGGCAACTAGACTGAAATATATATATATATATATATATATATTTCAGGTACAGATCATCTGTTCCTCCATCTTTGTATGTACAGTATATTAATTGCATGCCGGGCATTGTGGATTTTACATTATTTGATGCTAGGTACTTCTGTATTCCTTTGAAGAATTATGCCCTTTGTCTTGAAATGTAGACAAGTTATTGGGAATCAGTTATAAATTTCTGACGCTTGTTTTAAAGCTATGTTTGGGGATGTCCAGAGCAGCCTCAAGCATAGGTCTAAGTTGCCCCTACAACTTTGCCCAATAACCTATATATTATAAGGTTTCTGTACTCTGGCTGATAGGAAACTTGAACTATTTCCAATCTTGTGTGAGTTCTGGTAATTCTTCCTTTGGTGCTTCAAATAAATCTCCTATTTCTCCCATTTAGCCACAGCAGGCTCCATAACATTGTAAATGAAAACAGAACAATTATTGCAGGGATTATGTAAGTAAGAGAATATGAATTATAAAAGACATTGAAAGTCAAGCCAAACTGCCAATTACAATTTGATTTAAGAGTAAAAATAGAATTATTCATTTTGAAATGGTGATATATACAGGGAATAAATTCCGAGGTGAAGTAATATGTTCCATGTCTTCAAAAAAAAAAGAAAATCTAGAAATACAGAGTCCGACAAGGTATTTGATTAAGTAATCTAGGAGTTACTCAATAGAGGTAAGCACAGAGCAGTATGAAGAGCAAAAAAAGGGTCAATATCAGCAACATTTGGAAGGAAGAAATTATTTGGAAGAAAAAGTGTGGCGGCAAACTGGATAGAATCGTGTTAGGAAAAGGAAGGTAGGAGTCAGAGATTGCTCCAAAATTTCTAACAGGGTGGTACTAAAAGCAAGGAGCAAAGAAAAACAGCTTCAAATGGGAGACATGAGTAAGTTTGGGACTTTTTTTTAATGATGAAGGCAGCACATCCAAACAGCAATATCTTGGAGGCCATTGAGATATAATGTACTATTTCGCAGGTAACCGATCTGGGCAAGGAACATAAGTCTGAAAGAAAAGATACTGTCAATATGGATTAGTTCAGTTGTTTTACAAATGTATTACTATTCAAAATTCTATTATCATGTCACTCTTACATTACTAAAAGGAAAACTAATAATTATATTTATTTTAGATTTTGAATGCCTTTTGGTTTCTAGATTTGAAAAAGGAATTACTAATATTGTAACAATGGTACAGGAAGCTGGTCTTCTGCATAATTACTTACACAAGTATTGGAAGCCTCACATAAAATGTTGTGTTTGAGGGAACTCCAGTCCATATTCTTTACCAGAATTTTGGCTAACCTTTAGATAAACAAGCCTCCAAATAGTTCACTAGTCACCACCAGCAGTTGCCAGGTTAATGCATTCATTTCCTTTCCATGGCACATTTCCCAAAGAATATAAGCCTTTTGTGTTTTGAGGAAAGATTTCATACAGCAGAAATGGGCTCTAAAAACACAACAAATTTTTTTTTGTTCATTTCATGAAAAAGACAATTACCAGGATACATCTCACAACTGTCTATTCTCTATAAACAATTTCCTGGGGTAGCAAACAATTCAATATTGCTTCTCTAATTATTAAGCAAAGACATAAATTATACTATTCTAGGTGATGTTAGAAATCACCTACTCCAAATGGTTTATATGTAGATATAGAAATCATTTGTATGAAATGATATAGTTACCTGTCCAGATTAGTGGCATATTTAGAACAAAAATTAAATTTCTTGTTCAACTCAGTGCTACTTGATGTACCATTAGCTCTGCTCTTTTGAAAACATTTCTAAAATCCTTTTAAGATAGGAAGATGCCAATCAAGCATGATTTCTTTGATTTATTCACCTTAAATGTCAGTATCTTATGTTGACCTGGTTTCCTATTACGCTCATCTCCAGCCAGCCTACAATGATTCAGTGGATTTCACAACACATCTGAAATAAGCATTTTGCTTATATCTCTTTTGTTACTACATGCCTTGAATCTGATTATGAGATAAACTTCTAGTTCACATGGCTGTGAATAATAACAAAGTGAATTTTCCTCCACTGTAAATTGGTGGGAAAAGTTAACAATCTGATTTGTGACTAATCATATTTAGCTTATCGTTGTTGATCCCAACCTACAAATGACATTTATTCCAAAATTTTGCAAGCTGGCTACAGAAATGTTTATTGCGTTTTCCCGACAATGTTCATGTGGCAGTTAGGTAGATTTTATAATACTATTATTTCTACGGAGAGAGAGAGAAAGAGAAAGGAGAGAGGAGAGAACATACACGTATTTGTGTATGTGTGTGTTAATTTTAAGAGCAAACTGATAACTAAAATATATTTATAGTACTGGTTTTATGTAAAAAAATTTGTAAATTCTAATATTTGTTGCTGATCACATCTCTTCCCCAACTCTAATGGTGAGAGGGAGACTTTGCTGCCCCTGTCCAGGCACAGGTTGCACAGTAGTGGCTCCAATAGAGGAAGGCATGGGAGGGAGGGAAGACAGGCTGATGAAATGTGACAGCAGTGTTTGGGCTGCTTCAATGGCAGCTGCTGCATCAGAAGTTCCGGGTTCAGGGAAGTGGGTGTTGAGGGCATAGGTTCTATTTATAAGGTTCATCTCTGAGGATGTTAAGTGGCATTGAAAGATCTGTAGACTGTGATGGTGGCTGAGATGTCCAGCAGAAGCAAGAGCCCCTTTATCAATGAGAAGGGTGAAAGAAAAGCCCCCCAGAACAGCAAGTATAACTTGCTGGGTTTGTAAGTTATATAGACAAACTCCAGGAAGTGTCTGTAGTTTCCACAATTTGGCACTGAACCCACAACCCTATGGACCTGAATTTCTTTTCTTCTTACTATTTTAATAAATGCCCATTTAGTTCTAAATATTAGTTCTAAAGCATGCTGCAAGTTGAGCAAATTACCAAACAGAATATTCCTAATTAGAAAGATTTCCAGATCCCACAATTCAGGTTATAATACAATGTATTATGTCAGTATTTCAGCCTCCATATGCTTTAATAACCACGTTGAATTATCACACAGCCCTCTAATTCAACTCATAGAACAAATGTGTTATAAGAAGTTCAAGGATTTAGCCTCTGGTCATAATCATGTCTAAGGCAGAAATGCAGTCATCTGCACATTATAATTCAAGTGTATAGAATTTTCTATTATAGTTTCAGGCTATTGAAATGTTTTTCATTTGGAACTCTTAGTATGAGATCCTCAGGTAAAGTTGAATTATCCATTACTTAGACAGTTATTTTATTTTCCAAACTGCATAAGCAACTGGTTTTCTTTTGAGTCCATGACTCACAAATTCAATATGTTTGGATCATTTTATTATGAAGTGAACATTATTTTCTATCATTTTAATTCAGATTTATCTGGTACACATAGACTCAGGACATCAAATTTATTAAAATGAAATACATTAAGTGTAAATTATTCCAGGCCATGTTTGATACTACTGTGTATAGATCACCATCCAGATAGAATCAAAGAGAGCACTAATTTTTTTTACATAGATCCAAGTCCCTCATGTGTCAAAAGTCAGACACATACCTCACATCATTTGCACAAGCAAGGCTTTGCCCCCAGTATATATGGGTTTTCTTGGATACCCTACCCAGCTCCATAATGTAGGCTACAAACATTAGTTCTTATAATTCTCTAAGAATTATCTGACCTGTTTTAAAAATTCTTAGTGAAAATCTAGAGTTGCAACCTCCTCTATGCAAAGTACTACTCCTGTATGGTACATTCTTCCCACCTCCACTAAAGGATCTCCCATTGAAGTTTTGTCTACCCTTGTATGCCCCTTTTCAAAGGTACAGGGAAAGACAAATAATCCTGATGAGAACAGTTTCCTGAGAAACAGTCATACTGAGGATTAGTCAATATCCGTTAGACTAATATGGAACTAGACCACCAGCTCCTCACTTTGAATGTGACTCACCTATCTCCCCTTCATTGAATACATGCTATATCCTATTCAAGATGGAAACATTTCCTCACTGAACCAAATGGAACGTTGAACCAAAGTCAAGCAAAGCAGTAGGGATGGGGTCAGGTAGGGCCAGATTGTAGTGTCAGCATACCTGACCTGCTTCATTATACTTCACTGTACAAGGGGCAGAAGCTCATGACTGAAGTCTTTATAAGATGTCCACCTCTGATTCTCCTTAGGTCTTCAGAGGATAAGGCACATGGGTGCTCTTTCGTCTTCTAATTCTAGCTCCTTCTCCTACTTTCCTTCTCTTCATGTATATTGCTTTTAGCTCTTTTACATGTGCTATCCCTGAGCCAGCCTATTCTAAGACATGCTGCCTTTTACTATAATATATTAATGTCTCAACCTCCAGTTTATTTTAGTTGCTTACATGTAATGTCCAGAATTTCTCTGAATCTAAGTGACCACTTCCTGCAACTGGAAGGGGTAAGCTCTGGTCTCTGTTTCTACCTTCTGGGGTTCATGTGGAGTATTTAGAAAGGGAGAGTTCAGATGTGTATAAAGTAAGGGTGAGGATTTTTATTCTGGACTATGTCTTATTTTCTAAAAGCAACTAAAATTAAGCCAAATTTGCCACTAAAAATACTATTCTCTTATTCAGGGTTACTCAACACAGTACTTGTGAAAAGCACACATTCCTTCTTTTAACCTGCCTTTTATTCTAGTCTTTGTAAACGAAGAATCATTTTCTTATTTGCTAAATGCATGTTTGTTGCCTTCTAGTCTAAGTTTTTGTAGCGTTTCCCACACATTAATTGCCGAAGCCAAGCACCAAGCCCAGTTCTCATATTCTTAATCCCCAATAGGTTTGGGGAAAATAGTTCGGCATACTCTCTGACACATCATTTATTACTTTATTTTCAAAATTGATATCATGATCCTACTGTGTCTTGGGCATAGTATTAAGTGATTTGATAAAGATAAATAAGACACAATTCCTTCCCTCAAGGAACTCATTGTTTTGGAGAAAGCCAGACTTAGACAATTACAAAATGATTTGGAAATGCAATGAGATAGATATGTTCAGTGTGTTTTTCAAGTACAGAGGAGAACATAGAAGGAATTAGTGTGGGGAGAGAGGCAAGAGTTCCTAGAGGAAGTGCTGAGAGAGCTAATTTTTAAAGAATGTATAGACATTTCCAGCCTTGAAAGACAGGGGAATGGCATTTAGGCAGAGAGGAGAGCATGAACAAGGGCATAAAACTGAAAAACAGCAGGTATATGAAAGGGAAACTATCAGTAGTTCAGGGTTGCTTTAGCATAGATCTGAGTAGGAGCAGTAAGACATGAAGGGCCGTGTAAAAGCAGTAAGACAAGAAGTTTAGAATTTATGCTATAGGTGATCGTGACTCATTCAAAGAAATTTGTCCCGGGAGATAATCTGGTTAAATCTGTGTGTGCAAAACACCCCTGGAGGCTGTGCAGAAGTCAGATTGAGTAGATATGAGATGGGAGACAAGGAGACAAATAAAGAAGCTGCTGCTGAGGGCCTGAACTACAGCAGTGGTGGAAGCAAGCCGATAAGGGGCCAATATATGAGAAATATTTATGGAGGGAATCTGGTGGTGAATGAATGGAAATGGGATATGATGAGAGGAAAGAGTCAAGCACAATTCCGAGTCTAAAACATGGATGTCTCAAAAAACAGAGGTACCAAAAAATGTCAGGGTTCAGGGGGAAGATCAAGGACTCAGTTCTGTATATGTTGAGTTTAAAGTGCCTGTGGAACATGTAGGCTACAGTAGATAGATGTATACGTCTGAATCTATGAGATGTCTGGACAGGGAAAAAGGACATGGAAATTATATGAATATAAATAATAACTAAACAATGACAGAAGTTGAAGTTATCCAAGGAGATTGTTCTTTCTACCATTAGCCTCAATATATTGTTCTTTTTATAGGAGTGGTGACTCTGTTCACTGTTTTTGAGAAATTGCTATTAATATTATTATTTTGTATGTATGTGGATTGCACCCTTGTTTAGATATATGGTTGGGAGACAAGCTTTTACTTGCAAACTAAAACATACAAAGGTAAGAAAACAGGTAAAATCTTTTCATGGTTTTATGACTAAAAACTTGAAGGATAATTTTCAATGTTGTTCTTCAAAGTAAAACACTAGCTTACAGTTTGCAGACTCATTCTATGTCAATTCTTGCTGTCCCAGATAAAAACCTCAAGGACAGTCTGTTTTTCAAAATAATTTCTAGTTTATACTCCAACATTTTCATGTAACCTTACAAAGCATATCATGTTCAGACAGATACCTAGACCCAAAATAAAACTAGATATTTATTTTATCTACATGATATACATGTTACAATAAAGGGTTTTCTATTTCCCCTAATTAAAAAGAAGCACTCTTTCTTTTTTTGGATTTAAAAGTAATGCATACTCATTGTGGAAAATATGTTGACTATGAAGAATATAAGGTATAAACAAGAAAACTGAAATCACTTTGAATGCTCCCAACTAAAAATCTTAAAGTGTTATAAATGTTAAAATGTTATAAAATATACATATAAAATATTAGTATAAATATTTTAAAATATTATAAATATAATCTATACATACATATATAATATCTACTAATACTGTACCTATAATATATATATTTTACATATATTTGAAAGAGAGAATGATAAGCGATCAGCTATTGGGCAAAATTGTGTTCACTGTAGGTCAATATGTGCTATGTAATCAGCTCTACATGCTGGCTATTTGCTAAACAAAGGCAAGAACTGTAAAATGTTTACATTTAGATAATCTGCTCCAAGGGGGGACATTTGCTAGCTCAAGGAGGGATTCCTTCATGGTTGTTATGGGCTTTGCCTTCAAAGGGCTTCTGCTAACGCAATAGTTCACCCACAGCCAGGAAGAGGAGGAGGTTACTAATACTCTGAGACCTCACCCCAGTTTGTGGAGTTAGAGTTGAATCCATCTGAGTTCCAAAAATTTTGTGCAATTCACATACACACCCTGTGAACCTCTCGCTACACTTTCCATTATTCCTTCCGCTGCATCCTTTCACTTTGGCCTTTCATTGTCATCTCTCAGTGTATATATAAAAAGGCATTTTGAGCACATATATGCCAGTAGGCCAAGATGAAGAACTTATTTGTCCATTTTCACTGTGATGTTACTACAAGGAAAAGTATTCTCAAACATGAAAATGACTAGTAGCCAACTGTATGTGTGTGTGCATGAATATGTTTATTTGCTGTCCTACTGTATATCCATAACTCTACATCCTATTATATTATGAGCACATTATCTTCTCTCTTAAAAGTCTTCATGAATTTCAGTTACAATAGCTGCCACTATGGTGCTAGTATTTAATTAACAAATTTTCGTTAATTGAACATCATTTCAAAATCATTTTGTTGCCCTCTAGGGCTCTTTGTCTTTCCTTGGTTGAAGTAAAAGGACTCCTAGAAATCATGGACCTCATTTGAATTCTGAGTTGTGAAAACCATCCATTTTAAAAATTATGAGACAATTGGGGAAATTTGGACACTAACTGGGTATTTGAGGCTATTGAGGAATTATTGTAATTTTAAGGTATTATATTAAAACTATAGTTATATATTTTTTAAAGAGCCATCGTTTAGAGATCCATAATGAAGTCTTTTTCAGATGAAATGATTTGATATCTGAGATTTGTAAGCTTTGAAATGATCTCATTGATGAGAGTGAGTTTGCAGGAAGGGAGAGATGAAACTGATGGAGATTTGTGAATAACAGTTGATTCTAGAAGATGGTGACATGGGGTATCATTTTGCTCTCTACTTTTGAATGTTTGAAATGTTCCATGAAACATTTTTTAAAGGAGAAGAAAGGGGTGGGTGACCTGAATCTCTAAATAAATACACTAGGCAAATATTTTGTGAAGCTTTTGTTCACATTTATCCAGAGAAGTCCCCTTTACTGTTTTCTATTCTTTTCTATTTCATATTTTACTTTTGGCTATGGCCCACTAAATTGATCTTACAGTTCAAAAAAAGACCACAATATCTGCTGTTTTAAAATCACTATTCTCTCCAGGTTCTACCTCTTGTTCACCTTCATTGCTATTACTTGTGGCAGACCAAGTTGAAGTCAGAATTTGGCCTCCTGATTATTTACAATGGGAATTTGGACCACTTTAGGCTAATTCCAAACCATTGCTATAATACATAATCGTGTGACAATTCATTATGTGTGTGTGTGTGTGTGTGTGTGTGTGTATATATATCTCTGTCTGTAATTTCTAGAAGTGGAATTGCTCAATAATTTATAAGTTACAATTATAATAATTTATAATATTTATGAGTACTTATAAAGCTTGTTATGCACATTGCCAAATTGCTTTCCAAGGTGTATAACTTGTATTTTCACAAGCTATAGATGAGAATGCTTATCTCACTGCACTCTAGCTCTATCAGCTAGAGTGTTATAAGTATTATACTCTTTCTTATTATTATCAATTTTAAAAGACAAAATCATTTTATTTTACTCACATTTCTTTTATTATTAGCAATGCTTCTGCTTATTACAATTCTTTTTTGGCTATTATTTTATTTTCTGTGATCTATCTAATCTTGTCTTCCCCCAGTGTTTCAAGTTGGGGTCATTGAAACGTTTTAAATTACTTTATAGAAGAGCTTTATATTTCAAGGACATTTATGGCACACATTTTCCCTATTTGTTGTTTGACTTCATTTTTATTTATGACTTCTCTTGACATAAAGTTTTATTTTTTAATTGTTATGAAGGTAAACTGATCTTGTTTCCTTTAGGGTTTCTCTCATTGCTCTTAAGCTTACTATGTCCCTCAATATGTGCCAGTAACCTACCTATTCTCCCTTTCATTGCTTGTTGAGGCTTTCTAATTTTCATAATGCTTTCACTCTTAATCTTCTTCTTCTGTCTTTCCTGAACAAAATATTCTTGCTGTATCTTTCTAGGGTTCATCATCATTATTAATTTCCAATGTGTGTCAAAACCATATCTTACCTGCTTCTTAAGAGTGAAACAATGGATTTTTAAATGCAACATGATTTACGCTACTACAATGATCTCTGCTATTTAGTCTCCAGTGGGGTGTCTGATGCTTCTGTCACACTGACCAGAGAGTTATGCTTTGTAGGAGCAAAAAAAAGATTTATGAGTATATGATGTGGTTGAAAGACTGTCAGGAAACTTTTTCACTTCCTACTCAAAATATTAATATTTCCTCTTAAAAGTGACAACCCATACACCTGCAATTATAGAGATATATGATACTGACAAATGAAAGAGGAGACGGATTATTTGGTACAAGTGTATAAGTGTCTAAAAATGTTCTGACCTCAATCTCTTAGTGAAAAAAAAGACTAAAGATGAAAGAAGGTAAAAGACAAAAGAGCAAAAGAGAAGCTGATGCTGAAGATGAATGTCAAGTCACAAGACTCATGCCAGTCTCATGGTAATGAAGGAATAGTTTATTATAATTAGAATAATTGTGGTGAACATTTATTGGAACTGGCCAAGTGCCAAGGTGCTGCAGTAAGTTCTAGAAATAGTCCAATAAGGTGTTGTTCCTACCCTTATGGGGCTCACAGCCTAGTTGAAATGACAGAATGTGAATCAGTTATTACAGAACAGAACTTTAGTTTCTACAGTAGATTATCCATTTGTTCCAGAACTTGGAATATAAATTAGTCTGGTGGTTGTAGGTTCCCATGGGAAGTATTGCATGATATGATATTTGAAGGATGTGCAGAACTTAGCTTGATGAAAAACAATGCAATGTGGAGATAGTAGTCCAGGCAAAGAAAACAGTATGCTCCCAGGTAGGAGGCACTAGCAGAGCCTGAAATGGCATGTTAAGAGAAATGCACATAGTAGAAAAAGCTCAAGAAAAATATGAAGTTTGGAGTGCATGATGTGACTAGAGAGATGGCTTCCAGGTTTGGAGGAGTTTGTGTGCTAAGCTACAGAGTGTGTCAGGAAAGCCATCGATGTTAGGAAAGTATTGTAAGCAGGGATATAATATCTTATGTGATATGTTTTGAGATAATTGTGATTGCAAGGGGATGATGGATGAGAAGGGATGCAGACCAAAGGTGACAGCGGTGGGAGAGACTGATTGTGAAGCTATTGTATTAATTCAGGCAAGAATTGATGTACAATGAAATATTTGGGGAGAAGTAAATAGACATGAGAGAGATTAAAGAGATGGAATCTGTAAGACGTGATGAAAGACAGTATGCATGGTGAAGGAGAGGGAACAACCTAGGATAATCCACATTTCTAGCTTGGATGCCTGGGGCAGATGGCAGTGTTACTTACTGATGACTCATATTCATCAAATTATGACTCACAAACATGATAAGACATTGCTTCTTTCTGTTTCACTATAAAAAATGTCAATAGAGGGAGGAAAATAATCAGTTGCAAAAGAAAATTTGAGAGTACAATGGAAAGAGTTCTGATACAGGAATTTATGGAGCAATTATAAGGCAATGGTCTCACTTGCAAATATAAAACATTGAACATTTTATTATTTGAATTAAGAAGACCTTCAAAAGGAGATATGTCAGATGGCAAAGACTAGCTGGTCGAACAGCTGTACTTATTTCACCTGAATGTTTCCTCTTCTTGATTCTTACTACCATCACCATAACGGGCTGCAATAAATAACTGCTCTCATTTCAGTTCTGGCCCAGGATAAACCAGCACATATTTCCTTGGTTTAGCTCTTTGCAGTTCAGATAGACATGCATATTTTCCATATCATGTACAGAAATACAAAATTGCTTAGTGAAAAGTCAAAGGCTATGAAGCTTTTAGTTTCTCTTTTTGCCTAAGGCTGTTTTTCTATGTGGATTCAACACTAATTTAGTTTGTGTTGTTTCAGTGTTATTTTTGTTATTTCTCCCTGATTACATTATAATTATAACTTATATTCCTGATTCCCCAACCTTAAGTACAAAATGAGGTCAAATTCCTTTCAATATTCAAAATAAATTCTGAGCGTCTGGTCCATCCCAACATCCCAAGTATCCTAAAATGTTTATTTCCTCTTCAACATGCTCCCTTAAGGTAACACCAAGACCCCTCCAAGGTCTAATATATTGGTTTTCTACTGCTAAGTCACAAATTACCACAAATTTAGTGGCTTAAAATGACACCCATTTATCCCGTCACAGTTCTGTGTGTCAGAAGTCCAGAACAGTGTGGCTGGATTCTCAGTTCAGGGTCTCACAAGGCTGAAACCAAGGTGTTGGCAGAGCTGCATTTCTTTCCGGATGCTCTGGGGAGGAATCTGCTCCTAAATTCATTTAGATTCTTGGCAAAATCTAGTTCCTTCTGGCCATTGGACTGAGTCCCATGGCCCCTGTATCTGAAAGCCAGCAACAGTGTCTTAAATCCTTCTCATGCTTTGAATTTCCCCTACTTCTTCTGCCTTCCTCTGCGGCTTTTAAGAGTTCAAGTCATTACATTGTGCCTACCTGAATAATCCAGAATAATCTTCCCATTTTAAGGTCAAATCACTACTAAACTGACAAAGTCAGCAAAGTCCTTTTTACCAAAGCACATAACATACTTGTGAATGCAATGACAGAAGGGATAGATCACAGGTGATATTTTCAATTCTACCTACCACATCTATCAGCACTACCACTTAAACTTGATAACGTATCCACCAAAGTAAATTCCTGTCCACTTAAGAAAGTTACTTTAATGACCTGGTGCTCCACTGCTAACTTGATGATCTCTCTCCAGATACAGCAACAGAGAAGGAAGTCTCTCTCCCCCAGCGTTCTGTTCTGTTTCTTCATCATAGTTCCAAGCTGCTTAAACCTAGGTTCACAGTACTCATTTATAATATTATGCTCTTTAACTGCACGTCTCTTTTTAGTTTTCACACATTCAGAGCCATTTCACCACAGGCACAGCCACAGTGTCTGAGTCTGAAAGAGTGGCCAGTATCTCTCACAACAAACCTATACTCCTGAATTTTCTAGCTGATACCTAGGACCCAAGCCCAACTATGGTTTTCTCTCCCATTATACTGATTTCTTTTAATGGAAATTCTTATTTTTTCATGTCCAGTCATGACTGGAAAATTACTATTCTAGAAAAGCCTAGAAATTTATCCACAGATATGAAGGAAAAGTATGGTGATTATAATGCAGAATTTCTGACTACTCACAGAAAGATCAATAAAGCTAAAGAGCATCTCAATATTCATAATGTAAAAGTGAGGGATGAGGTTGCAATGGCTCACGATATTTTCACAGTCATAAAATTTGAGTTGCCAAAACCTTGCAGGAAGGAGAGAATATATTAAGCCAAATAATGTTTGTTTTTTTTAAAGAACAGAATTTTAATCTTATAATTCCAGTATTAACAGCAAAGATTACTTATCCATAAAATCTCTTTAGTCTAAGATAAATGTACACTAGTCCCTAAAAGGACAGTTACCAATAACAGCTACCAAATTTTGGTGTTCATTTTACCATTCCTTTCCTGCATTTGACAATGGGTATCTTCCCATTATTTTTTCATACCTCATATTCCGTTCTGTCCTCATAGTATTATTCTATCATAATTCTCCTTGTATGTTTGTGTGCAAATCTCTGTCTTCTTCTCAGGACCTTACACATTTCTTAAATGATGATGTTCCATAAAGTCTCTTCACAGTGCACTATTTTTCTAATTCCCATCAAATCAGTAGAACAAAAGGTCAGACATGCTTGAGAAAAATTTCCGTTCATAGAAACTGCAGGCACTGACAAGGTGTTTCTTTCTAACATTCCTAAGTGGTAGTATCAGTTCCCATCCAGTCTCTATGGCAATGCTACCCATCCAGTCTCTATGGCAACACTACCCATCCAGTATCTATGGCACCATTATCCATCCAGTCTCTATAGCACCACTATCTATCCAATCTCTATGGCACCACTACTCATCCGGTCTCTATGGCACCACTACCAATCCAGTCTCTATGGCACCATTATCCCTCTGGTCTCTACTACCCATCCAGTCTCTAAGACACCACTGTCCCTCCAGTCTCTGTGGCACCACTATCCATCCAGTCTCTATAGCACCACTATCCATCCAGTCTCTATGGCATCACTATCTATCCAGTCTCTATGGTACCCATCCAGTCTCTGAAGCTAGGAACCTAAGGGTCATCTGTAACACTGCTCAATAATGACTTCTATAATTGCTATCTTCTATATATTTCCTAAAATTATCTCATTTTCTCCAACTCCATAATGTACAATCATTTTTCCATTCTAGCCTGGGTTAATGAGACAGATTCTAAACTGGTCCCCTGACTTCCAACTCTCTCTGCCTCCCGCCCCTTCAATCAATTCATCACCCATTGCCAGGATGGACCAGGCAATGTCTCATTTCTTGTACACTGTAATATTATGAAATACATATTTGGTCTTCTTTCCCATCTCCTGGCATATAACTCCTAAAATTCTTGGACTCTTCAAAGTGATGTCTTTCTGTATGCTACTGAGATGACTGGTGTTTGGGTGCCCTAGGACACTGCAGGATGGTTGCATCACCAGAAAGAACAAAGCTTGATTTGTTGGGATTTGCAGTCCCATCCCCGCCCCTTACAACAACCTCTAGAAAAGGGAGAGGGGCTGAAGGTTAAGTTCATCACCAATGGCCATTGGCTTTATAAATTACACCAATTTAATTAGGCCTCTATAAAAACCCAAAGGGACAGGGTTCAAAGGGCTTCTGGATAGCTGAACATGTAGAAGTCCCCAGTAAGGGCTTGGAAGCCCTTCCCATACCTCTCCCTATGCATCTCTTCATCTGTATCCTTTGTAATATCCTTATAATAAACCAGTGAATGTAAGTGTTTCTCTGAGTTCTGTGAGCTGCCGTAGCAAGTTAGTAGAAGCCAAGGAGGGAGTCATGGGATTTCTAATTAATAGCTAATCAGTTGGAAGCACAGATAAAGCAGCTTAAATCTTGTGATTGACATCTGAAGTGGATGTTTTGGGCGGAGTGGTCTTGAGGACTGAACTTCAACCTGTGGGATCTCACACTATCTCCAGGTAGATAGTGTCAGAATTAAACTGAAATAAGACACTCAGCTGCAAAATTGCTTGCTTGCTGGTGTTTGGGGAAAACTTCACACACATTTGTTCACAGAAATCTTCTATGTTGATTGTTGTGGGTGAGAGTGGAGGGGAAAAAATTGTGTTTTCTCACTCAGACACACCTGCTTACACTTTCTGTTCCACTGATGTTGACTTGCTGGCCACTCCTTTTCCAGCATTCCCCATTCAGTTTCTCAACAGCAGGCAATCCCCATACCATCTTTCTTAGTTCGAAGGCCATTTTTCCATCCCAAATCCCACCCCTTTTCCTGGACTAAGTCCTGTTGCTGATCTAGGGTTCAACTGCAGCATTACTCCCTCCAGAAAGCTATTATTCTGTCGTTTTTTTTCCCTCAGTCTGGACAAGGTTTCTCTCCTCTGTCTTTTCATAGCATTCCAGGCATACTTGTATTGTTAGAATTATCTGGGTTTTCCCTGTTAAGCAGTGGAATCATAAGGCAGGGACTGTATCTTTTTTCTCATTCTGTCCCAAATACCTAAAAGTGTTCCCATCCCGAAGAATATCCTCTCCATTGATTTTAAATGAGAAAAGACATAATAATAAGTGAGTGAGTGAGTGAGTGAATTAGCGTGGCTTCACGGGCACTTTGCTTGGCTCCTTGCCTCACCCTAAGCTGTGTGACCTCTAAGCAACAATTTTCCTGTAGGCCTGCAGGAAAAATTGGACAGAACTACTTTGAAGCCAGAAAACCTCCAAAGATCCTTATTTACCTAAATGTTCCCCTTAGAATTTCTAAGGTGGACCAGTTGAGTGGGAGGCATGATCGATGATGGTTTCTGAGAGGGGGAGCACCCCATTCAAACAAGACAATTGGCAAAATTGACATGAACGATGTCAAGTATTTAGAGATGTTCTGGACCAGATCACCAGTTCTGTCAAACTTGAAGCAGGCCATGTCTCACTCAGGTGTTAACCCTGGTACTTGCACAAGCAATTACTCCTACAAGAATCTACTCATTCCATAGCCATAGCATGCCAATGATCAGTGCAAGGCAAGAGGGGGCTCAGGAACCCAAAAAGACTGCACAGGGAGGCTTTATTTCAATCACCATCCTGGTTTAGCTAGCTGGTTTAGCTAATTTTAATATGCACGCACACACACACACACACACACACACACCCCTGGCCTAGTGAACCCAAGCCAAGCTCAAAGGTTTTCAATCCTACTCTAACACACATAGTGAAGTAAGCCAAGTTTTCAACAGGAGTCACCCTGTACCTTCCCTGAGAGGAAACAACTGTTTCTTTGTGGCTGCTTTTTCAACTGTAAGGAGACAATTGGCTTCAAAAGTCCCACTTGGGAGTTTATTCCTTGCCTTCCCTCTCCCTGTGGTTTGCTCTTAGCGGGGAATCTTTACTGATTCCATAGGCTAGCAGGACTTTTGGAGCCTGAGAAGTCTGACATATGGTAGTAATTAGCAAAGTCCAGCCATGAGAAAAATCATCTTAAAATATAGACTGAATGCCCATTCTGCTATATAATACCTAGAACATTCTGTAGCTTCAATTTCCTCTCCTGTAAAATAGTAATACATAACTAAATGACCTAATGAACTAAATGAACCTTCTGACTGTCTGTTGCCATAACTCTTAATTTTCTTAATTATTTTTATAAAGATCATAGTAGGTTTTTCAACCATTATCTGTATTTTCCTAAATGGCATATCCATATATTAAATTTCAGATTGAAATTAGAGATACAATATATAGTCATAAATAGGAGCCAAGTTAACTGACTTATAACAACACTGAACTTTAGATTTCATATTCCTATCAACCCAAATAACTGATCAAACATATATTTTTACATGGAATATAACATTTCAAAAAATTAGTCTATTACAGAATGTATCGTTACTTGATATTATTTGAAAATAGAAAAAAGAACATGAATATTTATTATTCTAGATTAAATTTCATGTCTCTGTACCATAAATGCAATTCCATGTAATATAATTTTTCCACAGCAGTAAAATAAAATAAAAAGGATCAACCATAAAAAAAACATGTTTTAGCATTGTTTAAATATCTCTATCATATTTTTGGCAAATCTATGGCAAAACTTTGGAAGCATTTTACAGAAACATTGAATATATCAATGCTAATTCAGCAGCGTTTAAATGATTTGTAGGTGTGGAGACCACACATCTGATTGCCCAGGATAGTCCAAGCTTACTCTTGTCTTGGCACAATTATTAGTAACAGGCCCTGTCTTTCACAATAGCATCCTAGTTTGGAAAATAAAATTATAGAGTCATCTTTTTTACAGGCTGGCTACACAAAGATTTAAAAAAAAAGACAATAGTGTTTAATACTTAAATGTCATGATGATTAATATAAAATCTTCTATATTCCATTTTATTAAAAAATTACATATATTTAAGGTATACAACTGTGAAATATATGTATACATTTTGAATAATCACCACAATCAAGCTAGCTAACATATCCATCACCTCACACTGTTACTATTTTCTTTCCTTCCTTCTTTCCTTTTCTTTCTTTCCTTTTCTTTCTTTCCTTTCCTTTCTTTCTTTCTTTCTTTTCTTTCTTTCTTTTCTTTTGAGAAAACTTAGGACCTACAGTACTATATTATTACTCATAAGCCATCATATTACACATTAGATCACCAATCACGTATTCATCCCTTTGACCAACATCTCCTCACTTCATCCTCCCAGCACCCCCTAGCAACCATCAATCTACTCTCTGCATCTATGAGTTTGGCTATTTTAGGTTCCACATATAAGTGAGATCAAACAGTATTTGCCTTTCTGTCTGGCTTTTCTCACTTAGCATAGTGCCCAACAGGTCCGTGCACGATGTCACAAATGGCAGGATTTCCTTCTCTTTTAAGGCAAAATTATATTTGCATTGAATCTGTAGATTGCTTGATGTAATATAGACATTTTTAAATATTAATTATTCAAATACATAAACATAAGATATATTTCTATTTTTTATGACATCAATTTATTTCATCATTGTTTTCTAGTTTTTAATGTATATATCTTTCACCTCCTTGGTTAATTTTATTTTTAAGTTTGTTTTTGAGGGTACTATAAATGTTACTATTTTCTTAATTTCATTTTTAGAGAGTTTATTGTTGATGTATGTAAATGTAACTGAACTTTTATTATTGATTTTATCCTGTAAACTTACTGAATTTCTTTATTAATTATAACAATATTTTGGTCAAGTCAGTAAGGGTTTCTGTATATAAGATGATATCATTTGCAAACAGAGGCAATTTTACTTTTTTCTTTCAAGTTTGAAGGTCTTCTATTTCTTTTTGTTTCTTATTTGCTCTGGCTAGGTCTTACAGCACTACATTGAATATAAATGGTGAGAGTAGGCATCTTTCTCTTGTTCCTAATCTTGGAGAAAAAACTTTCGGATTTTCACCATTTAATATGATGCTAGCTGTAGATTTGCTATATATGGCCTTTATTGTGTTGAAGTGCATTCCTTCTGTATTACTTTATTGAGAGTTTTTACCATGAAAGGATGTCAACTTTTGTCAAATGCTTTTTTTTTGCATCTATGGAGATTGTGTGATTTTCATCATATGGTGATATATCAAATTTATTTATTTGCATATGTTGAGCCATCCTTGTATCTGAGGGATAAATCCTACTTGCAAATAGTGTATAATCTTTAGATATACCATTCAATTTAGTTTGCTATTATTTTGTTGAAGAATTTTCATCTATGTTTATCAGGGTTATTGGTCTATAATTGTCTCTGCAGGTGGATTCTTTGGCTTTTGTATCAGGATAAAGTAGGCCCCATAAGATGAATTTTGAAATATTCCCTCCTATTCAATCTTTTCAAAGAGTTTAAAAGGATTGGTATTAATTTTTCTTTAAATGTTTGGAAGCATTCACAAGTGAAGATATCTTTTTCTAAGCTTTTTTTTCATTGCTGAGTCAACTTTGTTACTCATTATTTGTCTGTTTAGATTTTCTCTTTTTTCAAGATTCAATCTTGTTAGGTTGGATGGTTCCAGGAATGTATCCATTTCTTCTGGGTTATCCAATTTGTTGGTAAGTGTTCATAATAGTCTTTTAAGATCCTTTGTATTTCTGTGGTATCAAACAAAATGTCTTCTCTTTCATTTCTAACTTTCTTTGGGCATTCTCTCTTTTTTATATTAGTCTACTTAAGGTGTGTCAACTTTATTTATCTTTTCTAACAGCCAGCTTTTAGTTTCATTTATCTTTTCTAATGTTTGTCTATTTCATTTATTTCCTCTTTGATCATTAGTGTTTCCTTCCTTCTGCTAACTCTGAGCTTACCTTTTTGTTTTTATAGCTCCTTGAATATAAATTTAGATTATTTATTTGAGATTTTTTTCTGAATATAGGTACTTATCACTATGAAGTCCCTTCTTTTATTTTTTCTTTTTTTTTTTTTTAATTATACTTTAAGTTTTAGGGTACATGTGCACAATGTGCAGGTTAGTTACATATGTATACATGTGCCATGCTGGTGCACTGCACCCACTAACTCGTCATCTAGCATTAGGTATATCTCCCAATGCTATCCCTCCCCCATCCCCCCACCCCACCACAGTCCCCAGAGTGTGATATTCCCCTTCCTGTGTCCATGTGATCTCATTGTTCAATTCCCACCTATGAGTGAGAATATGCGGTGTTTGGTTTTTTGTTCTTGCAATACTTTACTGAGAATGATGGTTTCCAATTTCATCCATGTCCCTACAAAGGACATGAACTCATCATTTTTTATGGCTGCATAGTATTCCATGGTGTATATGTGCCACATTTTCTTAATCCAGTCTATCATTGTTGGACATTTGGGTTGGTTCCAAGTCTTTGCTATTGTGAATAATGCTGCAATAAACATATGTGTGCATGTGTCTTTATAGCAGCATGATTTATAGTCCTTTGGGTATATACCCAGTAATGGGATGGCTGGGTCAAATGAGGAATCACCACACTGACTTCCACAGTGGTTGAGCTAGTTTACAGTCCCACCAACAGTGTAAAAGTGTTCCTATTTCTCCACATCCTCTCCAGCACCTGTTGTTTCCTGACTTTTTAATGATTGCCATTCTAACTGGTGTGAGATGATATCTCATAGTGGTTTTGATTTGCATTTCTCTGATGGCCAGTGATGATGAGCATTTTTTCATGTGTTTTTTGGCTGCATAAATGTCTTCTTTTGAGAAGTGTCTGTTCATGTCCTTCGCCCACTTTTTGATGGGGTTGTTTGTTTTTTTCTTGTAAATTTGTTTGAGTTCATTGTAGATTCTGGATATTAGCCCTTTGTCAGATGAGTAGGTTGCGAACATTTTCTCCCATGTTGTAGGTTGCCTGTTCACTCTGATGGTAGTTTCTTTTGCTGTGCAGAAGCTCTTGAGTTTAATTAGATCCCATTTGTCAATTCTGTCTTTTGTTGCCATTGCTTTTGGTGTTTTGGACATGAAGTCCTTGCCCGCGCCTATGTCCTGAATGGTAATGCCTAGGTTTTCTTCTAGGGTTTTTATGGTTTTAGGTCTAATGTTTAAATCTTTAATCCATCTTGAATTGATTTTTGTATAAGGTGTAAGGAAGGGATCCAGTTTCAGCTTTCTACATATGGCTAGCCAGTTTTCCCAACACCATTTATTAAATAGGGAATCCTTTCCCCATTGCTTGTTTTTCTCAGGTTTGTCAAAGATCAGATAGTTGTAGGTATGCGGCGTTATTTCTGAGGGCTCTGTTCTGTTCCATTGATCTATATCTCTGTTTTGGTACCAGTACCATGCTGTTTTGGTTACTGTAGCCTTGTAGTATAGTTTGAAGTCAGGTAGTGTGATGCCTCCAGCTTTGTTCTTTTGGCTTAGGATTGACTTGGCGATGCGGGCTCTTTTTTGGTTCCATATGAACTTTAAAGTAGTTTTTTCCAATTCTGTGAAGAAAGTCATTGGTAGCTTGATGGGGATGGCATTGAATCTGTAAGTTACCTTGGGCAGTATGGCCATTTTCACGATATTGATTCTTCCTACCCATGAGCATGGAATGTTCTTCCATTTGTTTGTATCCTCTTTTATTTCCTTGAGCAGTGGTTTGTAGTTCTCCTTGAAGAGGTCCTTCACATCCCTTGGAAGCTGGATTCCTAGGTATTTTATTCTCTTTGAAGCAATTGTGAATGGGAGTTCACTCATGATTTGGCTCTCTGTTTGTCTGTTGTTGGTGTATAAGAATGCTTGTGATTTTTGTACATTGATTTTGTATCCTGAGACTTTGCTGAAGTTGCTTATCAGCTTAAGGAGATTTTGGGCTGAGACGATGGGGTTTTCTAGATAAACAATCATGTCGTCTGCAAACAGGGACAATTTGACTTCCTCTTTTCCTAATTGAATACCCTTTATTTCCTTCTCCTGCCTAATTGCCCTGGCCAGAACTTCCAACACTATGTTGAATAGGAGTGGTGACAGAGGGCATCCCTGTCTTGTGCCAGTTTTCAAAGGGAATGCTTCCAGTTTTTGCCCATTCAGTATGATATTGGCTGTGGGTTTGTCATAGATAGCTCTTATTATTTTGAAATACGTCCCATCAATACCTAATTTATTGAGAGTTTTTAGCATGAAGGGTTGTTGAATTTTGTCAAATGCTTTTTCTGCATCTATTGAGATAATCATGTGGTTTTTGTCTTTGGCTCTGTTTATATGCTGGATTACATTTATTGATTTGCGTATATTGAACCAGCCTTGCATCCCAGGGATGAAGCCCACTTGATCATGGTGGATAAGCTTTTTGATGTGCTGCTGGATTCAGTTTGCCAGTATTTTATTGAGGATTTTTGCATCAATGTTCATCAAGGATATTGGTCTAAAATTCTCTTTTTTTGTTGTGTCTCTGCCCGGCTTTGGTATCAGAATGATGCTGGCCTCATAAAATGAGTTAGGGAGGATTCCCTCTTTTTCTATTGATTGGAATAGTTTCAGAAGGAATGGTACCAGTTCCTCCTTGTACCTCTGGTAGAATTCGGCTGTGAATCCATCTGGTCCTGGACTCTTTTTGGTTGGTAAACTATTAATTATTGCCACAATTTCAGCTCCTGTTATTGGTCTATTCAGAGATTCAACTTCTTCCTGGTTTAGTCTTGGGAGAGTGTATGTGTCGAGGAATGTATCCATTTCTTCTAGATTTTCTAGTTTATTTGCATAGAGGTGTTTGTAGTATTCTCTGATGGTAGTTTGTATTTCTGTGGGATCGGTGGTGATATCCCCTTTATCATTTTTTTATTGTGTCTATTTGATTCTTCTCTCTTTTTTTCTTTATTAGTCTTGCTAGCGGTCTATCAATTTTGTTGATCCTTTCAAAAAACCAGCTCCTGGATTCATTGATTTTTTGAAGGGTTTTTTGTGTCTCTATTTCCTTCAGTTCTGCTCTGATTTTAGTTATTTCTTGCCTTCTGCTAGCTTTTGAATGTGTTTGCTGTTGCTTTTCTAGTTCTTTTAATTGTGATGTTAGGGTGTCAATTTTGGATCTTTCCTGCTTTCTCTTGTGGGCATTTAGTGCTATAAATTTCCCTCTGCACACTGCTTTGAATGCGTCCCAGAGATTCTGGTATGTTGTGTCTTTGTTCTCGTTGGTTTCAAAGAACATCTTTATTTCTGCCTTCATTTTGTTATGTACCCAGTAGTCATTCAGGAGCAGGTTGTTCAGTTTCCATGTAGTTGAGCGGCTTTGAGTGAGATTCTTAATCCTGAGTTCTAGTTTGATTGCACTGTGGTCTGAGAGATAGTTTGTTATAATTTCTGTTCTTTGATATTTGCTGAGGAGAGCTTTACTTCCAAGTATGTGGTCAATTTTGGAATAGGTGTGGTGTGGTGCTGAAAAAAATGTATATTCTGTTGATGTGGGGTGGAGAGTTCTGTAGATGTCTATTAGGTCCGCTTGGTGCAGAGCTGAGTTCAATTCCTGGGTATCCTTGTTAACTTTCTGTCTCGTTGATCTGTCTAATGTTGACAGTGGGGTGTTAAAGTCTCCCATTATTAATGTGTGGGAGTCTAAGTCTCTTTGTAGGTCACTCAGGACTTGCTTTATGAATCTGAGTGCTCCTGTATTGGGTGTATATATATTTACGATAGTTAGCTCCTCTTGTTGAATTGATCCCTTTACCATTATGTAATGGCCTTCTTTGTCTCTTTTGATCTTTGTTGGTTTAAAGTCTGTTTTATCAGAGACTAGGATTGCAACCCCTGCCTTTTTTTGTTTTCCATTTGCTTGGTAGATCTTCCTCCATCCTTTTATTTTGAGCCTATGTGTGTCTCTGCAGGTGAGATGGGTTTCCTGAATACAGCACACTGATGGGTCATGACTCTTTATCCAACTTGCCTGTCTGTGTCTTTTAATTGGAGAATTTAGTCCATTTACATTTAAAGTTAATATTGTTATGTGTGAATTTGATCCTGTCATTATGATGTTAGCTGGTTATTTTGCTCATTAGTTGATGCAGTTTCTTCCTAGTCTCGATGGTCTTTACATTTTGGCATGATTTTGCAGCGGCTGGTACCGGTTGTTCCTTTCCATGTTTAGTGCTTCCTTCAGGAGCTCTTTTAGGGCAGGCCTGGTGGTGACAAAATCTCTCAGCATTTGCTTGTCTGTAAAGTATTTTATTTCTCCTTCACTTATGAAGCTTAGTTTGGCTGGACATGAAATTCTGGGTTGAAAATTCTTTTCTTTAAGAATGTTGAATATTGGCCCCCACTCTCTTCTGGCTTGTAGGGTTTCTGCCGAGAAATCCGCTGTTAGTCTGATGGGCTTCCCTTTGAGGGTAACCCGACCTTTCTCTCTGGCTGCCCTTAACATTTTTCCCTTCATTTCAACTTTGGTGAATCTGACAATTATGTGTCTTGGAGTTGCTCTTCTCGAGGAGTATCTTTGTGGCATTCTCTGTATTTCCTGAATCTGAACGTTGGCCTGCCTTGCTAGATTGGGGAAGTTCTCCTGGATAATATCCTGCAGAGTGTTTTCCAACTTGTTTCCATTCTCCGCATCACTTTCAGGTACACCAATCAGATGTAGATTTGGTCTTTTCACATAGTCTCATATTTCTTGGAGGCTTTGCTCATTTCTTTTTATTCGTTTTTCTCTAAACTTCCCTTCTCGCTTCATTTCATTCATTTCATCTTCCATTGCTGATACCCTTTCTTCCAGTTGATCGCATCGGCTCCTGAGGCTTCTGCATTCTTCACGTAGTTCTCGAGCCTTGGTTTTCAGCTCCATCAGCTCCTTTAAGCACTTCTCTGTATTGGTTATTCTAGTTATACATTCTTCTAAATTTTTTTCAAAGTTTTCAACTTCTTTGCCTTTGGTTTGAATGTCCTCCCGTAGCTCAGAGTAATTTGATCGTCTGAAGCCTTCTTCTCTCAGCTCATCAAAATCATTCTCCATCCAGCTTTGTTCCGTTGCTGGTGAGGAACTGCGTTCCTTTGGAGGAGGAGAGGTGCTCTGCGTTTTAGAGTTTCCAGTTTTTCTGTTCTGTTTTTTCCCCATCTTTGTGGTTTTATCTACTTTTGGTCTTTGATGATGGTGATGTACAGATGGGTTTTCGGTGTGGATGTCCTTTCTGTTTGTTAGTTTTCCTTCTAACAGACAAGACCCTCAGCTGCAGGTCTGTTGGAATACCCTGCCGTGTGAGGTGTCAGTGTGCCCCTGCTGGGGGGTGCCTCCCAGTTAGGCTGCTCGGGGGTCAGGGGTCAGGGACCCACTTGAGGAGGCGGTCTGCCCGTTCTCAGATCTCCAGCTGCGTGCTAGGAGAACCACTGCTCTCTTCAAAGCTGTCAGACAGGGACATTTAAGTCTGCAGAGGTTACTGCTGTCTTTTTGTTTGTCTGTGCCCTGCCCCCAGAGGTGGAGCCTACAGAGGCAGGCAGGTCTCCTTGAGCTGTGGTGGGCTCCACCCAGTTGGAGCTTCCTGGCTGCTTTGTTTACCTAAGCAAGCCTGGGCAATGGCGGGCGCCCCTCCCCCAGCCTGGCTGCCACCTTGCAGTTTGATCTCAGACTGCTGTGCTAGCAATCAGCGAGATTCCGTGGGCGTAGGACCCTCCGAGCCAGGTGTGGGATATAGTCTCATGGTGCGCCGTTTTTTAAGCCGGTCTGAAAAGCGCAATATTCGGGTGGGAGTGACCCGATTTTCCAGGTGCATCCATCACCCCTTTCTTTGACTCGGAAAGGGAACTCCCTGACCCCTTGCGCTTCCCAGGTGAGGCAATGCCTTGCCCTACTTCAGCTCGCGCACGGTGCGCGCACCCACTGGCCTGCGCCCACTGTCTGGCACTCCCTAGTGAGATGAACCCGGTACCTCAGATGGAAATGCAGAAATCACCCGTCTTCTGCGTCGCTCACGCTGGGAGCTGTAGACCAGAGCTGTTCCTATTCAGCCGTCTTGGCTCCTCCCTGAAGTCCCTTCTTAAAAGTGCTTTTTCTGAATCTCATAAGTTTTGGTATAGCATGTTTCCATTTTAATGTATCTCAATGTATTTTTTTATTTAGCTTTTGGTTTCTTCCTTGACCTGTCAGTTGGTTAGGAATGTGGTGTTTGATTTCCACAAAGTTTTGAATTTTCCAACTTTCCTCACATTATTTATTTCTAGTCTTATATCATTGTGTCAGAAACTGTACTTGGTATAATTGCATCTGCTTAAATTCCTAAGCAAAAAGAACAAAGCTGGAGGCATCACATTACCTAACTTCAAACTACACTACAAGGCTACAGTAACCAAAACTACATGCTACTGGTACAAAAACAGACACATAGACCAATGCAACAGAATAGAGAGCTCAGAAGAAGGGCCACACACTATGACTATCTTATATTTGACAAATATGATTTTTTTTAAAAAAGCAAGCAATGGGGAAAGTATTCCCTATTCAATAAATGATGCTGGGATAACTGGTTAGCGATAAGCAGAAGGTTGAAATTGAACCCCTTCCTTATATACTAAAATCGACTCTAATTGATTAACAACTAAAATGTAATGCTTAAAACTTTTAAAAATCCTGGAAGACAAGCTAGGCAATAACATTCTGGATATAGAAACAGGAACAGATTTCATGACAAAGATGCCAAAAGCAATTGTAACAAAATAAAAAATTGACAAATGGGATCTAATTAAACTTAAGAGCTTCTTCATGGCATAATAAATTATCAACAGAGTAAACAGGCAACCTACAGAATGACAGAAAATATTTGCAAAGTATGCATCTGACAAAGGGTCTATCCATTATCTAAAAGGAACTTAAATTTACAAGAAAAAACAAACAACCCCCTTAAAAAGTGGGTAAAGTACATGAACAGAGACACTTTACAAAAGTAGACATACATGCAGCCAACAAGCATATGAAGAAAAGCTCAACATCACTGATCATTAGAGAAATGCAAATCAAAACCACAATGAGATGCCATCTCAAGTCAGTCAGAATGTCTATTATTAAAAAGTCAAAACAAAATTAGGTTGGTGCAGAATTGTAGCTTTTACCATTACTTTTAATGGCAAAAACATAATTACTTTTGCATCAACCTATCAAAGATGATGATGAGCTTGTGGAGAAATGGGAATGCATATACACTGTTGGTGGGAGTGTAAATTAGTTTTCCACCATTGTGGAAAACAGTGTGCTGATTCCTCAATGACCTAAAAACAGAAATACCATTTGACCCAGGAATCACATGACTGGGTATATACCTAGAGGAATATAAATCATTTTATGATATAAATGCATGTGTATGTTCATTGCAGCACTATTCACAATAGCAAAGACATGCAATTACCTAAACACCCATCAATGGTAAACAAGATAAAGAAAACGTAGTACATATACAACACACCATGGAACACTATGCAGCCATAAAAGAGAACAAGATTATGTCTTTTGTGGGAACATATAGAGCTGGAGGCCATTACCCTAGCACACTAATGCAGGAACAGAAAACCAAGTAACATATGTTTTCACTTATAATTTGGAGCTAAATGATGAGAACTCATGGCAAAAAGAGGGGAACAACAGACACTGAGACCTACCTGAGGGTGGAGGGTGGGAAGAGGGAGAGGATCAGAAAAAATAACTATTGGGTGCTGGGCTTAGTACATGCCTGACTAAATCATTTGTACAACAAACACCCATAACGTGAGTTTACTTGTATAACAAATCTGCACATGTACTCCTGTACCTAAAATAAAAATAAAAAAATAAAAAATAAAACATGATAAGATGAAAAAAATAAAACTTGTTATATGACCTAAGATATGATCTATTCTGGAGAACGTTCTATGTGTCCTTGAGATGAATGTATATTCTGCTGCTGTTGGATGAAATGTTCTACATCTATAATGTCCTTTATCTGTTAGGTCCCTTTGTACTATAGTGTTCTTCAAATCCTCTGTATTTTATTGATTTTCTGGCTGGGTGATCTATCCAATGCTGTAAGTGGGGTGTAGATGTTTTCTACTGTTATTATATTGCCCTCTGTTTCTTCCTTCAGTTCTATTAATATTTGCTTTATACATTTAGGTGCTCCTGCATTGAGTGATACATCTTTGTTAATTCATCTTGATGAATTAATCTTGTTATCATTATACAATGACCTTCTATTTCATTTGAGAGTTTTTTAAAGTCTATTTTGTCTAAGAATAACTAATTTTTTCTTTTTTGGTTATCATTGCATAGAATATCATTTTTCTTTTTTCTTTTTTTTCCTTTCTTTCTTTTTTTTTTTTTTTTTTTTTTTGAGACAGGGTCTCACTCTGTTTCCCAAGCTGGAGTACAGTTGTGTGATCACAGCTCACTGTAGCATCAATATCCCAGGCTCAGTCGATCCTCCCACCTTAACCTCCTGAGTTTCTGGGGCTACAGTTGTACACCACCATGCCTGGCTAATGTTTTTGTATTTTTTTGTAGAGACATGGTTTCACCATGTTACCCAGGGTGGTCTCTCAAATACCTGGGCTCAAATGATCTGCTCACCTTGGCCTCAGGAATATTTTCTATTCCTTAATTTTATCTTATATGTGTCCTCAAACCTAAAGTGAATCTCTTGCAGACAGCATATAGTTGGATCTTTTTTATTACAAAATTGATTTAGTCACTCTCTATTTTGACTGGAAATTTTAATTCATTTAAATTTGCAGTATTTATTGATAGGTGAGGACTTTTTATTGCCATTTCATTGTTTTCAAAATGTTTTGTAGTTCTTGTTCTCTTTTTTATCTTTTGCTATTTTCCTTTGAGATTTGTTAATTTTTTGTGGTATTATATTTTGATTGTGCATTTTTAATCTTTGTTTAATCTGCTACTGGTGTTTTGTTTTTTGTATGACTACAATGAGGCTTACATAAAACATCTTATAGTTATGACAGGCTATTTTAAACTTATAAAAACTTAACTTTGATCACAAACAAATTCTACACTTTTACTTCTCCCTCTATTTTATGTAATTGATATCATGTCCCTATTTACACCTGTTTATGATATATATCCATTAACAAGTTATTCTAGCTATAGTTATTTTTAATACTTTTTTCTTTAAATTATACATTAGCATTAAAAATGACCCTTACATAATCATTATAGTATTAGAGGATTCTGTGTTGGGAACAGGCCCCCCAAAATCTGGCCATATACTGGCCCCAAAACGGGCCATAAACAAAATCTGGGCAGCACAGTTAACATGTTTGTGATGGCCATGACACCCACGCTTGAAGGTTGTGGGTTTACCGGAATGAGGGCAAGGAACACCTGGCCCACCCAGGGCGGAAAACTGCTTAAAGGTGTTCTTAAACCACTAACAATAGCATGAGCCATCTGTGCCTTAAAGACATGATCCTGCTGCAGATAACTAGCCAAACCCATCACTTTATTTTGGCCATCCCTTTGTTACCCATAAGGAATACTTTTAGTTAATCTATAATCTATGGAAACAATGCTTATCACTGGCTTGCTGTCAGTAAATACGTGGGTAAATCTCTGTTAGAGACTCTCAGCTCTGGAGGCTGTGAGACCCCTGATTTCCCACTCCACACCTCTATATTTCTGTGTGTGTGTCTTTAATTCCTCTAGCGCTGCTGGGTTAGGGTCTCCCCGACTGAGCTGGCCTCAGCAATTCTGAATTAGAGTATGTACTTATCTTTACCAGTAAGTTTTATACTTTTATGTTTTCATGCTTTTACTGAGTGTTCTTTTGTTTTATCTTGAAGAACATCCTGTAGCATTTCTTGTAAGGCAGGTATAGTGGTAATAAACTTGCTTGATTTTTGTTCATCAGAGAAAGTCTTTATCTCTCCTACATTTTTTATGGATAGCTTTGCCAAGTAAATAATTCTTTGTTGTCAGGTTTTTGTTGTTGTTGTTTTTTCTTTCAGCACTTTAAATATATTGTTTTACTCTCTCCTGGCCCATAAACATTCTACTCAGATTTCTGCTAATGGTTTTATTATTTGGGGAGAGGGGAATGTTCCCTTTGTAGATGATGAGTCATTTCTCTTGCTGCTTACAAAATTCCCTCTGTCTTTGACTTTTGGCAATTTGATTAGAATGTGTCTCAGTGAAGATTAACTGATGTTTAGCCTATTTGGGAATCTTTGTGCATCATGGATTTGGATGTTCATTTTTTCCCAAGATTTACAAAGTTTTGTCTCGTTATTTCTTTAAGTAAACTATTTTCTTTTCTTTTTCTCTGTTCCTTCTGGAACTCTTATACTACATATACTGTCTCATTTGATGGCATCCTATAAGCAATGCAGGCTTTCTTCACTCTTTTTCATTCTTTGTCTTTTTAGTCCTCTGACTGGATAATTTCAAATGATCTGTCTTTGAGTTTGCTGATTCTTTCTTCTGTTTGATCAAGTGAGCTGTTGCAGCTCTCTGTTGATTTTTTTTTCAATCATTGTAGTCTTCATCTTTATGATTTCTAGTTCTTTGTTGAATTTCTCACTTTGTTTATGTACTGCTTTTCTGATTTAATTTAATTGTAAATCTGTGTTCTTTTGTAGCTCATTGAGCTCATATGACTATTTTAAATAATTTGTCACACAACTTGTAAATCTTCATTTCTTTTAGGTCAGCCACATGAACTTTATTTTGTTTCTTTGGTGGTCTCATGTTTCCTTGATTCTTCATATTTTTAAAGTTTTGTGTTGAAAGAAGCAGTCACATTTTCAAGTCTTTACCATCTGTCTTCAAAGAAGACCTTCACAAGTCAGCTTAACTAGAGATTTTGAGGGTCTCTCAGATCTTTTTTATGGGTTTGCCCACCCCACTGCTCTTTTTTCCTCCTATGAGGAAGTCCTGGGATTGTGTGTCTTCTCTTGATCCTGTTAAGTCAGGCCAGGTGTTGAGAGCCTCCTCTTTATTTTTCACATGGCAATGCCCTGAAGTATTTAATCTTGTATACCTTTTCCCAGTCCTGCAGAGTTGAGCTGGCTGCTTATCTACATGCACTCTCTGTGAGTATTTGCTTGCACCATCTCAGCAGTGCACATAGAATGAAGAGGGTGCATATTAGCCAGTAAGGGACACTGCAGATGAGGTTTTCCAGAGCTTACAGGTGGGCCTCTTGATGGAGTCCATAAGCCACTTAGTAGGATATATGGCCATATTTTGAGATCTTCACAGTGGTTGTTTTGAAGCCTCATCCCTTCTTACCTGCTCCTAGTTCCCCCCAAGACTATTTAGTCATGCCAATCACCTCAGTAATCTGGGAGTGGGAAGACCAGTGTAAGCCTCTTGGGTACCATTCCATAAGACTGGGGAAGCTAGGCCCTCACTCAGCTATCATTTTCCCCTAGGGGAGAAATCATGGGCCTGCGGGATCTCCCTTGGCCCTAGGCTATGCTGCCTTAGAAGAGAGTGATGTGGGTAAAGTGTAACTGTTCTTACCCACTTCAGTGTGTTTATCCTCAAACTTTTTTCCATGAACAGGGTTCTAGAATCTCTCCACTGGACTTCCAGTTTCCCACAGATGCATACAGTTCCTAAATCATTGTTAAAATCGCTGTTGCTGTGGGGGAGTGAGGGCTGGAGTCTCTTATTCCATTATCTTGCTGATGTCCCTCTGGCCTTTTTACTTTTCAATAAAATATTTTCATTTCACAAAAAGTTACCTTCGTGAGGTTTTTCAGTTTATTTTCGTTTGTACAAATTCCCTTTAAGTACCAATATCTCTCTGTCCTAAAAAATTATACCTTGTAAATATATATACAAATTACTCAGTTGCATACTACTGTGCCCTAATCAGTTGAAGGCCTAATTCAATTATTTTAATTTGACATGAAGACAATGGTAAATATAAGCACACAGATAGGTACTGAGATGATATAGTTCTGTAATGAGTAATAAAATGATCATCTAGATAATTCAGAATATACAGTTTTCCCTTTGTTTCTGTGGGGGATTCGTTCCAGGGCCTCCCATAGGTAGCAAAATCCATGAATACCCAAGTCCCTGATATAAAATTGTGTAATATTTACATATAACCTATGAACATCCTCCTCTATATTTTTAGTCATCTCTGGATCACTTAAACCCTAATACAATGTAAATGTTGTATAAATAGTTGTTACACTGTACTGTTTAGGAAATAATGACAAAGAAAAGTCTGTACATGTTCAATAAAGACACATTTTTTCCCAAATATTTTTAATCCCGGGTTTTTATTTCATATCTGTGGAATACAAAGGGCTGACTATATTTATAGTTTACATATATTAAACTGCTCAGAGAGAATTCACACTACCAGAAATTTGCCATGGATCTCAGTTTAAGAAACACTGTGCCAGACCACTGTTTCCCAAGAACATGTTTTATTTTGTAGAAACCGTAATTACAGGACCTAACTGGAATATACTGCATACTAGTTAAATGCTTGTTTAATTGAAAATTTCATAGATTTAAAGCAACATAGATGTCATAGGAAACCACTAAATAGAGATTTTTCTCAACTAGCTCAACTATTTGTCCTTACGTTTCTCCAAAGTCCAAATATCTTTCACATACAGCTACAGCTGTATTTGTTCTCACACTGCTATAAAGAAACATCTGAGACTGGGTCATTTATTTAAAAAAAAAAACAAAAAAAAACAAAAGAAAACAGGTTTAATTGGCTCATGGTTCTGCAAACTGTACAGGAAGCATGGCAGCACATGCTTTTGGGGAGGTCTTAGGGAGCTTTCAATCATGGTGGAAGGCAAAGTGGGAACAGGCACTTTACATGGTTGGAGCAGGAAGAAGAAAGAGACAAGAGAGGTGTACACACTTTTAAACAACCAGATCTCACAAGAACTCAGTCAGTATCGTGAGGACAGTACCAAGAAGGAAATGTGCCTCCATGATCTGATCACCTCCTGCCAGGCCCCACCTCCAACACTGGGAATTACAATTCAACATGAGATTTGGGAAGGGACACAGATCCAAACCATATCAATGGCTTTCAAATTTATCATCTTCATCCAGCTAGCTGGATGGGAAAAAGAACATGGATGGTTTTTGATCGGCCCACACTAGTAGTGGAAAATAGTTGTTCCATTGACTAAATTGCTATTACGTGGCTACACTGCAAGAGAGACCATGGTTGTAGTCTGGAGGTCTACCAAGAAAAGTTTGAAAATTTGTATTTTGATCAGCAGTCATATATGCTACAGAGCTTCAGGTAGTGTAGTCACAACCAGTAGTATGTGGGACAAAGAGTACAAGCGTTAGTCAGTGCAGGCTCTGGAGTCAGTCTTTAACGTTGGAATCCAAGTGGTCATTTTCCTGTCAGTTCTACATGAATACAATGGATATTTTATACCTACTCCATGGATTTGGTGATAAGATTAAGTGAGATAATAGATTCATTAGACTTATAACGGTACCCAGCACATGACCATTATTAGATAATTATTATTTATTTTTATTAAATACTAATAATTGTCAGCTACTATAAAAAGCCTGTTTTCCACCTCTGCTTAGGAGAACAAAAGTATTGATGAAACAACCAAAATGTCTTCATCAAAAGAATCATGTGCTATACAAATGTACTTTATTATGTAGAAAACATTTATATAAAAATCTTCCTGGACTTCAATAAGACTTTTGATTTGGGGTCTGAGCAACAAGATAGGAATGTGTAATATAAACCATGCCACTCTAAGCACATCTCTGACTCAAGTATTTTGGTAGAATTATCTATATCTATATATCTCATAAATAATTATTAAAGGAGAATATATGTACAGTTGAAAATCACACCCATGTTCCCCACTCCAATTTGGCAATATCCTAACTGAAAAGTCAGTAATATGGATATCAAAGTATATTTTTTATTATGAATTAAACTGAATTAGAAAATCCAGCTTGCGTAGATAGTCAAATTGGCTTCTAATACCTTCACCATTGAATTGACTGCCAATGCTACAGAATCATCTGCTGCCATCACTCCACTTGGGGGCTGAGCCTGTCACCTTAAACTTTCCTTGTGAAGGCTTATTAAGTTGAGGGCCTAAAAGGCCATGAATGCACAATTCTCAATTCACTAATCACATAGTCATTCCTGTTTTCTTAGGGAGAATTGACTAAACAGACAAAGATGTTTGGAAAATTCCTTTTTCTTACTCTGTGCCTCAGTAGGGCAGACATTCTATGTCCTGGCCATAGAAAAGGTAGTAGGGAAAGAAAATTGTTCTCACTGATATGCCCCCCTCCCAGTGACATAAATATATGATCTATACAATCAATCGTTTCTAAATATTGAAAAATTTGAGAGTAAACATTGCACTTTTAGGTAATAATATGAAAGTGGTAATAATGATGCCTTAGAAAACAATATAATTCAGTAAGTTTAAACAATGAAACTTTCTCTTTTCAAAAAAGGAAGGGAGTAATAGAGGGCAAAACAACCTAGAAACAGGATCAGAAGAATATCATTAAAAATAAATATTACAAACATTTGAGAGGCACCCTGGTTTGTGTTATTTCTGTGACCATCATTTTAAAAGCAAATATAGTATTAGAAATGCATTAGTAGGAATAAGATACATAAAAATAAGTAGATTTTTATTTTATATTTTATAAGATATGTAAAAATAAGTGTAAATATATTGAGGATTCTTTCAATTCATATGACAGTATTACATTCATTTCTGACAAGTAAGCACAAAACAGAATGTAGAAAAAATAGGAAGTTTCCGTACAAAATATAAAAATAAAATGGGCTGGGCATAGTGGCTCACGCCTGTAATCCCAACACTTTGGGAGGCCAAGGTGGGCAGATCACGAGGTCAAAAGATCGAGACCATCCTTCCTGGCCGACATGGTGAAACCCATCTCTGCTAAAAATACAAAAATTAGCTGAGCGTGGTGGTGCACACCTGTAGTCCCAGCTACTTGGGAGGCTGAGGCAGGAGAATTGCTTGAACCCAGGAGGCGGAGGTTGCAGTGAGCTGAGATCACGCCACTGCACTCCAGCCTGGAAACAGAGCAAGACTCCATCTCAATAAATAAATAAATAAATAAATAAATAAATAAATAATACTTGAAGGCAATATTGAAAAATAGAAAGTGCATATGTATGCTTTGAAACATACAAATTTGGGTTGAAATATTAGCCCTGTGGCATATTAGTTTCAAGACTTTAATGATGCTGGTTGACCTCCCTGAGTCGTTTTGCTTTGCCCATAAAATGAGAGCAACTTCATATGGGGGTTGTGATAGCATAGATCACATCACGTTTGACTCACGGTAACCACTCGAACATAAATAGTTTCCTCACTCCCTGAGAAACATATTATTGAGGAAAAAAAGCGGAGCCTGAAAGAAGTGAATTTATTTGGAATTGTTTTGAATGAAAAGAGGTGATTTAGTGAGCCCTCCCCTCCAGTGAACAGTCTCTTAATACCCTGAAGAACCTGAACTGGAACAAATAGCCTTAAATTGCATCAATTTTTATCTTGACTTCCTGGGAATGTAATAGTACTGTAATAGGCCCTAGGTCTTAGAAGTGTCCAGAAAATCATGCAAAAGCATCATAAATATGTGTCTAAATGATTTGGGAATAACCCAATCTAATCTCTTGTGCAAGAATTTTAATCTCAAATGTGTTCTACATGGTTGTATGGCATGTTTGTATCCACTTATCTTATGACTGAACTTCCCCAAATAGTTCTTAAACTATATTTGTCAATTTAATGCATTATACATCTTAATTCCTAATAAATGTTTATTTTTATAGCTTTTACAACTGGGACGCTGATATTGCTGTTTGTAATTCAAGTCCCAACTATCAAGTGATTGCCGATAATCCAGAAGGCTTACTTTTCAGATACAAAAGAGACAGAAAAATTCTTAATGTGGACCCAAAGGTAATTCTTCTTTTACACTTAGTTAGTTATCTCTTCACGTGTTGTTGTATTTCTGCCACTACTCAAAAAATCTGTTAAATATTTGACACTCTTAAGTTGTTAAATTTAGAAAGGAAATAACATTTTGAAACTTAGAGCATGTACTACCTTTTAAAAAACACTCCATAGCTTCATAAATTATTAGAAACTAATAAGAAAGAGTTTAGGGGGAATTTAAATAGAACTCACAAGTGGAAACACTTCTCCATGCCTAGCACAGAATTGCACCAGGGAGCCAGTAGGTCACACATGTGCTTCCCCCGATCCTGGAGATGTCCAGCCACTTGTTGCTGTTAGTGGGGAGGAGGGTCATTTAGAGAAGGGAGACTCTCACCTTACATTTGTACCCAGAATTCTAATACCCCTCTGTGCATGTGACTAACACTAAAAATGGTTTGGCTCTTAATGTATTTCTAAGTGTTAATTTGGAAAACACTTTTATTTAAATATTTTAAAGACATGTCTTATGATATTTTGAATTTGTTCAAAGAAAAATATTTACATCTTGCATATTTTCAAAGACTGCATTTGAATCATGACTTTTTATTATGATTTGTCCTATGTCTCGGGATGAAAGTTAAAACTTTGCTTGAAGTCATTATGTGTTTGACTTGTGTCGGTGGGTTTCATTTTGTTGTTGTTTTTAAATTTTGAAAACTATTATTCACATGAAAGTGTCAATCTAAAATCCAAAAGCAAGAAAAAGATTCTTTCACAGTAAAATAAATAAAAATTGTTTGATACACATGGAATATGGACAAGGATGGGCCAAAGGAAGGGGGGGTCAGGTTATAAAAACTTTTCCAAAAGTTTTTAGAAAACCAAAGTCAAAATTCCAGTCTGTATTTCATATCCACTTAGTACAGTTCCTTGCACATAAAAAATGCTAAATAGGCCAGGCGCAGTGGCTCACACCTGTAATCCCAGCACTTTGGGAGGCAGAGGTGGGCAGATCACCTGAGGTCAGGAGTTTGAGACCAGCCTGGCAAACATGGAGAAACCCCATCTGTACTAAAAATACAAAATTATCCAGGCATGGTGGCGCATGCCTATAATCCCAGCTATTCAGCAGGCTGAGGCAGGAGAATGGCTTGAACCTGAGAGGCGGAACTCCGTCTCAAAAAAAAAAAAAAAAAAAAAAAGCTAAATAACCATGTGTTTAAAGAATTAATGACCATAATTCTGTAACAAGAAATAGATGATTACCTGAAATGAGATACAGCTACAAATATCAAAAATGCCAAGATAGTAATTTAAACAGGATAGAAGCTGCTTTCTCTTCCACATGTAAGTGTAGATGGTGACAGTCCAAGGTTTAAATGGCAGCTCCACAGTCATCTGAGCTAGGGTGATCCTCATTTTCTTGGGCCAAAATAGGTCTCTAGCCAAAACAACCACATTCAAAACATAATGCCTGGATGGGGTTGAGAGGGTACAAAGAACATTCCCCTGATGCCTTTAAAGGGAGTTTCCAAAAAGCTACTGCACAAACCATCACTTATGTTCCATTGTAAGAAGTTAGTCTTATGGAGATGATTAGCTACATGCAAAGCTGGGAAATATAATCTTAATTCAAATGACAATGCACCCAGCTAAAAACAGGTATTCTGAGACAGGGAGAAGAGAGGTTTAAGTAGACAACTGGCAGGTTCTAACACAATGCTATCTCCTTCAAAATAACAATACTCTTTTTTGGTCTCAGGTTTCTCATTAGTGAAATGAAGTACTGGATCAGAGAGTCTTTAGGGCTGTGTTTATTATGAATCTATGAATACCAGAGTACTTTATCAACATACCTTCTCTCTAGTGGTTCTTCTTTACTTATGGGTGTCAAAATGAGATCAGTAGGGACAAAGTACAGAAAACTTAATAAATAGCATTTCCAGAGTCATTTCCTTAGAAGTCTAAACTATATAAATAAGAAAAGATTTTAAATTATGAACGCTCTTATTAAGATGTGTGAAACAAATATTTGAATCAATTTTGGATGACATCATATTTAAACTATTTTAGGGCTGTATTTTAACTAATGGCATATTTCAAGAATGCATGTCATGAATTGTAGTTTTTACAGTCTTTGGGGAATCATTATTGAATGTGAACTGTTGCTTAAACATGGTTCAAATCATTTTAACTCAAACTCAAACTTCCAAAATAGTCAACCATGAGATTTCAATATGACATATAACATTTGTCTCCTTTTTTCTGAAAGATTTTGATTAGATTTTATGATAAATTTGAAGAAATTTTTTCCAACTCTTGAATAAAGAGCAAGCATTTGGTTAATGAGTGGTAAGAGTAAGAATTATTAGGCGAGACATACAACAACATTTGGATACGTATATTTCTTTAAATTTTAATTTTATCTTGTGGAAAGTAAAAATTAACAGTAGACTTATGAAAAGAAATGTTGGTCTCAGCATTAGTAAACAGAGTCCTAGGCTTTACTATTAATTGGCTGCATGACCTTGATAAATTCACTCAACTTCCCTGGGTTTTAGTGGTCACAACTAGAAGATAGAGAGTTGTTGTAGTTGTTGTGTTGTTGCTTGTTTTGTTTCTTTCTGATCTCTAGAGTTCCTTTAAAGTACCAGGCCCAGTTTTTAGAGATTCTGCCTCGACTGGGACCAGAAGTACATATTTTAATAAGCAGCCTGTGTGATTCTGCTACAGGTTGTTCATGAACTGCAGTTTGAGAAAAAATCTCCATAAAAAGTCAATAGTCTAAAGACATCTGGCATTCTGTTCTCAAAAAATAAGTAGAAAGACACTTATATATTTTAATTATTGTGGACAAGATGTATTTTACATTGCTACAAAATTTCTTAACTTATTCTTTCTTCAAAGATCCAAGATCTTTTGTATTTCATGCATCCAACATAAAATTTCTTATAGACCTAAGGAAGAACCAAGAAATAAGCAAAATAAATACCTGCAGTTACTTTAATAACTACTAATACATATTGATAGAAATTACATTTTTATAGTCAATATTTTTCTTAGCAATTTTTATTGAAATCCTTCCTAAGGTGAACATCTCATAACTCCAGTAGTTAAAGAGCTGTAAAATATTGTAAGAGCAACTCAGCTCTCCTTTTCTTCTCCTTCATGTACCCTCTTTGGAATACTTTATGCTTAAAATTAAAGAGGTCAAGATAAATGAAAGGTGGAAACAGTGATAAACAGGATGTGTTTACTTTGTCCAACACAGATGTGGACTCATTAATTCTGAAGTATGTTTCCCATGAAAGGCAGTTGTTTGGAAATGGTAACAGTGGAAACAGAAACTTGTGCAGGTCTTACAACAAGTAATATGAGTTCATTGGTTAGGAAATTCCAAATGCAATAAGAGTTTGGTTGCATTGAAAACAGGACCACTGGCTTTAACTTCCCTGCAGCTGTATAACATCTGGAACAAATAAGCCAAGTTTCTATTTTTGAGTGAAGAATGCTTGTTTGAGTGATTCACACCCACCAAAATGTTTCCAGTGTATTATCTTTAGAAGAATTAAATGGAAGCACTTTGCACTCTGTCCAATATATTATTTGGACAAATTTTTTAAATACACTTTTTTTTTTGCTTTTCAAAAACACTAACCATGGGATAGTTTGCTTTGAGTCTTACCATAGCATAAGTGGTCTAAAACTGGCATGAACCACTAATAAGGCAAGAAAGAGAGAGAGAGAGATTGTATACAATAGTTACAACAAAATATATATATATTTCTTAGTTACACCAGCTATTCTCACTTCCCATTTCTGAGAGGCCATCACCTGGAAAAATGCCTTGCTAATGAATATTTGATAAATATTCATTGAATTGATGATTGAATGGATCATTCCCTCCAAAAGCAATAATAACAATAATAATAATAATAGTAATAGTGCTACACTAATTAAAAGTTAATGAGTAAATTATGTTAGTCATTTGATATAGCAGTGATAGCAGAAATGGGTATAGTCATTTTCCCTATATTAACCCAAATAAGTCACAAAAAATGCAAGAATTTATTGCTGAAATCAGATTTTGTAGGAACTATGCAGAAATCTTTATTTTGGTCTATGCTTTCATACCTTCTTGTGCAGTCCCAGAAATATATAATTTAAACTATCTCAAATTAAGATTATTGAATTAGAACATGATTTTGATTTATGAACAGACTTCAACAGATTAAATGACTCACTGACAGTCAACAGTTAATTATTAGTAGAAACCATCAATGAAGCTTAAATATTATGAGACACATGGGGAGGTGAAGATGAGCAAGACTTCAGTCTTTGCCCTTTAAGTGCTCTTAGTGTTTTTAGGGAAATAAGTCAAAACATAACTGCAGTATAATGCAGAAAATGGTACATTGCACAGGAGAGAAATACTTTTGGAATTCAGTGAAAGAAGAGATGATTTTTGATCTGGGGACAGGAGCTAGTGGAAAGGAATGGTGAAGGGAGAGCATTGGAGATAATGTTAAGTGATAATGGAGGAAGTAAATTTTTAGTGGGGACTTAAAGGATGATTAGAAATTGAACTAGATGTTCCCTAAAACTTAAAGTATAATAAAATTTAAAAACAACAACAACAACAAAAAAAAAAAACAAAAAAAAAAGAAGCAGGATCATAAAAAAAAAACAAAAAACAGAAATTGAACTAGAGAGGGGGAGAATTGAACACATAAGGAGGGAAAGGGAGTCAATATCAGGAATTAAACCTATTACCCAAGATAAGATTCACAAGTATAAAACAGACAAGGGAAAACCCAAATAGTTCAATTTGGATTCTGCATTGGATTGAAGGGGTGAATTGGGAATTAAGCCTGGAGAGGTCATCAGAAGCTTTGACTGCAGGACTGAGGCAGATCTTGGACTGGACTCAATAGGAAATGGGGAAATATGCCAAGCATCTTGTTCAGAGAAATAACAGGATGAAAGTTGGGCTTTAATGTTAGAAGGTGTAGAGCAGTACAGACGAGGGAGGAAAAGCTGGAGAAGACAAGCAGAATAACAGTAACCCAGGTGAAAAGTAAAAAGGACTGGAAGTAGAGGTCCTGCTATAGTTGGCAAATTTTGAGTTGATGCTTTCAATATTGCAACTACCAGATCATTCAGGTACAGATAGAACTTATATTATGTGTATCTATCTAGAAAAGTTTTTGAGAGACCTCACTTTCCCCCAGTACTCAGAAAAGAAAGAGAGGGAGAAAGAACATGTGTGTGTGAGAGAGGAGAGAGACAGTATTGCTGGATGAGTACAGGGCACACAAGTGAGTTGGATGGATGTCTGCCACTCTTTATTCTTCCCTCCACCCCCCTTTTCCTCATTTGATGTTTCCTTGGCAACTGTTGAGAACTATGAAGTTTAAAGGTGAATCTGGAAGGTAGATTTCTTGTCCTAAAAAGCTTACAGGTTAACTGGTGAGTGGGTGGGAAAATATACACATAGAAATGGCAAGCTAGAAAGTAACCTGAGAGGACAGAAAAAGTTCTGTAAGAATTCAGGGGAGGCAGAATGTACTTTGGACCAAGGATATTCAAAAACAAGTTAATGAAAGAGATAGCATTTGAACTGGGTCTGGAAGGGTGGGTCAGTGAGGACATGAGGACTGGAGAGGAACGGTGTTCTGATAGGAAGAAAAATCATGCACAAAGGCATGGGAGCACAAAGGCATGGGAGCACAAAGGCATGGGAGCACAAAGGCATGGGAGCACAAAGGCATGGGAGCACAAAGGCATGGGAGCACAAAACATGAGGCTGTGAAGGAAGGCAGAGGACCTCCTTGTGACTACAGAGAGGCTGTCAGCAGAGATCAGATATCAGAATCACCCAGGAAGCTTTAGAATATATGATGCCTGACCTCATCCCAAGAAGGCTGGATAACTGATCTGAGTGGAAGGCTTACGCATTGGTACTTTTCAAAAATACCCTAGGTGATTCTAGTGGTTCACAAGGGTTGAGACAAAGGTGCAGGAAGGACAATCATGGCAGAAAAGTCTTGAGAGAATAACTAAACACCACAAGTGGAAGCCAAATGTAATTAGTGTTTGCCATTCTATAGACCTCAAGGAGATTCAGTACTATTTGTGTCACAATGTCTTAGAATCAAAATTTCTAAGTATGAAAATGCATAATCCATTTTGAAAGGAGGTGATGTGACTCTTCTGTTGGCTAAACTTCATTGGTGTGCTTTTAGAATTCAAAAGAAAATCAATTATATTAAAAATATGAAAATTTATAGGGCAAGATCTCTTTTTGTTATCTTATTTACTGTCTAGTAGAGTACATCTTGAATATAGTTGCTTGGTAAGTCACTGATAACAAGCAAACTAAAAGACATGTGAAAAGATCTCAGAGACCCATAGTTTCTATTGGATGTAGGACATTAGTGAAACAAAAAACAGTATTATAGAATAAAACTTTCTGGATCCATGCTGAGTGTCACAAGGTTTGGAAGGCATGTGCAATGTAGACTGCGCATGGATTTAGCAGGATTTATTTCTTTGTTCTTTTTGTATCAATACTCCTGACTATTAAGCCCAGACTCCTCTATTTGAAAATTGTTCACAATTGTTCAAACATAACAGTGAGCTACTTTGGCATGTAGTCTATTATCACAAGAGCTCTTTATTAGTACCCAGCCTGCCCTGGCTTGATTAGGAACAATTCCTATTAATTCAGGAAAGCATTTCCTCTTCCTCTCTCTTTCTCAAATTCACCAATCAGAGAACTCCAGGCTCTTCCCTTAGACATCAAACTGAATCCATCTATGGTGAGGCCCAGCAAATTCTATTTTTAAAGCCTCTTCAGGTAACCCTAAAGATTAGCTGGATTTTATATCCACTGCTTTACACAGTACTATTGTCTTAGCTGTTGCTTCACCTTAATGTATATGCATAAAGCAATCAAACTTCATTCATTTAAAATATGTTGTAATGCAACAGTGTTAACTTTAAGTTATTGAAATTACACATTCCCAGGACTGCACAGACTAGAAAGCACAGACCATATACCAAAGAGTGCTGTGTAATGAGATACAACTGCACTAAATGCTTCTGCTAATAAATCACCATTACTGCTATTTTTTCTTCTTATTTGGATCATTATGGGGGCCAGAGAGTGGGCGAGGGGTTGGGAGGTTTTATGCATTCTTTGCTATTACTGCCTCATGGAACTTCATTTTGTGAAGTGAGTTTGCCTAGAGGCTCAAATGAAACAATACACGTGACAGAAACTTGTAAAGCATAAACTGTCAAATGTAGGGCAGGAACCCTTTCTGGACATTTTGCCGTTGTATTACCAGGGCTAGCTCCATGCCTGCACATGGTAGGTGTTCAGTAAACATCTGTGGGATGAATAAATTGAAATATTAAATATTTGCTAAAGAAATGAATGGTAGGGCCAAAAATAATTCTTAAAAAAAAATTGAGGTTAACTTAAAATATTTTAGGGTCTTAGGCACTGAAAACATATGTAGAGCTAAAGCAATTTTTAGCTAAAAACTACCAGAGTAATTGACTCTGGTGCTTTTCTGCCTAGGTAGGTGGATAAATGAATTATCACTCAGGGTTCTTTGAGGAACTTTCGAGAGTAAATGGTGATTTGTCCAGGGTAACGGCAATATGTTAGGTGCATGGGTAAATGAGAGTAGCAATTACTTTACTATTTTTAAAAATAAATGTGTAGTCACTGTTGTCTATTATTATACAGGTGCTAAAAACAAATATGTCAAATTCTTTCTTTTTCTCTGAGCAAAAGACTAGACACATAAGGTTTAAAATTAAAAATAAATTCAACTAATAAAATCACCCGTTTTTGTTTTTGCATTTTTTTTTTTAATTTAGAGGACGATTCCAGCAACATCTTCTCAGAGCTCCTCTCTCCTCTGTTCTGCCCTCTCAGGCAACCCCCACGCAAGCACTTGCTACTATTAGTAGGAAAGGTGTTCATTACCTGTTTAATGCCACCTCTGCTTCTGAGGTCGTTGGCTGCTCTTCATTTCCCTGGCCTCCCAGATCCTAAAATCCTAACCTGTCATAGCCTTGAAATTGATCTTCTCAAAACGGAGACCCATAACATTTCTACGTCCTATATGCAGATGGTTCCAATTTAATCTCTTGGAACCTCGCCCTTCAGTGAAGGTCCTCAGTTTTAAAATCTGCCTTTTAACAGGAGGAGCTATATATAATCCCTTTTGAAAAACAAACAAACAAAAAGCTGAATAGAATAAGTTTTAAACAAGGTTATGGCTTCCGCAACGTCTCAGAAGTGTTTCTGCAAACTGTACTACAAGACTAAATTAATATTGGGCCAGTGGGGCAGGGGATATCTACTGAATCACCAACACCACTTTTTTGGCCCCTGTATTTTCCTTGGAGGCCTCTTATAAATGTTGCTTTTTAACTGTGGCACAGTCACAGTTATTAAGTAAAGCTGAGGCCTTGCCAACTTTCTGGTTTTGCTACCCAAATTACTGAATGTTTGGTTGATTATAGCCCTAAAACACCCACGTACTAAGTAGCTTTTAAACATTTTCTCCTCTGGGTAATCACCTGGTATATCTGAACCGAAAGCCCACCACATATAAATTAAGTATTTACTCAACTAACTACTGCTAAAATCAATGGCCTTGAGGAATACATTAAAATTATATAACAGAGCTTGGCTTTTATGAATTAAAACTCCTAAAACTTAAATGTCATGTCCTCCACTTGACCTGAAAAACTGACTTTAATTTTATATGCAGTATTTAAGGAACAACCCCCAGAGATAAGCACATTGTTCATAAGTGTCCGGTGCATGAACTCATATATGAACTATAACACAGAAATGTAAGCTACACGAAAGAAAAAAATACATATATATTTTTTGAATTTTGAATTATGTATATACATAAATATATATGTCAATGTTTAGTAATAAGAGAGTATAAATGATAAGCCTCCATCATCTGAGCTGAATATATGCAATGAAAAGAAAGGTACATATCCCAATAAAGCATACATGACAAAGAAAAATTATTGTTTTAAGCTTTTATTTCCAAGAGCAACCTAATCAAACATGATGCCAAAAGTAAAAGGGACCCATATGGCCTAGGGATATAAGGATGGAGAGATTTGAGGAAGAGAGCTTTAGACACAGTTCACGCTCACTTTCTCACAAAACGTATTACCTGAAATCAAGAAGTATGGAAGAGAGTAGAAGTTAATTTCCTGGCAAGATGAAATGATTGAATAAGAACAAAATAATTGTTTCCTCTATGATCTTAAAAACCTGCTAACTAATAACACAGAAGCAGGCATCAGAAAACACATGAGTCAGGCATGGTGTCATTGCAGGTGCAAGACCACAGTTGAGGGATTATTTCTAGTTCAAAGAAAGAGCATGTTTTTTTCCTGGGTCTCAACAGTTGAACAAGTAGTTAATTCCCATGACTCTTTCTCAGCCATTCACCACTCCCAGCAAATACTCATAATTTCTCAAAAATTGAAATCCCAAAGCAGAGTGAGAGTTGAATTTTATTAGAGTATGGAATACAATAGCATGAATAGTGACCAAGACCATTAGTAAGAAAGAAAAATCTCATGTTGATAACTTATAAGTGGCTATTGCTGGCTGAGATATCTTTGGCATGTACATTGGTGGCCCTGAACATATATACGTTTTCTCAAATAGCTGAAGCAAGAGTGGAAAAGAAAAACACAGTTAAATGAACAAAAATGTCAGCCCCAACTTGGCAGGTCAGAAAACTACCTCATAAGTATATGAGGTTGCTCCAAGGGGATAGGTTCTTAATTTGGGGGGGGAAACAACTTATTTTTAAAATCTGTTAAGTTTTGGCTGGGCACGGTGGCTCATGCCTGTAATCCCAGCAGTTTAGGAGGCCGAGGTGGGCAGACCACGAGGTCAGGTGATCGAGACCATCCTAGCTAACAAGGGGAAACCCTGTCTCTACTAAAAAATACAAAAAATTAGCCAGGCATGGTGGCAGGAACCTGCAGTCCCAGCTACTTGGGAGGCTGAGGCAGGAGAATGGCGTGAACCCAGGAGGCGGAGCTTGCAGTGAGCCAAGATTGCGCCACTGCACTCCAGCCTGGGTGACAGAGCAAGACTCCATCAAAAAAAAAAAAAAAAAAAAAAAAGCACACATGGCCATATACAGAGTAGTATAATGTATTTTAGGTTATTCAAACACCTGCTTGAGTACCTTAATAAATCCCACTTAAGAATTCTCCAAGACCTGAGGATTCTCTAAAATACTTTGGAGCAGTTGAAAGAAGCTAGAACTGCAGAACAAGTTGGAAGGGAATGAGAAATGGTCATCAGGGCTCAGGCAGGGCAAAGCTCTTAAGAGGAGCAATGCTTAGAATGAGTTGAAGGTACAGAGATCTTTTCAGCTTTGTGATTAGGGAAAATTACTTCACCCTTTTGAGCACTTCACCTCTGTCTTCTCATCTGTAAAAATCTAAAAATTTATAGCCATTTACAAAGAGTTGTTGTGAAAATGAAATGAGAGAATATGTTTAAAATGCCTGCCACAGAGTAGGTGCTCAATGAATGAAAATTGCTTCCTAGTAGTGTATTACCTTAGAAACCATGAAAACTCTAAAAGAATAATCATTTTGCATTGCAAGAGTTAAAAACTGGAAATAATCTGCATGTTCATGACCAGGCAATGGTTAAATAAATTATGATACATGCATACAAAGAAATAGTATGTGGCAGTTTAAAAAGTTAAAGCTGTATTTACTGATGTTGATGGATTAGTGCAGATGTTCAAGATACACTATTAAGTGAAAAAGCAAATTGAAAATAATGTAGATAGGCCAGGCGCAGTGGCTCATGCCTGTAATCTCAGCACTTTGGGAGGCTGAGGCAGGCAGATCACCTGATGTCAAGAGTCAGAGACCAGCCTGGCCATGAAACCCCATCTCTACTAAAGAAAAATACAAAAATTAGCTGGGCATGGTGGCATGCACCTGTAATCCCAGATATTCGGGAGGCTGAGGCAGAAAAATCACTTGAACCTGGGAGGCAGAGATTGCAGTGAGCTGAGATAGATTGTGCCACTACACTCCAGCCTGGGGGAAAGAATGAGACTTCATCTCAAAAAAAGAATGTACATAATATTCTATCCTTTGAATTATTCATAATTGATATAAGAATTTCCCACTTGTGGAAATTTAATTGGTTTCTGCCTTCCCTCCAGTTTAATTGACAACTCTCTACAAACAAGCTTCTGATTTTATCCCCACTTAGGACAGATTTCTAAAATGGAACCTGCTTAGTCAAAATATATGTATTTTGTAAAGCTTTAGATAGATATTGTCAAATTGCTTTGCAGTTAGACCATGTCAATTTACAATTATATCTGAGCTGTTTAAAATTTCCCATTTCCCATGCCCTATTTATTTTGCATACTTTTTTAACTGTTAATTTCACAGTACAGATTTGTTTGGAGTCATTTTATTTGCTCCAGTCATTTTTTATTACTATTGGAAATGAAAATTTATTTTATATGCATGCTACTATATAATATTCTTATTTATATATTTATTTTAGAGACAGTGTCTTGCTCTGTCTGGAGTCCAGTGGCACAATCATAAACTCACTGTAGCCTAGAAGTCCTGGGCTCATATGATCCCACTTCCACCCCGGCACATTTCCCCTCCCTAGCCTCTGGCGTAGCTGGGACCACAAGCACTAATCACCATGCCTAAGATTTTCTTTTTTTTTTTTTATAGTGACAGTATGTTGCCTGGGCTGGTCTCCAACTCCTGGCCTCAAGCGATCCTCCTGCCTTGGCCACCCAAATTAATGGGATTATAGGCTTGAGCCACCATGCCCAATCTCCTTTTCTCTACAATTGTTATTGCTGTCTACCTACTTTCCTGTAGGGTTTTAATGGGAATTTTAAAATAAATTTTTAAAGTATTCTATGTGTAGAGGGTAGAAAACTTTTGGCTATCATATTTTTAGTGACATACCAAAATTTATATTCTTTTAAAGTTTACAATTGTTTTGTCATGCAAAATTTTTAAATTTTTCTATGATCCTAACTACTGATTTCTCTTTCTGATAGCTTTCATTGCTTCTATATTTAAAAAGATTCCTATACTAGAATCAGGAAAATAGTTACATATATTTTCTTCTAAATTTGTTTATTGTTCTTTTCACACATTTAAATCTGTAATTCTTCTGGGATTTGGTAGAATAAGGTTAGAATCTTCTTATTTTGTTTCATCAATTATTATTTTTCAGTAACTTTTTACTGTTGGACTTATTTCAATATCTTGTTGTACCCATATTTTATACTTGGCTTGGAGTCCCATCTCTCCTGGGACCCAGTAATGGGTTTCAGGCAGTAATCTTTTCACAGCTCCTTACAGTGCCATGAATTTGAAGGAAGAGCTTTCTAAGTGCTGAATTTTCTCAGCCAGTTACATCGTTTGCTGTTGCTGTTGTGTATGTGTAAGGGTTTTTAGCACTCTTTTTATACATTATTAAGAAACAATTTTTAAAAGAAGATAGAATCATCATTCTCATACAGATATACAGTGAATATATGGCAAAGATTTTTAACTCATTAATTAATGAGGGACCAGTGAGGTATTACAACTGATTCCAGAGAATTCAAAGAGCAGAGACATAAAAAAGGAATAAACAGATTTTAAAATAAATTTGCAAATAAATAAAAAGCGTCAATGCAAAAATGCATTGTATTCCACTGAACACAACTATTTTGCATTACTACAGACAAGAATTATTTGAATTATTATCGAATTTCTAAAAGTTGCGGAATTGTAATATAGATCATAAATGAGAAAACCTAAATGAGTGAGTAATCAAGATACCCACTGTTTGATTTTTTGCCCATTTCAAAGTTTTTCACAAGTTTCCCTGGCAGTCTGTCTCCTTTCCTCTTTTTATCATAATAATTTCGGGAAGGTTATTCTTGATCATAAAATGCAGCTAGTCTTATTAGGTTTGCCTTACTGTTTATATAGATGTCTCAAAAGTGTTATTTTACCATATAGGTCACCTTAAGTTTGCGTTGTAAATTCTAAGGCTATACAACTTTGAACAAATACTAAATTAAATTCTGTCTGGAAGTATTCATAAGGAATCTCAAATTGGACTTTTAAGGCCCTCTATTATTTGTCATCCTGCTGCTAGAAAACTAAATCCAAGAAACTCTGTCCGTAAGATTTCACCTATAAAACCTGTAACTTTGGGTAAATTATTCTCTTCTAAAAGTCCCAAAATACCTTAAGATAACTTACACATAGTATACAATATTCTTGACCATTAAAGCCAAGGAGTAGACCAGTTTGTCCAGAAGGTCTTTGTAAATACTACCTCCATAAGTCAAGTCGAACTTAATTCCTTGAAAGTAGCTGTTTCTGTGTGATTCAATGAACATTGTTTTCAAACATGACATTACAGGGAAGGCTTTGGTTTTATAATTTGTACAGTTACATCCTGGTAAAAAGGATGACAACTTCTTACTGAACTGATGCAGATCACTAAATGGCCATGGAAAGTAAAAAGACTCAATAAGAATTTCTGAGTCCTAGAGAAATAAATGAAAATCACATGTCATTTTCAAATGTTTCCTTTCATTTTATAAAGTAGATTCTACTAAATTTCTATGGGTTAAAGATTTCCTAAGAAGAAGGAGAAAGGGTGTTCTTATTTATCTGAAAAATGAAACATTAAGACAATATCAACAATATCCCAAATGAATAACCATAAGAAAATTATCTCATTACTGCATTCAGTCTTATTACAATTTTAATTCCTACTCTGCTGAATCTTGTGCATCATATGCAGCCCTCTGCTTTGGCCTACAATGGGTCCTGGAAATCCTGACTCAGTCCACTCATGGTGCAATCTGAAAGCTGTCTAACCAATGTCAGCTCAGCTTTGAGGTGTCAATACTTAAAGTACCTGGTAGTTATCTTCCATGAGGTTCTAAGACTGTTCTTTGTTGAAGACATAAATTCTGGATTATAACCTGGAAGAGAGACTTCAGAGAAGCAGCAGAGTAAAACAGTACTATCAATAAACTACAGGGACCTAAAATCACTGTTGTGGACTTATTACTAATAATTTTCAAATGTGAGCAGTCTGGTGAGAGTTTATAGTAAGAATAATGCAACAGACAAGGAAATTTAGTTCTTTTTGTGGTATGCAAAACAATGATAATAAAGCCACTGCAAAAGACAATTAGACAAACATCTCTAAGGATAGTGATTAAATCTATTTTCAAAGAAGTCTGTGAATGATATATCTGATTCAAAAAATGGATGAAAATAATTTTACAGAGGAAGAAGTCTTGAGATAGATATAAGACATAGAAAACACTAAAACATAATTGCTAATACAAGAAACCAAGTAAAGAAATTTAGTAAGTGTACATAAGGCCTAAACATTTGTATTTTTTAAACAGTAGCTGAAATTATGACTGATAACATACTGTTGTTGTCTAATGCCATTAGGCAAAACACTGCTACAACTCTGGTAAATATAGAAAAACCTGATGGAAATATTTCCAAGAATTACAATCATTATTTTCCTTTAGGTTAAAAACAAGTAAAGCAGAAAGGGCAATGAAAAAAAAAATTTAGGAACTTCTCATAAAGCATATAAAATTTCTGAAATATTTTTGTTAATAACATTATGCCTATTCAATTTAAATAAGTAAGGCTGAGCATCTCTTCTGATTTGAAAATTCTTCCCAAGGAATTCTGCAAATAAAACTAATTATTTTTAGTACCTCTTTGCAAAGGTAAAGGAATAACTCTTTGTGATATTTTTGAAGGGCCATCTGGGAAATCTCACAGATAGTTTTAAGTGTAAAAGATATCCTGACTGTTTTATCAATTTTTCTATACTTAAGATCCAATTATGAATGGCAAAAATCAGAAAAAAATAATAGAGGACGTTTGGACATTTGATTAAAATAAGATCAGGGTACCAGAGAAATAATAATGAGTTAACAGTAAGTACATACTTAAAACAATAAAATATTAAAAAATAAATATATAGATTAACATGGTTGTAAAGAACCTCAGCTCTTTATATGTGAGGAAGCTGTTCTTTGAATTCTTTTCCTTAAATAATCAGGGATGCAACAAATTCAATATAAAGCACAGAAAATTATTTTTATAAGACAAAATTTTTGCTATCTATCTAGGCAGATTACATAGGAAGTTAAAAAAAAAAAGCCTTTCATGTAGTAGGCAAATAGTAAGCTAAGAAAACAAGCCCATCAAGATTGGGCAAATTTTACTAAAATTGTAGCACATCTCATAGCTTTTTTTCAGACTCAGGTATTATGAATTAAGGCAAGTAAAATATATTTCCAAAATTTACTCTTCATTTTGCTTTTTCATGTCACTGCAATTTTCAGGGGATCCATGAGCACAAAACCATTTTTATATTAATCCTCAAATGTTATTTCTGTTAAAACTTCAATATGTTTGTCATTGCTATGATCAAATGAAGCAGTAACTATTTTTAAAGTTCTCAATTTCAACTTTCAATATGGAAAATATTAACAGTTATCAACTACGTAAGTGAAAGATGTTAGGGTCCTTAGTAAGTCCCAAGATTGTACAGAGGTTCTGAGACTGGGAGAATCAAGGGAGGGAAGCCTGAAAACCACTACTCTATATATCCCCACTATTATATACTACGACAAAACCACTACAATAGGACAAAATTATTTTCTCTTTGAAACACAAAAGGACATAGACAGTGGTGTCAGTCTGTCCCTATTCTCACAGTGTAGTCTTAACTATTCATATTAAAAGGACTTTTACCAAAGCAACTTCTATTTCAAGAAGAAAACCAGGGGCTGATAATTAAGAATTGTCTATCTTCCACAAACATTTTAAAAGATGAGCAAAGTTTATATTGCAACTTTCAATAGCCACACACATACCTTTTTAAAGAGACAAAATTAATACATTCATTAACAGGACTCAAAACAAACACATTCTATAGGATATAAGCCAAAGTATATAAACTGAAAATTATGCCTAATAATTAGGCATCAAATTTGTTGGTCTCCTATCTTAGTTAGAAATCATCTATATATCAAGCGAGTATTCATTGTATAATTCAACTTAATATCAGTCTAAGGTTATGTGTTGCCTAAGGATCTTGGGACCTATATTCAAGCTGACTTGTTAAAAGAAAAAAAAAACACAATTACTGTTGAAATAAAGTTGTCTGAATAATGATTCAATTTAGTTGAATATAAATTTATAGTTTTCATTATCTAAAATATTGTGTAGGCATATTGTTAGTTAGTAGACCTAAGTAAGTTCAAGAAAAACAAACCCAAGTAGAATAAAATGTTGTTTATATTAAACCTAACACTGATAAATCATAGAACATAGCTGCTTATTTTGAACCAAAATTATTACATTAGTCTTGTTTACCAAAGATTTACTGTGATTATGTGAACTTAAATTTTAAAAACATTTCTGAGTTTCTGTAAAAATAAGTTATTAAGTATAGCACAATTTAAAATACTATAGCTTTTAATTTCCTAATTTTTGGAATTTTATGATTATTTGATTTATATAAGAATGTATGTATATAAGAACTCTATAGGCCAATCAGAACAGAGATTCTTTAATTTAGGAGACATTTTAACCTAATTCATTACCCTCCAGAGAGAGGAAAATATTATGCACTCATCCAAAAAGAGATAAAGGTCTTTCTAAATTATAAGCATCTAGACACACAGACACAAGACTGCTTATAACTTCAGATCTAAATATTAACTACATATCAAAAGTAAACACAGAAAAATCACCAGTTCATATATCAAAGCATTGTACTTTTTCCTGATGGGTGCAAGAGTCTTAATTTGAGCTCAAAATAGACAAATAACAACCAATAAAAATAAAATACTTTAAAAAAGATTATTGTCTGTCACACAAGGGGAATAAATCTCTCTACTCCATTAATCCATTTACAGAAATAACAATGGCTAGCCCACAATGTTCTGAATCACTGCTGCCACCAGTAGGAAATAATATATCAATTGTAAGAGTTCCAAAGACAAAAACAAAACACAAAAATAGCCAAAAAGGAAAATACAGAAAGAAACAGAAGATCTGCAAAGTTATATTTCTATTGCTACTGGGGATTTACCTTTGGGAGCCTGGGTTTAAGCCCCCAGGGGTACAACTTTCTCCAGCATGTACGTTATTCATCTACAAGAGGAATCCACTGACTATTGGCAGAAGAACCTCCAAAATATTTACAAGATAATTTTTAAAGGGGTGTAAATAACTCTCATGCAGCTATAACATAAATGTTCAAAAGATTTCATTTAATTCATTAATTATAGAAGAAACCAGTAAGATGTTATAACCAGTTCAAAGGAGAATTCGAAGAGCAGAACATATCTGTATAGGGAATAAGGAAAATTGAAATAAAAATAGCTGCAAAATAGGTCTCTATACAGGGCAATGATTAATTGAATTCCACTGGGCACAATTATTTTGCATCTTTGTGGGCAAGATATTTTCCATTATTATCAGTTTTGTACAACTTAAAGAGCATGGCACATGTATACATATGTAACTAACCTGCACATTGTGCACATGTACCCTAAAACCTAAAGTATAATAATAATAAAATAAAATTAAAAAAAGAATTGTAAAATAGCACAAAAACAAAAAGCAAAACTAACTTAGATGGGGGCACAGTCAGGACACCCACTTTTTTGTTTAGCACAAGAAATTAAGTACCATATGGAAAAGGCAATACCAAAACTTCTCTTTATCCTCAATTCTAAATTTCTAATTATCTCTTCTTAGAAGAGAGAGCAAATAATATCATTCTTTTCTACATCAAATATACAAAAGGCCTAGTAACTAAAATTTTCTAATTGTACATACTGTGCAACTCTTTTAGAATCATTTTTTTTCTCCTCTGAGCATCAGCTTTACCCAAACTTCTTTCTTCTCCCTTATCAGTGCCACATTAGCAAATACTTATTTCGATAGAGGCTTTCTAGAAGCCTATCAGTATGATAAACTATGCTAATTTTTTAAAAAAAGATGAAATCCTTTTAAAAGGTTATAATTTGAAGGAAGAAAAAAAGCAGAACAAGTAGTTTTTAAAGTGATAAGAAAGATGCTTTATGTAAAACCCACCATGGACAGGCACTTCCACTGGTCTAAATCAATCCCAGACTTGAGACATTTTATTTGACAAACTTGAAATCAAGATAGGATTCTTTTTGAATTATTACCCTGAAGTCACATGTGTTTGTAAAGCCTTTCGCTAGGAATTCTGAAGTTAGTGACTCATGGGGTTCAGCAGAGTCTAGACAAGCATGAGCCTGTGACACTGCTTTGATCATGGGCATTTTCAATATCACAACCCAATCATAATTCCAAAGCTCCTAATTGGAATTATGTTCACTCCTGAGAAAAAGACTAGGGGGAAAACATGTATATATCTCCGTGGAAACAAACTTGCTAGTTTTGTTTTCTGCAATATAAAGCAAAAAAATAAAAAAAATTTTAAAAAAAGGCCAAGTATTTTTATAGACTTGACTAACAATGTAATTTATGTATTTTAGGCGCAGCCAGGTGACAACTCTACTAGAATCCCTATCCTGACAGAACTCTACATACAAGCTGTCATTTTTGACCACATTTCCAGAAGGAAGACTTAAGTACCAACATGTTAATTTCCTAATAATTTGCTAAATTTAAATAAATTCCATAGACAGAGCAAATTAGAATAATAAATGAGCCCTGTAGCTGGAAGGCAAATTAGAACAATAAAGTTAATAAAGAAGTTAGAAAGAAAACTGTAATATTGACTGTCTTTTTATTATACAGATAGCCTCTAAGCTGATTGCAACATTTCATGGGAGAGAATTTTGGTGCTACTTCAAAGATACAGAAATTGGTGACTATTATGTAGCTCAGAATTTAAAAAAAAAAAAAAAAAAGTTCCAGATCCCACTATTGCTAAATCGAATGGACCAAGCTTTTGCCATATGGCAGTTCTGGCTGCTAAAATCATTGAATATTGACTTTTAAGGGGTCCCAAATTGGCATACAAGGTTTTCAGTAGTACTAAACAAGTAAGTAAAATCTGCAATATCCCATGAAATGATGTATAAAATGAATGAATGTGTTTAATATGCATATAAGCTTGGATAACATGAATCCTATAACAGCGAAGCTGAGGAAATGAAATCTAAAGGAAACTAGAAGATATTAGAAAAATCAAGACTTGATGATAGAAATAGGCACTTTTTCCTAATGTGCCCTGCAGGTGGCTTTTGTGCAGAAAAGATATTGTTTGAAGGCCACTTTTTATTAAAAATTAATATTTGGTTCTTCCTCTTCTTTTTCCCATTCAATTTAATTCCTTTATTTTTAGTGTTTCAAAATATTTTTTATTTCTTATTTTATATTTTAATTATTTTTGATGTATTTTTTTAAAATTATTATTATACTTTAAGTTCTAGGGTACATGTGCAAAACGTGCAGTTTTGTTTCATAGGTATAGGGGCCATGGTAGTTTGCTGCACCCATCAACCCATCATCTATATTAGGTATTTCTCCTAATGCTATCCCTCCCCTAGCCCCCACCTCCCAACAGACCCTGATGTGTGATGTTCCCCTGCCTGTGTCAGTGTGTTCTCATTGTTCAGCTCCCACTTAATGAGTGAGAACATGCGGTATAGTTTGAAGTCAGGTATCGTGATGCCTCCAGCTTTGTTCTTTTTGCTTAGGATTGTCTTGGCTATGCGGGCTCTTTTTTGGTTCCATATGAAATTTAAAGTAGTTTTTTCCAATTCTGTGAAAAAGTCTATAGGAGCTTGATGGGGATAGCATTGAATCTATAAATTGCTTTAGGCAGTATGGCCATTTTCATGATATTGATTCTTCCTATCCATGAACATGGAATGTTTTTCCATTTGTTTGTGTCCTCTCTTACTTCCTTGAGCAGTGGTTTGTAGTTGTCTTTGAAGAGGTCCTTCACATCTCTTGTAAGTTGTATTCCTAGGTATTTTATTCTCTTTGTAGCAATTGTGAATGGGAGTTCACTCATGATTTGGCTCTCTGTCTGTTATTGGTGTATAGCAATGCTTGTGATTTTTGCACATTGATTTTGTATCCCGAGACTTTGCTGAAGTTGTTTATCAGCTTAAGGAGATTTTGGGCTGAGACAATGGGATTTTCTAAGTATACAATCATGTCATCTGCAAACAGAAACAATTTGACTTCCTCTCTTTCTGTTTGAATACCCTTTATTTCTTTCTCTTGCCTGATTGCCCTGGCCAGAACTTCCAATACTGTGTTGAATAGGAGTGGTGAGAGAGGGCATCCTTGTCTTGTGCCAGTTTTCAAAGAGAATGCTTCCAGTTTTTGCCCATTCAGTATGATATTGGCGGTGGGTTTGTCATAAATAGCTCTTATTATTTTGAGATACGTTTAAACAACCTTGTACTGAGGGAATTAGGTGGGGACAAGCCGGTGGAAATCTGCTCAGGTGTGGGGTTGGTAGAGCCCAAATCAGGAAGTCGCAGTTCAAATGCAAGGGTGTATTCACGGGGAAGTTGATGGCTTGGCGCAATATGCCAGATTCCAAGCAGGTTGAGTGGAGTGGTGTTACATTGGAATTGGGTATATCAGGGTGATCTCAGAATTTTCAGTTCATACAATATATAGAACAGATATGGAATATATATATGTGCATGTATAGTCCCTCACTCTGTTCACTGAAAGAGCCCAGGAGCAGCCACCCACCAATATCAGTGAGCATACCTAATGCCCAGATCTCAGATTCCTAACACCATTTTCCACCAAAAAAAGCAGGGATGGGGATCCTTGAGAAAACAACTAATTTGGGGGCTGAAGCAGAGAAAATACAAGAGTCTGGAATACTTTGCTGTGCCAGAAAGTAAAAAAGTTCTCAAAAAACAAATGGGATTTATCAAAAGGATCACAGAACTCAGTGTGAAGGGTACCCACTGGCCAAATATGGGACCATTAGGGCATCAAAATGATGATAATTACAGAGATAAAGTAGGAAACAATGAGTCCATACTGATCTACAGACATGAATAAATTGAAAGATAAGAAAGAGGATATTTACATAGTATCCACAAAATATTTATTAATTACAGAGAAAACAATGGAGATAGCTGGCAGACACCACTTTCAGCAAATGATCAAAGAAAATATCATCAGTAACGAAGCAAAATGAATATGTGCCCTAGCAAATAAGATTCATCTCTCAATCAATTTGTCAAATACGACATTTTAAATTGGAAGAGCAAGACTTATCTGATGCAACAGGGGAACATAGCATCCCCTTTGTAATAGTACTTCCAAAGTTGCATAACCTGAATCTAATCAAAAGAAAACTCAGGCAAACCCAAATCCAGGGATGTTATTCAAAATAACTGGCCTGTAATCATTAAAAGTGTCAAGATCACGACAGTGAAGGTAAAAAGGAAGAACTGTCCCAGTCTGAAGAAGGATAGAGAGGAAGACATGACAACCAAATACAACACATGATTCTGAAGTAGATCCTTATTCTATAAAGGGAATTTGGGGGCAACTGGTGAAAATTTAATTTTTTGATGATTGTATTGTGGTTAGATTTATTTCCTGATTTTGATTATTATATTGTGGTTATGTAGTAGAATGTTCTTAAATATAGGAAATTACACTGAAGCATTTGAGAGTCCAAAGGGGATCATGTCAGTAGAGTATTTGTAAATAATTCATGGAAAAAGGTCTTGGTGGTATACTTACAACTTTTCTGTTAGTCCGAGATGCTTTGTGATCAAATAAATGTTTGACTTATTAAATTTATAAATTAAAAACCCTAGTTTCATACACTTTATAATATATAAATTTTATTATTCTATCTATAGATTTGACCAAATTTTAACAATCACTTCTATGAGTCCTTTTATAGTTTAACTAAATTCCTTTGAACATTTTAAATTTTAATTATAAACTTTATTGTATTTAATTTTCTAAGAATTTTAAATTTTTACCTAAAAATAAGCCTTCCCATGCATTTAAATGACTATTGTAAATCTAATAAAATAAATATAATGACCCTTATGTTTGCCTAAAATATTCCAGTATGGCTTATAAATGCATAAAATTTAACCTTAAAATCATATCTTAATCAATTATTCAGTTATCACACTTTAAATGGGAATAGCAAGGCTTATCTGTTAGATATTCTATATTCTAATATGCCAGCTTCTCTAAAACATAACTACTTATTTTTAAATAGATATTTAAAATTTTTCAAATATCAAACATATTTACAATGTATTCCTATATTTAATGCTAAGTTTTAAAGCACTAAAAAGTCAATTATATTATTACAAGTAATTTTTATATTAGCCTCTGAATTGAATTTACTGATAGTAAATACTAACTGGAGATTTAAGTTGGGTTATAAGATGTATTAGTTTGCAAGGTCTGCTCTAACAAACTCCCACAGACTGGGTGACTTAAACACAGAAATGTCTTTTCTCACACAGTTCTGGAGTTTGGAAGTCTCAAATCAATTGTCAGTAGGTCTGGTTTCTTCTAAAGCCTGTCTTCTTGGCTCACTGATGGCAGCCTTCTCTGGCTGATGCAACAGGGGAACGTAGCATCCAGATGTCCTCACATGCTCTTTCCTCTCTGAGCACATCCGCGGTATCTTTCTGTGTACCCAAATTTGCTCTTCTTATAAGGACACCAGCCAGATTGGATTAGGGTCCACCATGATAGCTTCATGTTAACTTAATTACCTCTTTAGAAGCCGTATCTCTAACAGATGAACATATAGTTTTCAACATATGAACTTTGGACAGACAATTCAGACCATAGCATGGCATGTGGACTACAAACACCCAGGACACTTCCCCGTGATTAGACTCTCATGGCCGATGCTAAGCCAAGTCTAAACCTCTGACGATTCCAACATCATGCCTTTTAAATTAAGGTTGTCTTGTTGTCTAAGTGCCCCGGATTCAAATTTCTTATTATCTAATACTCTTGTCTGATTTGAGTTTTTATCACCCTCTGAGGTTAACTGAGAGTCAGTGAGTCTATGCATGGTGTCATTCCATTTCTAAATTGTTTTCATATTCTTTCTATTGGCCGGCCAACACTCCTATAAAAGATTTCAATGGCATCTGATTGTATGGAGCGTATCTCTCAAGTCTTACCTTGTCCTGTTGTCACAGTTCTAATGTCATATTAATGCAACTATTGGAACTTGGAAATTCCTTTTGTGGAAACTTATTGAGGAGATTTCCACCCAGTAAAGAAGAGAGAGCAATTAGGGAACCGTTATGAATGAGTTCAGGTACACTAAGAAAGTAATTTTAACCTGAAGCTAATGGTTGAATGCAGAACCAAGGAAAGGGGACATGTGAAATGTATGTGATAATCTGCGAAAAGAACAGTAGGCCAAAGAGACAGGACCTAAGAATGAGCTAGCCAACAGAATGGAACAATGCAATAAAGGATAAAGCACATTAAGAACCGGACTATCTGTTAAGCTGAGTTGGTAATTGGCCACATTACCTTATCTCTCCATACTTTGGCTCCTAAAGGTCACTTCATATTCAAAACATCTACGATTCCTCCTTGCTGTTTTTTTTTAATATATCTATAGACTCCCCCAGCTGAAGAGACTAGCCTAGTAAGTTAGGTGTGAAAAGAATATGTTTGTATTTCAGGAATAATCACAATCAAAGACTTGAACACTCAGAACTCCTTGTCTATTCATTAGTCCTGAGTTCTTCTCTATTCGTAATTTACTCTTTCTGGAAAACAGCCTCGTGTTTCTCTCGACCTTCTGTTGTCATGGAAAATATGTTCTGAACAATTCTAGAGTCTCATACTCTTTCCCTCTCCCTCTCCCTATCTCCCTGCCCCATCCCTCCCTCTTCTCTCCTTCCCCCCACCCCAACCACTTTTTCCCAAGTCCAGAATCCCATAGAAGGAACATTCGACTCAGCTTTGCATTATTTGAGATTTTGTTTGTTTGCTTGCAAGCCACAAAAAAAAAAAAAAAAAAAAAAAAAAACTCACACATTGAAACAGAGATAAGGTACAGGAATCCAGAATTGAAAACTGAGACTTGAGAAAGAATACAGAGGAATTGAGGAAGCCTCTCTGTCAAGCACTGCCAGTTAGAAAGCTGAGCTCCAACTACTCCCCAGTCCGTGTATGTAAATCCCACATTTCGAATTTCCAGGAGAGGAAACCTGATTGGTCACACTAGTATCCGGTTTTCCTTCTTGGATAAATCAGCAATGGTCAGGGTTGATGGTTAGACATAATAACTAGAGGTTCATCCCTGTGTGTCAAGGGCTGTTTCCAGAGAGAGGGAAATTTTCATTAGTTGAAAAGAGGTAGCGAGAAATATCTACTATAAAATCGCTTGAAACTTGTACTTTGAAACAAACTTTGCTAAAATTCAGTAAGTGTAATGTTGACTCAATTTAATGTTAAAATTTTTACTGGGAAGGATACTTCTTTCCTAAGTTATTTTGAGTTATTTTAGATATTTCACCAGGAAGGAGTGTCAATGTTTTCTTCCAAATGCAATTTTGTTAATCAATGAAAACTATTTTTATAAATAAAATTAAGTTATATGGTATGCTTCATATATAGATTTTAAGATGTATTTCAGTTAAAATGCATCTTGAATGATTTATTCAATACATCTCTCAAATTGGTGTGCTTGTATATTATTTGGAAGTTTTGCAACTCTTCTTATGGGAACACTTTCTATGTGTATAGATTTTTCTTTCCCTCCTGGCCAGTAACACTTGATTTATGGACACTGAATATTGAATTTCATGTAATTTTTAAAATTTACAGACTTTATTTTTTATATCAGTTTTAGGTTTACAAAATAATTGAGCACAAAGTACAGATAGTTTCCATATGCCTTTTCTCCATTACATATTCACACAGATTCCTCTAGTGTTAGCAACTTGCACAAGTGTGGTATATTTGTTATAACTGATGAACCAGTATTGAAAAATGTTAACTAAAGTCCATAGTTTACATTAGGGATCACTCTTTGGGTTGTTCAGTTCTATAGGTTTTATCGTTTTTTTCTTTTTTATCTTTTTTTCAGAGACAGGGTTTACTCCATTGCCCAGGCTGGAGTGCAGTGGCACAATCATAGCTCACTGTAACCTTGAACTCCTGGGCTCAAGCGATCCTCCTGCCTTATTCTCCCAAGTAGCTAGGACTACAGGCATGTGCCAGCACACCTGGCCCAGTTCTGTTGATTTTAACAAATACATGCTGTTTTGTATCCACCATTACAGTATCATACAAAACAGTTTCACTGCCCTAAAAATCACTTTTGCTCCACCTACTCATTCTTCCCTCCTTACCCTCTTAAACCTCTAGGAACCTCTAATGTTTTTACTGCCTTTTTAGTTTTGCCTTTTCTAGAATGTCATACAGATGGAATCGTATATGGCATCTTTCACTTGGCAATATGCATTTAAGTTTCCTCTGTAACTTTTCATGGCTTGATAGCTCATTTCTTTTTTTAATCACTGAAACATATTCCCTTGTATGGATGTATGACAGTCTGTTTATTCATTCACCAATGGAAGGAAATCTTGGTTGTTCCCAGGTTTTGACAATTATCAATAAAACTGCTATAAACATTTGTGTCCAGAGTTTTTATGGACATAAGTTTTCAATTCATTTGGGTAAATATCTAGGAGCATGATTGCTGGATCATATGAGTTAGCTTTGTAAGAAACTGACAAATTGTCTCGCAAAGTAACTATACTATTTTGCACTCCCACCATTAATGAATGAGAGTTCCTGTTGCCCCACATTCTGATCGGCACTTAGTATTGTCAGTGTTTTTGAATTTTAGCCATTCTCATAGTTGTGTAGTAGCATCTTATTGTTGTTTTAATTTGCAATTTCCTGAAGACATATGGTGTTGAGCATGTTTTCATACACTTATTTGCCATCTCTGTGTCTTCCTTGGTGAGGTATTTCTTCATGTCTTTACCCACTTCTTAATTGGGTTGTTTGTTGCTGTTAACTTTTAAGAGTTTCTTTGCATGTTTTGGATATGAGTCCTTCATCAAATGTGCTTTACAAATGTTTTTTCCAGTCTGTAGCTTGTCTCTTCATATATAGTTTTTTAATGCTATAGTTAATGGATTTATTTAAAGATCAATATTAAATTGGTTTTTTCCATATTATAGAAAAGTATTTATGCAGAATTTGCATTATCTGTTTTTTTAAGTTTGACATAACCTTCAAAAGTAAAGCCATATGGATTCAAAGCTTTTCAGAAAAAAATTATTTTTATTTGATAGAAATTTGTACTTTCTATTTCTTGAGCCAATTTTGAATATTAATTTTTCCCAGAAATAACCTACTTATTTGAAATTTTCTAATGTATTTTTATAGAATTGTATAAAATATATTTTATAATATATTCCCTCTGTACTTTTCATGGTATCAAATTTCTAATCCCTATTTTAAAAATGTGTATTTTATCTCTAAGAAATACCATTCTGGACATAGGCCTTGGGAAAGATTTCATGATGAGGGTGCCAAAAGCCATTGCAATAAAAACAAAAATTGCAAATAAGATTATCAACAGAGTAAACAGATAACCTACAGAATGGAAGAAAATATTTGCAACCTGTGCATCCAACAAAGGTCTAATATCCAGACTCTATAATGAATTTAAATTAATAAGTAAAAACCCCATTAAAAAGTAGGTAAAGAACATGAACAGAAACTTTTCAAAAGAAAACATACATGCAGCCAACAGTCATATGAAAACAAATGCTCAACATCCCTAACCATTAGAGAAATGCAAATCAAAACCATAGTGAGATACCATCTCACACCAGTCAGAATGGCTATTACTACAAAGTCAAAAAATAACAGATGCTGGTGAGGCTGCAGAGAAAAGAGGACACTTACACACTGCTGGTGGGAATGTGAATTAGTTCAGCCATTGTCAAAATCAGTGTAGTAATTTCTCAAAGAACTTAAAATAGAAGTACCATTCAACCAAGCAATCTCATTTTTGGGTATATACCTGTCTTTCTACTTTAAAGACACATGCATGTGTATGTTTATTTCAGCACTATTCACAATAGCAAAGACATGGAATCAACCTTAATTCCCCTTCAACCATAGATAAGATAAAGAAAATGTGGTACATATACACCATGGAATACTATGCAGCCATTAAAAAAATGAGATCATGTCCCTTGCAGGAACATGGGTGGAACTGGAGGCCATTACTCTGAGCAAATTAATGCAGGAACAGAAAACCAAATACTTTATGTTCTCACTTATAAGTAGGAGCTAAACATTGAGTACACATGGATGCATGTGTACTTGAGGATAGAAGGTAGAAAGAGGGAGAGAATAAAAAAACTACTTATTGAGTACTCTGCTTATAACCTAAGTGATGAAATAATCTGTACACCAAACCCCTGTGACACGCAATTTACCTATATAACAAACATGCACATATACCCCGAACCTAAAATAAAATCTTAATAAATAAATAAAATAAAATTTGTATTGTATCCTTTGTTATAATTTGTTTATATAAGATTTGATTTTAAAGAACTTACCACTTTATTTTAATTGATTCTGATTCTGTTTATCTAGTCTTTTCATTACTTCCTTTATGCCTTTTTTTAGATATATTTTTGTTGTTTGTCCCAACTTCTTAAGTTGTTATTAGTGATTTATTTTTCTCTCTCTTTTGAAAAATGGTAAGACCATTTAACACAAAATATTTCTTTCTGAGTACAGCTTTGGCCAAAATCCACAAATTTTGATAATTAATGTTCTCATTTTTCTCATTTTATAAATACTCCATACCTGCAGATTTTTATCCAAGATTTTTGTTGAATTTCTTTTAATTTCAAAGTAATTCCCATTGCTTTTATCTAAGCTTGTGAACATGATTTCTAGTTTTATTGTATTGTGGTAAAAGAATCTAGCCTTTACACTTTGTACTTTTAAGATTTTATTGATATTTACTTTGTATCTTAATTTAAGATTAGTTTTGGTTTTCAAATTAATCTTCCACAGATGGTTGAAAAAATGTGCATATTTTCTGGTTTATTATGTACCTAAACTTCATTAACATATCATCTAAATAACTAGGTCTCTTATGTATATATGTGTATATGTACGTATGTATGTATGTATGTATTTTGGCTCATCAAACTTTACTAGAGACATGGCCAAGTTTTCTATCAAAAAAAGTATTTATTACTCTTCAAATCCAACAATCTTTGCTTAATTGATTTTGAAGCCCTTTCTTTTGCTATTCTTCATGGGCATTGTCAGCATGAGTTGTAACATTACTTTTTTAAAAAACCTTAAATTTTCCATTTTTCACTTGAATCCTGTTTTTTCTGAAACTTTAAATACCACAACTGCTTTATTTCTATGTTTATTCATCTGATAAATGAGGCCCATCTTATTCTTATAATCTGGAGGGGTTGTTTTTTATTTTTAATACATTTCTTCTTTCAATAATACTTATTGAATTTGAAATCAGTTTTGTAGTGATATTTATGGTAGTTTTGCTTGATTCCCTATTCTTAAATTCTAATTTTATGAAGTAATTTATTCTCTTTTTAATTCCAAAATAACATTTACATTTTCTTGGCAAATAATTCAAATAGAATTGCAAAATATAAAAATGAAAGTAAGTCTTCTCCCTCACAGTCCAGGAGTAGATTGAGGCACATGAGGTGCTTAGGGCACAAAATTTAAGGAGACAATCTCAGAGCCCTTCCTCAAATTTGTACCTTGGTGCCCTGCTCACCTCACCCTAGATCTGGCCCTGATTCCTCGTGCACGTTCCACTCCAGGTAAGACACCACTCCTAACAGTTTCTTGTCTCTCTTTCCGAAAAACTGTGAGTGCACGTGTATGTGTGAGAGTAGTAATTTGATGTTCCTGTTTTAAATACCTGAGATCATTGCTAACTGCTGTTTCTCATTGCTGCACACTTAGAATGAGGATGATGCGCTCACCTTAGCAAATATTTATTGAGTCTTGACTCAGTGAACATGAACATATTTCACTCTTCCTAAGAACTGCATGCCATTTCAATGTATGAAACTACCATAACGTTTTTGTTTTGTTTTTTTGAGACGGAGTCTCGCTCTGTCGCCCAGGCTGGAGTGCAGTGGCATGATCTTGGCTCACTGCAATCTCCACCACCCCGGTAAACGCCATTCTCCTGCCTCAGCCTCCCGAGTAGCTGGGACTACAGGCGCCCGCCACCACGCCCGGCTAATTTTTTTGTATTTTTAGTACAGACAGGGTTTCACCGTGTTAGCCAGAATGGTCTTGATCTCCTGACCTCGTGATCAGCCCACCTCAGCCTCCCAAAGTTCTGGGATTACAGGCGTGAGCCATCGCGCCCGGCCAGAAACTACCATAACGTTTTTAAGCAGTCGGGTATTGATGATGTTTAAGCATTTGTTGTTACAAGCTATACTTTTGTTAACATTCTTTTTTCAAGTAGTTTTCGGCAATGAACTGAGTATATGTGTGAGAGAAATTAGTAAAGAGGAAATTACTGGGTCAAAAGGGAAGTGTGTTTAAATGTTGACAAATATCAAATTGCCATCCCAAAAGTTTCATCAATTCATAATTCTACAGTGTATATACATATATATATATGTCTGTGTACATGTATATATGTGTGTGTATATGTGTGTGTGTGTGTGTGTGTATATATACACACACACACACACACATATATATATATATACTTCTTTTCTTTTATTTTCTTTTTTTGAGGGAGTCTCGCTCTGTCACCCAGGCTGGAGTGCAGTGGTGTGATCTCGGCTCACTGCAACCTCCGCCTCCTGGGTTCAAGTAATTCCTCTTCCTCAGCCTCCCTAGTAGCTGGGATTACAGGCACCTGCCACTATGCCTGGCTAATTTTTGTATTTTAGTAGAGACAGTACATTTAGGTGTACCTTTCCCCTCATTGATAATGGGTCCCCGTGATCTTTTCATTGTTTGCTTCTCTAGTAGATAAGCATTTGTATTCCATTGTAGTTTTCGGTTGTATTTCTTTAATTGTAAGTGAGTTTGAGCATATTTTCACGTTTATTGAACATCTTTATACTTTTTTGCATTTTTATCTATTTCTTATTTTGTGTTCTTCATTTTTTAATTGATTTGTAAAAGTTTGAGACACATGAAAATATTTTTTTCTGAAACATAAAATCCAAATATTTTTCTTGGTTGATTTATTGGTTTTTAATGTTCTATGGTAACTTCTATTGTGCAAAAGAATTTATTTGTAAGTAGTTAAGTTCAATTATAGTTTTATTTATAGCTTTTGTATTTCATGGCAGAAAGACTTCCCCACTCAAAAATGATAACTTTTAAAATTGTTTTCTAATAGTTTTGTTGTCATATTTAGATGTACATTTTTGTTCACTTGTGATTTATTTTTGATGAAAGGAAAGATGCAGAAATTTAATATTTTTCTCAAATAACTATTAATTCATTCCAATATCATTTTTCAAAGGAATCCATTTTTACTCCATTATTTGAAATCCCATATTCGTCTTAGTAAATCCTCTCCCTCTTTTTTTCAGTTTATTTCTAGTGTCCCTAGATTGTGTCTTGCTGGGTCATCACCAAATGTCTTAATTTCTTTTTTCTTTCAATAGATTTTAATATCTTTTAGAGCAAGTTCATGTTCGTTAATTTTTTCATAGTTCACACAATAATTTTTGTATTATCTTTAATATTATTTTTTAAATTCCAAAAGAGTATATAAGGATAAAATAGGCAACCAAGGTAAGCATTTAGAATAATACCTTCCACATAGTAAATATTCAGTGAATTTTAGCTTCTGAAATAAAGCAGCTTCCAAATGAAGTAAAATGTATCTAGATATCATGTATTGCACCCGCTACCAGAGAAGATGGTGAAATTTCTATTGTCCCAACTCATCTGCTCTCAGATGCTGCTTAAATTCTCTACTCATATCTATTTCACAACTACAGCAAAATGCATGCAACTGTCCTTAGAAATCATTTATATAGTGCAGCTCTCTTGGGCTGAGGTAGGAACTCTCTTCTATGCTCATCATACCAAATGCCAATGGATATAATGAAAATTTTTATTTCTACCATGCACTTTATCAAGATCACTCTGACCAAGCGTTTAGTACCCCCCAGCACGTGCATAGCACTTCAAGGACCCCTTCCTTTTCCTGTCCAGTTAATTTAAGAGGAATGGTAGAATAGTGGTACCCATGTTAGAGAGTAGTACATTTTAAATTGTATTTTTCAGAGCTCTGAGGTCATGATTAAGAGCCTTAAGGGCCTTCTCAAAGGGTGATGGGATGCAGAGCTATGAGCTTCAAGACTCCTGAGCAATTTCAGCCGGAACAGCTCTCCTTTATGTTTCAAGAAATGCTTCATTTGGACAAATGATAACATTATTCTAAAAATAAAAGTGAGGGGAAGAGAGGACAAGGAAGTAGAGAAATTCTTGTTCAGCTCTCTTGTTAGTATAAATCAGCATTTCCCAAATGAGCACTATTGACATTTTGGGCTGGTAATTCTTTGTTGTAAGCTGGGGGAGGGAGGATGTCTTGTACATTGCAGGATGTTCAGCAACATCTCTGGCCTCTAGCTAGTAGCAACCACATCACAACTGTGACAGTGTGGCAGCCAAAAATGTCTGCAAACTATTTTGGGGTATCCACTATTATACCCATTGCCAAAAGGGTATCTTAGTGGATGCATGAAGCACCTCATTTCTTTCTTCAGTTCGGCAAGCTTGCTCTTGATAACAAAACAAATTATGATTCTCAATCCACTTAATTAGTCCTTAATTAGTAGAAGTTTCTTCCCAAGTTTGATCTAGTTCTTTAGTGTTTGTAGGGTTAAGAAAAGCTGTATCAAGTCACCCTAGTGTGATAGCATTTATTAACAGCCTCCTTAAAGATTTTTAAGTTATAAGTTACATAAATAGTAATAAGGGATTTAGTTATTAATTAATGATAACGAGCAAATGAACATAAAATTATTTTTTTCTTTTTTTATTATACTTTAAGTTCTAGGGTACATGTGCACAACGTGCAGGTTTGTTACATATGTATACATGTGCCATGTTGGTGTGCTGCACCCATTAAGTCGTCATTTACATTAGGTATATCTCCTAATGCTATCCCTCCCCCCTCCCCCAACCCCACAACAGGCCCGGGTGTGTGATGTTCCCCTTCCTGTGTCCAAGTGTTCTCATTGAAATGAACATAAAATTATTGAGTAATTTCTCATTGATTGATTTCAGCCTCCAGCAGACTATCAAAACTTGCATAAATAGACACCTGGTAACTGATGTTACTCTTGAATTAGCCTTCGCTTTACTTTCACTTATTCCTACATGGTCAAACTTCTGTTCACTGACAATATGATCTTCTACTTACAAAACTCTCAAGATTCCTCCAAAAACCTCTTAAATTTGATAGTGAAGTTTCAGGATACAAAATCAACATACAAAAATCAGTAGCATTTCTATACACCAATAGTGATCAAGTGGGGAAGAAAATCAAGAAGGCCATTGCAATCCCATTTGCAATAGCTGCCAGAGAAAAATACCTAGGAATATATTTAGCTGAGAAGGTGATTTCTCTAGCATTTCATTTGCTCTATTCTCTCTCTCTTTTTTTTTTTTTTTTTTTTTTTGAGTGTCACCCAGGCTGGAGTGCAGTGGCACCATCTTGGCTCCTTGCAACCTCTGCCTCCCCGGTTTAAGCGATTCCTCTGCCTCAGCCTCCCAAGTAGCTGGGACTACTGGCACACACCACTACACCCAGCTAATTTTTGTGTTTTTAGTAGAGACAATGTTCCACCATATCGGCCAGGCTGGTCTTGAACTCCTGACCTCGTGATCCATCCACCTCGGCCTCCCAAAGCACTGGGATTACAGGCATGAGCCACTGCTCCCAGCCTGCTCTATTCTTACACTTTGGAAAATAGATCAATGCATACTACCAGCTTTTACATTTTTCTTTGGCTCTCCCAGTTTTTATCACTGTTGATTCTTATTTTAATAGTGTTTGTTTTTAAAGAACACAAGAGTCCATTTTTAAGGAAGAAAATTTTGTTTAATTTAAAATGGCTCACAACCAAAAAGAGACCAATATTAGGAATAGAGGCAGCCTCTCAACTCTGGCAAGGAAAAGACAAAAAAAACAGATTTTCTTCTACAGCCTGCAGAAAGGAACATAGCCCTGCTGACACCTTGATTTTAGTCCAGTGAGACCTGCATCAGACTTCTGATCTACAGAACTATAAGCTGATTAACTTGTGTTGTTTTAAGTTTGTGGTAATTTGTTACAGTAACAATAGAAAATTAACACTCATGTGCTGCTAGGTTAATCAATTTAAGAAAATATCTGATCAACCCTACTCCAACTCAAAATTCTTCACAGCAACGCTTTGCCTACCAAATATAGTTCAAATGACTCAAGTTTACATACAAAAGATTTTATAATTTTATTGCAGACATCTTCCACTATTTTCCTTCACCACTACACACCTAAGAAATGTCTATAAGTCATTCCCCAAACTGGTCCTTAACTTTTTCACCACTGTGTCTTTTCGTGCCTTTTGTCTGAAATGTGCTTCTCTTCATCTTCATTTGCTGGAATTCTAGTTGTCCTTCAAGTTCAGAATTCATTATCACCTCCTCCACGTGGTCCTCTCTAATTTGTGTAGTTGGATATCAGTCACTTTTCTCTTAGGTGCTTTCTTGGCCATTGTATGTATCTCTTAATTTGGTTTTATGTCCTTCTACCTTCTTTGCAGAAATGTTGCTTTATCTTTATTAAATTCAAAAGTTTTACAAGAACAAGAATCTTGACTTTCATCTTTGAATTACTAAAGCACTGACTTCAGGTCATGGCACTGAGTAAATACTCAAGAAATTTTTAAATTTTATTTATAATATTTCCTGTTGACCAGTTTAAAGAAGACCTGGTATCTCTGATCTGGTTTAAATAAAACACTTTTGATTTTTAGTTATTAGTTTTATTGAATTACCTTAGTGGTACTGAATATTATATTATGGTCTTAGAAGGTAGTCATAATAAACTCATCTGATAAAACAATATCATCTGGGTCACTCTATAGCATACAATGCAATAAACACTATAGGTAGTCAACTAGACCATGAACATTCTTGTAGTCTGAACATTTCCCTGTGTTGATACGGTGGTTTAATGGTATGCCAGTGTTTCTTTCTTTATTCTCTGATTTGGTTATTTTTTCATATTTTGAAAATGACAATTCTGTTTTCTCTCAACAATATCATCTCAGAGCTCTAGGCAGAGGACAGAGTGAAACAAATGTGTCAAACATATGGATGACAAGAGAATGATTTTTCAAGAAATGATAACCACATGAAAGCTCTCAGAATGTCCTCTTGGGTTTGGCAACATTTTAGCCAAATAAAATGTGAACTAAATGGGCTAAAGTGGGAGTCATTTACAAAGAAAAGAGATAAGGAAACGGGCTCAATATTTTTAGAAAAGAGAATCTCCTTCATGACTTGCAAAATATCTTCATTATTCCTACAGAATACTGACACCACTTTTAAAATGGCACTGTTGAAAAACAGCACTTTTTTGAAAAAGAAAATCACTGTTTCTAGTACTAACAAAATCTGGGGACATAAAAGGAGCAGTAATTAAGTTTTATTTAGGAGATCATTTATTGAATGTCTACTCGCTTGGGCACTAGACTGAAAATTGGGGATGTCAAAATAAAATAAGAAACTTAAGCACTAAGACAATTCATAGTTGGTTAATTCACAAAGGGTTTAACTGGATTTCAATGATTTGCTTTCAGTTATTTAACTTTTGGTAAATTCAGCTGTCCCTGAGAACATCTATTAATTTCTGAGAAGTGAGAATATGGTGGTAGGAATAGATAATTGTTATTTTAATTAAGTAGGGAAAATAATAAGACAGAGTTTTCACAAGATTATTTGATAATCTAAAGAAGAAGCATTCAGAAAACTTTTTGGATGTGGTAATCCCTGAGGTGGGTCCTGAAGAAGGAAAATGAAATAGCTAGGTAAAGATGAGACAGGTGTAATAAATGAAGAATCATGGAGAGAACAGGACATGGCTAAGGAACTCTAAGTAGATTAGACCTGCTGCAGCAAGATGTCTTTGGTAAGATGTGAATGGTGAGACATCAAGAAGGGGAGGTGCACAAAGACTAGATCATGAAAGGCCTTGTGCACTCTCCCCATGCATTTGTATTTTGTTTTGACAAACCTAGAAAAACAAAAATTGTTGAAGTATCAATAGGATTTAGATCAGACAAAATGGAAGAAAGAGCATTTTAGTTTTAGATTAGATTAAATGAGGGCATAGAGAACAAGAGAGGCTTGGCGAGTTTTTGAGCAGCTCAGTGATATGATTAGATCGCTCAATGTAACGGATAAATTGGACTGAAGAGATGAGAGGCTGGGAGGGTCACTTAGGAGGCAATGCAATAATTCATGCAAAAAATTGCAAGGCACTGACAGAGGTCTAAAAGAAGGAAACAAATGTGAGGAATATCTTGGAAGTACAATTAGTGTGATTTAGAGACCTATTCGTTATGGGGAAAGAAGAAATAGCAAATGACCTAGTGATCTTCAGCCTGGGAAACTAGGAAAGTGATGATGGCATTAAACAATATTGAACCTATTAACGGTGGAACAACAGTTAATTGTGGAGGAAGTAGGGGGAAAGCTTGGTTTTTATTATGTTGACTTGTACCTATTAGCCCAGCATCTAGCAGCTTCATGGAATCCATTGAATTTACCCAAGAGCTAAAAACTTATAACTTAGTATGATTTTGCACTAAAAATGTTTTCTCCATTTGTCCAAACATGAAATTAATACACAACAAGGTTTATGAAAGCAGCTTTTGTATCCCCTTTGGGAGTAGCTTCTATATATTTTTAGTGAACAAAAGGAAAAGACAGTAATATTTGCTAAATACCTACTGTATTAAGGTACTCTTTTGAGTATGTTTGCATATTCCATCCTCTAATACTCATAAAATTAGAAAAAAAAATGATGCCCAGGAAAGTTCAAGTAACTTAGAGGTTGAGTCAATTCTGATTACATCCATAACCTAAATCTCAGTTTTGTAAATTACTGCTTCTGAGTGGTCAAGGCCACAGACTAGCAAATGTTCTTTGTTTTTCAGCACAAAGGTAGACCATATACAGAATAATACTTTGTGTTTTGAGGGCACTCAGATTTGTACATCTTTGGTAAACTGGTAATCCATGTGGTCTTTTGGTGTGTGATAGGTGGACCTGAAATATATCATTTGGACACTTGATGGCAATATTCTAAATGGGCTATTGTCTACTTCCCTATGTCAGGGGGAATCTTACATAGGGTTTGCAAAACAAAGCTTCATTTCTGAAATTCCATTTGGTATCTGGCTTTCTAAACCTTTTTGGTGTTTGTGCCCATAGAAAATAGAAAAGGCAACTTGGCTGAACCTGCCAGTCAACCTAGCCAAACACTTGCAACAGGTCAATCATATTATCTTTAATGATAGAGACAATACACATAGTAAATTAACTCCAGAAGATCAAGGGCTAGGTTAAGTTTTCTTATAGTGAAATTGAAATCTGAACACATTCAAATCATTTCTGTTCCATTAGAAAGTGTGAATAGCAATACTTCTGCAACAGCTATATCTGATTAACATATTCTGAACTGAATTTGGTCTGGGTGTGAATATGTTTTACTGTCCCCCAAATTGGGAAAGTTGTGGAATCTTTATTGCAGAGATCTGTTTGGGGTAACCGAACACCAGGTTAAGCATTTGAGAGGAAATAGATGAGCTTAACAGAGTCAGCTGGCTAGAATTTGGTATTAAGACAGAAAGGGAAGATGATGTGTGGAAATAAGGAAGAAATAAAATATGCACATTTTGAGCAGCAAGAGAAATAAATCTTTTCTACAATTGCAAGTATATTCCTATTTGCATTTTCTATATTCAGTTTCCAGAAAGCTTATATAGTTTACTATTTCCAAATTGTTTGTTATATTTGTAGAGAGACAGCAATAGGAATACTCAGGTAGGTGATCAAGGAAAAATGTTTAGATTGTCATTTAAGATTCAAGTGCATCCTAAACTTTTGGTGTAATATTACACATAATTGGGAAATTCATTTAAAAATACATATACTCAACTTCGCCTAGCTCTAATGCGAATCTCTAGACGGTGGCACATTCACACATGTCTGTTAGAAATGATGAGATAGCCAACAAAGGACTAGTATCCAGAGTCTACAAGAAACTCAAACAAATCAGCAAGAAAAAAACAAACAATCCCATCAAAAAGTGGGCTAAGGACGTGAATACACAATTCTCAAAAGAAGATATGCAAATGGCCAACAAACATGAAAAAAATGCTCAACATCACTAATATCAGGGAAATCCAAATAAAAACCACAATGCAATACCACCTTACTCCTGCAAAAATGGCCATAATCAAAAAATCAAAAAATAATACATGTTAGCATGGTTACAGTGAAAAGGGAACACTTCTACACTGCGTGGGAATGTAAACTAGTACAACCATCATGGAAAACAATGTGAAGATTCCTTAAAGAACTAAAAGTAGAACTATCATTTGATCTAGCAATCCCACTACTGAGTAGCTACCCAGAGGAAAAGAAGTAATATACGGAAAAGATATTTGCACAACCATGTTTATAGTGGCACAATTTCACAATTTGTAATGGCAAAGTATGGAACCAGCCCAAATGTCCATCAGTGAATGAATGGATAAAGAAATTGTGGTATATATATATATACCATGGAATACTACTCAGCCATAAAAAAAGAATGAAATAATGGCACTCGTAGCAACCTGGATGGAATTGGAGACCATTCTTCTAAGTGAAGTAACTCAGGAATGGAAAACCGAACATTGCATGTTCTCACTCATAAGTGGGAATTAAGCTATAAGGATGCAAAGGCATAAGAATGATACAGTGCACTTTGGGGCTCAGGAAAGGGTGGGAGTGGGGTGAGGGATAAAAGACCACACACTGGGTACAGTGTACACTGCTCGAGTGATGGATGTACCAAAATCTCAGAAATCACCACTAAAGAACTTATTCATGTAACAAAACACCACCTGTTCTCCAAAAACCTATTGAAATAAAATAAATACAGTACCAAACCAGAAAAAAAAGAAATAATGAGATAGCCCTTTTCATTTGAGGTGTCATGGCCTGGCAGGCAGCCCCCTGTGGTGGGTTCCTTTCAAGATGTCTCAGACCAACATCCTGTTCTAAATACCGTTTACCCTTCAGGAAATGACATATTTTATTTTCCTGCCAATGAAGGGAAGGACACTTTACCCAACTGCAACCTTCTTTCTTAAATCTGCTAACTTCCCTCTTGCAGAATTCTCCAGGTTGGAAGAAATCACTGATTTTCATTACCGCATTTCCATTACCACATGGTTGACCAAGTTTGGTCACCATGTAGAATAAGGAGATAAATTGGGTAATTCTCTTTAGAATACAGTAATACTTATCTCTTACTGTTTTTAGCTTTCAGCTTTCACCAACATTTAGGAAAAAATCCCTTTTAACATCACGTTCTATAAATATTCAAACTCAGTGAGATGAGTGCAATAATATAAATACATAAACCTTTCTCACCACTCACTGCTAAACTGATTCAGTGGGCCTGTTCTCTCCCCAGCACCAACTCCTTCCTAAGACTTCAGGAGGAGAAAATCATCCCATAGCTTTTCTGTTCTTTGCTTAGTCAAAAACAAACTCAATTAGCTTACACCATCTCAGTTAAATTTTAAACTTGTTTACTATTCAGGGATTCTTCAAGGTAGTTGTTAAAACTTTGGTAGCTTGATATGGACTGTGGTGGGGGTATTTACACCATGAAAATTGTCAAACACTAAAAACCTGAGTTTGGAGGGAAAGATTCAGTTTACCAACACTAGTCAAGGATAATAATAAAAAAAATTGATTTAAAACTACCCCTCCCTAATATTTGTACACCAAGCTATAAGTATGACTATAACATAAATAAGATGTTGGTGAAAAACTTTTAATAACTCCCACTTCCCCGAGCCCCAAGACCATGGCTAGCTTCAAACTTGGAAGCCTAGAATAAGGGAGAATATAGTTTCTTGTATACTCTTTCTTGCTGTTATAGTACTCCTCTCCTGCTTGATAGTTGCTGTTTCTTATCTTTCTAGGGTTTGGCTGCAAGGAGAGGAGATTAGGGAGAAAGGACATAGCCTTGGGTGGCCGATGAAGTTGTAACCTAGCGTTGGTTCCCCAACTGTGATGGATGCACCCTTGCTGTGCTCTTTATCATACTCCTCTGGCTGACTGCTTAGGTCATTCCTGCAGTCATGGGACTCAGAGGGTCCAAGCTTTAGTTGGGGTTATAAGCACCTCCTGATTGCCTCTTAGGTAAGATTCCTTTTAAAATGATCCCTGATAGGCTGCCTCCTCTCTCACCCGCATTTGCCCTCCCCCCTAGTCTTTGTTCTCAGAAAATAGGCACTTGCAGCCCTCTATGTGCTCTGTCCCTCAAGATTCTCTTGCCCTTGATTTTGCAGACAGGAGTCAGCTACTGATCCTTGTGTCTTCCAAACTCCAGACAACATAATTGTAACTCTCTTGAAAAGTAATTTTCTTGAAACATCCTTTCTCACTTGGGCTAATACGAAGAAGAACAATCCCCCAAGTTCCTCTCAATGGGGAAAGAAATCCATAAAGCAGAAAAACACCCCTCCAAAAATGTTATTTTCCCCAAATTTCTTTTTTGTAGCCCATGATGGGTAAAGGGCCAATGGAGCCAAAAAGCTTTATGGCTTTTGTACACACTGAATAGAAAATCGAGTACCATGCTTTATGATGTGGGGCATAGTTTGCACCTATTGTATTGTTCTAGGCTTTTGGCACCTTGGCAGAAATTCTGAGCTAACAAGAAAAAGTCATATTTAACATTTTAATATATATATTTTTGAATTTATTTATAAAATATCTTGAGCAATACATATTCACACAACCTCAGGAGAAAAGCATTTGGGGGATATATGTTCTTTTTACTTCACGATTTTCCATAGTATGTAGTTTATAATTGTAGTGTGAGTGTATGATCATATTATATTTTTTAAGTGATGGCGCGGGTGCTGATTCAGATTTGGGAGCTACTGACCTCTCAGAATCCATTATTCTGTTCAAGGAAGTTATTGCAATTTGTAATAATTTCATTATTTGTATGTCTCTTTATTATCTGTCTCACAGTGTAATGTCCAAGATCTGTTTGTATTTGTAATCAGTGTAGCCCTGCCATTAAGATGTTAGTAGATGTTCTTTGCTGGAACAAGAAACCAAGAAAACAGGAGCCAATAGAAGTGCTTACCTATAGCGTGTGAGTATGATGTAGATGGAAGTTAGAACAATGCTTTCGAGTGTATATTTGTTTATGTTATTTAGGTTTTTGAACAATGTAAATGTATTTTTTCAAAAACAAGGGTTTTTGAAAAAAAGGCTGAAACAAATATAGGGGAAAAATTAACATTTTCTTTTTCTTTGTAGTAGCATGTATATATATGTATATGTATACATAAAGTTTCCTGAACTTTGTGTCTATTTAAATATTGCATAAATTGGAAATTTTAAGGAAAAGACAAAAAGAAAACACTACATGATACAATAGTTTAAAGAACATTTTCTGTGAAGTTAGAACAAAACAACGAATTTCTTCTACCTCTATCACCCAGACTGTTACCTGTTACCTTCTACCTTTATCACCCAGGACAAAAGATGTCTTCATTTGTAAAATTCAGATAGTAATCACATAATCCATACAAAATTATGTGGTAAAGTGCCTTGTAAATTATAACATAATACAAATATTCATATTTTTTCTTATTTCAAATTCCTTAAATTTGGGTACCATACTTTGTTCTTCTTTATATATGCTCCAACTGTTAGCTCAGTACCTGGCTATGGGACTACTGTCTCTATTTCCTAAATATAAACTAAAATTTTTCAAGGCCGAAGATACAAAAAGACTCATCCCAGGGAAAGCAGTGACTAGGAATTGTAGCCTTGGTTTTTATTCTCCTGAGATTAACCCTTCATATGGGAAAATGGTTGTCAATTATGGCTGCTTGAGTTCAGCAGCCTCAAGGGATACTGCTCTCTCCTTATCCATGTCAACTCAGTGTGCATTCATGACTTCCCTTGGTTGCTCTTAGCCTGGTTGGGAATAAGCCAACTCATTAAACAGACTTGACTAAATACATGTAGACAGCAGTAAAATTGCAGTATTAAAATACTTTACTAAATTCTTGGAGATAGCAAAAAGAAGAAAGAAGGGTGGGAAGTGGAGAAGGAGAAGAGAAAAGAAAAGAAATAACACAAGACCAAATTTGATAGGTCATATAAAAGAAAATACACTAAACCAAATAATCTTATTTATAAAATGTTGCTTTCTCTTTAGAAGTCCCAGACTCTATCCTAGCCTAGCAATCACCCTGCCTCCACGTAGAGAGAGCCACGTTAATATACGCAATCAAAATGACCATTGAAGAGCATTCTAGTCATTCAAAATGTATTGTCAAAGAGTAAGACACATAAACACACATGGACAAATACATCCAGCTTTTTATCAATTCAGACTTCTTCTAATTTAAAAACTTATTCATTAGCTAGAAACACTTCGGGACTATTCAGCAGATAAATATGATTCGTGTCTCAGAAACTCAGGAATGTTAAAGATGGCCTAAGCTTTAGAAAAACAAAACAGCTACATGTTTGAGTTTGATGTTCATAACATTATCCATATTACATGTTTAGTCAAAAATATTAGCACATAGAATTAGTTGAATATTTGCATTTTATGATTTTTCTTTGGTCTAAAAACACGCACCTGTTTTCCAGCTTAAGTAAGATTTAACTAGTAGGAAGAGGAAGAAGCCCTTAAAGAATTGTTCTAGGGTTCTATAAAGTTCAAGTATTTATTTTTAAAAACTCAATTAAGGAAATTATTTTTCTCCCCAGGGAGACACTTTTTTCCTTCCCTTTTTTTTATTTAATTACATAATATTTTAATAGATATGGTCCTAAAACTCAGGAAGTGAAAAATTAGAAAATATGCATAAAAGCTCTTGCAGTATAAATGACCTCAGACACAGATCAAAAACATTAGAGCCATTATTATTATAGGAGAATAGTCGGGAGCTTCCTAATCAAATTAATAAAGAATAAATAAGCTTTCCACTGCCAAAGAGATTCAGTATTATGAAATAGACTCACTTTCTAATACAAGTACATCATGAGTCATGTTCAATTATGTAAAATTAAAACTCTACCATAAAGAAACAGAGTACAATCAGTGATTATTCAGAAAATTCCAAAATTCAATGATGAGGAATTTATCCTGTCTGTTCATTAAAGGAGTTTAATATACATCACATTTTAATGATGCAAATATTTAATCAGTCCCAATAGCAGCTCTTTAAGGATCCAAACATTTTAAATTCACTTTCAAGCCATCCTTCCAGCTTCAAGATTTCATTTTTGTTGTGTTGTGCTATTACTTATTTATTTTTATTCCACTAGCTTTAGCAATACAAGTGGCTTTTGGTGACATAGATGAATTGCATAGTGGTGAAGTCCAAGGGTTTAGTGTACCTGTCACCCAAATAGTGTATATTGTACCCAGTAGATAGTATTATATTTCATCCCCTACCCCTCTTCCACTCTCTCCTCTCTGAGTCTCCAATGTCTTACCACTCTGCTTCCTCATAACTTAGCTCCCACTTATAAGTGAGAACATGAAGTATTTGGTTTTCCATTCCTGAGTTACTTCAGGAATAATGGCTTCCGGTTACATCCAAGTTGCTGCAAAAGACATTATTTCATTCTTGTTCATGGTCGAGTAATACTCCATGGTATACTTATATCACATTTTCTTTATCCACTCATTGATTGAGAGGCATTTAGATTGATTCCATGTCTCTGCAGTTGTTAATTGTCCAGCTTCAAGATTTCTTGCCCATAAAATAGGTGTGGGCAAAACTTAGTAGTAACCAGGCAGTCTGAGATATCATACTGTTCCCTATTTATTAATTAATGTGTTCAAAACATATCTAGTGAGCACATATTATGTAACAGGCTCAAAGGTATGAAAAGATAACACAACCTCCATGAGACTTACTAAATAACAGGGAAAATGACTAAATAGTAATTAAAACATGATGAGTGTAGTAATTGGAGAGATACAATATTCTCTGGAAACACAGGGCAGAAACAATAAATGTATTATGTGATCTATGGATGTGAAAGAGGGTGAGGTGGATACCAGAGTAGTGATCTGAAAATCGATATGTGGCTCTTTCTTCTCCCAACATCCTTCCATTTTTTCTTCTATTTTCCGTTTCATATCTTATTCCAAATATCTATCTTTTTTTTCTTGTCCCAACCTGCCTAGTATCTGTTGTTATTTTTTTGGTTTGTTTGTTTGTTTTGTTTTCTTATTATCTGCAGTTAGATACAGCATAGGACTTTAGCAACAGTTCTCTTTATAGCCAAAACTCATTTAATTCATATCCCTATTCAGTTTCCTAGACCCACACAGATCTTGTGGCGTGAGTACTAAACTTGTCATCAGCGGACTCAGATCAAAATCCTGATATTGCTGAGTAATAATAGCTATGTGGCTGAAGACAAAATGGCCTCTCAGAGTCTCAGCATCTTCATCTTCATGATGAACCAACTTTAGAAGGATGGTGCATAGAGAAATATAGATAAGGTGGTATATAAATGCAGTTAGGTAAACAAAGGAAAATGTCATCAAAGAAACAAACCAAAGTATGTCTACTTGGACTCACTTGAGAGGTACTTTAAGAGATTGGTTTGGAATACATGAAAAGTGATACTGCAATGGCACCCTCTCCATAATGAATGAAATTGCAGAGTGAAGATACATGGGGCAATGTTGTACAGAAGTTTGTTTTGTTTTTAATGACTTTTCTTAGTGAAATGTAAGTATGTGAACATGACTGAGTTTAGAAAATGTGTTTCTAAAGAATGCATGTTCAGTATGTGTCCTACTGTTTCCATTTATATAGCTTTCCTTATGATAGAATGAAAGCCTCTTACCATGTGAATCCTGGAAGCTGGTTGGCTGACATTCACATGTGGCCTGGGGAAGCTATCTTAAGCATGGAAAATACTTATTTAATAGTTCAAAATACTCAGACATGGATTTACACTACTTCCAATGATCCGTAGTTTTATTTTTATGTAACAGCTAAACACTACTGAGCATTCTACACTTCGTTTTTCACAATCTGCAACCAGTGTTCTGAAAACAAACAAACAAACAAACAAAAAACCTAATAGTTCAAAGACAAAAAAAAAAATGTAAGAGCAGATTACCACAGCCCCTTACATTTACAATAGACCTTTGTCCAAGACCTGGAGGGATAACCTAGCCTTTTCTAGTAGTATTTCCAGACAGTGAGTCACCTTTTAGCGGAAACTTTTTAAGAGTGTATTTTAAACTATAAATATTTTTGTATTTTATAAAAGGATCTTGTATACTTTTCTTGACAGCACATTTAAAATTTCCCTTTCTTTAGGCAAGGTAGTCTTCAAGTAAGGGCATTTTAGGGAAGCCTATATCTGCTTCTATTTTGTTTATTGACTGATCCAGTCATTCTTTGAACAAATATTTAACAAATATTTATTGAGGAACTGGTATGTACCAGGTAACCCTTCAAGGGTTATCTTATTTTACCCTCATGGCAATACTGTGAAGTGCATATTATTCCCCATTTTTAAAGTAAAAATACTTGGAGAGAAGGCAAACTATGTAAAATTCTATGTAAAGCATATATAGGTCTATCACTTATGACTTCGCGGAATTACTTTGTTCATCTAAGCACACTGGGCAATATATGTCAAACCTGATTAGAACAGTGTTTCAATGACACCCCCTTCACTGTGGATAGGTACTTTGAGTCACTGTGTCATGGCTGAGGATGCTCAATCAGATTTCTACATTTTACGACTGCCAATGCTGTTAGAACCAGGAAGAAAGAACAGGAATCAGCTTTTTTATGTCCAGACAGTGTGCCACCTAGTGGTCAAGTTTAGCAAAACTTTCTGGAGTCTTATTGTTTGTTAAGACAACTTAACTCTCCTTAGATTGTATTTTTCTTAGCTCTAAACAGGGGACCCAGCTTTGCTCAGCTACTTCCAAAGATTAGGGCAGGGCAGATTTTCATGATAAATTACTAGACAGAGTTTCTAGGGATGGCAAGAAACGTCTTTGGCTCTCTCTTGAGGAAAGGGCAAAAGCGCATGCCTCAATCAAATGTTGCTGCCTTTGGGGCAAGGTATAATCCTCTGTATGCAACAAAACCATGCAGGTACAAACTTCAGAGAGACAATGTAAATAGAAGTAGACAGAATTAGAATTTGAAAGCTTATGGAGTCATGAATTATCTGCCTTTTGTTTCTCTGGCTTTTAAAAGGGATATTGGAAAATATTTTACTTCTTGGCACTCTATTTTTTTTTATTTTAAAATGCAAATTTCAGCATTTCTCACCAAGTGACAAATGTAAAGTGTTTTAGAATTTTCAGAGGAATATTGTTTTCCTAGACACTGACTACAGTTTACCAAACATTCTGAAATCGAAGTCTGAAGAAGTAGGAGACTTTAATTAAATGACGAAGCAAGAAGGATACCATTTCTAAGTCTTGTGTAGGTATATGATTTTTTCATTTTCTGCTACAACCAGATTCTGCCACTGAAATATTTATAATATTGAGATTTGGGACCAGGGTGAGAATTTGTTTTAGAGTAGGAATGAACTGAACCACTTATTCTCAGACAAAATGCATGCAGTCAAGAACTCCATGACTATCTGTGAGACAGATGGGAACTCCTGATGCATACCAGGCGACTGTTCTTCAGCAAAGAAAACAAAAACCCAGGTGCAGAATGTATTGCAACAGTGCAGATGGGTCTTCAAGGGTGTTCACTGTTTACAAGAAAGAGGAACAGAGCTCTCATCATTGAGTGACCACTCTTCCTGGGGATCCATTTCCCCCAGCTGGCCTCAAGCAGAATATTCCCCCAAAGGCCCAAGCACCAGCTGTCAATGACCTCTGCCCCTTCAAAGAGAGAGACTGGGTGGCCGCTTTCACCCTGTCAAGATGTGCTAATTACTGGAATGCTGAGAATCAGACCCTACATCCTACAATGGTATTTCTATAGCTTGTCCACCTCCTACACATCTTTCTCCTCTTGTTCTTAAATCTTTTAAATATACAACAGCTTACATCAATTTCTCTATAGATTGTTGGCATCTTTTCTATCCAGTTATATGTTCTCAGCTCCCATATTTTATATTTTATAAAAGGATCTTGTATACTTTATTTTTTGTCAAATTATTTAAAATTTCCCTTTCTTTAGGCAAGGCAATCTTCAGTTAAAAATCCCTTCATTTAAGAGCGATTTGGAAAGAGAGAAAAGCCCTCTTGATATCTACTCTATGCCAGAGGCATGTCCATCCATAGACATGGCTTCATCTAATTATCATCATAAACCTAGAAGAGAACATTATTATTCACAGTTGCCAGGTATGGAAACTGAGGCTAAGGGAGGCTGATACTCTTCATATATGACTCTCCAATCCTTCCTCTCCCAATTCGTAGTTTACACTGCCTAATTATTCTTCCTAAAATGTACCTCTGATTATTTCACACTCTAGCATCCTTTTCTTGTCTGGTAAAGGAAGTACAAACTCCTCTGTTGGCCTTTTAAGGTGTAGTCTTTGTCTGCTCTTCCAACTGTGCCTCAAACTTCTCACTGACACAAAGCTTTTCAGCTATATCCCAGGTTTCTGCCCTTTCTCTAGCAATTCGGTCCTCTCTGACCCATCTGTCTTACCCTTTAGTCTTGCCCTTCTCACAGGGATATCTTAGCATATTCCGCAGATCAGCACATAGATCATCTTCCTCATGAAACCTTTCTTCCACCTTTAATATGTGTGAAAACTATTATAATTTTTGCATTGAACTTATAACTCTTAACACTGTTCATTAAAGATAATATTGAACAATCTAGGCTCACACTGAAAATCATCATCAAAATGCAACATAATAATTATCTTCATGGGACACTGTACTAGACATCATGTAAGAAAAATTCAAGAAAAGTGACAGAACTTCTGATTTCTTCAGAGTAGTGTCAAAAGATAGAGAGAAAAAAAGAACTGAGCCAGATACAATATCATAAAGTACAGAGATTGTAATATGAAATTGAGTTTCTAAGTAAAATTTTATTGTCATTTGTTTTATTTTATTTAAAAGCATAAAAATCAAAGGTTTTCAGATGCAAATATTCTATAGGGATGGCTGAAGTAAGGAAAATATATACTGCATCCCTACAATTGGCAAAATCCTACTTATTATCTCATTTCATACATAAGCAAAGAGGTAATAAATGTTTAATAAAAATCTCTGAAAAGAAAAAAAACCCTGATGTGAAGTCTTTGCCAATTTCTGTAGTGTAAATATTTTCACTACTAATATTTCTATTTAAAGCTACGAATGTGGCATCTCTGATCATGGAGTTAGAAGAAATGTTCACACCTGCCTCTCACACTCTGGTACAACGTCCCTCAAGCACACTTCTATAAAAACTAATTATTTTCCCTATTAAGCAGATTAAGGAAGTGAGAATCAGAGACGTTTTATAACTTGCACAAGATCACACAGTCAATATACAGAAAAGAGGTGATTTTAGTCTGCTAGGTAAGATTACAGATTCCACTCTTTTTGGCTAGAGCACACGCCTGATCTCTATCAGCAAGTTACTGAATTAAGCAAATTGAACATAGACATCCCTCAATACCCTCTTGTTTCTACCAGGAGTAGAGAAACAGAACAACAAGGAATAATCACATAGTGGACAGGGCCTCAATAAAAGACTTCAACGGGGAAGAAATCTCTAGTAGCATAGAGTGTTGATTCTCAGGAACATAAAACAAAAGATGAGCATAAATTGAGCTTTTGCCTTTTCTCATGAGCTTCCTCTATTTACCTAAGCTTCTTACTTTTATAGAAACCCATTACTTTCTGTTGGCTCTTAACCTAGACACACAATGAATTTCTCCTGATAGGTCAGTATTTTTCCTCCCTCTCTCCCTATTTCCTTTCCTTCCTTTTTTCTACATTCGTTTTTTCCTTCTTCCCTTTCCTTTTTTCTTGTTTCTGCTGATACCATTTTATTGTTGTTCTTTAATTATCAAGCGTCAGAAATACATATACTATTTCCCAATGTTACACACCCAACATAACTCATCCGGAATTGTCAGGAAGGTAGTTAGCTCCAATAGAATATTAAAAAGTGGTCACAGGTCAGGCATGGTGGCTCATGCCTGTAATCCCAGTGTTTTAGGAGCCCAACACCAACACAGGAAGATTGCTTGAGGCCGAGAGTTTTTGAGACCAGCCTGGGCAATGTAACAAGACACTGTCTTGACAAAAAGAAAAAAAAACGTGATCACAGAATCAGGGTCTACTAATTAAGTACATAAATATGTATTGTGAGGGTCAAATAGATTTATCCAGAGGAATATAAAACACTCCTATTAAAAGTTTGGAATGCAAAATTAACTTCTGGGATAAAAAGCTGAATTTTGGTTTTCTCAGTGTGTACAAACCAAGGTTAAAGTGTAAATGTTTCTGCACATAACTCAGATTCCAATATCATACAGAGGAAGAAGAATAAGTACTATAAAGAGTGGACGAAGTACACTTCCTCTTATTCCCATAATAAGCTTGCCCAATACATTGTTAAAAATGAAATTAATTTCTAACTTAGCCTTTATAATAAGAAGGATCAAGACCAATTCTATGGTAGTTGACATTGCATATCAAGTAAAACATAAAACAACTCATGACGAAAAGAGCTGCTCCAGTTAAAATAAATGAGGGTTTTAAAAAGTCACATACTCAAGAGTCACTTTGTAGCCCTTAGTTTTTTTGTCTAAAGTATTCCCAAGAGCAGATTGGTCCTTCTCCCACCCACCAGCACCCTCTCTCATCCCCCATTTTTCAAGTCATTTGTCAGCACACAGCGGTATCCAAGGTGCCTGGACTCTGTCAGGTTTTCATCTGGAAAGCAAAGCAAAGCCTTCTGAAGCCACTCACACATTGATCTCCCACCAATGAACAGAATCCAGCTTACATGAAAGCTGCCACTCCTGAACCATGCTTACAATAGAGCACTCTGAGCAGCTGTGACCCCTCTATCTAGAGCACCATGTCAAAAATGCATAAAAGGAGTAACAGAAGAGAGAAGAAACAGAAATGGAAACCAGTTCATGAGCACCTCCAGGACTCAGTTTCTTTATCATTACGTTAGACAAGATCTGGTTCAGATGGGTTTTTTTTATATATACTTTAAGTTTTAGGGTACATGTGCACAATGTGCAGATTAGTTACATATGTATACATGTGCCATGCTGGTGTGCTGCACCCATTAACTCGTCATTTAGCATTAGGTATATCTCCCAATGCTATCCCTCCCCCCTCCCCCCACCCCACAACAGTCCCCAGAGTGTGATGTTCCCCTTCCTGTGTCCATCTGTTCTCATTGTTCAATTCCCATCTATGAGTGAGAATATGCGGTGTTTGGTTTTTTGTTCTTGCAATAGTTTACTGAGAATGATGATTTCCAATTTCATCCATGTCCCTACAAAGGACATGAACTCATCATTTTTTATGGCTGCATAGTATTCCATGGTGTATATGTGCCACATTTTCTTAATCCAGTCTATCATTGTTGGACATTTGGGTTGGTTCCAAGTCCTGGCTATTGTGAATAATGCCGCAATAAACATACATGTGCATGTGTCTTTATAGCAGCATGATTTATAGTCCTTTGGGTATACACCCAGTAATGGGATGGCTGGGTCAAATGGTATTTCTAGTTCTAGATCCTTGAGGAATCACCACACTGACTTCCACAATGGTTGAACTAGTTTACAGTCCCACCAACAGTGTAAAAGTGTTCCTATTTCTCCACATCCTCTCCAGCACCTGTTGTTTCCTGACTTTTTAATGATTGCCATTCTAACTGGTGTGAGATGGTATCTCATTGTGGTTTTGATTTGCATTTCTCTGATGGCCAGTGATGATGAGCATTTTTTCATGTGTCTTTTGTCTGCATAAATGTCTTCTTTTGAGAAGCGTCTGTTCATATCCTTTGCCCACTTTTTGATGGGGTTGTTTGTTTTTTTCTTGTAAATTTGTTTGAGTTCAGTGTAGATTCTGGATATTAGCCCTTGGTCAGATGAGTAGGTTGTGAAAATTTTCTCCATTTTGTAGGTTGCCTGTTCACTCTGATGGTAGTTTCTTTGGCTGTGCAGAAGCTCTTTAGTTTAATTAGATCCCATTTGTCAATTTTGGCTTTTGTTGCCATTGCTTTTGGTGTTTTAGACATGAAGTCCTTGCCCATGCCTATGTCCTGAATGGTAATGCCTAGGTTTTCTTTTAGGGTTTTTATGGTTTTAGGTCTAACATTTAAGTCTTTAATCCATCTTGAATTAATTTTTGTACAAGGTGTAAGGAAGGGATCCAGTTTCAGCTTTCTACATATGGCTAGCCAGTTTTCCCAGCACCATTTATTAAATAGGGAATCCTTTCTCTATTGCTTGTTTTTCTCAGGTTTGTCAAAGATCAGATAGTTGTAGACATGTGGCATTATTTCTGAGGGCTCTGTTCTGTTCCATTGATCTACGTCTCTGTTTTGGTACCAGTACCATGCTGTTTTGGTTACTGTAGCCTTGTAGAATAGTTTGAAGTCAGGTAGCATGATGCCTCCAGCTTTGTTCTTTTGGCTTAGGATTGACTTGGCAATGCGGGCTCTTTTTTGGTTCCATATGAAGTTTAAAGTAGTTTTTTCCAATTCTGTGAAGAAAGTCATTGGTAGCTTGATGGGGATGGCATTGAATCTATAAATTACCTTGGGCAGTATGGCCATTTTCACGATATTGATTCTTCCTACCCATGAGCACGGAATTTTCTTCCATTTGTTTGTATCCTCTTTTATTTCCTTGAGCAGTGGTTTGTAGTTCTCCTTGAAGAGGTCCTTCACGTCCCTTGTAAGTTGGATACCTAAGTATTTTATTCTCTTTGAAGCAATTGTGAATGGGAATTCACTCATGATTTGGCTCTCTGTTTGTCTGTTATTGTTGTATAAGAATGCTTGTGATTTTTGTACATTGATTTTGTATCCTGAGACTTTGCCGAAGTTGCTTATCAGCTTAAGGAGATTTTGGGCTGAGACAATGGGGTTTTCAGATGATATTTAGGATCATTTTCAGCTCAAAACCTCTGTAACATAAATAAGCATCACAAAGCTGTGGTTTTCATTTTTAAAAGCTGCGTAAGATTCAGGGATTCAATAAAGAGAAGTATTTTAACTTTTCGGTAATTCGCCCCAGCCAGAAAAGAAGTGTGATGTATCAGTGTGTGCTTTGGAACTTTGTTTGGGCACCTTAGAAATTTTCTGAAACAAATAATATATGAAAAAGATCTCAAAAAAAATGCTACCAGTTTATGCGGCAGAAAAGGGACTTGCTGTCTATTTAGCACCCACTGTGGGTTAAGCGCTTTGAAGAAATTCCCAGAAAAGCCTCTGAAGCCTGCAGTCTCCTGGAGGAGTCATTATCTTCTATGGTCCAGTCGTGAGTATTCATAGTTATGAGCATTTTAGTAAGTGTTTCATTTCTCTTTTAAATGAATAGGCTCAGAGAGCCTACCACACTTTGATTAAATAATAACAGTAACTGCCACACAAAAACTGTGTTCAGCACTTTTCTTACAATATGTTTTTTGATACTCACCAGAGCATCATATTCCCATCTTAAAAGGTGAGAAAAGTGAAGTTCAGAAATGTTGAGTCATTCACCCAAAATCATCCAGACTTTAGAAAGAGGCAGAGTTTGGTTTCAAAGGTAACTGATTATAATCCCAAAATATACAATCCCAAATGCTATAAACCTGAATGCTGAAATCCCAAATATGAAAATTTGGATCTAAAGTCTAAAATCCTGAAAATATAATTCTAGAATAAATAATTTAAAAATTATTTTAAACACATTCGTTTACATTTTTAATGAGGATATATTTGAGAAACATGTAAAAACACAACAGGACATTTCATAGGCCGATTTACACAATAAAATATGCAATACATATTTTGCAAGCATAAACACTCAAGTACACTAACGACACTCACATGGGCAGAACAATGATGAGCAGATGAGCCATACTCATAATGAAATAATAAGTCACAAAGCTAAATATATAAACACATACACTATGATTGATAATCGTGTGACCCCAGCTTCATAACTGCAGTCACCTGAAATACCTCCATGGACAACTTGTCTTTTGACAAGATTGGTCAAAAACTACAATGGATCACCACTGCATATGCAGTTTCCCAAACAGCTGAGAGCTAAAGAAATTTTATCTTTCATAAATGCAGATGTACAAAAAGGACATTTCTTCATTTATTAAGAAAGTTGCAACATTTTAACGCTGAGAACCAGAGAAGCTGATGGTTTAACTTAGTCCAAAGCTGAAAGTCCGAAGACCACCCCTCCAGGGTCGGGGCGGTCATGAAGTCCAAAGGCCAGTGAGCCTGGGGTTCTGGTGTTCAAGACAGCAGAAGAAAATATGGTCCAGCTCTCAGAGAAAGACAAATTTGCCTTCTGTATTCATTCTCTCTGGGTCCCTGACTGACTGGATGATGCCAATATTGAGGGCAGATCTTTCCCACCCAGTCCACTCAGACTTCTGTACTAACCTCTTCTGGACACATTGATATAATCTGTCTCTGTGTCCCTACCCAAATCTGATCTTGAATTTTAATCCCCATAATTTCCACATGTCTAGGGAGAGAAATGGTTGGAGGTGATTGACGCACGGGGGCAGTTTCCCCCATGCTGTTCTCGTGATAGTGAGTGAGTTCTCCTAAGATCCAATGGTTTGATAAGGGGCTCTTCCCCCTTTGCTCCTCACACTCCCTCTCCTGCCACCATGTGAAAGGGTCCAAGTTTGCTTCCCCTTCACCTTCTGCCGTGATTGTAAGTTTCCTGAGGCCTCCCCAGCCATGCAAAACTGTGAGTCAATTAAACCTCTTTTTTTAATAAATTACCCAGTCCTGAGTATGTCTTTATTAGCAGCATGAGAACAGACTAATACACACACCCTCACAGACACATCTAAAATAATGCTTTATTGGCTCTCTAGTTACTCCTTTATCCAGTCGACACCTACAATTAAGTTCACACTCCACCCCTTTTTAAGTTTGCACCCATACGTATCTCCTTAAACCATACTTAATTTCCAGATGAAGACAATAAGGAAATAATTGTTCTGTCTAACATGATGTAACTATCCTGTGATTGTAATGTTCAGGATTTTAGATGTTAGAGATTTTATATTTTAAAGACTTAGACTTTAGGAATTTTGATATTTTGGGATTTCAACATTCGGGGTTATGGAGCCCAGGATTGTCTACCGAGATTATGATCCAAACCTGTTTCAAATCCTGTTCTCTCTAATTATAAAGCCAATTGTCCTCAATATCTCAGTGCAAAGTGTGATCCGAAGACCACCTACATCAGACTGTCTTAAGGTGCTGGTGGATAATGTTGGCTTCTGGACCCTAGGTCAGACCTTCTAAATCAGCACCTGTGTGTGCATGCGTGGTAGGGAGAACTGGGAGTAGGAATTTAGATTATAAAAAAAAAATTCTGCCAGGCACAGTGGCTCATGCCTGTAATCCCAGCACTTTGGGAGGCCAAGGCAGGTGGATCACAAGGTCAGGAGTTCGAGACCAGCCTGGCCAATATGGTGAAACCCCATGTCTACTAAAAATACAAAACTTAGCCTGATGTGGTGATGCACACCTGTAGTCCCAGCTACTCGGGAGGCTAAGGCAGAAGAATTGCTTGAACCTGGGAGGCCGAGGTTGCAGTGAGCTGAGATCATGCCACTGCACTCCAGCCTGGGTGACAGAGCGAGACTCCGACTCAAAAAAAAAAAAAATTTCTCATGTGATTGTTTTGTGAATTCAAATTTGAGAACTTCTGCACAATATGTTATATTGCCTTTCTAGATAAAACCTTTAAGAACCTGATATAAACCCAAAATGCAGATAGAAAGAATTACAACAAGAAATATAGAGACCAAGAACATTGTAATACTCAGGTTGGATGGCCAGTCTGTTCTCTCCCTAGCACATGAGAAACTAAACTCCCCTCAGAATAGGGCCTGGAGAACAAGTGTGGAGGAGGTGCAAAAAGGTTTAGACTAGTTCAGGAGTCATGTCATCCTGTTTGTCTCCACTCCACAATGGGCTTGAATCTGACAAGGGAACCAGTTTGCCCAGCACCCTCAATGTAGGCCACCTCTAAGTCGGCCCTGATAAAATCTCACTCTTTGTCCCCCCTGGCCTACCTTAGTCTCGCATTGACACATTTTTAATCAGTCAGGGTCCAATAACATCAACTAGATTATGGTTCTTTTTTCAGCTTCTGAAGAAGCAGCTTAGATACCTCAATTCGAGTGGGACCCTTTCCTGATTGCCTCCATTAATTGCATACCTGCAAATTATTTGCTCAACAGGGAACAGTTTTGTAGAAAATATAAATAGCTGGCACTTACATATACCATGTTCTAGATAGTGTTCTAAGAACTTGACTTGTGTTATCTTAATTAATCTTCACCACAGACCTATGAAGAAAATACTGTACATTGTCTTCATTTTACAAATAGAAACTGAGGCACAAAATGGTTAAGTAAATTTCTGAGGTCCAAACAGCTGTAAGCAGCAGAGCCTGGATCTGAACACATACAGCAGAACCCCAATCCATGCTCTTATCTCCCCAGCTACTTTGCTTCTAAGAATATATTATATGCTTATTTTTGCTAGTTTTAGTCTTTGATGGTGACAAACTTATCTCTACATTCAGGTGGCATTTTAAAGAAAGATTGTAAATCCAACAATTAAATATACAACTGACTCAGCATTACATCTGTCACACACATAGGAGAGTGACCTGAAAAAAAGTAAATTGTCCTTACCATACCTGCTTGTCATGTCTCCATAATCCTAGTACTCACCTTCATTCAGAACTTGTTTTAAAATTACATAATGCAAATTCTAAACATAAATGTCACTGGGAATATTGAATCAACTGGGTAAAACAGTGGGATATACATATATCACTCCTCACCTCTGGGTTACCTCACCCATCCTAATGTTTGTATGGATATTTTTACTCATAAATTATTTCAGACTCACCACAACATAAATTATTTGAGACTTCCTATTTTACAATACTACTCGTACTGTATTCCTGCTGTTGCTGAAGATAACTTCCAAGTAAGTTAAACTATGTTATACATTTTGTATTGTTTCACTGTCTTTATTCATTTTGAAATCGACAAATAAAAACGTTATATATTTATGGTGTACAACATGATGCTAAGCTAATTTATACTTTATAATTTGTTTTTAAAATACTCCCTTAAGATTCATGACATCAGGAGGTGAGGGTCTGCAGGAATAACAGGCCAGACACAACTTTTGTTTCTACTGTCGTTCTCCTCTTTTGTGTGAAGCCCTGACTTCTACAAAAGCCTAAAATTTCCACACTGCAAACTCACCAATATTGATGCTGGGTAGAGCAGGACGATATGAATTTTCCAAAGAAGTGATTTAGGAAGATGTAACCTCTGTTGGAGTTTGGAACTGGACAATGTTTCTTCTTGAAATGTTTGCCTTATTTTTATAAACAAATTAAAAGTGCAAGAATTTCTCTACCCCCAACCTTCCCATTGCTTTGATTATATGTTTGGTTGCTAAATAGCAACCCAGTCTACAGTATTTCACTTAAAGAGAAACTCCAGCAACTTATCCCAACGGAACAGTCAAAATATACCACACTGTTCTATCAAGCCTAGATTAAGGATAATTATAAATAATACAAAGACTATTTTATGCTTCCTCCTCTACCGCAAAGTTAAGCATTCCATCAGTTCACAAATTACCAGAAGATCAAATATTACAACCAAGTCAAAAAAAGATTAAATCATTAAGTTGTAGATGAATGATAGCTAAATGCCAATACCCTTTGAAAAAGAATATAAAAACTTCTTTCATTCTAGAGGAGTGTCTTAGTTTGTTCAGGTCACTATAGCAAAATATTTTATATTGGGTAATTTATAAATAATAGAAATTTATTTATCATGGTTCTGGAGGCTGGGAAGTCCAAGATCAATGCACCAGTAGATTTTGCATCTGGTGAAGACTCTCTCTCTGCTCCATAGATGATGCCTTATTGCCATGTCCTTACATGGCAGAAGAGGCCAAGGAGCTCCCTTTAACCTCTCTCATAACAATACTGATCCCACTTATGAGGGTAGAGGTCGTATGACTTAGTCCCTTCCCAAGAAGCCTCAGCTCTTAATACTATCACGTTGAGGATTAAGTTTCAACATATGAATTTTGGAGGGCCACAAATATTCAGGCCATAGCAAGGAGGATTATCAAATATGCATCTTATGCGTAAGTTCTATGGTTATCACCTTGAAGGGCATGTATACAATACCAGACCTTCCAAGATTTTCCAGGAAAACTCCGGTTTCAAACATCCTTCCCTGATGACCCAGTGAAATTATTGAGTGGTTGCTATATGCCATACAGAGCACGTTGCTGTTGGTCAAACTATGTGTCCTAAGTTTTCCTTTAAAAAATATGGTCAGAGTAGACTTAATTCTTCCACCACCAATGAATTTTCTGAGAACGGCCTTTCAAAATGTATCTGATAGAACATGGGCTTGAAGGAGTTAATTTCAAGAGTTCATGTTTCTGAAACCAGGTTGTTTCAATTTTATTAGCTGTGTGATCTAGGAAATATTATTTAACCCCACTGAGCCTTAGTTTCCCCATATTCAAAATGAATAATAATAGTGCCTACTACACTGGGTTGTAAAGACAAATTAATATGATAATAAATCTAAAGTTCTTGGAATAGCCCTTAACACATACTAAGTTTTCAATAAAAGCTCATTATTTTATCTAAACTATTAATCAATTTAATCAATGACTAGATGAGGCCTATACAGAGATATTGCCACTTTACCACAAAAAAATGGCTCTGTACAATAAAAAGAATATTTACTTTTTACCAAAATCATGGACTTGTTGATATAATTTAACCCATTCCTGGGAAAATGTTTTCCTTTTTACCTTGCTTTTAATTTGTGATGTAACTATTGTTTTGTATAATAAATACCTTTACAATGTGAGAAAATATTTTTGTCCATGTCTTAGCCAATATTTTATTGCCTTAATAATTCACTCAAGAAAAACCTTGAGGATGGCAACATCATATCTTCCTTGTTATCTGTCTCATGCATATTCAAATGAGTGGAACTGCCTATTACACCAGGACCAAATTATTTCAAATATCACCTCAAAGACATATTTGTTGCTGTGCTCTTTTCTGATTTGTCTATTATTAAACATTGATACATTATATCAAAAATAAGATATGTTATTGTTGATGTCTAATAAACAATGAAGAATGTTTATGTGGCTTTTCTCAACTTGAGATGGAAAATACTAATATATGACTTATTTTTTCATCATTGCACAACCTAAATAGAAAAAATAACATGAAAAAGTATACAAGCAGGAAAATATGAGACCAATGAATAAGAATCCATTAATTCTTGAAAAAGTAAATGTCACTATAAGCAGTTATGAAGGCCCTGGCTGATTCTTGCAGAAAATCTGTTCTCATGGGTCCGCTATAGGAAGGATAGATGAGATCACATGTGAGAATCAAAGTAGAGTTATGCATTAAGGGGGTTGGGAAAAGAAAGGTTAGTTAAGACATCTGTAGAACGACTTTAAACCATACCTCTAACATAAGCACAACCCAGACATGCAGTTAACACTAAGCCCTACTCATGGTAGGAGTTCAAGAAATATTAGAGGATGAATGAATAAATGAATGAGCTTAATCCTGGACTACAAGAGGATACAAAATGCAAAATAATTTATGATGTGTGGTGTGTGTTTTTCAGTTTGTTGGTGGAAAAACAATCAGTTAACCTCCTTGAACCTTGATTTCTTCCTTAGAAAACTGGATTAATAATATTGTAATATAATAGTCCTTTCTACTTCCAAAGTATTATTGTGGCTTGCAAATTGGAATACTCTGAAATTTACAAATGATATACAAAATTAAATTGTTTTTATTTTACTTCCTTAAAAACAGTGAAAAGTCTTTGGTATGTCTTCACTGATTTTCTTACTCTCAATCTACTTGTACAGACCTAGAGGTGTGGGGATGAGGTTGAGGATAGAGTGGAAAAGAGAAACATGAGCATTGGTATACAAATTACAGTCTTCATCTTTTTCTGTGATGGTTCAGAGGGATTGCCTGGAGGTGTGAAGTGAGAGAAAGGAGTCATCATTATTTCTTTCTGTAAGTCAAGTACTGGATAGTTTATATGAAACAAGGTGTGGTGAGTCTCTGAGGAAAAAGGTGAGAGATAGCAGCCACAATCATAAGTTGAACAACAGTCATCACAGGTTCAAAGTGTGAAAAGCACAAGCGGTCAAGCCCGGCTATTTTAAGCTTCACTTGCACTCACAGCTGGCGATGTGTTAGAAATGCAGCCCCCTTCTGAAAGCAATGGGTGATGGAGGAGGGAGGGAGGAGAGATAACAGAAAGGGGAACCAGAATTTCCTATGTTAAATATTAATTATATGTGGGTGGTATTTTTTTAAACATACCCAGGAGTTGCTATTGAAATGCAAATGTGTGTTTATTGCCATGAGGGAGATGTTGTAAAAGGAAAAAAAAAAAAAATAGACAATACCCAGAGCTGGAAATTGCCCCCTGGGCCAAGGGCAGATGTTGGGTAAGAATACAAACATGCAGGGAGGACAGGAAGAAGGGAGTAGGAACAAGAAAAAAAAAAAAAAAGGACCAGAAAGAACTAGAAAAGGCCACCATGGACATCCCGGGAGAGCTGATTAAAAAGTCACAGCTGAGCCAAGCCTTTGTCACAAACCAAGAAAGAATTCTCAGGATTTAATGGGTAGAGTGGTCAACTAGTGAGAATTGAAAGGCTCTTCTCGACTGAAGTAAAAATGGTAAAAATTGATCTATGCCTCCTTAACAATTGGCAGCATAATGGTAAATGGCAGCAAATGGTAATAATTGATCTATGCTTCCTTAAGTTTTCTCAAGAGAAGCAAAAATAGTAAAAATTGGTTTATGCTGCTTTAGCAATATAAAATAACACTGCACCTGGTGAGATAAGAACCAGATATTCCCTCTCCTTGTAGTGAAAAGTTGGGTTAGAAATAAAGCAGGCTTAGAAAACTCAAGTATGGAGCAGAAAAGTGGTATCACTGGAAATGCAATAGAAAAGAGAAATCACTGAATTGAGGTAATATTTACTGAAGAGATTTCCCATTAACCTTTCCTACTCACTGAATAATGGCAGAGAAGAAAACTGAAGATTTGCTAGCAATGGGCCTGGAGGAAATGAGGAAAAGCCAAATAATCACGTGTCCCATTGTTTCATCACTTCCTCACTTTAAGACATCCTGAAATATGAATAAAAACAACATCTAGATATGCTTATAGACTAAGACAAAATCAATCATCAACAAACCATTGCTATTTCTGGGCAGCTTAATGTATAAAGGCAAAGTGCTAAGGAAACTTAAATATGTGTAGATTGGATGGAAAGCAGAGCTAGAACTCAATTAATAGCTTCGTGTCTTCCACAGATACATAGTGCCTTTGTATGTGACTAGATGTATGTCTGTATGAAGTATCATCGAACTATGTATTTCATTTAGAGATAACACCAGGTCAAAGGGAATTTAAAATCAGTTTTCTTAATTGATTTGTTCAACCAAAACTTATGTGTAAGTGCTTACTAATGTGCCACATGCAATTTTGTGTCCTAAGGATAAAGCAGTGAGCAAAGATGGACAGAGAGCATAAACTTTTTGGCCAGATCATAGAAATGCAAGAGTATTTGGGAGTCTCTCTGGAAGATCATTCCCTGAGTTGCCCAAGCCTTTTATTCTTAATTAGATGGACAATGAGGAATCATTAAACGTGTTTTTCTCAGAGGAAAGGCAGAAGCAATTTATACTGCAGAAAGACGAATACATTAGCTATGTGCAAAATAGATGGGAGGGAGAATCAAGAATTTGGAAGGTTGGAAACCTATTTCTTGAAGTTGCTGCATTAACGTAGTTATGAGGACAAAGAAAAATGAATTACAGTGGTGTCAATGAGAGTATAAAACAAGCGATCAGATCTTTGTCAGAACTGGCAAAAGTTGGGGACAATTGCAGAGAGTAAGAGAGGAAGAAGGGAGCACAAAAAATTTAGTTAAGAAAGGCCACATGATAGAGGTCAATTTCCTAATAAAAGTGACCTAAATTATTCTAAGAATCACATAACACCAAGAAATCAGTAAGTTCATTAAGTTTTCCTTAAATTGGTGGTAACTGATAAGACATGTCAGAATGCTCACAGCTCTCCAGGCACTGGGGTCAAGAGTGGGGCTTAGACTTCAATGTTACTTATCTTAAATTCATCAGTAAGATCCATAATGTTAACACACACTGCATTAGAGCTAACAGTTTGTTTTACAATTGATGGAGATGCCCTTCATCACTCCTAAAAAAAGGTAAGTGTTGGAGGAAAAAAACACATTTGAGAATGACCTCTTTTTTAATCAATAAGGACATGAACTCACCTCCTTTCACAGAAGAGAAAAATCTTCATTTTTTTTCCTCTAATGCCAACATGCCACACACTAGTTATGTGGCTTGGATAAGAAAGGCAACACGCTATGGTTAAATACACACTAAAACTGAGAACGCAGGTAACATTCATTCATTCGTTCATTCATTCAATAAGCCTTCCTTGAACATCCTCTTCATGCTAGGAACCATTCATGACCCTGTAGGGAAGACAGAGAAAATAACTTCAGGTGATAATAGTGAAAAATGAGACAACACAGTATATTAAGAGTGCTACTGGGAAACACAGGAAAGCTACTTTTGGCTATGGAAATTTCATGAAGGGAGTAAAATCTGAACCCCTTCTCAAGGGTTGAGCAGGAGTTTGCCATATGTATCCACCAAGGATGACTTTCCCAGTAGAAAGAACTGAGCTGCCATCAGCTCACTAAATCCCATTGAGTTGGCATTTAAATGTTGTCTTTTGAAACCAATCTTGTAAATCTTAAATGCAAAAGTATTTCTTTCCAAAGAATAAAATATACATTTCGAGAAGAGATTAAGAGAGTTGAGGATGGTAAAAATTACTGTCTTTGGGATACATTAATAAGACATTTTATGAAAGCATAAAAGAGTTGAGAAAGAATCACATTTTCCACATTGATAGTTGAGTAATGTGGACAAATAAAGGACGTGTTTAGATAGCAGCCTATAAATTCAATATTTTTACAATGTACATGAGTTTTTACAGTTTTCTTCAATGTTTAATTCTTGTTTGTTTTACTGAAAAGCCCTAAATAATCTTAATTTTTTAAGTGCGTAATTCAAGAATTCTGTTCAATTGTATGGACGTTTAAAAGCTTACTGATCTATCATTGTTTCAATCAATTATTAGAAGTGGAGCAGTAAGAGTTTGTCTTTTGAAACGGTAATTACTTGATTCTATACCACAATTCACAGTAAATGTATTAAGAAATAGTTTTTATTACATGTCCTTCAACTATAAAATTCTTAAAATACTATAATTTCTTTAAGATGTAGGTTATACCATGTGTTTTTAAGGATACCTTTTAAAAATGATGTATTGAAACAACATAGTTGGATTTGCACTAAATGATCTCTAAATTAGAATGATACAGCAGTCTTGAAAGAAAAAAACTATCAAACTGCAATTTTCTGATCTTCATTAATCCATTCAATGCTCTTATGAAATAGAAGCAATTCTTATTATTCAAAATAGTTTCATCTATAAAGTCACCATGAACACTGAATTAACAAATACTAAATCATTGCTCCTGAGGGAAAAATAGGAATAGGTTCCTGGGAGCCTCTGGCCACAATAATTTTATCAACCAATCAATGTAAAACCTTGCTTTATGTGTGTTTTTGTTTAAAGACACCTTACCTAATCTATATTGTTGATTCATTTACATTGAACTAATGGCCCACATTACTGTAATGGCTGATTGAAGCTTATATGGCATATGTACTTTCTCCATATGGCACATCACAGCCTTCTTGTGCTTAAGAACACTAGACAGTACTTCAGCCCATGCTTGGGGACCATCGTAAACAGTGAAATTACCAACAAAAGTACACAAAATGTGAAAAACATGTCACTCAGTAGACTGTGGAAAGGACAGTTCTTTTTAGTATGAGAGCTGAAATAAGAAGCCAGAGTTGCCTTGTTTATCCTCAGCTGGGAATGTGCAGATTAGGTGACTCACATTTTTTCACTTCATGCATGTTCAAGAATGACTGCAAAAGTGCCCCAGTATTGATTTGGAGGATACCAATAAATTTTAGCTAGTAGGTTGAATTTGCAAACACGGAGTCTTCAAAGAATGGAAATTTTGACTACAGTTATTATTACTAATATTTAGTAAGGAAACAGAGACTCAGAAAGCATACATAATTCACACAAAGATATCCAGCTAGGAAATGGCTAGTTGAATAATTATTCAAACCTAGCCTCATGTAAGGACATTAGCCTTAACTCATTTTTCCAAATAGTGTGACAGAGGTATTAGGAACACAGGTTCTGGAACCTGAGTGTCTGAGTTCCAGTGTTAATGGTACCATTTATTAGCTGTTTGACCTTGAAATATAACTTAACCCCTCTGATATGATTTGGCTGTGTCCCCACCCAAATTTCATCTTGAATTGTGGTTCCCATAATCTCCACATGTCATGGGAAGGACCAGATGGAGATAATTGAATCATAGGGGTGGGTTCCCCCATCCTGTTCTCCTGATAGTGAGTGAGTTTTCATGAGATCTGATGGTTTTATAAAGGACTTCTCACATAGCTGGGCACTCATTTCTCTCTCCTGCTACCATGTGAAGAAGGATGTGTTTGCTTCCCTTTCTTCCATGATTGTAAGTTTCCTGAGGCCTCCCCAGCCATGTGGAACTGTGAGTCAATTAAACTTCTTTTCTTTATAAATTATCCAGTCTCAGGCAGTTCTTTATAGTAGAGTGAGACCAGACTAATAAAGTAAATTGGTACCAGGTATTGGGGCACTGCTGTAAAGATACACAAAAATGTGGACGTGACTTTGGAACTGGGTAACAGTAAGAGATTGGAATCGTTTGGAGGGCTCAGAAGAAGACAGGAAAATGTGGGAAAGTTGAAACTTCCTTGACTTGGAGGGCTCAGAAGACAGGAAGATATGGGAAAGTTTGGAACTTCCTAGAAACCTGTTGAAAGGCTTTGACCAAATTGCTGATACTGATATGAATAATAAAGTCTGGGTTGAGGTCATCTCAGATGGAGATGAGAAACTTTTTGGGAACTGGAGTGAAGGTCATTCTTGCTATGCAAAGAGACTGGTGGCATTTTGCCCCTGCCTTAGAGATCTGTGGAACTTTGAACTTGACAGACATAATTTAGAGTATCTGGTGGAAGAAATTTCTAAGCAGCAAAGCGTTCAAAAGGAAGCAGAGCAAAAATGTTTGGAAAATTTGCAGCTTGGCGATGTGATAGAAAAAAAAACCATTTTTCTGGGGAGAAATTCAAGCCCCCTGCAGAAATTTGCATAAGTAACAAGGGCAAGACAATGGGAAAATGTCTCCAGGGCATGTCAGAGACCTTGACGGCAGCCCCTCTCATCACAGGCCCAGAGGCCTAAGTGATAAAAAATGGTATCCTGGGGCAGGACCAGGGCCCCCCCTGCTGTGTGGACCTTGGGGACTTGGTACCCTGCATCCCAGCTGCTCCATCCATGGCTAAAAGTGGCCAAGGTACAGCTCAGGTTGTTGTTTCAGGGAGTGCAAGCCCCAAGCCTTGGCAGCTTCCACATGGTGTTGGATCAGCAGCTGTACAGAAGGCAAGAATTGAGGTTTGGGAATTTCTGCTTAGGTTTCAGAGGATGTATGGAAATGCCTGGATGTCCAGGCAGAATTCTGCTGCAGGGGCAGAGCCCTCAAGGAGAACCTTTGCTAGGGCAGTGCAGAGGGAAATATGGGGAGGGAGCCCCCACACAGAGTTCCCACTGGGGCACTGCCTAGTGTAGCTGTGAGATGAGGACCACCATCCTCCAGACACCAGAATGGTAGATACACCTACAACTTGCACTGTGCATCTGGAAAAGCCACAGACACTTAATGCCAGCCATGAAAGCAGCCAGGAGTGGGGCTGTACCCTGCAAAGCTACAGGGCAGAACTGCCCAAGGTCATGGGATCCCACCTCTAGTATCAGTGTGACCTGGATATGAGACATGGAGTCAAAAGAGATAATTTGGGAACTTTATGGGTTAATGACTGCTTTTGGATTTCAGCCTTGCATGGGGCCTGTAGCCCCTTTGATTTGGCCAATTTCTCCCTTTTGGAATGGGTGTATTTATCTAATACCTGTACCTCCATTGTATCTAGGAAGTAACTAACTTGCTTTTGATTTTACAGGCTAATAGGCAGAAGAAACTCGCCTTGTCTTACATGAGACTTTGGACTTGGACTTTTGGGTTAATGTTGGAATGAGTTCAGACTTTGGGGAACTGTTGGAAGGGCATGATTGTGTTTTGAATTCTGAGGACATGAGATTTAGGGAGGGTTCAGGGGTGGAATGATGTGATTTGACTGTTTCCCCACCAAAATCTCATCTTAAATTGTAATTCCCATAATCCCCATGTGTTAGGGGAGGGACTAAATGGAGATAACTCAATCATGAGGCAATTTCCCTTGTCCTGTTCTCATGATAGTGAGTTAGTTCTCACAAGATCTGATGGTTTTATAAGGGGTTTCCCTCTTCGCTGGGCACTCATTTCTCTTTTCTGCTGCTTTGTGAAAAAGAACATGTTTGCTTCCTTTTCTGCCATGATTGTAAGTTTCCTGAGGCCTCCTCAGCCCTGTGGAACTGTGAGTCAATTAAACCTATTTCCTTTATCAATTACCCAGTCTCAGGCAGTCCTTTTTAGCAGTGTGAGAATGAACTAATATACCCTCCAAGCCTATTTATGTTAACAGGTTAAATGGAGACAGTAACAATCACTACATAATTGGAAGATTATGAGGATTAAATAAATGATGCCTGTAAAGTGACTACCACAGTGCTTAGCATACAAAAGTGCCCAGTGGATGTTAACTACCTAAACTGTCTATTATTCTGTCTGTAGCCACTATATGTTGAATACCAACTGAATCAAACACTGAGCCAGGAAAGTGATATTTTACATACTCTTTCCCAACAACCTATGACAAGGGTAAAAACATTTTATAGAGAAGAAGGGGAATCAGGGAGTTGTTAATCAAAGATTACATAGTTTCACTTATGCAAGATGAATAAATCCAAGCAATGTACTGTATAGCACAGTGCATACAATTAACAATATGGTATTGTTTACTTAAATATTATTAAGAAGGCTTTAGGACATTGGTCTAAGCAAAGATTTTATGTCTAAGACTTCAAAACTGCAGGCAACCAAAAAAAAAATAGACAAATTGAACTATACTAAACTTACAAGCATCTGCACAGCAAAGGAAACAACCCACAGAGTAAAGAGACAATCTGTAGAATGGGAGGAAATGTTTGCAAACTATTCATCCAACCAGGGATTTAGGTCCAAAATAAACAAGGAACTTAACAGCAAAAAAAAAAAAGAAAAAAAAAAAGTCAGATTAAAAAGTAGGCCAAGACTCTGAATAGATATTTATCTAAAGAAGACATATAAATGGCCAAGAAATATATGAAAAAAAGCCCAACATCGCTAATCATCAGGGTAATATAAATCAAAACCACAACAAGAGATAATCCCATTCCAGTTAGAGTGACTGTGATATGGTTTGGCTATGTTTCCCCACTCAAATCTCATCTTGAATTGTACTCCCATAATTCCCACATGTTGTGAGAGGGACCTGGTGGGAGATAATTCAATCCTGGGGGTGGTTCCCCTATATTGTTCTTATGATAGTGAGTAAGTCTCACGAGATGTGATGGTTTTATCAGGGGTTTCTGCTTTTGCATCTTCCTCATTCTCTCCTTGCCTGATGCCATCCATGTAAGACATGACTTGTTCCTCCTTGCCTTCCACCATGATTGTGAAGCCTCCCTAGCCATGTGGAACTGTCAGTCTAGTGAAACCTCTTTCTTTTATAAATTGCCCAGTCTTGGGTATGTCTTTATCAGCAGCATGAAAACAGAATAATACAGTAAATTGGTACCAGTAGAGTGGAGCGTTGCTGAAGAGACACCCAAAAGTGTGGACGCAACTTTGGAACTCAGTAACAGGCAGAGGTTGAAACAGTTTGGAAGGCTCGGTAGGAGACAGGAAAATGTGGGAAAGTTTGGAACTTCCTAGAGACTTACTGAATGGCTTTGTTCAAAGTATTGATAGCAATATGAACAATAAGGCCCAGGTTGAGGTGTTCTCAGATGGACATGAGGAACTTGTTAGGACCTGGAACAAAGATGACTCTTGTTATGTTTTAGCAAAGAGACTGGCAGCATTTTGCCCTACCCTAGAGATTTGTGGAACTTTGAACTTAAGAGAGTTGATTTAGGGTATCTGGTGGAAGAAATGTCTAAGCAGCAAAGCATTCAAAAGGTGACTTGGAGGCTGTTAAAAGCATTCAGTTTTAAAAGGGAAACTGAGCATAAAAGCTTGAAAAATTTGCAGCCTGATGATGTGATAGAAAATAAAATCTCATTTTCTAAGGAGAAATTCAAGCTGGCTGTAGAAATTTGCAAAAGTAACCAGGAGCCAAATGTTAATCCCTAAGACAATGGGGAAAGTGTCTCCAGTGGATGTCAGAGGTCTTCATGGCAGCCCCTTCCATCACAGGCCTGGAGACCAAGGAGGAAAAAGTGGTTTTGTGGACGGGGCCCAGGGACCCAAGCTATGGGCAACCTAGGGACTTGGTGCCCTGCATCCTAGCTGCTCCAGCTGTGGCTGAAAGGGGCCAACATAGACATCAGGCCATGGCTTCAGAGGGTGCAAGCCATGTGCCTTGGCAGCTTCCATGTGGTGTTGAGCCTGTGGGGGCACAGAAGTCAAGAATTGAGGTTGGGACCCTCTGCCTGATTTCCGAAGATGTATGGAAATGCCTGGATGCCCAGGCAGAAGTTTGCTGCAAGGGCAGGACTCTCATGGTGAAACTCTGCTAGGGCAAGGCAAAAGGGAAATGTGGGGTTGGAGCCCCACACAGAGTCCCTACTGGAGCACTGCCTAGTGGAGCTGTGAGAAGAGGGCCACTGTCCTCCAGACCCCAGAATGGTAGATCCACCTACAGATTGCACCATGCACCTGGAAGAGCCACAGACACTCAATGCCAGACTGTGAAAGCAGCCAGGAAGGAGGCTGTACCCTGTAAAGCCACAGTTGCAGAGCTGCCCAAGACCATAGGAACCTACCTCTTGCATCAGCATAAACTGGATGTGAGACATGGAATAAAAGGAGATCATTTTGGAGCTTTAAGATTTGACTGCTGAGCTGGATTTCAGACTTGCATGGCCCCTGTACCCCTTTGTTTTGGCCAATTTCTCCCATTTGGAATGGTTGTATTTACCCAATGCCTGTACCCCATTGTATCTAGGACATAAATAGCTTGCTTTTGATTTTACAGGCTCATAGGCAGAAGGGACTTGCCTTGTCTCAGATGAGACTTTGGACTGTGGACTTTTGAGTTAATGCTGAAATGAGCTAAGACTTTAGGTGACCGTTGGGAAGACATGGTTAGTTTTGAAATGTGAGGACATGAGATTTGGCAGGGGCCAAGGGCTGAATCATATGGTTTGGCCATGTGTCCCCACCCAAATCTTATCCTGAATTATACTCTCATAATTACCAAGTTTGTGAGAGGGACCTGGTGGGAGATAATTGAATCATGGGGGCAGTTCCCCCAAACTGTGTTTGTGGTAGTGAACAAGTCTAATGATATCTGATGATTTTATCAGGGGTTTCTGCTTTGCGTCTTCCTCATTCTCTCTTTGCCCGCTGCCATCCATGTAAAATGAGACTTGCTCCTCCTTGCCTTCTGCCATGATTGTGTGGCTTCCTCAGCCATGTGGAACTGTAAGTCCAATTAAACCTCTTTCTTTTGTAAATTGCCCAATCTTGAGTATCTCTTTATCAGCAGCATGAAAATTAACTAATACAGGCTGCTATCAGAAAGACAAAAAATAAATTCAGGTGAGGACACAGAGGAAAGAGAACTCTTATACATTGTTGGTGAGAATTTAAATTAATTAGTATAGACATGGAAAAGCATGGAGTTTTCTCAAAAATCTAAAAAGTAGAACTGCCATACAATTCAGCAATCCTACTCCTTGATGCTTATCCAAAGGGAAAAAAAGTCAGTATATTGAAGAGACACGTATACTCCCACATTTATATCAGCACTGTTCACACACAATAGCTAAAATATGGAATCTACCTAAATGTTCATCAATGAACTAATGGATAAAGAAAATGTAGTGTATATACACAACAAAATTGTACTCCACCAGGAATCCTCTATAATGTGAATAGACATTGTCTAATCAGCTAAAGGTCTTAAAAGCAAAGACTGAGGCTTCCTGAGGAAGAAGAAATTCTGTCTGAAGACAGCAACATATAAATGTTTACCGTTTCCATCCTGCAAAACTGCCCTACAGATCTCAGATGTGCCAGTTCCCATAGCCGCATGAGCCACGTTATTAAAATAAATCTCTTTAGATAGGTAGGTAGATTACATAGATGACTGGTAGATGATAGATAGATGATAGATGATAGATAGATAGATAGATAGATAGATAGATAGATAGATAGATAGATCAATCTAAAGAGAAATAGATATCTCTATCTGTGTGTTTGTGTATGTGGCCTATTGGTTCTGTTTCTCTGGAAAACCTTGACAAATACAATGACCAACCATCCTGGTTTGCCCAGGAAAGGGGGGTTGTGTGGGACAGGAACATTTCAGTGATAAGACCAGGATAGTCATGATCAAACCAGGACAAGTTGCTCACACTAAAGTGGTTATTTTCTGCAGCAAATTGCCTGGTATAAAGGAACATTAAGTACATAGGTTTTCAGGATAGTTCCAATTATTTCTGGAACAAGTGATCCAACCAATCACAAGTCAAATGATATTAACTTAGCACTACACTGGGTTTTGTGTGTGTATGTGTACCAATGACGTGAAAGCAAGGTAGTTCCAGAAGCTTCACAACATCGCAAAATGGAAAACCTGTCCCTATTAAACAATTACTCTCTCCAACTCCAAGATTTGCCTATTCTGCATATTTGATATAAGTTAAATTTTTAAAATGTGGCCTTTGTGATCAAGGAAAAACTGAAAACAAATGTTCATAGCAGCTTTATTTGTAATAGCCAAAACATGGAAGCATGCCAAATGTCCATCAACATTTGAGTATTGATGAAGAGATGAATAAAACTTGGCATATCCATACAAGGAATCATATTTGACAATGAAAGGAATAAGTGCTGATACATGCTACAACATGAATGAACCTTGAAAACATCTTAATAAATGTACAAGATTTTACAAAGGAGTACAAAGAAAAAACTTTTTTAAAAAAACTTAAAAACAATGTTCCTTCTGGACCACATGGTAAATTTTGCCAAAGTTCTTTCCTAACTATGTAGTTTCCCTATATTAGCATTACTCTCCATGTACTAATCTTTTTAGAAACCACTTAAGAACTCTATTTCATTTCCAAAGGAAGCTTAGAAATGTAGGAGAATGGCTTTATTAATTTTATCTTCCAAATATCCAAATAATATTATATACAAGTATGCACACTTGTTGTGGAGTCTTAATTAGGACAAAGAAGTCAGGTTAGCGAGACAAAGGCAAAGCAAAAGAGAAAGCAGATAAGCTACAATTTTGCCTTCCTTTATGTATGGTTCAGGACACATAGCCCAGCTGTGCAAATAATTCACAATCTTCCTGCACCCAGATATCAATAGACCCCAGGCTGACAGAAAAATGCAAGTTAGCTCACTGCAACCTTGGCATTATTAGTGTTGCACAAAGCCCTCTTCAGCACACAGCACAAGCACCATTCTATAAAATCCCCAGAAAGGCTTCGTTTCCTGGCAGTCAGCTCCTTTCTTGCTGATGTGCCCATTGCACCCTTGCAACATATTTTCACACTTTCTCTAATAAATCTGCCTGTCTTTACCTACAACTGAGTCTCGGCAATTTGCAAAAGAAAGAGAGGTTTAATGGACACAGTTCCATGTGGCTGGTGAGGCCTCACAATTAAGGTGGAAGGCAAGGAGTAGTAAGTCACATCTTACATAGATGGAAGCAGGCAAAGAGAGAGCTTCTGCAGGGAAACTCCCTCATATAAAACCATCAGATCTTGTGAGACTTATTCACTATCATGAGAACAGCAGGGGAAAGACCTGCCGCCATGATTCAATTAACTCCCACCAGGTCCATCCCACAACACATGGGAATTCAAGATGAGATTTGGGTGGGGACAGAGCCAAACCATATGATTCCACTCCTGGCCCCTCCCAAGTCTCATGTCCTCACATTTCAAACCCAATCATGCCTTCCTAACAGTCCCCCAAAGTCTTAACTTATTTCAGCATTAACTCAAAAGTCCAAGTCCAACGTCTCATCTGAGACAAGGCGTCTCTTTTGCCTATGAGCCTGTAAAATCAAAAGTAAGTTAGTTACTTCCTAGATACAATGGTGGTACAGGCACTGGGTAAATACACCCATTCCAAATGGGAGAAATTGGCCAAAACAAAGGGGCTACTAGCCCCACTCTAGTTCAAAATCCAGTGGAGCAGTCAAATCTTAAAGCTCCAAAATGATCTCCTTTTATTCCATGTCTCATATCCAGTTCATGCTGATGCAAGAGGTAGGTTCCCATGGTCTTGGGCAGCTCTGCCCCTGTGACTTTGCAGGGTACAGCCTCCCTCCTGGCTGCTTTCACAGTCTGGCATTGAGTGTCTGTGGCTGTTCCAGGTGCGTGGTGCAAGCTGTAGATCTACCATTCTGGGGTCTAGACTATGGTGGCCCTCTTCTCACAGCTCCATTAGGCAGTGCCCAGTAGGAACTTTGTGTGGGGTCTCTGACCCCACATTTCTCTTGTGCAATGCCCTAGCATAGGTTCTCCATGAAAGCCCTGCCCCTGCAGCAAACTTCTGCCTGGACATCCAAGCATTTCCATACATCTTCTGAAATCTAGGCAGAGGGTCCCAAACCTCAATTCTTGACTTCTGTGCCCCCACAGGCTCAACACCACATGGAAGCTGCCAAGGTGTGGGGCTTGCACCCTCTGAAGCCACAGCCTGAGCTGTACCTTGGCCCATTTTAGTCACAAAGGGAGCAGCTGAGACACAGACCACCAAGTCCCTAGACTGCACTCAGCATGGGGACCCTGGGCCCGGCCCACAAAACCACTTTTTTCTTCTTGACCTCTCAGCCTGTAATGGGAGGAGCTGCCACGAAGACCTTTGACATGTCCTGGAGACATTTTCCCCATTGTCTTGGGGATTAACTTTCAGCTCCTTGTTACTTATGCAAATTTCTACAGCCAGCTTGAATTTCTCCTTAGAAAATGGAATTTTCTCTTCTATCACATTGTCAGGCTGCAAATTTTTCAAACTTTTATGCTCTGCTTCCCTTATAAAACTGAATGCCTTTAATAGCCCCCAAGTCACCTCTTGAATGCTTTGCTGCTTAGAATGTTTCCACCAGATACCCTAAATCATCTCTCTCAAGTTCAAAGTTTCACAAATCTCTAGCACAGGGGCAAAATGCCACCACTCTCTTTGCTAAAACATAACAAGAGTTACCTCTACTCCAGTTCCCAACAAGTTCTTCATCTCTATCTGAGACCACCTCAGCCTGGACTTTGTCATCCATATCACTTTCAGCATTTTGGTCAAAGCCATTCAACAAGTCTCTAGGAAATTCCAAACTTTCCCACATTTTCCTGTATTCTTCTGAACCCTCCAAACTGTTTCAACCTCTTCCTGTTACCCAGTTCCAAAGTCGCTTCCACATTTTTGGGTATCTTTTCAGCAGCACCCCACTCTACTGGTACCAATTTGCTGTATTAGTCTGTTTTCATGCTGCTAATAAAGACACACCTGAGACTGGGAAGAAAAAGATGTTTAATGGACTTACAGTTCCACATGGCTGGGGAGGCCTCATAGTCATGGCAGAAGGCAAAGGGGAGAAAGTCATGTCTTACATGGATGATGGCAGGCAAAGAGAGAGAGTTTTTGCAGGGGAACTCTTCTTTTTCAGATCATCAGATCTCATGAGACTTATTCACTGTTGTGAAAACAGCACGCAAAAGACCCACCCCCATGATTAAAATACCCCTCACTGGGTCCTTCCCACAACACGTAGGAACTGTGGGAGTTACAATTCTTGATGAGATTTGGGTGGGGACACAGCCAAACGACATTAACACCCATGCCAGTGGCCCATATAGTCTCTGATCACCTACAACACTTGCGGTGTGTGTTTGGGGGCCGGGGCCAGGGTGGCAGAGAAGGAGAAAGAGAGAGAGAGAGAGATACATAAAGAAACTAAGTCTTAGGGAAAATTGGTAAATTACCCAAAATCATAATTTAGATACGGGCAAAGCTAGGGCTCTGATCTGATACCTAAGCCCATTCTGTTATGTGTATGACATGTACAAAACCATTAACACTCATTTCATTAAGCAGCAAATCAGAGGAGGGAAATTCAAATTTAAGTATGAAGTCTAATAGAAGGATGAGTACAATCAAGTGGGCTCAGTCAAGGAGATCATAATCTCATGTCAAGCATGTAGTGTATTTCCAGTAATGTGGCACATTGAATTAAAAGCTTGCCTGAAGGAATTGAGTTTTGGGCAAAACTTTAGAGAATCAAGGAACACATTAGGAGAGAGAATGAGGGAAAGGGTTTCAGAGTTTAAATCATTTATTCATGCATTCAACAACTATTTCTTGAACAGCTACCATGTACCAGATGCTTCTCATAGTACTGAGGTAAAAACTGTCCTCAGAGTCATGGAGTTTACCCTACAGAGTAGGTAGGTTACTAGCAGCAAATAAAATAGATGTATTGAATTTATGGGAAAAAAATGAAAATGGAAGTAAATTTGATGGAGGGGATTCACAGAAACCCTTGAATTCTAGACTGGGAAGTTCAAATGTTAAATGCATTAGGCCCTGGAGTGTCAACATAGATTCCTGAACAAGTATGAAGTGAAAGGCCATCCTTGGCTCTTCTAGTCCTATCTCTGTATGTGGAAAGAGACAAGGGATACAAACAAGTACCATCCGTTAACCAGAATGAATATGAGTATGTCCTGCCAATGAATGAATATGAGTATGTCCTGCCAATGAAGAGTAGGATAACAGTGATATCTGTGGAAGTGGAAAAGAAGGCCTTCCCACCTTTTCACAGGATTTTTTAAAATCCCTACCCAGACTGACTTTGAGCCAGGCTTAGCTATGCATTCAGATATTACTCTCAGATAAAACATACTATAAAACACCTGTGTTAGGTAATAAAAGGCAACAACATTTCCTTTGTATCAAGACTTAATCTATATTTTTCAATATCTCATAGGACTTCTATCATGGCCAGGTAAGTAGATATAGATAGGTCCACATCTCCGCACAACTGGAGATAACTACTTCCACAAAATAACGCCAGTATGATGCTACTTAGATTCCATTTACAATCCTGCAATAAAACCAATAATAACACTTTGTACTTATGAACTGCCTCACACTGAAAATCTCAAATGTTTTATAGACCATAAATTCTCCCAACACCCTTCATGAGAAAAAGAATTACTCTCTCCATTTAACAGGTAAACTAGAAACTAGCATAGAGGAAGAACTTGCCCAAGGCCACTGAGGTAAGACAGAGTCCACGGAGGCTCTAGCAGGGCTGCTTCTCAGCAAAGTGGTGAGAAAGGCAATACTTTATATTGCATACTGTTTCTGCTTCCCTTTTTTTGTTCTCTACCAAATTTTGGCAATTGTCCTAAGTTTCTCCTAAGGTATTAACTGATACCAGTTGATAATGCTCAAGGTGTTAGCCTTCCCAGGGATATCTACATTTTATTAGGGGACTCTTGAAGTCTGGTTGAATGTCAAGAACCAAAGAAAGGACCTGTTGAATCGCAGATGGAAAGACTGCTCCCTTCTCATAACTCACAAAGGGTCCTGCCCTGGGGGCCATTAATTCCTGTACCCTGCCACCATAGAGACCATCCCCAGAAAGAAATTTCCTCTCCTACTACATCAGTCAGTACCCTGAGGTTTTGCTTTGTTTCAAGGGCTAAAGTGGAAACAAAAGGTATCACCTTTATGCCCAGAACTACCTGACATCAAGATGGGTCTGGCTCTGTCTGAGCCGTCTCTATATTAGGAGGGGGCAGGATCCCTAAAAACATTTTGTAGTTCCATTCTTTTTTTTTTTTTTAAACTTAATCATTTAATATAAATCAAGAGTTAAAAATTTAAATTTTATTTTAGCAAATATTTAAATTACTTTCCGATTATTGGTTGTTGAACCAGTTGTTTGTTTTTATTTAGTTTTCTAGTTTTCAAAGAATATATGCATATAATTAATTAATTTTTAAATAATTAAATAAATTTTTAAAAAATTAAATAAATAAGGCTTATGAAGAAAAAACAGCAGTTCATTTTGTCCTTCCTCCTACTGGTCCAATTTTGCTCCCCAGAGGCAAAATTTCAAAATATGGATGTCAATAAAGGTGTAGTTCCATTCTTTGTGCCTAAATATTGTTGTTAGTAAGTGACTTGTTTCCTGGCATTTCCTGGGACTACAAACACTGCCACCAGGTGGGATTTCTTTCACCTAACAGGAGAGACATTTACCATGGCATTTCCAAGGAGATCAACATTTGAAATCTCTTCCTACCTGAGGGCTGGAGGGAAATGGAACAATCTGAAACCACCTGGAAAAGGCCTGGTTGCCCACTGCCCTTTCTTGGGACTTGTATCTGACTTCCTGAATTAATTTTAAGTAGCTAGTCTACTACTTATGATTCAAGAGAAAAGTGGGAACTAGGAACTCAGGGACGGAGGTTTGCTGTAGGATTACTTGCATGTCTATTATGGCATCCATCACTTAAATGATTTGGAGAAAGTGGTCACACATTATGAGCAAGTGCTGAATGTAGAGAGAAAAAAATTGTAGATGTTGTTCTTTTTTCTTTTTTAACCAATCATCACTGAAAGAAAAATAGTGCTGCCTTTCTTCTAAAAAGAAAGCAAATTTCTGCTATCAACATGTAGTTCCCCTGTATAGCTCCTGTTGAGGCTATTGAGGTCTAGAGTGTGGCCAGCTTAAAAATTAAAAAAAAAAAGGAAGCCTCTTTTCTTTTCATTTTTCTGCCATCTTAGATGACAGAATTAGGATATCACTAATTGTTTTTCAATATTCTTCTTTCAACTACTTTCCTAAAGGGTATTTACTGAATACCTAGTGTAGGCAAAAAGCTCTCCAAGTGCTATGCATGAATCTTGTCCTTAGAACACTGCATTCTAGCTGGGTATGGGGGTGAGCACTGGTAGTCTCAGCTACTTGGGAGGCTGAAGTGGGAGGAACCCCAGGAGTTAGAGGCTGCAGGAGGCTATGATGGAGCGATGGCACTCCAGCCTGGGTGACAGAGAGCCCATCTCTAAAAATAAAAATTTTAAAAAGCTACATTCTAAATAGAGATACAAACGTACTCAAATGCCCATTTAATATTGTTATTTAACTTCTCATATGTTTATATATCAAGTCATAATAAGGAATGAAATCTGAAAGTCACTGATCTGGAGAGGATTAACATTTTGGTTTTGGTTGTGTGTCATATTACCAGGAAATTTGCTCTAGAATGTTTTAAAGCAAGAACAACTGTCACAAGACAGCCAGAGATTCCTTGGGGGTATTCCTTGTCAGTGCCTAGGAATCCAAAAATACATCATGAACTAGCTACAAAGATAATCACAAATCTCTATTTGATTATTTGCATTTCCTTGAAAACATGTAATTTATTAAAATGTATTGCATACTTAGTATAGATGTGGTATTACAAAAATAGAAAAGCAGCAGCCCTTGGTCTTGCTTAGGATCTGTCAGCTTCCATTCTATTTTCATTCCTGTCCAGTCAAATCCTTCTCAGTTTGCCCAGCACTACCCAGACACTCCTGCTCTGTTTACAGCTCAGCAATAGTTACCAGGATTGACAACATAGATACTCGAAATATTTATATAGCATTTATGCAATCACTTTTCATTGCCCAGTAAAAGAACTGGTTTGCAGAGCTTGGCTCATAGCCAGAGTCATCTCGATCTTAATTTTATAAGGCAAGAATTTACTCCAGAGTTCAAAAACTGAAAAACAGGGTGGAGGAGTTGTTGGTAGGTGATCATTTGTGGTCAAAGAAAGCTGTTTGCTTTTTCGTGGGCAGATATCCAGGGGCAGTTTTAAACTACTTCCTTCAAGGAAGAAACGCCAGAAAAACACCTGGAAACCCCGAAGCACATGTAAAGAGTAAAATTAGTCCCCAGTGGTGATATTTATCATTTCTACACCCCCATCTGTCCATATTTTTACAGCATTCATCACCATACCTAAGCAACTTTAATTGATTCTGTTAAGGTTTTACATGGGTCATCTGAGCAGCTACACCTGGAAATTTGTAGGGTGAAAAGGCAGATGCCAGTAACCATGCTAATGAATGAATCTCTGAGTTGCCGAGGTGACAAATGAGATCACCTCCTTTAAGTGCCTTTCAGCTCCAGATACTGGAAGGTCAGTAACCTCTTCAATCCACAGTCCCATTACCAAGATCTCCTGGACTGCATTTAAGGGTAGGATTGGTGGGAAAGAAGAGGGATGGGAGGAGGAAGAATTAAGAAAGTGGAAGATGATAAAGAGAGGAGTAAACCCTAGAGCCGGACGGGGGAGAAGGAAAGAGGTTGCTGCATGTATTTCAGCATTGGCAGCTAATCCTTACCTATGGGGGCTTGGAGACATGACCACCTGGGAGAAAATGACTATAGAAAAATGAATGGAAATATTCAATGCATTGTGAATGCATTGAAGTGCCAGGGCAAGCAATAAATTTGTTACATTCTTAGAAACTCAATTCACAAAACAATCACCAAAGGAATTAAGTAAAAAAAGAGAGAGAAGT